>NC_138141.1:43782964-44382964 GCF_964188305.1 Podarcis bocagei | reverse complement strand
GCCCCACACAAATGGGGCGCTGTGGGGTCGCCGCCTCACCCCTCTAGCAACCAACCCAGGTGGGCTGTGCAGAGAGAGCAGCTTTGCATTAAAAATCATTATTATTATTATTATTATTATTATTATTATTATTATTATTATTATTATTATTATATTTATACCCTGCCCTCCCCAGCCAAAACCGGGCTCAGGGCGGCTAACACCAGGCATAAAAACAATTGATTAAAATACAACTTAAAAACAAGATTAAAGTACTACATTAAAATGCAGCCTCATTTCAGTAGAAACTCAAATCAAAAACTTTTTGGGGATGAAAACGTCAAGTCAACACCAAGGCCAACTGTCCAGGCTGGGCCAGAAAAAAGCCAGGGAAGTCCCCAAATAGGAGTTCCAACACAGAAGGAGAAAGGAAAAAGGAAATAAAGAGGGGGAGGGGATCAAGTTGATTCCAAGCCAAAGGCCAGGTGGAACAACTCTGTCTTACAGGCCCTGCAGAAAGAAATCAGATCCTGCAGGGCCCTGGTCTCATGAGGCAGAGCGTTCCACCAAGTTGGGGCCAGTACTGAAAAGGCCTGGCTCTGGTTGAGGCCAATCTGACTTCCTTAGGGCCTGGGACCTCTGTTGCTGTTTATGGACCTTAAGGTCCTCCGTGGGGCAGACCGGGAGAGGCGGTCCCGTAGGTATAAGGGTCCTATTGCATCTTCTGCTGCAGGAATTCCATTCTACACAAATCAAAGAACCCAGGAAGAGCCTTGCAGGATCAGGCCATCTAGTCCTGCCTCCTGCTCTCACAGTGGCCGACCAGATGCCCCCAAGGGAAACCAGCAAGCAGGACCTGTCTAATCCTCTTTTTAAGCCATCCAAGTTGGTGGCCATCCCCGCCTCCAGTGGCAGGGAGTTCCATAGTTTAACTACACGCAGCATGAAGAAGTAGTCTGAATCTGTTGGGACTTGTGGGGTGTGGAGGGGGGGCTGGGTATGGATCAACACCATTGCCACGTGGTCTTGTCGGGGGGGGAATATATTCAATTGGGGGTTCAGTTGCTCATTCTTCCTCTCCCATCGTTTGCGGCCAGGTCATTCCTGCAGGGCAGTCAGTAGCACGGTGACAGTGGCGTAGCGTGGGGGGTGCAGGGGGGGCCGGGCGCACCGGGCGCAACATCTGGGGGTTAGGGTTAGGGGGCGCAAATCCACGGGTTAGGGGGCGCAAATTACTTGCCTTGCCCTGGGTGCTGACAACCCACGCTACGCCACTGCACGGTGACACCACCCACCCACCCAGGCTAAATGGACCCTGCCCCTCAACAACTGGGTGTGGGCGAACGCCCTCTGTGGCAAGTGGTTTTGACAATGGAGGGGTCATCTATTTTTTCTACGGGGGCTTGGGCTAACCACGTCATGGGAAATATGCTGCCATTCCCCCTCCCTGGCAATACGGGATGCCAGCAAGGCTAAATCAATTCGTGCAATTCCCATTGTATGTTAGCCGGTTTAATTTAGTTAAGTAGCTCCGATCGCTCCAGCTGACAAACGTCCAATAAAATGAGTAAATACATGAAGCGAGCCACGTTGCGCTCTCTCTCTCTGAGCGAGGGCGGGGGCTCCTCAGCCTTTTAACAGTTTGCTGTGGGGTGGTAAAAACAAAATAACGCCCCACCCCGCTGTAAGTTTATGCAGGATAAAGGTGCCTGTTTCGCTTCATCCAATCGCCTTGCTTGATGGAGGCATTTTGATGGACGCATCAGAGGTGGGGGTGGGGGGCAAGAGATGGACCCCTCCTTAATACACTCACTTTTCATTGATTTTGGGGACTCTGGATTTCCTCCTCTGCTTCCATCCCTGAAAGGAAGGTTGCATTGTGTTCTGGCTCCCTCTGGTGGGAGAATTAGGAAGTTCAGGTGCTTGTGAGCTAATGTGGTCTAATGGTTAACTCAGGCACCCCCAAACTCAGCCCTCCAGATGTTTTGGGACTACAACTCCCATCATCCCTAGCTAACAGGATCAGTGGTCAGGGATGATGGGAATTGCAGTCCCAAAACATCTGGAGGGCCGAGTTTGAGGATGTCTGGGTTAACTGTTTCCAAACCTCCAGATGTTATTGTACCCTCCCATTGGGCATGCTGGCTGCTGGGGCTGCTGGGAACTGGAGCCCCACAACATATGTAAAGCGCTGCTTGGGCCACCCCGTGTTAGAGTGCCAGGCTATGGATCCAAGGGGGCTGGGTTCAAATCCATACCACCCTGGATGACCTTGGGCCAGCCATACTGCCTCAGTCTAGCCTACCTCACAGGGTCGTTGTGAATGCTGAGACACCATGTAGGCCATCCTGAGCTTCTTACTGGAAGCCGGGGATAAAATTGTTGTCATTTCCTTAACAGGCATCCTCTGCCTTTGCGTTAAAGACACGGGAAGGTAGTCTGAAGTGCGGAGACACTGCCTTATCGCTGAGTCAGACCATCTAGCTCAATATCGTCTACACTGACTGGCAGCAGCTGCCTGGAGCTTCAGGCAGGGTTCTTTCCCATCATTAGACCCCCATGCTATTCTTTAGCTCAAGGCTATCAAATTCAGAGGAGGGACACGGGTGGCGCTGTGGGTTAAACCACAGAGCCTAGGACTTGCCGATCAGAAGGTCGGCGGTTCAAATCCCCGTGATGGGGTGAGCTCCCGTTGCTCGGTCCCTGCTCCTGCCAACCTAGCAGTTCAAAAGCACGTCAAAGTGCAAGTAGATGAATAGGTACCGTTCCGGCGGGAAGGTAAACGCCGTTTCCGTGCGCTGCTTTGGTTCGCCAGAAGCGGCTTAGTCCTGCTGGCCACATGACCCGGAAGCTGTACGCCGGCTCCCTCGGCCAGTAAAGAGAGATGAGTGCCGCAACCCCAGAGTTGGCCACAACTGGACCTAATGGTCAGGGGTCCCTTTACCCTTTACCTATCAGATTCAGAGTTTTTGTAAGTGGTGTGGTGCACCACCTCACAGACCATATTATAGGGCATCTTCCCACAAGAAGATATTTACTCTGAGGTCCTGTTCCCAGCCCTGCCAGGAGATGCCAGGCATTGAATATAGGACCTTTTGCATGCCAAGCAGGTGCTCTGCCACTGAGCCACACCCATGTATTTGCCTTTGTTTTAAAAGCAAGTGGCGACTGCAACAAAATGTTGCAGCACATACATCGAGGGCGGTCGTGCGTCTTGCTGTATGGAAGACAATCCTTTGAGTTGAAGGAGCCATCTCTCGGAAAGGCTGTCCCATCCAAATTGGAAAAACTGTGGTGTTCTTTCTTTCTTTCTTTCTTTCTTTCTTTCTTTCTTTCTTTCTTTCTCTTTCTTTCTTTCTTTCTTTCTTTCTTTCTTTCTTTCTTTCTTTCTTTCTTTCTTTCTCTCTCTCTTTAAAATCCCATTCTCCGTCAGCAGCAGGTGGACAGCAGCTTACAGGCAGCCTGGAGCAGTGCTTAGAGTGTCACACCAGGACCTGGGAAACCAGGGTTCAAATCCCCACTTGGCCATGATGCTCACTGGATGTGACTGCCTTTCAGTCTCGCCTGCCTCACAGGGTTGTTGTGGGGACTGAATGAGGAACTCCTTGGAGAAAAAGGTGGGATATTAATTCAATAAATGATAAATAGAAGGGAAGAGGCACATATCTGAGCACACTTTCCCCCACCCTGGGGAGACATGTTGCATGATTTCTGTTTCAGTGACAGAAATTTTCTGCACCTAAACATTTAAGCCATCGTGCATTTTTAAAAATAGAAATCAATGCCATCTGTTTCAAGTGATGTGTGCCTCCTCACCAAGCTGCTTGGGGATCAGGCTGGTCTATTCTCTCTCTCTCCCCCCCCCCCCGTTGCCTCAGTTTCCCCCTTGCTCTTTTCTAGCAGATGTTCACTGCTCAGTGTCTTCCGGGTGACCACTGAGCTGGCTCCATTTTCAGTGAACTGATTTTGGGTTTCCTTCCACCTTCATTAAAAAAAAAAAGCAAAGAGTGCGTGGTTGTATTTCCGCAAGTGGAACATGCTAATAACTTGCTCTCGTTTCTCAGCGGCTCTATTTGGCGGTCCGATTCTGTTGGCCCCCAAGCAGCGGTCTTTGCTGTTAGAGGAAATAGGGCAGCCTAGCCAGCTGCATTTATTTCATTTCAGTTCAGTTCCTAAGATGTATACACTGCTTGATTGTAATATATAGTGTGTGTGTGTGTGTGTGTGTGCGTGCGTGCGCGCGCGCACACACACACACACACACATAGGCACACACACACACACACACACACACACACAAAATGGCTTACCGGGGAAAAAATCACTAAGAAAAATTAATGACAATTTTCCTCTTCTTATTTTGAAATTTTATTTTTCTTTATTTTATTTTTTGACAAAGTAATAATCACAAAATAAGTAAGAATAAAAAAATGTGTGCCCCACCACCAAGAACATTCCACTGTAACTATCCAACCTCCCTAAATTTCAACACTTCTTGCGACAGTTTGACCCCTTTTCATATTAACAGTACAAATTCTACAAACACCCTCCATATCTCCTCAAAATCATTTCCCCTGCATATTCCCCATCTTTCCTTAATGGCACATGTTAATTTATCATTAATAGCTATATCCCACACCTCTTTGTACCATTCTTCCATTTTATATTCTGCTTGCGCCTTCCACTTCCTAGCTATAATAATTTGTGCAGCTGTTAATAAATTTCTGAGCAAGTCCTTCACAGCCTGTGAACCTTCCACCCCAATGTAAATTGATAATAATGCTACCTTTGGGCTAACAACAATAATTTAAAACTCTTTAAAAGTTAAAATAGCAATACCCAAGAAACAGATTAAAACCTGCACCAGCTTTCTAAACATCTAGGTGAGCTTGCCTTCACAAAAATGGTTTCAGCAGCTGCCAAAAAGCGGGCAGTGATGTCAACAGGCGGGGAGTTCCAAAGGGTAAAAAGGCTGAGTTCCTTGAATTGCAAAATGGGTATCCTGGGGCCCCTGTAGCAGTGCCAGTTCCACTGATGGGAGCTGTCAAATGGGCGTATGTGGGGGAAGACAGCAGTCCCTTCTAGAACAAGAATAACAGCAGAAATGAATGGTTTTGCAGCTGGCAAAAGGCAGGCTTAAGTTGCTCCTCTGCAAAATGACGGCCTTTGTGTCCACACTGGGGGGTAGGGGGTGTCCTGGATTTTTGCTGCCCACAGGATCTTGGGGGCTGAAAGGGCATCACAAGAAGGCCCAGGTGTGGCGGGGGTGAAAAGATTCAAACGGCTGATGTGGCAGGAGGCTGGTGAAGGAGGCGAGGCAACGGAAACTGTGGTCTCGCTACCTCACACCAAATTCCACAAGCTGAAGTTTGCGGGTTCGTCCTGCAGATGCTCTGTCGCTGACTTATGGCCTTTCCCCTAAAAAAAATAAAAAATAAAGCAAGTTCCTAGTCCTCATACTTCTGGGGGAAAAGGCTGGTTTAAAGAGGAATGTAAGAAGATGCCTTATAATGGGTCAGACCTCTGTCCTAGCTCAGTATTGCTCTCTGCCCACTGCCCCCAAATCATGGAATCATTGAATTGTAGAGTTGGGTCATCTAGTGCAACCCCCTGCAACGCAGGAATCTTTTGCCCAACGTGAGACTCGAATCCATGACCCTGAGATTAGGTGTCTCATGCTCTAGCGACTGAGCTGTTGTGACCGTCTCCTGACTTGTCTTACCTGTAGGCAACTTGCAGATGACCGCAGTGCCTGGAGAAAGGCAGTCAAGTTGTGCATCCATGGCAGTGGCCACAGGAGGAATGCCCTCTGGGAGGAGCACAGAGAGACAAAATGCCATAGTACATCTGCAGCAGCACAACCGGATGCCTTCCTCTGCCCCGGCTGCAACAAAACATGTCTCTCCTGTATCGGTCTCTACAGCCACAGCAGGCGCTGCAAGCTTCTGACAGTTTGTCTTCACCCCCAAAGCACACTCTGCCATTGTCTCCAGAGACAGATGGGTGCCAATTAATATGCATATGCCGCCTTTTCATCCAAGGAGCCCAAGGTAGAGTACTTGGCTCTCCTTCCCCCCATTTCATCCTCACAACAAACCTGTGAGGTAGGTTAGGCTGACAGAAGCAGTGACTGGCCCCCAAGGTCGCCCAGCGGGCCTCATGGCCGAGCGAGGATTCGAACCCTGGTCTTTCCCAGGTCATAGTCCAACACTCTAACCATTATACCACCCCGGCCCTCCTCTCTCACATACACTCATACACGTGCTATTATTATTTTACTAAGCACTTCCGAGCAATGACCAACCTAGACAGCATCTTAAAAAGCAGAGACATCACCTTGCCAACAAAGGTCCGTATAGTTAAAGCCATGGTTTTCCCAGCAGTGATGTATGGAAGTGAGAGCTGGACCATAAAGAAGGCTGATCGCCGAAGAACTGATGCTTTTGAATTCTGGTGCTGGAGGAGACTCTTGAGAGTCCCATGGACTGCAAGAAGATCAAACCTCTCCATTCTGAAGGAAATCAGCCCTGAGTGCTCACTGGAAGGACAGATCCTGAAGCTGAGGCTCCAAGACTTTGGCCACCTCATGAGAAGAGAAGACTCCCTGGAAAAGCCCCTGATGTTGGGAAAGATGGAGGGCACAAGGAGAAGGGGACGGCAGAGGACAAGATGGTGGGACAGTGTTCTCGAAGCTACCAGCATGAGTTTGACCAAACTGCGGGAGGCAGTGGAAGACAGGAGTGCCTGGCATGCTCTGGTCCAGGGGGTCACGAAGAGGCGGACACAACTAAACGACTCAAGAACAACAACAAAGCACTTGGGCTGCTTGCCAGTGGCGTAGCATGGGGGGTGCAGGGGGGGCCGGCCGCACCGGGTGCAACACCTGGGGGTTAGGGTTAGGGGGCGCAAATCCACGGGTTAGGGGGCGCAAATTACTTGCCTTGCCCCGGGTGCTGACAACCCACGCTACGCCACTGCTGCTTGCTGCTCAGGCTGAGCCGCTTTTGGAGACACATCCGTGGCGCACGTCCAGCGGGGGCTCAGCAGATCCCCCAGGGAGCAAGCTGGCTCTAATGCATGTGGCAGAGTTAAAAAGAAAAGAGGGGGAAAAATCTTGCTCCATCAGCACTGGGAGGAGATCCAGGAAAACACTTAGCCAGTGTCACTGAAGGCTTGTTTATGGCGCAGACCTCCCTCCCCTCCCTCAAGCCAGCTGGTTGCATCCAATCCATTTCATTTGATCCAGTGGGGCAGCGGGGGGAGGGACGGGGAACCGGGGAGAGGAAAGGTCTCCGCGCGCGCCTGCGGATGTGCGCGCCGGTGCCGCTTCCCAACCGACCGCCGGCCGCTTGTTGCGAGCCTCGGGTCCATTTCTTGAATGAATGAAAAGCAACCGGCTGATTTGCTTCCATCAAAGCAAGCCTGAGCTTCTTCCGGCGAGCGAGGGGGGCTTTTTCAGAAGTCCGAGGATGGAGGGCTGTGGAAGGCGGTGAGGAGCGAGGCTCCCTTGGAAGAACTCGGCGGAGGACCCCCGCCTTCTGGTTTCCAGGCTGGTGTACTCGGGAGGCGAGAGCGAGACCCCCAAACCGTGTGGGGTGTCGGTGTGGGTCTGTCCTCGGCTGCGGATCGAAGAGGCAGCCCTTGTCTCCAGCGCTGTCCCGTAAGCGTCTTTGCCGTGGAAGACAGCGATGGCAGGCGATGGAGAAGACCGGAGGTGGCCGGGTCAGGAGCTCAGGTGGAGAAGTAGGGGTGCTGTCCAGCAGGGTGTCACAGCGGGGGGGGGACACACCAGCCAGCCCCCCAACCTCAGTTACTAGAAAACAAACGAGGTTAACCGGGGGTCAGAATTTTGCTTTGGAGATGTTCGGATTTCTTTTGCTGTCATCTGGCAGATGTTCTTGTATATGTTTTTTAATTGTTGGGACTTAACTAGGAATGACTTATTTATTTCTTAATTGCCTCTATATCTCACATGCTCCTCCAAGAAGTTCAAGGGGGTGTACATGGTTCTCCCTGCCTCAAGTCTAATTCCCACAACAACTACCCTGTGAGGTAGGTCAGGCTGAAAAAGGCAGCGACTGGTCCAAGGTCACCCCGAGTGGGGGAGTTGAACCCTGGTCTCCAGGGTCCTCCTAGCCCAGCACTCTAACCACTACGCCGCACTGTCTGTCTGGCACTGATCACCCGATTGCTTGGTGGATTAACATGAGTTGTTGTCATTGGGCTGTTGTTATTAAAGGTAAAGTCGTGGCCGACTCTGGGGTCGCGGCGCTCATCTCGCTTTATTGGCCGAGGGAGCTGGCGTACAGCTTCCGGGTCATGTGGCCAGCAGGACTAAGTCGCTTCTGGCGAACCAGAGCAGCGCATGGAAACGCCGTTTACCTTCCCTCCGGAGTGGTACCTATTTATCTACTTGTACTGGTGTGCTTTCGAACTGCTAGGTTGGCAGAAGCAGGGACCGAGCAACAGGAGCTCACCCCCTCGTGGGAATTCAAACCGCCAACCTTTTGATCAGCAAGACCTAGGCTCTGTGGTTTAGACCACAGTGCCACCTGCTTGGCCCTCCAGCAGTTTTTGGACTACAGTTCCCATCATCCCTGACCGCTGGTCCTGTTAGCTAGGGATGATGGGAGTTGTGGTCCAACAACAGCTGGAGACCCGAGTTTTGGAACCCCTGTAAGGCAGTGGTGGCCAAACTTGGCCTTCCAGCTGTTTTAAGACTACAACTCCCATCGTCCCTAGCTAACAGGACCAGTGGTCCGGGATGCTGGGAGTTGTAGCCCCAAAACAGCTGGAGGGCCAAGTTTGACCACCACTGCTGTAAGGCAACCAGACACACATTTCTCTAGAAATATGAGGAAACGATTCAGACCCTTTTTTCACGTTTGGATTTTTTTTGGGGGGGGTGTCCCAGACATTCTTGCTCTCCAGCAAGCTCGTGCACCGCGCATTAGGGGTCCTGCGCGGCTTCTTGCACGCAGGAGCGCGCGCACGAGGGCCTGGGACAGCAGCCTGGGACGGCCTTTGCAGCCCCGCCTGCTGGGCGGATCCCTCCGGGCGGAGATTGGGCTGGCCCAGGGCGCCGAGAGCGGAAGAAGCTCCCGAAGCGAGAGGAGGAGGAGGAAACTTTGGGGAAAGTTTGAATTTATTTGTGCTCCGGGAGAGGCGGACGGGCGAAGACCTTCCGCGCAAAGGAGCGGGGGGCGGGGCTCTCCATCCTCGCCAAGGGACCCTCCGCCCCGGGAGGCCCCGATCCGGCACCGGCGCCCAGCCATGGGGGACCCGGAGGGAGAAGGGGAAGAAGCGGCGTCGGAGTTCGAGCGCCACTGGCGCCTCGAGTTCCCCGGCGAGGCGGCGCCGGCGCTGCGCCTGCACTCGGTGGCTTCCATGGAGGAGGAGCTGGGCCGGTGCCGGCGGACGCTGCAGCGGCTCCAGCGGGCCCTGGAGGAGGAGAAGTTCAAAGTGGTCTACTTGGAGGCGGCGCTGCAGCGGCGGGGAGGAGAAGGAGGCGGAGGAGAGCCGCCCGCCCCGTCCAGCCCCTGCGCGCCCGGGGCGCACAAGGAGACGCCGAAGGGTCTTTCCAGCCCCGGCGCGCCTAGGGCGCGCGACTCGGCGCCGGGGGAGCCCCCGTTGGCCCGGCGCTTGCCTCCTCCGCCGCCCCCTCGCCTCTGGAAACGCCCCCCAATTCGGGAGCTCCCCGACGGCTGCGGCTCCCCCGAGCGCCACCTGCGCCTGGTCCAGGAAAGCGAGTCTCCCGGCTGCAGCTGCGACCCCGAAAGAGCGGGAGGAGGAGGAAACAGCGACTGGAGCTGCACCAGCTCCGACCACGAGGATGCTTCGTCCGTAGGTAGGTCTCCGGGCGAGGAGAAGGGGTCCTGGCACGCCCCACCCCACCCTCAGTCTCTCTCCCATTTTCCAGAACGACTGTGGTAGACTGCGTCTGGCCAGGGAGGCTCCATTGAAGTGACTTGGCTTTGTCCCGTTTTATTATAACAGTGTCATTCCTGGGATATGACCGCAGCTTTGGGACTTAACTGCCTTGTGCTGAGCTACATCTTTGGGCTGTCTGGCACTCGTGGAGGAAAAGGCTGCCTCTGGCTTCTGGCCAGGGTGGCTCTGCTGGAGGCAGCCATGCTTCTGAATGCCAGTAGCTGGAAACCGCAGGAGGGGAGAGTGCTGTGCTGCTCTTGTGATCAAGTCCTGCTTGCAGGTTGCCCATTGGGGGCGTCTGGCGCCAGGCGCATTTTGCACCAGGCTATCAAAGTCAGGATGCCCAGGCGGCGGGATGGTGTCCAGCCCCAGGATCATTGGATCTGGGCTGTTTTCACACACTAAGACCACATCCTGTAGAATTCTCACACTTGCATTTTATCTGAATGAATTTCAGGAACTTTTTCTGTGCAGCCTGAGCAGGAGCAGTGAACACGTTATAGTTAATTGTTGTAGTTTGTCTTCACTGACCCCACCCCAGCTGCCCTGCTCACAGCTGTGAAGAGTATTCCTACGTTATGAATAGTCACCATTAAGAAAAAGAGGTATATATGTGTGGACTGTCCCTGAATCTAGTGACTTTTCTTCTTTAAGTTCTCTAAGTTCTTAATCTAACTCAAGGTTGCCATATAAACTAACCAGATGTTTAACTGAGTATACGTCATCTGATATTCTGTTTTGGCGACTGTAACCTTGATTTAAGGAGCTATTTGCCCCTAGCTTATATATCTGAGTTTCTAACACTGCTACCTTAACTTGCTGGAGAATCAACATCCCTTGATAAATAAATAACAACAACAAATTAAGTGCCTCTGCAGGAAATTAATAATACATCCTTCGACAAAGGCTAATGGATGCCCTCTTTAAACTTCTTTATGGTTACATTGTATGGTTTTATGGCTTTATAGTTGCAAACCGCTTTGATGTATTTTTTTTATGACAAAGCAGTAGGCAAACAGTTTTTATAAATAAATTATTATTGTTGTTGTTAATAATAACAACAACAGTTTTTTTGGGCGCAAACCTCCCCACAGCCCACCATTGCAGACCCCCCCCCCAGCTCAGCCTCAATAATCAGACCTGGAACCAAGCCCATTGCTTAAAGCAAGACTTGGGTTTGTTTTCGTTCTGCCAGCCGCAAAGCCTCTCCAGGGAAGACCGAGGCAGCTCCTCAGAGAGAGCAGGATTGATGCCGCTGTCAAAATAGCTTAATAGGCCCAGGACTTTCAGGAAGAGCATATTATTGCCGGGTTTTAATTTGGCCCCTGGAGGCAAATCCTCTCTCAGCTACGCACACATCGCTTCGAGGGGGTTACGGGATTCATCCCCGCTGGAAACGTCCTGGGGTGTTCAAGCCAGTTTTCAGAGCAAACACTCAATATAGAGTTGTCTTTACAGTAATGGGAACCCAAGGTGCCCCTGAGCATGTATAGAGGGTCCCATACTCATGTCTGAGTGGCCACACCTTCCCCAAAACATCTGGGGTTACAGGGAGGGTTGGGATTAGAGGGAAATTAAACATTAAGACGGGATTCAGTCTCTTGGTGCAGAAGTACTGAATGTCATGGCACAAGGCAAGGGGTGCCGGACTCCAAATCCCATCAGGCCACAGCTCAGTGGCAGGACAGCTGCTTGGCGTGCAGAAGGTCCCAGGTACAACCCCCCCAAACCCCAAGGCTGCCTACACACCATACATTTAAAGCATATTTTCCTCGTCCTCTGAAGAATCTTGGGAACTGCAGTTTAAAGGTGACACAGGAACTGTAGTTCTCTGTGGGGGTGAACTACAGTTCCCAGAATTCTTGGGGGGGGCGTGTGCTTGAAATGTAGGCAGATCAGATGGCAAGAAGTGGGAAGGGCCTCGGCAGGGGATCTTGAAGACTCGCTGCCGTTCAGAGCAGGCAACCCTGGCCTGGGTGGGCAGAGAATCTGACCTGATAGTAAGGGGTGGGGAGAAGAACCCCAGCTCAGCAGAAGACCTTTGCGAGAAGAAGGTCCCATTAACAAGGACCAGGTGGGAGGCGATTCAATTTCCATGCAACTTGGGAGTCATCTGATGAAGTTGAGAGCTCAGAGATTCTGCAGAGTCAAGAGGAAGGACTTTGTCATGCTGCACGGCTAAGCTGTTTGCTCCCACCAGAGAGAGCGACAGGTTGCCCAAATCAGCAGCTTTGAAAGCGGGTTAAGGAAAGTCATGGAGGTTAAGGCTGTCGCTGGCCACAGGGCCCAATGGCTCTGTTCTCCATCCTCTGCTGGAGGCCGTCAATGCCTCTGAATGCCAGTTCTTGGAAACTGCAAGTGAAGAGAGTTCCTGCTGCCTTCAGGTCCTGCCTGCGGGATTCTCATCGGAGGCCCAGTGTTAGAAACTCAGGTGTATAAGCTAGGCACCAAGATCCCCAGATGGTAGAGCTGCCAGGCGCCATTCTGGCACCCAGGCATCTTCACACGGTCGCCTGGTTCATTTTGAACGTTGGCAATGGCAGGGATGTGGAATTGCACCTGGCCGAATCCTTATTTTGCCCACCTGCTTGGGCCACTTTGGATGGGTGGTTAGTCGCCCAAGCTCACAACAGCGCCAGGTGACCCGTTTTCTTTTGCCTGCGCCGTTTGACTTCAGAAGGCCCCAGATTCACACTGGCGTGTCCAGAGAGACTCCCTGCCCAAAACGCCTGCTAGTTGCTGCCAGACAGAGTGGCCAGTCTTGAGCCAAATGGGTCAGGAATGCATTTTCAGCTGTGTTGTTGGTCACAGGGTTGTTGCTTGTTTTTGTGTGTGTGTGTGTGTGTGTGTGTGTGCACCTGTGCACACCTGGGGCTGTCTAGAGCAGCCGGATCATAGAATCGTAGGATTATCGAGTTTGGCCCCCACTTCCCAAGGCAGTCCATTCCACTGTCAGGAGCTTCTTTCCTTGGGGCTGCGCTAGTTTCATCTTCAACTTTGAAACCACAGGGACTAGCAGCTTAGCTCAAATTTTTTTTTTTTGGGAAAATCGTTTTTATTTGATCTTAGAAATATAAATTTATAACAATACCAAATACATATCTGTATATAGAGATTTCTCTGAATCGCCAGACATCCATTCCATGGGTCCTATTATCAACATTTAAAACTGCATATACCGTATTTTTTGCACCATAACGCTCACTTTTTTCCTCCTAAAAAGTAAGGGGAAATGTCTGTGCGTGTTATGGAGGGAATGCCTACAGGTGGCATGCCTACAGATTTTCCTCCTCTAAAAACTACGTGCATGTTATGGTTGAGTGCGTGTTATAGAGCGAAAAATACGGTAATCTATATTTTGTATCTATCCATATTATCCATAGCATTTGTTACGTTACAAGTGAAATTAGAATCCTGCTAATGTTTCCATCTCCTAAATAGATTATAAATTTTTCCCTGTTCATTCAAAAAGTTTTTCTCCTCTAGTTTTCTGGGTTTTCCAGTCAGCTTTGCCATTTTTGGCATAGTCCATCACTTTGGTTTGCCATTTCTCTCTGGTTGTTGTTTAGTCGTTTAGTCGTGTCCGCCTCTTCGTGACCCCCTGGACCAGAGCACGCCAGGCACTCCTGTCTTCCACTGCCTCCCGCAGTTTGGTCAAACTCATGTTTGTAGCTTCCAGAACACTGTCCAGCCATCTCGTCCTCTGTCGGCCCCTTCTCCTTGTGCCCTCCATCTTTCCCAACATCAGGGTCTTTTCCAGGGAGTCTTCTCTTCTCATGAGGTGGCCAAAGTCTTGGAGCCTCAGCTTCAGGATCTGTCCTTCCAGTGAGCACTCAGGGCTGATTTCCTTCAGAATGGAGAGGTTTGATCTTCTTGCAGTCCATGGGACTCTCAAAAGTCTCCTCCAGCACCATAATTCAAAAGCATCAATTCTTTGGCAATCAGCCTTCTTTGTGGTCCAGCTCTCACTTCCATACATCACTACTGGGAAAACCATAGCTTTAACCATACAGACCTTTCTTGGCAAGGTGTTGTCTCTGCTTTTTACGATGCTCTCTAGGTTAGGGACTCTTTATTCTTTCCATCTCTGGGCTAGTAGCATCCATGTGGCTGTTGTCGGATACATAAATGTAGCTCAGTTTTTTTTTTAAGGAAAGCTGAGATTCTCTCATGCGGCTTGGCCAATTCCCTCCCCACTTGTTTTTTGTGTGTGTGTGTGAAAGAGAGGGGAGAATGTTGCCCAACCCACCTAGTTCCTTTCCTAACCAGGAAGTTGCAGCTTTTATATTTTGTATTATCCTGGAGGAACTTGGGTGCATTTGAGCTGAATCTGGCCTTTGTGGGGAGAACTGCCTGTGACAGCTCTTTCTGAGGCAAGATGCTTGTCCAAAGGTCACGGTCCACGTTGCCAAATTGATGGTGGTACAGCTGTGTCTTTTGCGAGTGAGGTTTTCCTCCAAGGCTGTTGACCTGTGTCCTATATAGTGATGCTTCCACGTGACACCCTCTTTTTTTCTTCCTTTCTTTAATTAGCTAAAAGCCCTCTTGGCAGGTTTGCTTCCTGCGGCAGTTCAGAGCCAAGCTCTGCTTAGGTTTCCACTGTGTTTGGCATCCTTTAGACCAGCCATCACTAACCTGGCTTCCCCCAGACTACAGCTCCCAGCAGTGGCACCAACGGAGAGCCAGTGTGGTTAGAGCGCTGGACTAGAACCTGGGAGACCTGGGTTCAAATCTCCCCCTCTTGGCTATGAAGCTGACTGGGGTGACCTTGGGCCAGTCACTGACTTCTCTCAGCCTTACCTACCTCGCAGGGTTGTTGTGAGGATTAATGGGAGAGAAGGAGGGAAAGCACCTATGTCACCTTGAGCTCCTATGGAGGCAATAAATAAAATATTATATGACAGCAACACCTGGAGGGTCCTCCAGCCCTGATGATTGCATTTTCTGTCCATTTATGAAACTTCCTTATCTCTAGCTGTTTTCAGGTTGCAAGAAAGGGCTGTGTCGCTCTTTTAAAAGACTAACCTCTCTTATTACGGCATAAGCTTATGCGGACTGCATCTGGCGAATGGGTCTGTATCCACCAGGGAACTCTGCTTCTGAGCGGCCAATATCAATACCATAAAGAATAATATTAGTTTATGTATATGGCAGGGGTGAGCAACGTTTTCCCCTAGGCCACACCCTTAAGACCTTGCCATCCCTACTTTGCACCTTCCCTGAGTGTTTCTGCCGCCTGGAAACAAGTCCTTGAACTCTAATCATGCCTCTTGGCTTGCCTGGATGGGGGGGGGGGGAGGTGGAAGTGTGAGTGTGTAAAAACTGGCCGGCATTGTTCCAATCGCTTTTGCCTCTGGCCCCACCCACCACTGAGGGCTGGACCTTAGAAGGTTCCCCAGGTGGAGGAATGTGGCCCCTGGGCTGCACACAGTTTTCCCACCCCATACATATATAATGTAGAGAGATAATTGATCAATCAACACACGCTTGAGTTGATTGTTCAGCAGATTAATCAACACACACTCGAGTTGATTAATCTGCAAGGCTCTGAGAGTCAAGGGTGCTGTCTTGCCTGGGGGGAAATTTGCAAAACATCCTTTCAGCTGGCCAAGGATTTCAGCTGGGGCTTTAGTTGCTCTGCAGACCGTGTGCGTTCCTGAGAGAGAGAGAGGGCTGTAGGTGGATCAGATGGCAATTTGTTATCTCCTCGGCTGCAGAAGGTCGGCAAGGAAACGGGTGATCTGATCGTGCTGGCGATCTTTTGCCTTGCCAGTAAAGCCACAGTTGACAATTTCCTGAGCTGGTACTGCTCTCTATCCCCCCCCCCCCCGCCGCCCTTCATGGTCTGCTTTAATTGGCTTGTGATTTCTTTATTTTTAGTGCGCAAACCCAAAATTGAGGAGAGGCCTGCAAGACAGCAGATGGGGGGTGGGAAGTGTCAGAGATCTGCCGTTTTTGTCCTCTGCTTGCAGACTTCGCAGAGGCATCTGCCTGTCCTCTGTTGGAAACAGGATACTGGGCCGAGTGGGTTTTTAGCCCGATGCAGGGAAAGGCGAGGGGCAGGTTCTGCGCCGGTACTTCCGTTTCACCACCTGGGGGCGCATGGAGAGGCTTTGTTGCCTGGAAGGGCGGCAAGATGCTCAGGAGCCTGACTTTGCCAGAGATCTCCTTGCCCCTTTGGCCACCCAGCTTGCTGGCTACTTCTGCAATGCTCAGCGGCTTTCTCCCAGTTGAAAAGAGCATCCTTGGGGTGTGTCCTGCTTGTTTTTTCTTCAAAACCAGAGGGACATTGTTAACGGAGAAATCTGAGGACTCCCTTGGACAAAAAAACAAGGACACCAGCCAGGAATACCAGAGCAAAACAGCAGCCAGTAGGCTTGGTCTAATCCAGAATGCGGCAGCTAGACTGGTGACTGGGAGCGGCCGCCGAGACCACATAACACTGGTCTTGAAAGACCTGCATTGGCTCCCAGTACGTTTCCAAGCACAATTCAAAGTGTTGGTGCTGACCTTTAAAGCCCTAAACGGCCTCGGCCTTATCCTGCAGGGGGCAGAGGTTTCACCAGCAGCCCATTTTGTTGTGGGTTCAAGACTGGGGCAAAGTGACTTGAAAAGCAACTTTGCTAGCATTAGAATTAAATAATTAAAATCAAGCGACCTAAGGGCTAGAATTCTGAGTGAGGGAGAGGGATACTTTCCAGCTTCAGAGTCGCATTGCTTGGGGGGGGGACTCGTGCCAGTAGTGGGCGGGGCCAGTGGCAAAAGTGGGTGGGGCATTGCATGTAAATACAGTACCTCAAGGACCGCCTCTCTCCATATGAACCTACCCAGACCCTGAGAACATCACCTGAGGCCCTTCTTGGTGTGCCCCTTCCACTAGAAGTCCGGAGGGTGGCAACACGAGAACGGGGCCTTTTCTGCAGTGGCTCCTCGTTTGTGGAATGCATTTCACCAGGAAGGTTCGCCTGGTGCCTTCATTATACACCTTCAGGCGCCAGGCGACTGGTTCCTCTTCTGCCAGGCCTTTGGCTGATTGACATCCTATACACTTTTAGATGTCTCTTGGAAATGGAGGGTTATTGGTTTGTTTAGTTTATTATTTTTATTATGCATTTTGTGCTTTTAATTCTGTATTTTTACTTTGTATACCACCCTGAGATCTACGGATGAAGGGCAAAGTATACAAATTTAATAAATAATATTTTCCACCTTGGCTTCTGCGCATGGACCCTCAAGCCCCTTTCTGCCTTACATCCGGGTGAGGAAGAGGCAGGATCAGAGTTCGAGAACATGTAAAAATACTCCAGGAGGGTGCAGTCCCCCCCCCCAGCTGTTACAGTCGTACCTTGGAAGTCGAATGGAATCCGTTCCGGAAGTCCGTTCGACTTCCAAAATGTTTGGAAACCAAAGCATGGCGTCTGATTGGCTGCAGGAAGCTTCTGCAGCCAATTGTGTCTGGAGGCGATTGGAGGATGGATGGCGGCTAACAGATTGAGGTTGAATGCACATGCACACGAAAGCTTATACCAAGAACTAACTTAGTTGGTCTTTAAGGTGCTACAGGAAGGAATGTTTAATAGGTTATTGTATTTTAATATTCTGTTGGAAGCCGCCCAGAGTGGCTGGGGAAACCCATCCAGATAGGTGGGGTATAAATAATAAATTATTGCTATTATTATTATTATTATCGGAAGCCCCATTGGAATAGTTCGCAAAAATAGTTCGCAAACCGGAACAGTCACTTCCAGGTTCGTGGCGTTCGGGAGCCAAAATGTACGAGAACTAAGCTGTTTGAAAACCAAGGTACGGCTGTGTTTATTGTTACTGAATCAGGGCTGGTGAGGGGTGTGTCCAGGGACCGGCTCAAAAGACCAGGATCCACATTCAGCCCCTGACCTGATTTAAAGGCCACGCGGTTCTTGCAGTGCGGGATGGCGCTTGCTTGCCCAGGAATGCCTCCTTGAAGGCCTGCCCGCTTGCTCTCCACCCGTCCTTGGTGGAGCTGTGCCAATGCTGCCCTGGGGAGAGGCTGGCCACGCCTCTCCTGCCAAAGCAAACAGCCCTTGTTTATTGGGTGCGCTTGGGCTGTTGACTCAGGAAAGGAGGAGGATGTCCTTTGGCAGGGAAGCCAAGCTGGGCTGCTTGCCTCTAGGGCAACACAGCAACTGCTACGCCCTGCGGGAGTGACATGCCTACCTGTGTGTTTTTCTCAAGCTTGAGCCAGGAGTGGCAGGGAGGCAGAGCCCTTGGGGAAGGGCTGTAGCATAGCGGTACAGCCCTCGCTTTTCATGCAGAAGGACCCGGCAGCATCTCCGGGTCCTGGACAGCTGCTGCCAGTCAGTGTAGGCAATAGAATAAGAATAAGAATATTTATTTTTTTTATTTATACCCTGCCCATCTGGCTGGGTTTCTCCAGCCACTCTGGGCAAATTCCAACAAAATTTTAAAATACAGTAGCCTATTAAACATTAAATCTTCCCTAATCAGGGCTGCCTTCAGATGTCTTCTAAAAGTCTGGTAGTTCTTTTTCTCTTTGACATCTGGTGGGAGGGCGTTCCACAGGGCGGGTGCCACTACCGAGAAGGCCCTCTGCCTGGTTCCCTGTAGCTTTGCTTCTCGCAATTAGGGAACCGCCAGAAGCCCCTCGGCGCTGGACCTCACTGTCCGGGCAGAACGATGGGGATGGAGACACTCCTTCAGGTATAGAGGCTGTTTAGGGCTTTAAAGGTCAGCACCAACACTTTGAATTGTGCTCGGAAACATGCTCGGAAGCGATACTGAACTAGATGAACCCTTGCTATTTCAACCCCGAATTCAGAACCTTGAGGACTGGAAACTTGGTTTGTTTTTAGGGGAAGGGCAGTGGCTCAGTGGTAGAGCACCTAGGTTCAATCTCCAGCATCTCTAGGTACGACTGGGAAGGAAACCCTGTCTGAAATCCTGGAGAGCTGCTGCCAGTCAGTGTGGACAGTATTGAACTAGATGGACCAGTGGTCTGACTTCCTATGTCGTGTGCCAGTTGCTTTCTGTATTGGCCCCAAAGGATAGCAGATAAAAGATTTCCACCAGGGATGCTGCTGCAGTGGATTTCCCGCCTCCAAAGCGGGTTGGACTAGATGCCCTCTAATGTTCTGTCCCGGGGGGTTGCCTCCTGATTGGAGCAACATGTGCAGAGTTGCGGCAGGCCACCTCTCTCTGAGGTCCTCATGCCAGCATGGGGAACGGTCAGAGTGACAATGGACAAATTATCCCTGTCCCAGCAGAGATGGAGTGGCAGCAGACCAGAGCAGGCACTCTCGCAGAGTTGCAGCAGCTGAGCTCCTCTCTGGGTGCAGCCTTTGGGGCTCTGCCTTAAGTTACTTTTTTTTTTAGGTGCGTGATTTTGAACATGGTGCTTTACAGGTGAATAGGAACGGTCCGGTTCCCTTTGACCTCTTGCTAAAGCAACTTCTTGGTGTGGGTGTGTGGGTGTGTGTGTGCATTTGTGTCCCCACTGTTTTAGTGTGTGATCCCTCAAAGGGGCTTCCAAGGGCCGGGATCTGTACGGTTTCCGGGGTTCAGTTTGGAGCACAAGGGACACCCCTAGAGTGCTGCCCTCCAGATTATAATTATTCCCATTTATTAAATTGTTATTATCGCCCTTCATCTGAAGATCGCAGTGCAGTTCACAACGTAAGAATACAAAATGAGAGCTCAAAACACTTAATGGAACAATAACTCCCTTTCATCAAACACATTAGATTGTTTAATTAGCCAAAGACCTGGGAGAGGAGGAATGCTTTTGCCTGGCATCTAAAGGTATGGAGTGAAGGCGCCAGGGGAGCCTCTCTAGGGAGAGCGTTCCACAAGCAGGGAGCCACCACAGAAAAGGCCCCGTTCTCGTGTTGCTGCCCCCTGGACTTCTCACAGAGGAGGCACACAAAGAAGGAGCCCAGATGATGATATCAGGGTCTGGGGGTGTTCAAAAGGAGAGAGGCGGTCAAGTCCTGAGCCATTTAAAGCTTTATAGGTCAAAACCAGCACTTTGAATTGGACCCAGAAACCAACTGACAGCCAGTGCTGTTGGGCTTTAATTGTTGTTGTTTAGGCGTTTAGTGCCTCTTCGTGACCCCCTGGACCAGAGCACGCCAGGCCCTCCTGTCTTCCACTGCCTCCCGCAGTTTGGTCAAACTCCTGCTGGTAGCTTCGAGAACACTGTCCCACCATCTCATCCTCTGTCGTCCCCTTCTCCTTGTGCCCTCCATCTTTCCCAGCATCAGGGTCTTTTCCAGGGAGTCTTCTCTTCTCATGAGGTGGCCAAAGTCTTGGAGCCTCAGCTTCAGGATCTGTCCTTCCAGTGAGCACTCAGGGCTGATTTCCTTCAGAATGGAGAGGTTTGATCTTGCAGTCCATGGGCCCAGAAACCAATTGGCAGCCAGTGCTGTTGGGCTAGGATTGGCCTTATATTCTCAAACCTTCTAGCCCCGGTGAAGCTTCTGAACTGTCTTCAGAGGCAGCCCTACGTAAAACGCATTGCACTAATCCAGCCTAGAGGTTATCAGAGCATAGATGGCAGAAGGAAGATTTCGTGGGACTCCTGGAGGGCAAGTCTGATGCTACTGAAGAACTCTTGCCTAAAAACTTCAGATGACTCATTGGTGATGCTCCTGTATACAGCACCTCCTCTCTGAGGCCGAGGGGACAGCTTGCAACGCTTTCAGAGCTGCCAGTGCCTCTCTCAGGAAACGGTGGTCTCTGCACCCGCCTCGGAGCAGCGTCCCTGCGGTTTTGCTGCCTCGCCCCCCTCAAAAGGAAGCGAAAGCCTTTTGCCGATGGTAAAAGCAGAAACGAGCTCCTGGAGGGCCGGGAAGGATGCTGTCTCATTTATCAAAACGGTGATTATTATCTATTGCTTTTTTCAGATAAAAAAAGAAAAGAAAGCAAGTTGCAAGAAACGTCTATTAAAAGCAAGTGCAAAAAGCAGTGTAAAACACACCGTAAGAAGAGCCTGCCGGATCAGGCCGGTTTCCCACCTGTTCCAGCCTCCTGTCTCCACAGTGGCCAAATTATTATTATTATTATTATTATTATTATTATTATTATTATTATTATTATTATTATTAATTATTTGTACCCTGCCCATCTGGCTGGATCTCCCCAGCCACTCTGGCCGGCTTCCAACAAAGATTAAAAATACATTAAAATGTCACACATTAAAAACTTCCCTTCAGTCCCTAAGAACCTAGGAACCTAGATAGACTGTCTCTGGGCATGGAGGTTCCATCAGAGGAGCTCTGTAGCTGGATCAGGCCAATGGCCCATCTAGGCTAGCATCCTGTTCCCACAGAGGCACCAAAGGAAAGCCCACAAGCAGGATCCAAGCAGCCCTCTCCCCTCCTGAGGTTTCCAGGAACTGGGATTCAGTCTGTTACGCATTATTGTGTTTTTATCTTGCAAAACGCCCTGTGATCTTCAGCCGCTTTCCCCTCCTGCTCGTCGCCTTCGATAGCCCTCTCTTCCATGAAGTTGCCCATTTAAGTTTGGGGTCACCACAGCCTCCCACGGGAGCAAGTAATAGACATATATAAAAAAAACAGATCCGACAGCCTCAGCCCATCAGAAACTCCCAAGAGGGTGCAAAGGAGGGCCAGTGAAGGGTGTAGCCTGGGGAGGGAGTCCCAGGGGCCAGACAGAAGGGACTTAAGGGCCGCACTTGACCCTGGGCCCAAGGCAGCTCAGAGACCCGCAAAACTCTCGCGTCAAGTTTCAAGTTGTTGGTTTTAAAAAAAGGGTTATTTAGTGCATGCAAAAGTTCCTGGGCACACATTTTTTGCGTGTTTGGCCTAGGAGCCAAAGCTAGAAACTGGGGGAAAAGAGAACAGCAACCTTAAAAAATAATAAGAGTTTTTAAAGCAGGGTTTAAATGCATGATGGGGATACGTTTGGGCTGGTTCTTTGTAGCCTGGACTTTCAGAGAAACCTAGCCCCCACTTTTTTTTGGAAGGCACAGACTCCCTTTTGGTGGCAATGTGACAGGCATCCATTCAACTGGTGAATGGCTCCCTTTTTCTCCCTGGAGAAGGCTGGACCCATCTAAAAACTATTGCATGGATCCCTTTGGGCCACAAGGTGGCGGCCTGGAGCTTGTTAAGGGCAGAGAGGCCAGAGAGCTTCTCAAAAGTAACAATATATAATTTTACCGGACTGGACCTGTCCTTGGTGGCTTCCATTTCTGCGTTCTCGTTCCCCCACCAGTAATTGCCTGGGCTTTGGGGACTTTGTGGTAAAGAAGGGAAGGAGAGGATGGACTCTCTCTCTCTGTGTGCATTTTCTCGGTTCTTATTTTATTAGAGGTTTGCCGTCCATCGATTAGCTGTCTCTCCCCCTCTGCCTTTGCCACAGCAATAAGAGTTTTGTCTTGGCCCTAGAACTGACCTCTGAAAGGCAGAAGGCAGAGCTGAAGTGGAAAGCCTCCTGAGCATGCACAGAGGGTGTTTAATAATAATAATAATAATAATAATAATAATAATAATAATAATTTATTATTTTTTAAAAATAATATTTATTGTTTTTCCAACAATTTAAACACTACAAAAAAGGACAATACAATACAATGCAAAAACACTACATAACACTAACACTAACACATAACACTAACACATTGAAATAACAAAACAAAAACAGTTTAAAACACATCAAATAATTTCAATATCTTATCTTTCATTCACTTATTTCAACGACCTCCTCACACCTCCCTTTTTGTATTCCACTTCTGTTAATTGTTTCAGCAATTCCTTTCCATCTTCCTCTGTTTTCTATCCTATAATTATCTTAACACATTCGAACCTTATTTTTTTCCTTTAACACTCTATTAATCTATTTATACTTAATTCCTTATAACATTTCAGCCAAAGCCATATAACTTCATTCCAACATTGTTCTAACATTCATTAATTTTACAGTATTTCTGTAAACAGTCTTTAAACTTTTTCCAGTCTTCTTCCACTGACTCTTCTCCCTGGTCTCGGATTCTGCCAGTCATTTCTGCCAGTTCCATATAGTCCATCAACTTCATCTGCCATTCTTCCCGGGTGGGTAAATCTTGTGTCTTCCAATACTTCGCGATGAGTATTCTTGCTGCTGTTGTTGCATACATAAAAAAAGTTCTATCCTTCTTTGGCACCAATTGGCCGACCATGCCCAGGAGAAAGGCCTCTGGTTTCTTAAGGAAGGTATATTTGAATACCTTTTTCATTTCGTTATAGATCATCTCCCAGAATGTCTTAATCCTTGGGCATGTCCACCAAAGGTGAAATAATGTACCTTCAGTCTCATTACATTTCCAACATTTATTATCGGGCAAACGGTAAATTTTTGCAAGCTTGACTGGTGTCATGTACCACCTATAAATCATTTTCATTAAATAATAATAATAATAATAATAATAATAATAATAATAATAATAATAATTTATTTGTACCCCACCCATCTGACTGGGTTTCCCCAGCCACTCTGGGCGGCTTCCATAGAAACCAAAAATACACTAAAATATCACAGATTAAAAACTTCCCTGAACAGGAAGAGAGAGCCAGGGTTAGAAATCTCCACCTGGCTGGCCCCTCCAGCCTTCTTAAACAGGTACACAGAAGAACTTATTTTTGCATTTGTACCCCAGGAGTACGTGGTTCATCCCCTTCCACAGTTAATCCTTACAACGACCCTGCAAGGTAGGTGAAGAGGCTGCGACTGACCCCAGGCTCACTCAGTGAGCTTTGTGACTGAACGGGGATTCGAACCCTGATATCCCAGGTGCCGGTGCAGAACTCTTAACCACTACACCACACTGGCTTCCTATTGTACTTCTCTTATAGGGCAGCTGTATAAATTAAGTAGGTAAATAAATACAGCGGCACCTTGGTTCTCAAACTTAATCCTTTCCAGAAGTCCGTTCCAAAACCAAGGCACGCTTTCCCATAGAAAGTCATGCAAAATGGGTTAATCCGTTCCAGAGTTTTAAAAACAACCCCTAAAACAGAAATTTAACATGAATTTTACTATATTAACGAGACCATGGATCCATAAAATGAAAGCAATAAACAGTGTGCTGCAGTCACACAATCAATCAATCAATCAATCAATCAATCAGTGGCTGAACTGGGTTCCACACAGTCACAAGAACAAAACAAAAGGAGCCACCAAATCAGAACAAAAATAGCAAAATCAGACAGACCTCAGCGTAAAACTCAAAATGGAAGTGTGGCATTCACATCAGTAGCGTAAAACTCAAAACAGAGTATGTTTGGCTTCCGGAAAAATTCGCAAACCAGAACACTTACTTCTGGGTTTGCAGGGTTTGGGTTCCAAGTTGTTTGAGTACCAAGGCGTTTGGGAACCAAGGTACCACTGTATGGGGAAAGCAAAATGTCACTTGGATGAAACCTGGGACCTTCTGCATACAAAACAGGGTTTGCACCCCTGAGCTATGGCCAGGATTCCAGTCCTCATGGTTCTGAGTCAATGGCTGAACAGGAAATGCCGTTGGTCCTTCCGGCTCAGTACTAGCAGCACTGACTGGCAGCATCCCTCCAGGGTTTCAGCAGGAGCCTTTCCCAGCCCTGCTTGGCATGCAAAGCTGCCACGGCTTTTTGCTCCCGTCCTTTTGCACTGACGTGAGTGGGCAAAGGAAGAACTCCGCCTTCTATCTGGAGTCAAGCCAGAGCCCATCTTGTCTGATGCTGCTTTCCCCACAGAGATAAAATTGGGTTCCTGCTGCTGACGTAGGACGGGGCTGTAGCTTGGGGGTCAAGCACATCCTTTGCAAGCAGAAGAGCCGCCGTCCAGGTCCCAGGCTGGCTCAGTAAATCTGAAAAGTCCATAAAAGCAATTTGACGCAACACAGCAAAACGGCCTTCGCCAAGCTGACGCCCCCCAGATGTTTTGAGCTACAACTCCCAAAGCATCTGGAGGGTATCAGTTTAGCAGAAGCTGCAGGAACGTAATTGCAGGCTGGCATTTTTGAATTAAACTTCACGATGCCCCCGGCCGGAAGTAGCTGCTCTCCTTAAAGTGTGGATGAATTTTATTTCTTTTCTTTTATCAAACATATATACCGCTTAATTGTAAATAAAGAAAATCCCAAACCCAGCAACCTCAAAGCAGTTTGTGGAAAGAATAAGACAATGAAATTATTAGTTTAGAAAAGCAGTTAAAAGCAACCATTAAGCCTATGGAGATTTGTAGAATGTTGATGTGCTTTTTAATCTGTTTTTGGTGTATTCCTCTTTTTAACGTTTCAAGGTGATCTTGCAGGTAGACTGGTCCTAGGCTGTTAAGAGCCTTATATCCCAATGGGAACACTTTGGACTTGGACTAGTCCAGGTCTCTGAGCAGAGCTGTGATATGCTGACAGGTCTCACTCTATTATTATTTATTATTATTTTATTATTCACTAATTTCTTCAATTCATTAGTCTCTTGACCCCTAAGGAGCCTCCAAGCATCTTCCAAAAATGCGGAAATTGGGGAAATAAACTTATGTACCCCATCTCAGTCGGTAGAGCCTGAGGCTCTTCATCTCAAGGTTGTGGGTTCGAGCCCCACACTGGGCAAAAGGTTCCTGCATTTCAGCGGGTTAGACTAGATGACCCTCGAGGTCCCTTCCAATTCTATGATTGAGCTTCCTGGATTATATTGGGCCAGTTGCCTGCTGTCTCCTCCCTCTCAACTTAGCCTTCCTCAGAGGGTTGTTGTGAGGATAAGTGGTTTTTTTTGGGGGGGACACCCCCCCGCCTGCCACCTTGAGTGCATTGCAGTCAACTGATGGGCATGTTAGAATTAACCCCCGAAAAGAAACGAATGCGGATGAATGTATGAATCTGCCTTTATTTCTGTCGTCTCTTGAGGATGAGGGTGGCATTTGTTTGTGTTTATATACAGGCAACCACCGCCATCATCATCACCACTTTTAATTTGTATACTGTACCGCCTTTCTATCTTACAATACTCAAGCTGAAGAAACAAAGAATGTACAGCTTATAACAATCTACAGTGGTACCTCGGGTTAAGTACTTAATTCGTTCCAGAGGTCCGTTCTTAACCTGAAACTGTTCCTAACCTGAAGCACCACTTTAGCTAATGGGGCCTCCTGCTGCCGCTGCGCCGCCGGAGCACGATTTCTGTTCTCATTCTGAAGCAAAGTTCTGAACCGGAAGCACTATTTCTGGGTTAGCGGAGTCTGTAACCTGAAGCGTATGTAACCTGAAGCGTATGTAACCTGAGGTACCACTGTAATGCAATACAAAATGTGATAGTAAAACAGCTTTAAAATAAGCAATCTACATTCAGCTATCATTAGAATAGTATAGAATAATAATATCAGCATATAAAAATTACCATATTTTTCGCCCTAAAGGACGCACCGTCCCATAAGGCGCACCTAGTTTTTTTTGGGGGGGGAATAAAGGGGGGGGAAATTATTTCCCCCCCAGGCGAGGGGCTGGGGTGGGGGAAGCCCCCAGAACAGGCAACTCTCCGCAAGCAGCGGGAGCCCAGCGCAGGGCTTCCGTGCCTTGCGGAGAGGTGCGGGAAGCCTGGAGAGCGAGAGGGGTCGGTGCGCACCGACGCCTCTTGCTTTCCAGGCTTCAGCGAAAGCCTGCATTCGCCCCATAGGACGCACACACATTTCCCCTTCATTTTTGGAGGGGGGAAAGTGCGTCCTATGGGGTGAAAAATACGGTAAACAGAAACCCACTCTTAACAATTGCAATAAATAATTTCGAAACTGCAATCAATAAAACAACGGCAAGCCACGGTGCATAAAATAATACAATACAAATTGAGAAGCAGAGACTGGAGGGTGGGGGCAAGGCAGGTGGAAGCAGAGAGAGTAAAGACACTGTCCTGATCCGTCTCCTTTGTGCAGGCATCTTTGGGTGCTAATTATGGCACGTTCTCCCCCCTGCCTTTTCCCACCTTCTGCTGGTGATTCATTGCCACCCCTCCCTCGTGACTCACTCGGAGGGTGTCGAGAGGCACTGCCAGTCAGGGAGTGAGGTGGCAGAGGAGTGGGGTGGGGGAGAGAGATCACTCTTGGGAGACTTAGAGTCAGGGAGCCGGCAGTTTTCATAGAATTGTAGAGTTGGAAGGGACCCCTGGGGTCATCTAGTCCAACCCCCCGCAACGCAGGAATCTCAACTCAAGCATCCAGGACAATCCAACCTGTGCTTAGAGTCCACAACCTCCTGAGGGAGTCCATTCCGCTGTCAAACTGCTCTTATTGTCAGAAAGTTCTTCCTGACAATAAGTCGGAATCTCCTTTCTTGTCACGTGAAGCTATGGGTTCGAGTCCCGCCCTCCAGGAGACAACAAGCTTGGTGGATCCAAATCTTTTGCCATTCTCCCTTATCTCCTGGTTCCGGATCCACATTTTTGGGTGCCCCCCCCCCAAAGGATCAGGGCGCCGTTGGCTAGATCTATTCCAATAATAATCCCTTTTTATGATAATTTTTATTAGTTTTCTGATATTGTAAAATCCTAATATTTTGCCATTCTCAAACGTCGTTTGGCATGAAATCTTTTGATAAAGGGTGGTATAGAAATTGAATAAATACTAATACAGTGGTACCTCGGGTTACATACGCTTCAGGTTACAGACTCCACTAACCCAGAAATATTACCTTGGGTTAAGAACTTTGCTTCAGGATGAGAACAGAAATCGTGCTCCGGCAGTGCGGCAGCAGCAGGAGGCCCCATTAGCAAAAGTGGCGCTTCAGGTTAAGAACAGTTTCAGGTTAAGAACGGACCTCCGGAATGAATTAAGTGCTTAACCCGAGGTACCACTGTAATAATATAATAATAATAATTTATAGATCTATGTTATTTATTATTACTTATATATTGCAATTGCATCCCTGTTTTCCTCGAAGGAGCGCAAGGTGGCTTTTGGTCTCCCCCCTCCCCATTTGGTCCTCTCAACAACCCTGTGAGGTCGGTTAGGCTGCGAAGGATAGGGACTGACCTGAGGCCGCATCCAGTGAGCTCCATGGCTAAGCGGGGATTTGAACCTTCGTCTCCTGGGTCCTAGTCCAGGACTCTAACCACTACACCACACTGACTCAGGTTCTCTCCCCAAGCCTTGCAACCCAAAGCTGCTCTGTCGAGGTGTCTTGGTTTGATCACTTGCTCTGGTATAATAATATCCTCTAAATCTGACTTTGCCATTTCAAGGGGACATCACCGGGGTGTGTGTGTGTTATTTTTAATCTTTGTTTTAATGTATTTTTAATCTTTGTTGGAAGCCGCCCAGAGTGGCTGGGGAAACCCAGCCAGATGGGCAGGGTACAAATAATTTTGTATTATTATTATTATTATTATTATTATTATTATTATTATTATTATTATTATATTTTGAAAAGGGAGTCAGTGTTCCAGGACTGTTGGGGTTCCTGCCTGCCTGCCATTTTATCTTTGGATAAGCATTTGTGTGGGCTTGTAGGAAAAGCTCCTTGGCCGGTAGGCAGCCCATGATAGTGATGCTTGAAATCCCCAGGAACAGGGGTCACCAACCAGGTGCCCACGGGCGCTGTGGCGCCCATGAGGGCTTCCCTGGGTGCTCCTGGGCAGGTGTTCCAACTCTTGAGCTTTCATAGGAAAAGGAGGGGAAAGTTGCTAGTCCTAGTGAAAGGATCCCGGAAAAAGCTTTTCCTTCCTTGGAGGTTTTTAATCAGAGGTTGGCATGGCCCTCTGTCGGGGATACTTGGGTTGAGATTCCTGCATTGCAGGGGGCTGGACTGGATGACCACCAGGGGTCCCTTTCCAACTCTACCGTAATTCTGCGATTCTATCCTTGCTGCAAATATCCTGCTGGTATTCCCAGAGACGTCTGCCTGGGTGGGAGATGCGGAGGCAAAGGTGGGGGGGGAGCAGCCCCATGCCAGCGCTTTGCCTCCAGCACGGACCGGCCGACAGCGCTCTCGTCAAGGGCAGCCTCCGCGCCGCAACGCTTGGCCGACACTGTGACATATTGGGGTTGATGGCTCCCTGGCGCTTGCGTTTCCTTGGGCTAAACGTAGAGATGGGGGTGGGGGGGAGAGAGCGGAGCCGACCTCCTCCTGGCTCCTGGTCTGTTGCCATGGCGGGTGTGGCGTCTCCATGTTGAACAGCGAAAGCTGCTTACGCCAGGGTTCACTGAATCGGTCCCATCAAGGCCAGTGTGGTCTGCTCTGACCGGCAGCTGCTCTCTGGGGCCCCAAACAGAGACTCCCTTACTGTAGACCCTTGTCTAGGTGGAGATCAAAGTTGGGGGCCTTCTGCATGCCAAACAGCTGCCCTGGGTGCCAGATTCTGTTCTCTGGCCACCAGGGGAGAGAAAACATGGATGGCTTGGGAAAGGCAGAAATGTGGTTTGGTATTCTGGTGTTTTAAAAATTCATTTTAATTTTAAATGAGTTCAGGGTGGTATGTATGTGGTCTTTCTCCTCTCCTTATTTGATTCTCACAACAACCTTGTGAGGAAGGTTAGGCTGAGAGTCTGTGACAGGCCCAAAGCCACACACCCTCTGATAGTTTCATGGCCGAGTGGGGAATTCGAACCCAGGCCTCCCAGGGCCTAGCCTGATGCTCTAACCTCTACACCACACTGGCGTTGAGACCCCGCTGGGCTGCATCAGGCCACAGCTCCATAGCAGGGCACGCAGAAGGTCCCAGGTTCAATTAGGTCTGTATGGACACCATAGTTTTAAAGCACAAACCTAGACAGCATCTTAAAAAGCAGAGACATCACCTTGCCAACAAAGGTCCGTATAGTTCAAGCTATGGTTTTCCCAGTAGTGATGTATGGAAGTGAGAGCTGGACCATAAAGAAGGCTGATCGCTGAAGAATTGATGCTTTTGAATTCTGGTGCTGGAGGAGACTCTTGAGAGTCCCATGGACTGCAAGAAGATCAAACCTCTCCATTCTGAAGGAAATCAGCCCTGAGTGCTCACTGGAAGGACAGATCCTGAAGCTGAGGCTCCAAGACTTTGGCCACCTCATGAGAAGAGAAGACTCCCTGGAAAAGACCCTGATGTTGGGAAAGATGGAGGGCACAAGGAGAAGGGGATGAGAGAGGACGAGATGGTTGGACAGTGTTCTCGAAGCTACCAGCATGAGTTTGACCAAACTGCGGGAGGCAGTGGAAGACAGGAGTGCCTGGCGTGCTCTGGTCCAGGGCGTCACGAAGAGGCGGACACCACTAAACAACTAAACAACAACAGCGACGTCCTCACCCTAAGGAATCCTGGGAACTGTAGTTCAAGGGTGCTGAGACTGTACTCAGCCATTAAGGCTAGAGGCAAGGGGTGATGGGAGTTATAGTTCATCCACATCTGCACCCACAGGGTTCCCTGCCCTGTAGCCAAGGAGTTTGTTCAGCAAAGTGGATTTTCTTCATTGAAAGCTGGGATGAGGAACCCTGGCCATTTTCCGAGGACTTGACAGACTCCAGCTCCCATCTGCCCTGTGAGCCAGGATGGTCCGCAGCCAGAGAGGATGATGGGAGTTGTAGTTCAGGAGCATCAGGACGGCCACAGAATGGCTACTCCTGCTACCCATCAGGATAGCTCAGGCGGAGAACACCTGGGTTTCACTATACATGGTGGAGCCTCCAAAGATAGAGGCAGTCTACCTCTGAGCTCCACATGTTGGGGATGAGCTCCAAGGGAGGGTTTGCTGCTTTTCTGCCTGAGGCAGTGAGTTTTCCTCAGCCCAACCTCGGGATGCCTTCAGGGATCAAACCTGGAATCTTCTGCATGCAAAGCATTCCCCAAAGTGCAAGTTAAGATTCTAGCCCTCATGATTCTGAATACAGGGTTGAAATAGGAGCAGAGGAAGCTGTCTTCTACGGAGTCATATTTCAGGGTTGTCTACACTGGCTGGCAGCGGCTCCCTGGGGTTGGGGGGGTCTCTTAGCCCCACTGGGAGCTGAAGCTGGAACCTTCTGCATGCAAAGTAGCTGCTCTCCCACTGAACTCCCCGGAAAAATAAAATAAAAATCTAGTCTTCAAAGTTCTCAATTAAGGCTGGGTTTCAGTAGACTGAGGCAATGGTCCATCTAGCTCAGTATTGTCAGCCTTGACTGGCAGCGTCTCTCCAGAGTCTGTGACAGGGTTCTGCCCCAGTGGCTCTTCCCCTGGAATCATGACGCTAGTCCTCATGATTTGAAATAAAAAGACAGAGGAAGCTGTTTTCTACCGCATTAACTTGCTGGTCCATGTGGTTTAGCACTGCCCACACTGGCTGGCAGCAGCTCTCCAGGGGTTTTAGGAAGGGACGTCCCCAGCCCTACCTGGAGCTGCTGTTGGGACTTGAACCCAGGACCCTCTGCACGCAATGCTGATGTTCTAACCCCTCGGCTGCAGCCCACCCCTGAAGATGCATCTCCCTCCAGAGGGGGCGAGAGCCTGAGACTGCCTGCCTGCCTGTGTGTGTGTCTCCCTTTCCCCCAGACACCCTCCGCAGGGCACTGGCGGCTCCCCTCCCTCCCTCCCCCCTCCCCATCTTGTGCCTCCATCTCCCTCCCTTGCGTAAGGGAGCATTGGGGGAGCACTTGTGCGCTCGCCATTGGTGGGCAGGGCTCTCCCTCCCCCTCAAACCCTGGGAAGAAAGTTGCCTTCTCTCTATTCCCCCCACCCAACACAACACCTCCCTACCCCACCTCCCAACACACACACACACACACACACACACACACACACACACACACTGGGCTGTCACATCTCCAGCGCCACCCCTGCCAGCGAGCTTGTGAGCTCCATCCTGACTGCCTCCCTTTTCATCCTCTCATCCTCTCCCTCCCTGGCAGCTTCCTGAACGCTTCCACCTTTTTTTCCCGCGGCTCGGTGCTCTCCCCGACGCTGCTCTGTTTATCTCTGTGTGCGTTTCTTGTCTCCCCCAATTTTTAATTATTTTTTTTTAAGAACCCAGCTTCTAAATCGCACCCCTCTTCCCGGCGTCGTGCGCCTCCACATTTCGGCTCCCCAACTCCCCTCCCCAACCCCTCTCCCTTTGTTTAACGATGCTCTCCTGCCCGGGGATTTGATGGTTCTGCCGGCAACATCAACATCATCATCGCTGAATTAGGATGGAGCCCTTGAGCCAGCGCGGACCTCCGCGCCTCTCCTGGATCGACACCCTCTATAGCAGTACGTGCCTTGCGCTCTTCGTGCCTCGCCCCCCATCTTTTGGGGAGCGTGTGTGTGTATGGGGGTGGAGAGAGAGGAAACGGGGGTCTTGCCCAGGGGTACCAGCTTTCGTTGGCGTTCTGTGTTGTCGGCAAGCGGGCGACCGGTTGGCATTAGGGCTCTCCCTCGCCTCTTTTAAAAGGGGGGGTGGGAGAGTGTGTGTGCACGCCAGCAAAACCATTGCCCTCCCTCATCTCCCCCCCCCCCCATTTTGCTACCCAACATTTCTGATTTGCATGCGCCGTGGCTGGCCTCGTAAAATACCTGCTTTGGCAAGTCTGGAGCGGGTTACATAAACCCGCCAGGGCTGTTGATACCCTGATGTGGCAAAGGAGGGAGGGAAAAGGAGAAAGAGGATGCAGAATTGGGGTGGGGTGACCATCCACTGAGATCCCCCCCCAAAGGAAAACCTGTGGGTTTTACTTCCAGTTGAATCTCTCTGAAATTAATGCCCCCTTAAAATGCAGCTTGATTCTACACCAACATCCCCCTTCCTGAGTTTGCTTCACACTTCTGACACCCCGGTTTGAGCTGCTTGGCCTTTTCGTTCCCCTAACCTCCCCCCAACTTCCATGGGGACCCCTCTGCCCGCCCCGGACTGTGATGTAAAGAAATTTGGAAAGGGGGGGGTGTTGGTGAGCTGGCGAGTTCAGCACAGCAGGTGTGATCTGCTTACACAACAGAGCTTGACTTTCTCTTCCTGGCTCCCTGCATCCAGCCTCCATCTTTCCCTCCTTGCTTTCGGGGTTCCAGCCTTGGAACATCCTCTGTTCCCCCCAAAACCACATTAGTGGGGGGGGGTCTGAAGCGGTTTTTTGGGTGCAGAGCCAGGTGGGAAAGCAGGGCAGGCGACGCCAGAAGCCAGACGTGAGATGAATTCTGATCCTTGAGACTTTTCAGAAATCTTATCAATAACAGGGTTTATATAGCGGCCCCTAGGCATTCAAAAGTGTGCCATCCTTTCACAACAAACCTGCCAGGTAGGTTAGAGTAGTATTATCCCCCTACTGCAGGTGAGGAGACTGAGGCCAATTCAATACAGACAGAATTCATGCCGGAGGAAAGATTTGATTGGCGGGGGCTCCCTGTTAGGAAATTAGCTGCCATGCTAATCCAAGACACCTTCCCAAGAGCCAGTGTGATAGTTAAGTTTTCTTGAGGTAGGACAGGGCAGAGATCCAGGTTTGAATCCCAGCTCAGCTGTTGAATCTCACTTAGTGTGCCATTGGGGCAGTTTATCAGCTTAGTCTACCTTGCAGGGTGGTTGTACGACAGGTTAGGATGAGAGAGAGTACAGTATATACCACTGCAACTTTCTTAGAGGGAGGCTGGGATGATAATGTAACAAATGTAATTTAAAAAATAAATAAATTGGCAGGTTTGTAATAGAAATAGTTCCTCTGGACATATGCAAAGTGCCTTTCTTCCCCAGGCTCAAGGGCTTGTGATTAAAGCAGAAATGGTGGAGTTGATGTGATGCTCAAAAGCAAACCTCTTTCTTCCCCATTGAACTGGACCTCAGTCTCTTCCCCACCCCTGAAAATTCAGAATTGTGGTTGATAATAAGGGTTTGGAAAACAGACATGGCTCCAACAGAGTGTTTTATAAATGTGCAAATCTACATTATGCTCAGACATTTTGGATTCACGTTGTGCTTTGGCGTTTGGGAAGTCTCAGGTGTGATAAAAGTCTTGCTGGTTTTAAGGGTTAAGGGAGCCATCTACATTTTTAATGAAACACGAAATGAAATCAACAACAACAACATTTTAAAAGCAGGCTCCTCTCCTCTGCTTCATTAACTCAGCTTCTCTGTTGCCCAAGTAACCGAAGTTCTTTGAGTGGTTATTCTTCTGTGTTGTTAAGCATATATTTATATATGTATCTCCTATTTCACACATGCTTTGTTGTACTTGACTACAAGGCCCATCTATTCCAACCCCCTTGCAATGCAGAAATCCCTTTGCCCAATGTGGGACTCAAATCCACGGCCCCGAGATCAAGAGTCTGTCTACTCTTCCTTAAAGCTGGTGGCCAACACTGTTTCCTGTGGCAGTGAGTTCCATAGTTCAGCTCAGTGCTAAATCCTTCCTTTTCTCAGTGCTGAACCTCCCACCATTCACCTTCATTATTATTAATTTAATTATCATTTAATAATAGTATTTCTATACTGCTCTTCATCTGAAGATCACAGGGTGGTTTACAGTATATAAATAAAAACAATAACCCCACCCAGACGCTCACAGTTTAAAAGGCCATAGATTGGCTAGTGAAACTAAGGCCTGGGAGAAGAGGAATGTTTTTGCCCGGTGTCTAAAGATATGCAACGAAGGCACCAGACGGGATTCCCTGGGGAGAGCGATCCATGTTCATAAAAGTGTTTCTATACCACAGAATTTAGCACTGCAGGCACCTAAGAGACGAAACAGAATGAGGATTCTGTCTTGACAATCAAATTTATATTTAATGGCCAGTTGCAATCTTTTCTTCCCAAGCTTTAATGGCACCTATCTTGGCTTAAGCTAAACCAGTTTACTGGTTCAGACCTTACATGGAACTGGAAGATATCAGCGCTAAAATCAGAAGTGGGGTAGAGGAGAAAGCACACGGGAACAAGGCTTAATCCTGGTCCGATAAACTGTTTGCACCGCACTATCGAGATGCCTGACTCTGGCCTAAGACAGAAATGCAGTCAATCACTTAGGTAGCGTCTAAGCCGTTTACAAGTATAAAAGTGACTGCAAAATTAAGATATAAACACTCACCATAAAGTGATTCCACCAAACATTTTTTTTTAAGTATCCACAATTAAAGTGTGGAATAAACACGCACACAGCACAACAAACTAAACCGGTCAAAACAGCAATTAGAAGCAGGAGTTTCAGGTCAGGAGATGCAACCAGCTGCATCTTTCCCTGCGGTTTCATTGACAGACTGGCATGTGGGAGGCCTGATTTTTAAATTCTTCCCTTGCCATTGACTCACAGGAGAGCTTTTCCCAGGCAGGGAGGTGTTTGTGTGTGTTTTGCATATAGGTGTTGTTCATATTGGCGCTTAAAAACTGTAGAGAGAGATACTTTTAGGTATAAATAAAAGACATTCCGGGAATTGTAGTTCTGGGAGGAGTATAGGGGTCTCCTACCAACTCTGAGCACCCTTAACAAACTACAGCTCCCAGGATTCTTTGGGGGAAACGGGGACTATTCAAAGTGCAGATGGGGCCCATGCTGGAGCAATAGTATGAAAGCCATAGCTGGAAACTTAGGCTGAGGGTGAGTAGTAAATAATAATGTTTGTTGCTTGCAGCAGGTTAGACTGGATGTCCCTCCCAACGCTACAGTTCTGTGGTTCCGATAATAGCAAAAAGAATAATTCCTGCCACCTTTTAGACCACAAATGAACCACAGAAGAGGCCCTCTATCTTGTTGCGCGCACACAAACACACACACCGGCAACATCTCCTGTGGGAGATACTTGGAGGAAGGGCCTCTGATGGGCATCCAAGCAGGTGTGTCTCTTCCTGGCTCAGAGCTCGTGCTCTTCACCCTCACCCCAGACCCACTGGTCTGGCTGAAGCGTCTGTCCTGTTTTCGACCGCAGTTACTCCTGACAATCCGTTGTTTTAACGCTTGACTTGGCTGGTGCCAACTTCAGCCTCCCTCCTTGTTATGAAACAGGACATTAGAGAGGTTTTTGAAGGGGGATTTACTTTTTTGCTGTTGCTTTGGAGTGGCAGGGAATGGATATCGATGTGGAAGGAAATCGGAGGGAGGAGTGTGAGGTCTGTTGCTTCTCCCTGTTGATCTGACGTTGTGTTTTAAGGAGGGATGAGGAGGTGGTGGCCCTCCAGAAATCAAGAAGGGCAGAAAAGCCTGGGTGCTGGATCAGGTCTATCCCAGCATCCTGTTCTCACGGTGGCTAGCCCAGTGCAGGATTTGACTATGTACTGCCTTCACTGATGGCAAGTGAAGTCCTGTGGTGAGTGAGGGCAGTGGGCGTCAGAAGAGCCTGGCTGCAAAGATCAGGCATTGACTGGTGGAGATGGACCATGGCTTTATCTAGCTCCACAAATTTGTCTAAACCACTAAATTGGTTGAGCATCACTAACTCTTGTGGAATACAGCTCCCATCATCGTTGCGCATGGGCCATGCGGGAGCATGTAGAGTCCCACACAACTCTTCCCCAATGGCGACTTTAAGGAACAGTTCCTCCATTGTTCTGCCCGGACACTGAGGTCCAGCGCTGAGGGCCTTCTGGCGGTTCCCTCACTACGAGAAGCCAAGTTACAGGGAACCAGGCAGAGGGCCTTCTCGGTAGTGGCACCCGCCCTGTGGAACACCCACCCACCAGATGTCAAAGAGAAAAATAACTACCAGACTTTTAGAAGACATCTGAAGGCAGCCCTGTTTAGGGAAGCTTTTAATGTTTTAAAGGTTATTGTATTTTAGTGTTTTGTTGGAAGCCGCCCAGAGTGGCTGGGGAAACCCAGCCAGAAGGGCGGGGTATAAATAATAAATTATTATTATTATGATTTAATACGGTTTAGTACTCAGTGAGTACTAAATACAAAATATGGAACCGTTCCCTGAAACAAGGAAGAGATGGATAAGCAATGTTTTCCACTGCCCTCAAATTTAGTATTATTATTTAATTGAATTTGTATACCGCCCTTCAACCGCAGATCTCAGGGTGGCGGCACATTCTGCCTCTGGCTTGACCTCACCGATTGGTCTTGAGCGGGCCTCCCTCTCAGCCCCTTTTCTGCCCTATGGCGGTAAAAAAACCCCACCAGCCTACCTCGAGGGGTTGTTGTTACCTTTATATATACATGTGATGTGCTTTGTGCATTCTGTAGCAGGGCTAGGCAGAGCGATGCTCTCCAGCTTCTGTGCACTACAACTCCCACCAGTGCCAACCAGGATGGCAAGTAGCCGGGGATGATGGGAGTTGTAGTCCAAAACATTTGTCTGGTATCATATTGGCTGATCCTGCTAAGTATTAACTCCATCATCAAGAAACGCCTTCAGTGGCAGATTCCCTTCTCTTTTAAGCAGTCTTTTGCAGTCATAATGAGGACCAGTACCTTTAAAAAATGTGCATCAGAAAAAGCAGCAGTGTGGTGGAGTTATGGGGAGCAAAACCCCCTGATTTGTGGCCATCAAATGGCCTGTGACCAACATAACACATGCTTCCCCCCCTTTTGTATGCATAAATGAATACAGATATTGCTTTGTGTGGATGTGCAGAAGGCTAAGCGTTCTTCTTAACCTGGATTCGAGGCAAGTTTAACTTCCAGAAAGCCTTCTCCCTAGAATATTCACCCAAGTTATCTCTTGATGGGATGTCAAATACCCAGTGAATATTCAGAGCTTTTCAGAACTTGACAGTTGTCGAGAGCAGGCAGTGGCTCGCAGGTCTGTGACACAGCCGCCGTAGTGAAGCTAAGCAGGTTGAGGTCTGGTTTGCGGCTGGATGAGAGACCACTTGGGAATAGCAGTCGGATGGAGTGTAATAAATAAGAAATAGTCTGTGCTAGTGCTTGACAGCTGATGGGTATCACATTGCTTGGATGTGGGGCCTGTTTGCCCTATGCGTTTAAAACCATATCATGCCATTTTGTTATGGCTTCCCCCAAAAGAATCCTGGGAGCTGTAGTTTGTGAAGGGTGCTGACAGTTGCTAGGGGGCCCCTATTCTCCTCACAGAGCTACAATTCCCAGAGCGATTTAACAGTCAACCTCTCTCCCAGGGAATTCTGGGAACTGTAGAGGGAAATAGGGACCACTCTCAGCTCCCTCAACGAACTACAGTTCCCAGGATCCTTTGGGGGAAGCCATGACAGCTCAGAGCAGTGGGAACAAGTTTGAAATGTATGGGGTAGGTAATAAGTGCCTCGTGCTTGTTCCTTCTTGGACACCAACTCCCATCAGCCTCGGCTGCCAGCATGGTCAATGGTCAGGAATGATGGGCGCTGGAGTCCAACGACATCAGAGAGGAGGCCGCAGCTCCCTTACCGCTATAGATCATAAAGGTAAAGGTAAAGGTGCCCCTGCCCGTACGGGCCAGTTGTGTCTGACTCTGGGGTTGTGCGCCCATCTCACTTAAGAGGCCAGGGGCCAGCGCTGTCCGGAGACACTTCCGGGTCACGTGGCCAGCGTGACGAAGCTGCTCTGGCGAGCCGGCACCAGCGCAGCACACGGAAACGCCGTTTACCTTCCCGCTATAAAGCGGTACCTATTTATCTACTTGCACTTTGATGTGCTTTCAAACTGCTAGGTGGGCAGGAGCTGGGACCGAACGACGGGAGCTCACTCCGCCGCGGGGATTCGAACCGCCGACCATACGATCGGCAGGTCCTAGGCACTGAGGTTTTACCCACAGCGCCACCCGCGTCCCTCTATAGATCATAGACCTATAGAATTGGAGGGGACCACGAGGGTCATCTAGTCCAACCCCGTGCAATACAGGAATCTTTTTGCTCAATGCAGGACTCGAACCCACAACCTTGAGATTAAGAGTCTCATGCTCTACTGACTGAGCAGAAGGGCACCATTCTCAGGAGGGAATGCCTCTAGAAGAGGGGGCTGGGGTGCCTCTTCCCACATCAGGAAGGGAGAAATCCTGTGGTCTTTCAGATGTCATTGGACTCCAACTCCCAGAAGCCACCATGGCTGATGGTAACAAATGATGGGAGTCTCTCCAAAATGGCGGGTGGACAGAAGTTCTCCCCCTTTTCTGAGACCCTTCCTAACCTTCAGGAGTTCTGTGCCCTATATGCTCCCACGAGGGAGGCCACCAACCAGGGCGGCTTTGAGAGAGGATGGGACAAACTCACGGAGGAGGGCAAGGCTGTCCGTGGCTGCTGGGCAGTGTGGCCTAGTGGCTACAGCGCCGGGCGAGACCTGGGTTCAAATCCCCACCCAAGCCGTGAAGCTCGCTGGCTGTGACGGTCATTCGCCCTCAGCCTAGCTAACCTGCCTCGCGGGGTTGTTGTGAGGGTGAAATGGGGAGGAGGAGAATGATGGCTGCAAATGTCATGAAGAAATATGTTCTGTCTCCTCTGTCGGAGGCAGTAAGTGCCTCGGGATACCAGTTGCTGGGGAAGCGCAAGGAGGAAGAGCATGCACTGCTGCTGTTGCGCTCAGGTCCCTGTTGGGCTCTCCTTCCCTTCACGCGCCTCTGATTTCCCGCTCGCCCCGGTCTCTGCCCGCCTGTGCAGCTCCTTTGGGTCTCTTGGGCAGCGCCATTCTCATCCTCTTAGGGCCGCACCTGTTGCCGTGGAGCCGTTCTCGGCCCAGGAACCTTTGGGAACGGTCTTCTCCGCTGGGCGGATGTGCGCTGGGAGCTGTTGCTCGCTGGCATGTTCCATCCACTTGTGCTCTGTTTCAAAAGAAAACCTCCCTTTTCTTCCCTAGTTCCCTGGAGGTTTCGAACAAGATGGATTTGAGCTTGGAAACCCGGCTGGCAGGGGAAGAAATCCAGCCAGCATTTGTGGGGAGACGAGGAGGGGGAAGAGTTGCCTTTCAGAGCGCAGGAGGAGAGAGGCGGATCTCGGCCAATGCGTGCTGGAGTGTGCACCTGCAAGCATTGCCATTTTAAAGCACGCACCCCCTTTTAAAAGCCTGGGAGAAGGCGCTTCATACAGTGGTTTAGCAAACGTGACCACAGCCTTACATGTTTATGTATATAGGAAGATAACACTGTTTATCATTTTATAAATCTCTTTTTTTAAAAAATAATAATTTTTATTGGTTTTACATATGATCACGTTACGTAACATCATAACCTCTTATTTTATATCTTTGGCTAAACTGAGCCTAATGACTTCCCTCCCTCCTGTCCGATGGTTTACAAAATTAAACTTTACATCTTTACATTTTGCTTCGTTTCCTATCCTTGTTATATCATTACCTAAAATATTATTTTAGGAGTGCCTGGTGTGCTCTGGTCCATGGGGTCACGAAGAGTCAGACACGACTAAACAACAACAACAACAAAATAATATATTACTCAACCCTGAATAGGTAGCAATTTCATCTTACAAATCTTCAGATAACCCTGCTACTGATGTTAATTGCTTACAGTTGTCTTTCAAACATAATATAAATTTATTCCAGTCCTTTTGGAATAATAATAATAATAATAATAACCCATCTGGCTGGGTTTTGGAATGCTTGGTCTTGCTGGTTCTGGATTCTTCCCGTCAGTTTTGCCAGTTCTGCAAAGTCCATCAGTTTAATAAATCTCTTATTGTGACTCCTTTTAGTTTTAATTAATCATTTTTATTATTATTATTACTATTGCTTCATTTCATTTACAAATTGCTTTCTGCTTAATGTGATTTCACAGTACTGTTTTGTTTTTTTTAAAAGACTCACATGCAGAACAATTGCATGCATATGCAAAAAGGGGAAATATGTTCCCAACTGCATGTATATTTATATGCCATTATTATTATTCCTTATTAAATTTGCATACCGTCCAAACCTCCAGGTTTCAGGGTGGTTACAACATAAAATCACAATATAAAAACACAAAATACATTAAAAAAGCAAAGCAACCCAATAACCCCCCAATACGTTTTAAAAGAGCATAGCATGTCAATCAGCCGAAGGCCTGGTTAAGGAGGAACATTATTTGCCTGGCACCTAAAGGCGTATAATGAAGGGGCCAGGCGAAGCTCCCTGGGAAGAGCATTCCACAAATGGGGAGCCACTTCAGAAAAGGCCCCGCTCTTGTGTTGCCATCCCCCCCCCCCGCCAACCTCACATGGAGGAGTCACACAGAGAAGGGCCTCAGAAGATGATCTCAGGATCCGGGTAAGTTCATATTGAAAGAATTGAAACAGATAGGCTAAAATAAATAAGTAAAACTTTTGCATATATAAAACCAGTTTCAAATACATCTGCCTACTGACTGGGAGAAACACCCCCTCCCTAAACTTAAAAACTTGCTTTAACCCCTTGATACTCCAACCCTTCTTAATTGCAAAACATCCTAAAATCTTCACGTTGGAGGTTTGGTACCGCTCTGGAATATAGCTGTAATTATGCAGGATTTGAGATTTCAGCCGGGACTGAGACCTCCAGACATTTTCTATATGATTTGTGTAGAGGACCTGCAGCAGAACCATAATTTTCAAGAGAGCCCCCTTTGCAAGCCTGGCAAATCTGGAACTATCCTAAATAATCAGATAGTCTTTACTCTTGGACTTTGTTCTTTTATGTACCTATTTCTAGTTTATGGTTTCATTTTTCATCTTTTAATTTCCACCTGCTGTTATAACTGTTGTCTCTGTTTTGTATAGATCAGAAAACACAATGCACACACTCAGAAAACCAGGTCTTCTTAACTGTAGAAAACTCCGCTCCCCAGCAAAAAAAACAAAAACATTTTGGGATCCAATCCCTGTATAGCAATTCTTCTGTTTCTTACCTCCCTGCAACTTGCTGGGCCTCCACTGCTGCCCATTTTCCAGCTCTTTGAGATTCCTCCAAAGGTTCCCCTGCCAGAACCTGATGCTCTTAATTCCATCTGTTTGCACAAAACAATTTTCGTGGCCAATTGAGTCTGCTGCTGCTGCCGCCGCCGCCACCACCAGTTAACACTCATTAGTAATAAAACCTGATTTTTTTTTTATACTCTAATGAGCGTGGGATATTTCTCCTGCCTCCCCCTCCTTTTGCAGGGAATTTCTCTCTGCAGCTTATGGTGCTTTCGTTAATTCCGTGGTTATTTTATTTTATTTTAAAATCCCACCTCTTCTACAAAATGCTCAGGTCAGCCTAGAGGGGTTCTGCCCTCCAGTTCCAGCCTCACGACGACCCTGTGAGGTAGGCCAGGCTGAGGAGGCAGTCACTGGCCTGATATTTCAGTGACCTCACCTGAGCATTCCAGGTTTTTATTCTGTTTATTCTTGGGGTTTCCCCCCTCTTTTCTGTAGCTTGTTCGGGGTGGGTTGGGGTTCAAAGCTTTCTGAATTTCTGATGGTTAAAATGCATCTCCCCTCCCAAAAAATAATAATGTTGGGAGGTATCCAGTACAAAGGTACAGTGGTACCTCGAGTTACAAACGCCTCCCTCAGGTTACATATGCTTCAGGTTACAGACTCCGCTAACCTGGAAGAGTTACCTCAAGTTGAGAACTTTGCCCCAGGATGAGAACGGAAATCATGTGCCGGTGGCGCAGTGGCAGCAAGAGGCCCCATTAGCCAAAGCATGCCTCTAGCTAAGAACATTTTCAGGTTAAGAACGGACCTCCGGAACGAATTAAGTTTGTAACTAGAGGTACCACTGTAATAGAATCATAGAATACAGTCATACCTCATGTTACGTCTGCTTCATGTTAAGTTCTTTCAGGTTACGTCCCGCGGCGACCCGGAAGTACCGGAAAGGGTAACTTCCGGGTTTCGCCGCTCGTGCATGCGCAGGCGTGCAAAATGCCGTCACGCGCATGCGCAGAAGTGGCGAATCGCAACCCGCACGTGCGCAGACGCGCCGCTGCGGGTTGCGCTCTTTTCATGTTGCAAACGGGCCTCTGGAATGGATCCCGTTCGCAACCAGAGGTACCACTGTAGCAGAATTTTAGAGTTCGAAGGGAACTAGGGGTCATCTAATCCAACCCCCCCAGCAATGCTGGAATCTCAGCTAAAGTGTCCATGACAGATGGCCATTCAAGTTGGGAGTCACATGCTTTCCCCCATTTTAGCCCCACCCACCACTGGCACATGGCCCCCAGAAAGTTCCCCTCAAGCTCCTGAGATGCCTTATCCCAGCGGTGGGTGGGGCCTGAAGGTAAAGTGGGTGGAGCAACAGATGTGACCCACCCTCCCTTTTGTGATATAGTAGACCACATCTCGGCCAGTAAAGCGAGATGAGCGTCGCAACCCCAGAGTAGTCTGCGACTGGACCTAACGGTCAGGGGTCCCCTTACCTTTACCTTTTTAGACCACATTTCAAGCACAATCTCTTTCTTCCTATACTATATTAGCACAAGTCTGTCGTCACGCTGTTTTCAGTGGCTGTTTCCCAAGGTTCTAAAGGCAGGGGCAGGGAAAAGAGGAGGGTACAAGCGAAAAAAGAGGGGGGGGGGACTCCTGTCTGTAGAAAATGACTGGTGGGGGGGTAAGGGAAGGCCGTTTTCCCTATGAGAGAGGGGTCTAGACCTCTGGCGAGAGGGGGAAGAGAAAGGAGGCACTGTGGAAGGGTCTGGTGGAATTGGGTGGGGGTTAATAATAGTCACCCACCCTCCCAGAGCTCCTGATCTAGAGCATGCCAAGGCAGGGACATGACTTGGGTTTTGTGTTCTGGGTGTCCTCCGTTTCTTTAAATGATTTCTTTCTCTCTCTGTCTGGGACGCAGTTCAGGAATTGCCACTCCGAATCCTATGCCCAGCTTGGCTCCTTGCTGTGGCAAAGATAGCCCGGCGGGCAGTGCGAGGGGAAGCGAGTGTGAATTATAAATGTCCTTGGCAGGCGAAATATTTTGGGCTTTCGGTGTGCGAATGATGCCAGGCGGAGGGTGTGCCAAGTACGCTCTGCACGCCCGAAACCTGAAAAGTGTTTGGCTGTGCCATCCTGTGGGGGAAGCGCTTGCGTGGCTTGCATTAATTGTGGCTCAGGGAGGTCACAATTTAACTTCACCCCCAGAGGTGGACTCCATTGACGCTCAAGACAGATGGATGCCATTAAAAAAATAAATTAATCTGCCGGTTTCAATCAGGGGGCACCTTGTTACTTGCACCATTGAAGCTGGGATTGGGAAAGCTTAGGGCGGGGTGGGAAGGGGCTGAAAGTTGACCCCAATACCTCTCTGTGTGGCCCTCAGGACACTCTCCCCAAGCCACACACTGCACTGATTTGCACTTGAGTGTTTTTGCCCGGCTGTAAAAGTCTTCCCTTGAACTCTGACCCTGCCTCCTTGCTTGCCTGGATGAAGAAAGGTTTTTGTTGTTGTTATTTAGTCGTTTAGTCGTGCCCGACTCTTTGTGACCCCCTGGACCAGAGCACGCCAGGCACTCCTGTCTTCCACTGCCTCCCGCAGTTTGGTCAAACTCATGCTGGTGGCTTTGAGAACACTGTCCCACCATCTCGTCCTCTCTTGTCCCCTTCTCCTTGTGCCCTCCATCTTTCCCAGCATCAGGGTCTTTTCCAGGGAGTCTTCTCTTCTCACAAGGTGGCCAAAGTATTGGAGCCTCAGCTTCAGGATCTGTCCTTCCAGTGAGCACTCAGGGCTGATTTCCTTAAGAATGGAGAGGTTTGATCTTCTTGCAGTCCATGGGACTCTCCAGAGTCTCCTCCAGCACCAGAATTCAAAAGCATCAATTCTTCGGTGATCAGCCTTCTTGATGGTCCAGCTCTCACTTCCATACATCACTACTGGGAAAACCATAGCTTTTACTATACGGACCTTTGTTGGCAAGGTGATGTCTCTGCTTTTTAAGATGCTCTCTAGGTTTGTCATTGCTTTTCTCCCAAGAAGCAGGCGTCTTTTAATTTTATGGCTGCTGTCACCATCTGCAGTGATCATGGAGCCCAAGAAAGTAAAATCTCTCACTGCCTCCATTTCTTCCCCTTCTATTTGCCAGGAGGTGATGGGACCAGTGGCCATGATCTTCGTTTTTTTGATGTTGAGCTTCAAACCATATTTTGCGCTCTCCTCTTTCACCCTCATATATATGTAAAGACAGAGCCCTTTGACTTGGCTGTGGTTGAACTGTGGCCTGCTTTTCAAAGCTAAGAGTCGCAACATTTGCTTCTTCTACTTTTCCCTCTGGGCCTGCAAGTGGCCCCCAGAAGACTGTCTGCAGGACAATGCGGCCCTTGAGACAATGGGCTTTGCAGCCCTAATCCCACCCTTCCCCATTGCTGCAAGCCAGGAGATGGCATGCGGTGCTGTGGGGTGGGAGAGGACTGCCCCAGTTTCCAGCCTCCGTTTCAGGACAGCCGCTTCACTCACAAAGCCACCCCGGAGCCAAGGAGACCTCTGGTGTTGGCATTAGCATTCTGGTCCTGCTTCTGACTTTGCTTTCCCCGTTCTGTCGCCTCGGGCTGCCTTTCGGGTGCGTGTGTGTGTGCGGGGGGAGTCAGAGGACAGAGCGAGGCTGGATTGATGGCAGGCACTTGGCATTCCCAGCGTGGCAAGGAGGGCAGAGGAAGTGAGGTGGGAAGGGTCTGGGCGAGGGCAGTTCCAGAGGCCACCTGCATCTATCATGCGCTCTTTCTAAGAATTGCAAGCCTTTTTTTTTTAAGGTGCCAGCAGTCCTTTTTTCTGGTAAGGAAAAGAAAAGGGAGTTCCTCTTACTCAAATTGTATTAGCCTTGGTGAAGACTTGACATTTTTATCCCCCCAAAAGTTTTTGATTGAGTTTCCACTGAAATGAGGCTGCCTATTAATGTTTTAATGTGTTTTAATCTTGTTTTTTAAGCAGTATTTCAATCAATTGTTTTTATATTTGGTGTTAGCTGTCCTGAGCCCGGTCTTGGCTGGGGAGCGTGGAGTATAAATAAAAATTATTATTATTAGTGCCGTGGCGCAGAATGGCTGCAGTAAAACAAGGCAATGGCTTGCGTACGGGCGAGGCCATCACGCACAAAGCACTTGGCGCCAGTGTTTTCGAGCTCCTTGAGTAGAGTGCCACTGAGCATGTTAAGAGTGCATGTGTTTAAGACCGAGGGAGCTGCGCTAGGGAGCGCAGTGATGGCCACCAATCTAGACGGCTTTCGAAAAGGATTGGGCCAATTCAGGGAGGAGAAGGCAATCAGTGGCTAGCTCAGCCACCCAGGATGTGGGTTTAAGCCCCAGGTTGGGTAAATGATTCCTGCATTTCAGCTGGTTCGACTAGATGACCCTCGGGGTCCCTTCCGACGCTACAATTCTACGATACTTCACGGTGGCTATGCTCTGTCTTCACGGTCAGAGGCAGCAGTGCTTCTGAATTCCTGTTGCTGGAAACCCCTGGAGAGGAGAGCGGTCTTGTGTTCGAATTCTGCCTGCGGGTTTCCCACAGGCCACTGTGAGAACAGAAGGATGGACTGGGTGGGCCATTGGCCTGATCCTGATCATCTTCTTATGTTCTTGTAGGGCTTTGTACGCAGCAGGCATTTTAAACCATGGCTGAGGTTCCCTCCCAGCTAAGCAGTCTTGGTCTCATTTGCCATTTCTGTCATCTGACACTCCACCCCCCCCAACCAAAATAAAATAAAGAATTGCAGAGTTCAGGTACAAGCACTCCCCAGTGCCAGGCTACTGAAAGGGCGGGGGTCACGCAGGGCCGGATCAACAAACCACCTCTTCATATTAACATGCAATGCAAAGAGCCGAGTTCGAAAGCAGTGGGGAACCATGAGACGCCTCCGTGTTCACTGCTCAGCTGAAGTTTTAAAATGACTTCTGAACGGCAGGGGGAAAAGAAAGATTAGGCGAGGTTCCCTTAACAGGTCCTGGCATTAACCTCACTGTTTGCAAACCGAGATCGAGAAAGCACTCTTGCAAGCTAGTTATTTTTTTGGGGGGGGGTGAATCAAACAGTCCAATGGGAAATAAATGTTGGGGGGATTCCCCACGTAGAAAGGGGCTGGATGGAATGAAAAAGGATTTCAGGGGTTCAGAGAGTCAAAAAATGGGCCATTTGTCTTGGTGTTGCCTATCTCACTGGCAGCGATTCTCTGGGGCTTCAGACAGGAGTCTTTCCCCCCCAGCCCTGCCTGGAAATGTCTTTGGTAATTGAAGCTACATAAAGCAGTTGCTCTGTCCTTGGGTTGAGACCTGACCCCCGAATTAAACCAAGATTCCAGTCCTCTTGGTTCGGAATTAAAGGCTGTTCTTAAACAGGAACATGCTGAGAAAGGCAGTGACGGGCTCCCCAAGTCACCGTAGCGTCAAGGCTTAACGGGGATTTGAACCCTGCTCTCTCCCAAGGCCTAGTCTAATGCTCTATAACCCTTTCACCACGACTGGACTTCGTGTGGGGCTGGGGAGCTGAGAGCTACATCCTGTTCTGGCCCCCGAGAACAGATGCCTGGGACCACATCCCTTAATCGCTTCGGTGAGCGTATTCGTTTGGTGAGGTCCAGCGCCGAGGGCCTTCTGGCAGTTCCTTCGCTGCGAGAAGCCAAGTTACAGGGAACCAGGCAGAGGGCCTTTTCGGTAGTGGCACCCGCCCTGTGGAACGCCCTCCCACCAGATGTCAAAGAGAACAACAACTACCAGACTTTTAGAAGACAGCTGAAGGCAGCCCTCTTTAGGGAAGCTTTTAATGTTTAATAGACTATTGTATTTTAGTGTTTTGTTGGAAGCCACCCAGAGTGGCTGGGAAAACCCAGCCAGATGGGTGAGGTAGAAATAATAAATTATTATTATTATTATTATTATTATTATTATTATTATTATTATTATTATTTCTTCTCACCCAAGCCCTGTTGGTGGATCAAGCAGAAAGACCAACCCACCTCAGTAGATCTGGCAGGCCTGAAAACTCCTCATTCCATTACCTCAGCCGGCGGGAGTATTATCTAACCTCTCTGGGTGGAAAGGGAGAGGGGGACATCTTCTTCCTGCCCACCCGCCTCACCCCAGGAATTGGGGGGGCCCCTCCTTGCTTTCCTTCTTAATGCCCCACCCCACCCCTTTCGCCACAAAGGCTGATTAGGGTGCATCGTCCCACCCTCATCCGTGTGGGGGTACCTGAGTGGCTTTTACAGCTGCAGGAATTGCATCACTGTGGGATGCAGTAGGAGGCGGTTGCCATGGCGACGGCACAGGCCTCAAGCTGCTAGCGAAGGAGCGTTGCGTGGGATCGGGATGGGGAGGCGGGTGCTAAAGCAGAAGGGCAGGGGGAGTGGGGTTTTTTTGGGGGGCTGGGTTTCACAGCAAAGCCTAGGAGATGATTCTGGCAACAGACTGCGCTTGAATGGGAGCTTTAAGGCAGGGATAGGCAACCGAACGGCCTCTAGATGTTTCAAACTACAGTTCCCATCCTCACGGCTGTGTTTGCTGCTGGGAGTTGTAGTCTGGCAACATCTCAAAGGCGCCAGGTGGGCAAAGGCTGCTCTGGGGGGAGGCCGTGGTCCTCCAGATGTTGTTAGATTCCCATCTCACTAAAGCGTGAGACTGTTAATCTCAGAGTTGTGGGTTCAAGTGCCACGTTGGGCAAAAGATTCCTGGGTTGGAATAGATGACCCTTGGGATCGCTTCTAAGTCTACAATTCTGTGATTCCTTCTCCACCAACGGCCAGCGTGATGAGAGGCATAGCCCAGCAAAGTCTGGCAAGCACCCAGTTTGCTTCCCCTGTTTATAAGGAGAAAGCCTTGTTTGAAAAAGCAAGCTCACATAAAAATTAAAGTTTGCAGCCAGGCGGAAATAAAGGTCAAATGATGAAGTGCGGCTGCTCTTGCTAAATTTATGCCCTTCTATAACGCTACCGGAACCCTGTCAGCTTAGAGATAATTGAAAAGATATCTGCCCCAGTGCTCTGAAACGGTGACTGCAAAGTAATAATAACAATAATTAATAATAAAGAGAATACTGATAGGGGTGATGTTGTTGTTGTTGTCACTGGTCTCCTTTTGAAAAGAGGCAGCCAAAAATGTTCCTCTTTCTCTTGGGGATTTTTGTTTTGTGGCCTCTTAATTGTTTTCTGGGAAGAAGGGAACTCTTGTAGGTGGGGGGGGGGGGTATTTCCAGTTTATTTCTTTCCCCGCTGTGACACCTTCATTGTTCTGCCCTGGGGAAGAGGATTTGGGATGCAAACCTCAACCCTCAAATTTCCCTAGGACGGAGACAAAGAGAGCACAGTTCGATACTGAGACATTTGCATGTTGCTCCGTGACTCTCCCAGAATGTTGCAAGTTCTCTGGAACTTGGAAATGTGCAGAAGCATCACTAAACTCTCATATTACAACCCCAGTAAACTGGGTCAATTGGTATGTTACCTGGAGAGTCACCCGCATCTTCTGGCATGGGCAAGAGTATCAGAAGAGTGGATGAGGCCAGTGCTCCATCTAGTCCTGCATCCCTCTCTCACAGAATCATGAGGACTAGTAACTTGCCTCTTGAAAACAAAAGCGAGATTCTCTGAAAGCTGAATTCTGCGTTTAGTGTCAAAGGCAAGAATCCGAGAAGAGCCTGGTGCATCAGGTCAGTGGTCGATCTAGACCAACACCCTATTCTCATAGTTGGCCTGAGAGACGGTGACCGGTCCCATTCTCACCCAGAAAGCTTTGCAGCTGGGGCAGGATCTGAACCCTGGATCTTAACGTCTGGCACCCTTAACTACTACACCAACCTGGTGCCTTGCAGATGTTTGGAACTACGACTCCCACAATTCGTCTTGCGAAATGCCCTGAGATCTTTGGTTGAAGGATGCTATAATAATAATAATAATAATAATAATAATAATAATAATAATAATAATAATAATAATAATAATAATGTCAAGTCCCGCAGGGCCCTAGTCTCTTGTGACAGTGTTCCACCAGATCGGAGCCACAGCCGAAAAAGCCCTGGCTCTAGTTGAGGCCAGCCTAACCTCTCTGTGGCCTGGGACCTTCAGGATGTTTTTATTTGCAGACCGTAAGGTCCTCCGTGGGACATACCAGGAGAGGCGGTCCCGTAGGTACAAGGATCCTAGGCCGTATAGGGCTTTAAAGGTTAAAACCAGCACCTTAAACCTGATCCTGTACTCCACCTGGAGCCAGTGCAGCTGGTATAGCACTGGGTGAATGTGATCTCTCAGCGAAGACCCCGTAAGGTGACTGCAAAGTAATAACAACAATAATTAATAATAAAGAGAATATTGATAGGGGTGTTGTTGTTGTAATAATAATAATAATAATAATAATAATAATAATAATAATATCGGAACTGCTTCCACGACAAAGCTGTTGGGTTTGAGGTGACTTCTGGCAATGCAAAAACCTGGATCTGCATTCACACATTCAGGCCATCCCTTCCGCCTCCCCCAACCCCCATGAATTTCAGAGGCAGGATAAATTATGCAGTGCAACTCAACATGTTTCATTGGGCCCGACTGCTGCGAGGTGGAGATGCTGCTTGTGGGGTGTTTTGTTTTGAACCATCCGTTTTGCAGAATGGGGGTGGGCTTCCTGCTTCACCCCCAAGCACACGGGAACCCAATCCTATTTCTAATGTGATTGGGGGGTGGGGTGACCCCTAGTCTCCCTCCCTTCCTATAACGCAGCCACCTTCTCGAAAGAAGCGCCCCAGTCCTGGCCTGGCCTTGCCACAGCAAATTGGCACAAAGCATCAGGGCTTCAAGGCGGCGGATTCAAGGACGCGTGGTTAATTGTGCAAAAGTGGGGAAGTGTGTCAGGCTGTTGGGGAGGGGGAGTGAGCAGGGGCGCACGCCTGACTGAGTACAGAGTGGGTGGCTGGGTTGCTCCAGGAGGTAATAATGCGCTAATGTGAGAGGAGGGAGTTGGCGCCTCTGGGGAGGGGGAGAGGCGGGGGGGCGCAGCTGGCACCCGCCCACTTTCTTGTCTTCTCACATCTGCAATGTGTTCATCTGGGTGCCTTATTTTTGCAGAGCAGGGTCTGGGCACAGACTCTCTGTGCATAATACAGTGGTACCTCGGGTTAAGAACTTAATTCGTTCTGGAGGGCCGTTCTTAACCTGAAACTGTTCTTAACTTGAGGTACCACTTTAGCTAATGGGGCCTCCCGCTGCTGCTGCGCTGCCAGAGCACGATTTCTGTTCTTATCCTGAAGCAAAGTTCTTAACCCGAGGTACTATTTCTGGGTTAACAGAGTCTATAACCTGAAGCATATGTAACCTGAGGTACCACTGTAATAATAATAATAATTTATTACCGTATTTTTCGCCCCATAGGGCACACCGGCCCATAGGACGCACCTAGTTTTTTTGGGGGGAAATCAAGGGGGAAAAAATTATTTCCCCCCGCAGCCATCCCCAAGCTAGAAGAGGGAGACGGAGCGCTCCCTCTCCCTCTTCTGCCTTCAGGTACAGCCTCCCTAGCCTCGGTGGGGCAGCGGCTTGCCCCGCTGTCCCCCTAGCTTGTGGGGCTGGCAATGGGGAGAAGCAAGCTTGCTTCTCCCCACGGCCAGCCTCCAAACCAGGTCGGGGAATAGCGGGATGGCGGCGCTCCGCCTCCCCGCTGTCCCCCTAGCTTGTGGGGCTGCCCGATATCTGCCCGTAGCCCGTGGTGCGCTCCGGAACGTGCCCCGTGCTTTGGGCTGCAGGCTGCCACCTGCAAGCCTGGAGAGCCCGGCGGGAACTCCTGCCGGGCTCGCAAGGCTTGAGGATAGCTTCCTGAAGCCTGGAGAGCAAGAGGGGTCGGTGCGCACTGACCCCTCTCGCTTTCCAGGCTTCAGCGAAAGCCTGCATTCGCCCCATAGGACGCACACACATCTCCCCTTCATTTTTGGAGGGGGAAAAGTGCGTCCTATAGGGCGAAAAATACGGTATTTCTACGCTGCCCATCCGGTTGGGTCTCCCTGGCCACTCTGGGCGGCTTACAACAGAAGGTTAAAAATACATTAAGACATGAGTTATTAAAAACTTCCCTAAACAGAGCTGCCTTCAGATGTCTTCTAAAAGTCAGATAGTTGTTTATTTCTGACATCTGATGGGAGGGTGTTCCACAGGGTGGGTGCCACTACCGAGAATGCCCTCTGCCTGGTTCCCTGTAACTTCACTTCTTGCAGTGAGGGAACCGCCAGAAGGCCCTCGGCACTGGACCTCAGTGTCTGGGCTGAACGATGGGGGTGGAGATGCTCCTTCAGGTATACAGGACCAGGGCCGTTTAGGGCTTTAAAAGTCAGCACCAACATTTTGAGTTGTGCTCATAAATGCACAAGAGTCCATGCCATGCAGGAAACCACAATTTCCTTTCCTAGAGATGTCCATTGACCGTGGGATGGGGCCTGGCTTCTGTCTGGAGTAGGACCCACCAGGGCAGCCTTTGCCCAACTGGCATCAGCCCCACTTGATGGCCGAACCATGGGGGGCTGGCAGGTTTAGGAGGAGGCATCTGGGGGGCTGGCAGGAGGTGTCAGCAAGAACATCAGCAGCAAGTTGGCAAGGCAGAGCCTGGCCAGAGAAGGGTCCCTGTTTTGACCCCTAGTGATGGCAGGCTTTGTTGTTATTTAGTCGTTTAGTTGTGTCCGCCTCTTCGTGACCCCCTGGACCAGAGCACGCCAGGCCCTCCTGTCTTCCACTGCCTCCCGCAGTTTGGTCAAACTCATGCTGGTAGCTTCGAGAACACTGTCCCACCATCTCGTCCTCTGTCGTCCCCTTCTCCTTGTGCCTTCCATCTTTCCCAACATCAGGGTCTTTTCCAGGGAGTCTTCTCTTCTCATGAGGTGGTCAAAGTATTGGAGCGTCAGCTTCAGGATCTGTCCTTCCAGTGAGCACTCAGGGCTGATTTCCTTCAGAATGGAGAGGTTTGATCTTCTTGCAGTCCATGGGACTCTCCAGAGTCTCCTCCAGCACCAGAATTCAAAAGCATCAATTCTTTGGCGATCAGCCTTCTTTGTGGTCCAGCTCTCACTTCCATACATCACTACTGGGAAAACAAGAGCTTTAACTATACGGACCTTTGTTGGCAAGGTGATGTCTCTGCTTTTTGAGATGCTGTCTTGGTTTGTCATTGTCATTGCTTTTCTCCCAGGCTAGCGGCTGCCCAGGAAAAGTGAGGGGCTAGGGGAAGTGACATCAGAACCCCGCCCACCGATGCTTATAAAAGGGGGAAGGGGCTTTAATAGCCAGGTGACAATTCAGGTGTGAGAGGTTTACAGAGGGGCTCAGAAAACAGGCCACCCCACCTTGACGCTCCAAGGCACCGTATGTTTAAGTGAAATTGCGTATATTTGAAACATGGTTGGGAAATCCTGCAAACACCCCGTTCTGCCCCTTTTTGTGATGTTTTCGGGACTCTTCACTTCTGGGATTGGTGCGATGTGCACATGTAGAGTCATACACATATTGAATACACATAAATGGGGGTTCCCTGTATGGTTATGATTTTCTTAATAAATGTATTAATCCTCGACTTACAACAAATTGCAGTATTATTATTATTATTCAACTTACTAGTCACTTCTTTTTTTAACAGAAGTAACTCAAACCAATTTATGACAAATCAATAGAGAGAGAGAGAGATAATTTATTACGGCCAGCTTATAAAACACACTTGGGGGTACAATCCCAGAAGGCAAACAAACATTTAAAACAATGTACAACAATAAATTTAAAATTTATAAATGCAATAAGCAAAAATACACTTAAAACGTTAAGACAGAATCTGGTGACAAATCAATGACAACATCCGGGCAGTAGTGCTGCGCTACCATGGCGGTTAGTGTGTCAGACTAGGATCTGGGAGAGACATGGGTTTGAATCCCCTCTTGGGCATAAAGCTCACTGGATATGTGACCTTGGGCCACAGGGCCTGCCTCTCAGCCTGTATCCTTACCTCACAGGGTTGTTGTGAGGGATTAAACGCGGAATGGGAGAACGATGTACAGTGGTACCTCAGGTTAAGTACTTAATTCGTTCCGGAGGTCCGTTCTTAACCTGAAACTGTTCTTAACCTGAAGCACCACTTTAGCTAATGGGGCCTCCTGCTGCTGGAGCACGATTTCTGTTCTCATCCTGAAGCAAAGTTCTTAACCTGAAGCACTATTTCTGGGTTAGCAGAGTGTGTAACCTGAAGCGTATGTAACCTGAGGTACCACTGTACGCCGCCTCAAGCTCCTTCGTGAAAAAAGCGGGATAGAAATGCAATAAGTAAATGAATGAATGAAAACAATTACAACTTGCTGCCATCTTGGCCCAGAGCTCCCCGTCAGACTTTGAGTGACCGGCCCTCTCTCTCTGGTCCTGTTGACAGATTTCAACTATGGCATGGAGGATTATGACGCTGAGGGGAACGAGGAGCCCAAGGCCCCCCCTGGGGGCTCGGAGACCATGCCCTACATCGACGAGTCGCCCACCATGTCTCCTCAGCTCAGCGCCCGCGGCCAAGAGGGCGGGAACGGCGGAGACGGGTGCGAGAGCCTCTCGCCAACCCCAGCGGATGGACTGGGGACTGTGGTAAGTGGTTGGGGGTCTGGCCAAAAATGCCATTCCCCCCCCCTCTTTGTTGTTGCTGTTGGTGATGGTTTATTATGCGTTGCTATGATAGCGTATGGCGTTTGAAAGTGCTTCACATTTACCGAGTCAAGCTGCTTGCCCACCTACCTCAGTATTGTCTGCACTGACCGGCAGCAGCTGTCCAGGGTTCCAGGCAGGGAGTAATTTTCCAGCCCTGCTGGGAGAGGAGTTCCATAGATTTAACTATGTTCTTTGTGAAGAGGTCATTTCTGTGGGACAGATTGTGGAGGTGGGGGGCAGACGTGAGGGGTGACCCCCCCCCTTTTTGTTGTTTAAATTTGAGCATGGGAGAAGCAGGCCCACCTTTAAAACCTGGCTGGTGCTGTGTTTGTTTTATTTATTTAATGTGTCTAATTCGACGATTCTCGTGCGTGGGACATTTGCATTTTTAAAACCCAAGAGCTGATAAGGTATTGCGGAGGTGTAAAGGACTTTGCAAAGTTGCTTTGCATGTTGTGAAAGGCAGGCGAGGTGGAAATATGATCTTAAACCTTATTACGGAAAGGCACCAGAGCCACGTGTGCAGGGTGCTATTGGCCAGCGCCTGGGAAGCCTCTCCTCCTAGACCCACCCAAGGGTGTGCGGTTACCATAAGCAGTTTGATGCCGTCTCAACAGCTTCAATCTGTTACAGATGCCACAAAATATCTGTTTGCATTTGTAAGAACTCCAGCTGCCCTTTGGAACTCCCTGCCTATTGACACCAGGCAGGAAACTTTACTGTACTCTTTTCTGTCCCTGATTAAAACTTTTCCGTTTCGGCAAGCCTACCCAGTTATCTGGAATGTAGCACCTTTTAATTTGTTTTTTGCTTATTTTAATTTTTTGAATGTTTTAAACTATTGTGGTTAATTGTTTTCATCGCATTGCAGGGGGTTGGACTAGATGACCCCCGGTCCCTTCCGACTCGATCTGTTGTTTTAATATTTTATCTTTTTTTGTAAACTACTTTGAGATTTTGTTTCGCATTTTTGCAATCCAGAGGTGTATGGATTTTATGAAACGTGTCTGAAGGCTGTGGCACGAGGGGACCCCCTTGGTCTTGAGTGCTTGCGGTTTCCTCTTCTTCAACTGGCCCTGAGGCCTTGGGCAGAGAAGGCCTCTTTCACGGCCTGCTACCTGGGAAGGCAAAGAAGGGCCAGAGCTCAGCATCAGAGCACCTGATCTGCATGCAGAAGGTCCCAGGTTCGATTCCCGGTATCTCCTGGTGGGGCTGTGGACGTAGCTGCCCGTCCATGTGGGCAATAATAGTGAGCTGGGTGGACTCAGGTTCTCATTCAGTATAAAGCAGCTTCTCTTTAAATCAGTCCTTATTACAGAAGCATGAGGACCAGAATTTCCCCACCTGAAATCCCGGACAGCTGCTGCCAGTTAGTGTAAGCAATACTGAGGTAGATGGTATAAGGCAGCTTCCTAGACCTGGAAATCACTTTCTGCCAGGTCTTCATTTTAAAATCTCAGGTTAGGAGGGCACCAACTTCCTGTGATCTGGGCTCCTTGCCCCACCTGGTGGCCATAATGAGCTACCACACTTTTTTCTTTTCTTTTTTTAAGGTTTCTGATTAGAAAAAATGACATTTGTCCCCCATATATCGTACCTGATTTAAGAATCAAAATTCAGTATGGTGGGTGTTTGGGTGTGTGTGTGTGTGTTGCAGCGCCATGGTTTTTGCTGTGGGCAGCATGCAGAAGATAACCCCTGCAACCCACATGGAAAATAGCTTGCCTTTGTTGAGGCTGAGGCCCCATAGCTGAGGGGATTTGCAAGCCTTAAAACCCACAAATCCTCCCGTTCCCTTGCAGTTAACTCTTAACCTCCCACGTTGTCCTGAGTGGAAAGTGTGTCTGGCTTTGAGGCCCCCGTCACGACCGTCGCCTACTCCTTCATATTCCCTGCGCTGGCTCCTTCTCCCAGTTTTGTCTTGGCTTCAAGTCTCTAGTCCTCATTGTCCTTTTTTTTTAAAAGGCTCTCTACTACTTATCCCTGACTGTGCTCTCTCTTCTCCCTCCACTACCCAGCTTTGCCTCTCCTGCCCCCGCCCCCCGATTCCCCACACAAATCCTTTCCTTAAGGGGCAGGTAAAACCGCACATTATATTACATGCGGTTTTTGTGTGATTTCAAGCATGTTTTAACCTGTTTATAATTTATTGCTTTTTTATATATTTTAAAACTATTGTGGCTAATTGTTTTTGTTGCATTGGACTAGAGCAGGCATCCCCAACCTTCGGCCCTCCAGATGTTTTGGCCTCCAACTCCCATGATCCCTAGCTAACAGGACCAGTGGTCAGGGATGATGGGAATTGTCATCCAAACATCAAGTTTCTAGCCCTTATGGATGTCAATAGATTCTAGAGAAAGCCTAATGGGCCGGCAGAGGGACCAGAGGATCCTGCTGCATCGCTGATGGCTCTGTTCAGGAAAATTACTACGAGGGAGGCAAAATAGTGTAAAAACACACAAACAGCCTGCTTGATACACCTGTTGTATTTCACGTTAGTCCAAGCGTATTGCAAGAAAACGATAACACGGGTGCACTGGTAGTGCCGGTTTTCCTGTAAGTCTACTGTTTGATTGAAAAACGATAAAAATGGAGGACTGGTTGGAAGTAACATAGATTTTGCTGGGATAGAGCTCCTCCGAGACTTGATGACCAACATAAAGGACTACCAACAAAACCGGCAGAGAGGGACTGAGAGAGATTTGAAGGCCTCGGACGTGAGGAATCCAGGCTAAGAACTGATACTGTGGATACACTTTGGGGATCGAAACCGGGAAAGGGGGGGGTGAGAGTTTTTGAATCCAAAGGGTGCATAATTTTATGTTGTCTTTTGTTAGTATGTTCAGTAATTAATATAAAAATTGGGAAATCTGTGGAAGGGAATTTGGGTCGACCTTAGAAAAGGACGTAAAAGATTAGTATTGTGATTTAATTGAGGTGTATAAGTTAAATTTGGTTAATTAAGAAGAATTAAGTAAAAATAATAATAATAACAATAAGGTAAAGGTGGGAGATAAGAACTTGCTGAGTTAACTATTGGAATTAGGATGTAAGAAGGGGAGGTGTGGGGAAGTCAGGGAAAGTGGTTATGAAAGTAAGGATTTGAAACTATGCTTGTTTGTTTTTGTGTTTGTGTGTCTGTGTTGTGTATTGTGTGTTTATATAAATTGTGAAAACCCAATAAAAATTTTATATAAAAAAAGAAAAACGATAAAAATGCTTTTAAAATAAAATAAGCAGTGTGACTTCCATGTAACCAGGCAGAGAATGCCCTGCTGAACTGACACAGGGTGGGGACTTAGTTAGAGGTGTTTAGGCAGAATCACAACAACCCTGTGAGGTGGTTTTGGCTGAGAGGCAGCGAGTGGCCCAAGGTCACCCGGTGAAACCTTCATGGCAGGGTGGGGATTTGAACCCTGCCATGGTTGCGTCCTGTCTTAAGCGGGGGGCTGACAGGGGTGGGCTAGAGGACCTCTGAGGGGCTACCCAACTCTGTGCTTCTAGGCGGCAGCTTGTTCTTTTTGCATTTCTTTATTACGGTTTCCTCCAAAGCATGTGCCCTGTCCCCCCCCCCCGCTTCTCTTGCGACAACCACAGGTAAGCCACAGGCTAGGTTGAGAGAAGCCAATTGTCGGGCAGAGAGTGAGGAGCTGAAGCTGAGTTTTCTCTCCCCCTTCCCAGCTCCATGTCCAGCACAAGGACATAAGAGGAGCGTGCTGGAGCAGGATCAGGCCAATCTTTCCCCTTCTGTGGTCTTCAGAAGCACCGCTGTCTCTGACTGTGGAGGCAGCGCATAGCCATCCAGGCTCGTAGTAATAATAATAATAATAATAATAATAATAATAATAATAATAATAATAATAATAATAATAATAATTTATATCCCACCCTCCCCAGCTGAAGCTGGGCTCAGAGCGGCTAACAACAGTAAAAGTAACACAGTTTACATAAAACCCCAATCAATTAATTAAAATACATTCTAAAATCAATTCATTCTGAAATCAATTCAGCATCAAATTAATATCCCTTTCCTCCTCTGTGAATTTGCCTCATCCTCTTTAAAAGCCATCCAGGTTGGCGACCATCGCTGCCTCCTGTGGGAGGGAGTTCCATAGGTTAACCACATGAAGAAGGAGGTTCTCCTGTCTGTCCTGAACCCTCCAACATTCAGCTTAACTGGACGATTTCCTGGTGTTAGGAGCGATCCTCTCCGGTGCCACAATGGCTGGATTTTGGACTGCCATGGTGCAGAATTTAATCCCCCATGCTCAAACACTTATTATTATTATTATTATTATTATTATTAGTAGTAGTAGTAGTAGTATTCGCCCTTAGTTCCCAGAGGAGGTTACAACATTAAAACACAATATGAAAACCCATTTAGTAGCACAGTTTAATTTTGCACAAGATCACTGCTTCGTCAAGGTGAATTTGTGAATTTTTGCAGGGAGTGAAATTGCCCAGGAAGGAGTATATTTGCTCAGAGGCGGTGGGAAAAGAAGGCGGTTCGTCTCTCCCCCCTGACCAGCTCCCCAGAGCAGCAGAAAAAGCTGCCTATGCAAACTCTGTGGTCTGCGGCTTCCCCTTTTTCTTCCTTGTTGCAGATGAGAAGGCTTCTTTTTTCCCTTGCTGCCTCTGGGTCTCTACAGCTGTGTGCAATCCACTTCTCGCCCCTGATGCCCTTTCCAGGGGGCTGCTAGCTAGCAGGGATTCCCATCTGTATGGGTGGTTTCCCCCTCTCACCCATCCGCAGTCTTATTGTGGCTGAGCTCATTCCCAGAAAGTTATATGCACTTTGTGCTTGCGCGCTTTTCGTCTTGGAGGAGAGAAACAGAGAGAGAGAAGATATATCTATATAGATATAGTTCTTCTGTGTTTGTTAGGAAACGTATATGCAGGCTTATGCATCAGACAGGACTCTTCACCTGGGCCAAAGAAACGTTCTGTGTGGCTCAGAAGCCTGCATAGGCAGAGCTGGAAATACATTTTTGTGACTCTCCTGAGCCAGTGGGATGCCAGTCCTTCTTGCAGCGTTAAAAACTATTTCAAGACCCCGAGACGTCCTGTGTCCCCTCCCCTTTCTTCCTTCTTTTTGCAGAAATATTTGTTTGTTGCTGTTTAGAGCAATAGTCTACCCTTCTCCTAAGGCCCTCAGGAGAGCCTAGGTCATTCTCCCCCACAAAAACAATCCTCACCAACAACCCTGCGGGGCAGAGAGCAGCCGGCCTGCAGTAACCCAACACACTTTGGGGCTGGGTGGAAATTCAAACCCAGGGCCTCTCTCACCCTAGTCCGGCACTTTAACCACTGAGACACGCTGACTCTCATTCCCCTAACACATGGATAGGCAAACTAAGGCCCGGGGGCTGGATCTGGCCCAATCGCCTTCTAAATCCAGCCCGCGGACGGTCCAGGAATCAGCATGTTTTTACATGAGTAGAATGTGTCCTTTCATTTAAAATGCACCCCTGGGTTATTTGTGGGGCATAAGAATTCGTTCATATTTTTTTTCAAAATATAGTCTTGCCCCCCCAAGGTCTGAGGGGCAGTGGACCCCTGCCCTAACACTTCACTACAGAAAGGACCTTTTCCCAACTCTCCATTAACCAATTATTACAATTCTTATACAGTGGTACCTCGGGTTAAGTACTTAATTCGTTCCGGAGGGCCGTTCTTAACCTGAAACTGTTCTTAACCTGAAGCACCACTTTAGCTAATGGGGCCTCCTGCTGCTGCCGGGCCGCCGTTACGCAATTTCTGTTCTCATCCTGAAGCAAAGTTCTTAACCCGAGGTACTATTTCTGGGTAGCGGAGTCTGTAACCTGAAGCGTATGTAACCTGAAGCATATGTAACCCGAGGTACCACTGTATTTATTTATTTATTCATACCCCCGTCTTTTACCCTGGGGAAACTCGAGTGTTGTTGTCCCCCGCTCTGCACACAAACCTCGGGCCATCTTCACAACAGCCTTGCGAGGCGGGCTGTTGTCGTCAGCCCCGTCTTTTGGCTGAGGAAAAAACCGAGCCCCAGCCTAGGAAGCGTTGTGGCCGGGACACTTGCATTTCCTTCCTGAGAGGCCGTCCTGCGGTTGGGGACAGTAGTTTTTAGCTGCTTTATAGCAGGTGATTTCTGCACCTGCTTCTTCCAAATGGGACTGCTGCAATTTTGGGACCCATCTTTCCTTCTTTCCTCTTCCAACCACCCGGTGGCATTTGTGTCCTTGCTTTTTTCCCCCTCCAGGTTTTTTTTTAGGGGGTGCATTTAGCCGCCTCCTCCTCTTCTACCTCTCCGCCCTCCTGCACCACGGAAAAAAGCTGCTTCCTCAAAGAGTTCCTTCCCACGAACTTTCCCCATTTCTCTTGGCACTGGAGAGAGAGAGAGAAACAACCTCCTTCTTCTTCTTAAAAATATATACATATATCTCGTTTTGCCCGGCGTGGGTATCTCGGAGAGAGGGTCCTTTTCCCCACCAACCGAGGGCAGGCCAGCGGGCGAGGCTGGCGCTTCCTGTCTGCTGGACGAGCGCCAAGGCTGGGCAAGGACGGCGGAAAGAAAAGACCGAGAGACGGGAGCCATGCGTGCTGCCAGCCCAGGGAAGGGGTTAAGCTAAGCCTCCTGTTTCCTGGCTTCTCTTCTCCTCCTTTGCTTTTTTTCCCACAGGAGTTGAGTTTCTTGGCTGCGGACTTTGCCTCTTCTGGAAAAAAGGGTGCGGGTTGCGTTTGGGGTGTGTGCCATCCCGGGCTGCGGTGCCCGGGAATGGCTCTCTTCCTCGGAAGGAGGCCGTGCCAGGCGGCGATGCCAGGCCTGGCTGCCCCCTGGCTCCTCTGAGGGGGGCCGACTTCTTCCCAGAGCCCGGGGAGCCATGCAAGAAGAAGAGGAAGCCATTGGCTATCTCGATAAGGTCCTCGAAGAAGAGGAAGAGGAGAGGCCGGCTACCCCCAGCTCGCCGGCCTCGGAGAAGGTGGGCACGCAATTGGGGCGAGGCGGGCTCTTTGTGTCTGCCTAATCCTCCAGGACTGGCACGGGGGCTTCCAAAGGGGGCAGAAGGACCCAGTAGCCTGGCCACTGAAGGCTTAAGTTGGGCATTGCACTGGCATTGAGCCCATACTGGTGCAGCGGCTATAGAGTGCCAGGCTTGGGCCAGGGTTCGAATCCCCACTCCGTCACGAAACCCGTGTCCATTTAGGGCAACTTGCTGCTTCTGAGCCCAGCCTACATTGCAGGGTTGGCGTGGGGACTAAGCGGGGGGGGGGGACTGCGTACGCCGCTTGGAGCTCCTTAAGAGATGACAGTTTGCTGTTCATGCAATAAATAAAATGGGGAGGGGGGCTTTTGCTGCGGGTTCAGCCCCTCACTCGATTCCCCAGAGGTGCCGCCAAGGGGTGGCTGATTTCAAGGTGTTGCTGGATGCCCTGCCTCTTCAATCCTACCTTGTTCTGTGATGAAGGGAATAATAATAATAATAATAATAATAATAATAATAATAATAATAATAATAATAATACCTGTATATGGCCAGAGTCACTCTTGTAGTTTGGAGCTCTGGGCTTTCCAGGGCTGTGGTTTACATCTAGATGTGCTCTGGTGAGCTGCCATAGTCTCTCTTTCTTGCTCCTCCTAGAGATAATTCCAGGGTTTCCCCAGGATTTGGGGGCCTCTTGGGAGCGAGATGTTGTTGGCGATTTGTGTGAGCTTAGCAACAAGGGCTTCCAGGTCTGTTTTTATCCCAGCCTGGTCCTCCAACCTCTGGAGGTAAAAGGGTTTGGGGTTTGTAGAAAGCTGGAGGTCAGCGGGGGCTGATAAGGCTGTTTGTTTGGGCTGGAGCCGATATATTTCTGTGCCTTGCTTTTTTCTCTCTTTCCCCCTCAATAGTTGCTGCCTAAAACTAACCCTCTCCATTTCTAAATCCCCCTATGCTTTTGGAACAGCCCTGCTCAGATGCAAGGGCTTAGTTTGAGCACGACGTTCAACTTTCTCCAAGAAAATAAATTATTTTCAGTGCCAAAGCCTCAGGCTTCTTTGGGTGGCTGGGGGAGTGTTGCGGCAACGATGGTTTGCCTCTGAGCATGGGCAGAAGGCCTTTCTTTTTGCTGCTGCTTCGTTGCTGAGTAATTGCAGGCCTCTCCTCCAGCTCCCCTTTTGGAGCTGGCAAGCTCAGCTTACAGGAAGTTTTGGTGCCAGGCACACAAATTAAGTCCTGGGAGTGGAGTGGAAGGTTTTTTTTTATTTATTCTTTCCTGGGTTGGGAATGTGCCCTTTTTGTGTACAGCAGCTGAAAGCTCTTTTGACTTGTGTGTGTGCTTTCCTCTCCTCTGTGTTTGTGATGTGTGAGTCCAGCCCTGCCAGGCCCAGGCTGGCAGCCCATGGGGCGTTCAGGCTCTTTGCGTTGTGCTATTGGCTGGGGGAAAGGGTTTGGATGCGTGGGGCGCCTGCGGCACTGAGTGGCAGGTTGGAAGGGGGCAAAACAGAGAGGGAGTCGAGCCCCAGCAGGCCCCATGTTGGAGCCGCCTGAGGACGGCGAGATCTTAAGTGGTTTTTCCCTCCGAATGTAGACAAGTGACAACAAAGCTCTCCAACTGCTGGAAAGCAACAAGAAAAAAATGTGGCTTGTTTGTCAGGCTCTTTCGCATTTATATCCTTCCCTTCTTCCAAGGAGCTCAGGGGGAACTAGTGGGGTTGATTCCTCTGCCTCTGTTCCTATTACTTATCCCAACAACCTTGCGAGGTGGGCCCACTGGGCATGTCGCCCGCCTGGAACATTGAAGAGCCTCTGCCGGTCAGTGTAGACCAGCAGTTCTCAACCTGTGGGTCCCCAGATGTTGTTGAACTACAACTCCCATCATCCCTAGCTTGCAAGGCCAGAGCTCAGGGATGATGGGAGTTGTAGTCCAACAACATCTGGGGACCCACAGATTGAGAACTGCTGGTGTAGACCATGGGCAGGCAAACTAAGGCCTGGAGGCCGGATCCGGCCCAATCGCCTTCTAAATCCGGACCACGGATGGTCTGGAAATCAGCGTGTTTTTACATGAGTAGAATGCGTCCTTTTATTTAAAATGCATCTCTGGGTTATTTGTGAGGCATAGGAATTTTTTCATTCCCCCCCCCCAAATATAGTTCGGCCCCCTACAAGGTCTGAGGGACAGTGGACTGGCCCCCTGCCGAAAAAGTTTGCTGATCCCTGGTGTAGACAGCACTGTGGCAGATGGTCTCACGGTCCGATGTGGAGGCTTCCCCTGTTTAAATCTGTTGATTCAGAACCATGAGGACCGGAGTCTTGTTTCATTTTTAGGGGCAGAGCTGCAGGTAGTGGCAAAGCACCTGCCTTGCAAGCAGAAGACCCTGGGTTCAGTCCCCAGCTTCTCCAGGTAGGCCTGGGAATGTCCCCCGCCTGAATGCCCCCTGGAGAGCTGCTGCTGGTCAGTGTCGACAACCCTGAGCCTAGGTGGAACACTGGCTTTTGACTCCCCATAGGGCCACTTCCGGCGCTCCTATGACCTGCCCTCATTTGTACCTGCTTTGTTTTCCCAAGCAACACCACCCAGCGATAACCGTTTGTTTGGTGGACGCATAAAGGCAGCCTCTGTAGTAATACGTCAGCTGGAGGGTTTACAGTGCAAATGAACCGCAATTAATGCAAAGCGAACCAAAACGAGCGTCTCTGCAAGGAGGCATTCAAAATGAGCTGTTCTGCCACTGGCATTTTAACCGGAGAGTGTCAGAGAAGCCCAGCCGCTGGATCAGGCCAGAAGGGGGTCCCATGCGATCCAGCCTCCTGCATCTGCACTGATGCCGCAAAGGGAAGCCCCCCAGCGAGACCCAAATATGGGGCAGCAGTGACTCTCCTTGCCTCTGACCTCCAGTGAGTGGTATTCAGAAGCATCCTGCTTTTTAAAAGGGATATTTTAAAAGACTGTGAGAATAGAGAATGTTTTGGCTGGTTAAGGTCAGTGATCCCCCAAAGTGGACATTACCACCCCTTAGGGGGCAGTGGATTTATTGTGGGGCAGGGGGCTCTGGAGGTGTAAAAGAAGGACTATAACTGAACCAAGGCCATCAATTTCAATGAATAAATTAAACTAAGTAGTTATTTGGAATCTGCCATTAATGTTTACCGTTGTGAATTTTATCATATTATTTGGATTGTGCAATCCACAATTCTAAGAATCTCTGGTTTAGAGGCTCCATATGCACTCAAGCGGTATATTGGTTAGTCTCAATAGCCTTTGGGGGCAAAGTCGGGGTAGACTTGGGAGTCGCGGGTGGGCGGCGCGCCAAATGTCACCCCCTCAGCGAAGACACCCGGGGTGTCTGCCCCCACTGCACCCCCCTTCCTCCACCCCTGTGTCCTGGAGAGGTAGAGCCAAGAGGGTCCGCATTTCAAATTTCACCTCTGCCACAGGCTCCCTTGGGTGGCCTTAAAACAGCTCCTTACCAAATTGGGGGGTGACCACAACTGACATGCTCTTATGGGAGAATGATTGCGGAAAAAATCTTTGAAATCTTTAGAAGGAAAACCCGCTAGGTAATGGAATAATGCAGAGGTTTTCAACCTCTTTGAGTCCACAGCACCCTTGACCAACTATATACCTACGGGACCGCCTCTCCTGGTATGCCCCGCGGAGGACCTTAAGGTCCACAAATGACAACACCTTGGAGGTCCCAAGTCGCAAGGTGGTCTCAACTAGGGCCAGGGCCTTTTCAGCACTGGCCCCAACATGGTCACAAGAGACTAGGGCCTTAACATCTTTCCGCAGGGCCTGCAAGACAGAGCTGTTCCGCCTGGCCTTTGGTTTGGACTCGGTCTGACCCTTATGTTTTCCCTCCCTTCATGGTCTTGATCTATCGGCTACTTTAAAATGAGGCTGCATTTTAAACTGCATTTTAAATTGGGTCCCCCCCCCATTATATTTTTACTGTGATTTTATTGGTGTTAGCTGCCCTGAGCCCGGCCCTGGCCAGCGAGGGAGGGGTATAAATAATAATAATTATTATTATTATATTGTTCTGCAGCACCCCTGCGAGGCACGGGAGCCCAGTTACGTCACCCTTTGCCTGCCAAGCCGGCCACCTCCAACCCCTTTCCGAACACCATCCCTGGTAGAGTGATCCTTCAGCCTCCTCTCTCCCCTTCCTTGGGAGTCCTCCGGGCAGCCGCCGCCGCTGCCCCTGGTCTTTGAGCTGCCCCAAAGAGAGGTGCCCCTTCACACTGCCCCACAGGGGCCTGGGACTTGTCTGTCCGTTCCCAGCAGCAAGGGCTGGTGGACTGGCTAGCTGGGCTCACTCGTCTGCCTGCTTGCTTACTCTCAGGCTGCCTCAGCTCCTGGCCAGCCCCAGAGACACCATTTGCTGTGCAAGTCTTTGGGAGGCAGAGACATGAGAGGGCATTTGAGGAGGGAGGGAAGGGAAGAGGGACAGAGGCTAGTGTTGCCTGCAGCACCCATAGCCGTCATTCACGGCACCCCAGGGTCCAGGGCCCCCTGGTTGAAAACCACTGAGTACCAAATTTGTACCTCTGATTGCCACCATTCACCTGGCATTCCTTTCACAGGTTACGACAGGGTTCAGCAAAGTTTTTCAGCAGGGGGTCGGTCCACTGTCCCTCAGACCTTGGGGGCAGACGGCGGACTATATATTGGGGGGGGGGGGGAATATGAACAAATTCCTATGCCCCACAAAGAACCCAGAGATGCATTTTAAAGAAAAGGACCCATTCTACTCATGTAAAAACACACTGATTCCCAGACCGTCCGCAGGCCGGATTTAGAAGGCGATTGCGCTGGATCCAGCCCCCGGGCCTTAGTTTGCCTACCCATGGGTTAGGGGGTGTTAATTGATTCATCTTGTTGATTCTACTTAGGTGGTTTTTAAAAATCTGGTCCAGTTGTCTTCCATTATCGTTATTTAATTTGTTTCAGGATAAATTGTTTGGCTGGTGCTGTTTTTTTAATCATGGTATAAACTGCTTCAAGCTCTGTGTATTTACTGTTGAAGACCGTGTGTGTGTTGGACTTATTGGATTTTAAAAATCTAATAAATAAATAAACAGCATTTCCCAGATCGTGTCGTGGACCGCAAGGTAAATGTGCAATTCAGTCATTCAGGGGGGGGGGGGGATTCAGGTTTACGTTGTCTTGAGGAAACGTCTCTGTGAGAGGCAAATTTCATTTCCTTTTAAAAATAGTATCTTGTCATTCATCCATGGGGGATGTTGAAAGCAGCCTGTGTGAATTGGGGCCCTTGGCGATCAACCCTCTGGGTTGTCTTCGTTTTTTGCTCTACAAGATATGGCAACATCTGTAGTCCCCCAGACATTGCCGGACTACAACTCCCATCATCCCCTGGTCTTTGGCTATGGTGGTTGCTGGGAGTTGGTGTATATCAATGTCTGGAGGACCACAATCCCCCCCCCATCCTCAATTTAGACCCATGAAATGCAAATCTTAGCCCCCAGGTAAATGCAACATTCCCCATCTTAGCCAGGGTGCTGGGAACTTAGGAAGCCACCTTGCACTTAGTCAGAACATTGGTCTGTCCAGCTCAGTACTGGCCACACTAACTGGCAGCAGCTCTCTAAGGTTTCAGATGGGTGGGTGGGCGTCTTTCCTTCTACCTGGAGTTGCCAGTGGGGATTGAACTTGGAGCATTCTGCATGCAAGGCAGGTGCTCTGTCACTGAGCCACTGGACTTCGTGTGTCGTTGCTTTGGTCCTTGGTGTCCTGTGTTCAAATCCTGCCTTGGTCACACAACTGGGCAACCAGGGCCAGGTTGCTGCCTTTAAGACCAGCCTACCTGGCGGGGGGGGGGGTTGTGGAGTTGCAAGGGAATATAATTTTTAAAAAAACAATTGCACTCTCCAACTTGGGAGTGTGAGAAAATTCAGTCTCCGCATGCTCAGAGACACTTGCAATCATCACCATCATCTTTGGAGCTGAGTCTTGGTTCCGCTCGCCTTTTAACATGTGGCATCTTATTTCTTCTAGGGTGGACAAGATGCTGGGAAGGGGGTGGACATGCGGAGGTTGGTCCTAAAGGATTTCCTGGCCAGTGAGGAGATGTACATCAACCAGCTCGAAGCACTATTACTGGTGAGTACGCCCCATATCACAAGGGGGCTGGACCAGATCCCTTCCAATTCTGTGATTCTGTGGTGAATAATAATAATAATAATAATAATAATAATAATAATAATAATAATAATATATTATTTATACCCCGCCCATCTGGCTGGGTTTCCCCAGCCACTCTGGGCAGCTTCCAACAAAATATTAAAATACAGTAATGCCTCAAACATTAAAGAGGGCTGCCTTCAGATGTCTTCTAAAAGTCTGGTGGTTGTTGTTCTCTTTGACATCTGGTGGGAGGGTGTTCCACAGGGCGGGTGCCACCACCGAGAAGGCCCTCTGCCTGGTTCCCTGTAACTTGGCTTCTCACAGTGAGGGCACCACCAGAAGGCCCTCGGCGCTGGACTGCTGGTGAAGAGGAGGCCAATAGCTGGGAGGAACAACCCAACTCACCCCTGGCTAGTTGGGCGAAGTGGGGTTGGGAATCAGAGAGGAGACGAGGACAGATCCTTCGCGGCCAGTGGAAAACACCAAAAGAGGCTGGCTGCTGACAGCCTAGGTAAAGAGGAATGTTTTCCCCCTGGTGCCTAAAGACATGTAATGATGGTGCCAGGTGAGCCTCTCTGGGGAGAGCATTGTGCAGTTGGGGAGCCACCACAGAAAAGGCCCCGTTCTTGTGTTGCCACCCTCCGTACCTCTCAAGGATGGACGTAGAGAAGGGCTTCAGGTGACAAGCACAGAGTCCAGGCCAGTTCTTATGGGAATAGGTGGTCCTCAGTAGTTGTGTTATAGTTAAACAACCAACCAGCACGTCCTGAGCGTCGCCGCAGCCCTCTCCCCTCCCTTTAGCCCTTTCAGGCAGGGTGGTCATCGCTCAAGGGGATGGATGGAGGTTGTAGGCCAGCAATAATTGGAAGCCCAAAGTTTCCCTTCCCTGCTTGAAAACGAAAGAGCCCGCTCCAAGATGGCCGTGTCATGCAGCTGCGAGTTCCGCATGTTTCTGGCTGGAGCAGACGTCCCGAGACAGCGGCCACGTCTTCCGCAGCCTCCTTTTGGTGGCCTCATCTCGAAAGTGTCCCTCTGAGGCCTATTTATAGCTTCCAGCTTCCTCCTGAGAGCCTGGCGTCCGAGTCACAGCAGCTCTGCCTTGCGCAACACCCGCGTGGGCCACGGGGAGCTTCCCTTTCCATATTCTGGCGCAATGGGGAAGCTCGCGAAGTACTTCTCTTGACATTTCAAAGGGCCGCTGTGCTCTGTGGGGAGCTGGTTTGTTTTTTAAAACGCCTGCGGAGGTGTTCAGGAAAGTCTGATAATATATATTTATTTATTTTTACTTTTTAAAATTAATCACATTTGTACCCCATCTTTTCCTCCAGAGAGCTCAAGGTAGCTTTTTATCGTCTGTGGAACTGCTCATGGTTAACTCATGGTTTGTTAAAGAAAGCATGGTGTAAGCAAGCCACGGTTTAGTGCTACGTGTGGTGTTCGGAAGACTTACCGTATTTTTCGCTCTATAGGGCGCACTGGACCATAGGGCGCACCTAGTTTTTTTGGGGGGAAATAAAGAATTTTTTTAATATTGCGGATAGCTGCCCGAAGCCTGGGGTGCGCAGCGCTGCACTCCCCAGGCCTCGGGCTGCAGGCTGCAATCCGCAAGCCTTCGGAGCCAGCAGGAACTCCCGCTGCGCTCCGAAGGCTTGCGGATAGCTTCCTGAAGCCTGGAGAGCGAGAGGGGTCGGTGCACACCAACCCCTCTCGCTCTCCAGGCTTCAGCGAAAGCCTGCATTCACTCCATAGGACGCACAAACATTTCCCCTTCATTTTTGGAGGGGGAAAAGTGCACCCTATAGAGCGAAAAATACGGCACTGCCTCTGAACATGGAGGCAGAGCGTAGGTTTGAAGCACCATGACTTGTTTTTTTTGCAAGGCTGGTTCACAAGAATGTGGGAGGGTCCCAGTGTTTAACTTTCTTTCTCTGATGCTTCCTCTTCCTCTGTGTCCGGCTCACTCCAGCCCATGAAGCCCCTAAAAGCAACAGCCACCACCTCCCAGCCTGTCCTCACGATCCAGCAGATCGAGACCATCTTCTACAAGATCCAGGACATCTACGAAATCCACAAGGAGTTCTACGACAGCCTTTGGCCCCAGGTCCAGAACTGGGACAGCAGTGTCGTGCTTGGCCACCTTTTCCAGAAGCTGGTGAGTTACCCTTTGGCTTTCTCTGGTCCTTGGCTTCCTGTGTGTCCACCGCCAGTCTTTTAGTTCTGTTATGGAGGTGTCCTCAGTAGTTTTGGTCCGGATAAAACACATAAACTGTGGCTAGCACCAAACACATGAATCGTGGCTAGCACCAGACACGTAAACCATGGCCGGCACCAAACTCATAAACCCTGGCTAGATCAATAATAATAATACAAGGTGTGACTGGAAAATTCAGTGAATGGTCACAGAAATTGGACAGCGATAAATATTTGAACATGCATACTTTACAGGCCTTCAAAGTAGGCCCCCTCTGATACAATGCACCGTTGACAACGTTCGTAGAACTGTTGGGAACTTCTGGGAAGTCCTATTTTCGTGCTGCTTTCAGTTCCCTCGTCACAGCAGCTTGGAGGTGTGAAATGTTGGAAAATCTGTGCTCTTTCAGTGCAGATTTCAGTTTTGGAAGAAGAAAGAAATCCAGGGGGGGCAGATCTGGAGAATATGGAGGGTGGGACAACTCAGTAACCCCAGTAATGATTTCACGCGGAATACGCAATTCTTCTGCCATCAGACGGACAAACGCCGATCCCGCATCAATAACTCACAAACTGTGTTGACATTTGCCACTGTTTCCTTTGCCGATTTTATGTTTGAATATTTCTCGCTGTCCGATTTCTGTGACCATTCACCAAAGTTTCCGGTCACACCTTGTAATAATAATAATAATAATAATAATAATAGTAGTAGTAGTAGTAGTAGTAGTAGTAGTAATTTAAATGCCACCCAATAAAAAATAGTAAAAACACAATACAGCATCAAACACTAAAATAATAAAGCATGGCTAGCACCAAATGCTTAAGCCACAAAAACCACACTTTGCAAATCCAGTTCAAACCCTGGTTTCGCATCTGGTACATAATAGCCTCAGCTGTGGAGACCTAAAGGTTGGGGAAGGCTGGTTTGTTTACTACAGTCAAGAACAATCCATCACAGTTCAGAAAAGCGGGGGCAATACGTGGTTAAGCTTTAGCTTTGCGTGTGGCTCGTGTTTTACATTCTATTTCCGAAAGGAATGGCTACGGTGTTTGAGGCTTCCTTGTTGGGAAAGAAGGTGACTAAGATCCGAGGTGGGACACAACTGAAGTTTACAAAGTCGAAGGGAGAGGCCCAGCAGGGTCACCCAATAAAACGCTGATGAGCAGGAGGTTTGGGACAGTCAGAAAGGACTTCTTCACTGAACGCAGAAGTTACTATGGCTGTAATAGAGCAATGCGCCTCTTGGGTGCCTTGCACCAAAGGAGTGGAAGAGGGCTGCTGCTTCTGCGCACTCCTTCTGGGTTTCTCCTTGGGCCATCACGGGGGGAATAGGATGATGGGCTAGATGATAATGATAATAATAATAATAATAATAATAATAATAATAATAATAATAATAATAATAATAATAATAATAATAATAATTTATTAATTACAATACAGTGTTAAATATTAAAAACTTCCCTGAACAGGGCTGCCTTCAGATGTCTTTTAAAAATAGGATAGCTACTTACAGTGGTGCCCCGCAAGACGAATGCCTAGCAAGACGGAAAACTCGCTAGACGAAAGAGTTTTCCGTTTTGGAGGTGCTTCGCAAAACAAATTTCCTATGGGCTTGCTTCGCAAGATGACAATGTCTTGCAAGTTCCTGCTGGTTTTTTTCCCTTTCCCCCCTTTTTCTAAGCCGCTAAGCCGCTTATCAGCTGATCTGATCAGCAGATAAGCCGCTAAAAGCCGCTAATAGCGCTAATCCGCTAATCCTTCAATGGGCTTGCTTCGCAAGACGAAAAAACCGCTAGACGAAGAGAATCACAGAACAGATTCTTTTCGTCTTGCGGGGCACCACTGTATTTCCTTCACATCTGATGGGAGGGCGTTCCACAGGGCGGGCGCCACTACCGAGAAGGCCCTCTGTCTGGTTCCCTGTAACCTTACTTCTCGCAATGAGGGAACTACCAGAAGGCCCTTGGAGCTGGATGTCAGTGTCTGGGCAGAACGATGGAGGTGGAGACGCTCCTTCAGGTATACAGGACCGAGGCCATTTAGGACTTTAAAAGTCAGCACCAACACTTTGAATTGTGCTCAGAAACGTACTGGGAGCCAATGTAGATCTCTCAGAACCGGAAGATGGAACGGAAGTAGCCAGCATGATGCTCCCCAGATGTGGTTTGGCCAGCCACTTCTCTTCACACCCAGCTAGCATAGCTTTTGGCCAGCAGTGATGAGATGGAAGCTTTTGGCCTCAACCAGGGTGGCTTTCCTGAGGTTCTCTTCGCCCACGGATCAGCCAGAGCAGGGTTGCTTGTGGAAATTTGGTCCGTGGACCCCTTGCTTCCGTGGAGCCTGCCAGCGAGAGGTTTGTCTTTGTGAAGCCAGAAGCAGCCCTCCTTGCAGACAGGAGCTCTATTAACTACTTGAAATGAGGTCAGACAGTTTTCCAGGGTGGAAACCTTGCCCTGAGCGCTGCCTGTTCTCTCCAAAGAGTTTTAAATACATTATCATAGTTTTGGAGAAACTGTGTGGGTGGTGTGGAGCGGGGGGGGGGGGGAACAAGTTCGCCCAGTTCTTGAGTCAAGAACAAGCACGTGGAGCTTAATGTATTGGGGGAAGGCACCACCGTGGGAGGGGATTGCTGCAGATTTGGGATATATACAAAATATTTTTTAAAATCAGCTACCTCTTAGGCATCCCTAGTGGTACCTTTGGGGGGTCCTGTCTGAATTCAGAAATGAGGCTTCTGTTAATCTGAGATGGGAAGGAGCATCTTCCTCTGTTTTTAATTCCTGGAATTAGATGGGGCAGGTGTGCAAAGGCCCAATGCGTGGGTTTTTGTCTTGTTTTGTTCCAAGTGGAGAAAACATCACACACAAAAAAGGGTGATCCTTTGCTTCTGATTGTGTTTAAAAGTGGGTTGCATGCAATTCTATTCCTACTCAGAGAAGGCCAATTTGCAGTTAATGGACATGATTAGAATCATGGAATTGTAGAGTTGGAAGGGAACCTTAAAGGACTCGCCTGTATGGCTGTCCCATACGGGGATTGAACCTGCAACCTTGGCGTTATCAGCACCACGCTGTATCCAAGTGAGCTATCCAGGCATCTGAAAGATTCCACTTCTACATTGGCAGTGGAAATCAGGCTTTGGTCTACCAGAAGCCTCAGGTGCCTTAAAGCACTAACTTCAGGCCTTCAAAGCACCCAATCTCCCGATGTCATTGTGGCATCAGGTCATTGACATGTTTCAGATTTGGCCTGCAAGGCTAGGTCCTCATAAGGATCTGGCCTGTGGAACCAAATGTTCTGCCCCTCCCACTGCCCCCGTTGCTGTATAATATAATGATTATTTTAAAAACAACCAAACCTATACTAAATGGAAATCCTCCCTGCCAAAGCAGCACTTAGAAAATTAAGGTTGTGCTGCCGCAGATGGATTTGTCCTTGCCTAAAGGTGGATGCAAATGTTTCTTTGTTACTTAACAAAAATTGGATTTCTTTTCCCATCTTGGGTTTTAGGAAAATTGCTGCGCAAGCTGTAATTATACTATTTTTATTTTTATTTGGGGAGGGTGCATTCAAAGATCTCACCTGTTTGTGGAGTGATCCTCAGCTATTTCTGGAAAGGGAGGTATAAATATATGAGGCCTTGATTATCTCGAGTCCTGTGATGAACCCCTTTAATTTCCCATGTGGGAAAAATGGGGCCTGCGGGGATATGGATCAGAAAGTGGGGGTGCCACGGTTTAAGAAGGCTGTGACCTATGCCTCACGGAATGAATTTAATGGTTTTCTAATGTTTCCCTCCCTATGCACACATATCACTGCTTGCCCCCCACAAATAGGCTAGCCAGCTGGGGGTGTACAAGGCCTTCGTGGACAACTACAAAATTGCGCTGGAGACGGCAGAAAAATGCAGCCAGAGCAACAACCAATTTCAGAAAATCTCAGAGGTGAGGATTCAAAATAATGTCGTTTATTTGCTTGTCTTTTCTTCACATGGGTCAAAAGTGGCATAGATGGAGTTAATCCTGTGAGTGGGTCAGTATGTGTGTTTTACTGTATCCTCACAACAACCCTGTGAGGTTGGTCAGGATGGACACACACACACACACACACACACACACACACACCCTAGTTTGCCTAATGAGATTTTTAATAGAGTAATATAGCCTCCCCTTCCTGCTCCAAAAAGAGACAAGTCTTTGCCCTGAGGAGTCTACAAAGTAGGGCAGCTTACAAATCCTTTTGCTATACAAAGGATTTGCTGATCTCTACCTTATTACTGTGCAGTAAACAGAATTGTGTATTTTGAAAAATGCAATGCAAGCCTGCCTGCCTACTGTTTGATCCCAGTTCTACTTTCTCTTGCTGGGGGTTGGTGTGAAAGGAGGGCTCCAAAATTTCATCACTGCCCCAGACATCTTTCTCCACTTTATACCATGCCTTTGCTGGCATAATTTATTCTAATCCCAAGATCCCCCAGGCATTGTGAAGAATGTGGATTTACTTCCCAAGCAGAGACAAGGGTCTCTGTTGGTGTTTAGGGGGGCAAAATTGTGACATGATTGACAAATGGAACTTCCTTGAGCAGTCACAATCTTACCACCACCCCCACTTCCAAGAGTTTGCTTGTGAAACTGGTATAGCTCAGTTGGTGGAGCAGCTGGGGGTTGTGGGTTTGAGCCCCATGTGGGGCAGAAGATTCCTGCTTCGCAGGGGGTTGAACTAGATGACCCTCGTGGTTACTTCCAACTCTACAATTCTTTGATTTCTGTGATTTGTGGGTGGCAGCGGCTGGGCTGAAAAGGGGACTATTTCTTCTGATCTGATGCTCGTGATGTTGGGCAGCGTGAGTGAGGAGGCCAGCCAAGAAATGTATTTTTCTAGGAACCCTTTTGTCCATATCTGGTCATTTTAAAAGCTACTCAAATGGTTCTTTTTGTGTCTAGAAATTGCTGTGTGGAGTACATCTAAAACAGGTGTCTTCTGAGTTTAAATGAGGCAGGGCGTCCCCGGGTTGTCAATGGAGTCAATTCTTTGTTCTCTCTCTGCACTCTATTAATGACCCCACCACCACCACTGAAATTACTTTCTCTAGGGCTCAACAAACTTCAGAAATTGTGTCCCTCTTTTAAATCAACCCTTTCTCTCCAAATCCTTTGGCTTATATCCAATCTTGGTCTTACTCAGAGATATGTGACTTAACGTAACTCCCCTAATTCCAGTTCTTCTCTGCATAGGGTCTCTGCATAGAATTTAGTTGGATATAACTCGGGGTAGTAGAACGGTGTGCCTGTGTATGACCTCAGCTTGTTGGTCAGGGTCCTCTCTGCACATCCTCAGAGGCACTCTCGTTCTCTGTTTTAAAAAAGGTTATAATTTTTGGCATACAAAGGGTGCAATCCTTGGGAATTTAGAAGAGGAAAAGAGACCGGAAAAGAAACCTTGGGTGATGGGGGCTGTCTCCGGTACAAAACCTACTCACTGAAATTAATGGACATGGCTAATGTAGGCTCACTAATCCCAGTGGGTCTACTCTGCAACCCCGAGGATGCAACACTCACAGGGGACCAAGTCCCATTGAACTCCATGAGATTTACTCCTGGGTAAGATGTTTGCAGAATGGCCCGTTCCCTAAAGGTGGCCTCTAACGGTTCTTTCCCCTCTCGGCAGGAGCTGAAAGTCAAGGGCCCAAAGGATTCAAAAGAGAGCCACACCTCCGTTACCATGGAAGGTATCGATTTTATTGCATGCATATATTTTTGTAGGTGTGTGTGAGCGAGCGTTTAAATTATGTGGCATGCTCTTTTGTCTGACTCTCCAAAAAACCCACCCCACCATCCCCTGAGCCCATCAAAGGATAGATAATATCCAATGCTGTGTGTGCATATTGGAGATACGGATCCCTTTGTGCTCTTATGGGGAGAGGCGGGAGGCAAGGGGGCTGAGAGGAGGGGTCTGCACCTTTTTACAATGCTGGCAGCGTCTTACAGCCCCTCACGCCCCCTTCCCTCCTCCTCTTCCTCCTCCCTCCCCTACAACTACCGGCTGGCTTGGAGCTCTTTTCACCAACAGCCAGCGGACCGCCACCGATGGAGCCGGGTGCGAGCCATGCCGCAAGGAGGGTGCCATGGAGATTCTGCTCATCATCCGCTTTTGCTGTAACTGCACCTACGGTGGGGGTCTCCTTTCCATCCATCTCCATCCCCCTCCCCCATTTTTTAAAAAGAGCAGGTGGTGGGCAGGGCAGGGACGGTGTCGCTCGCTCGGGTCTGGGGTCCTCTCTCGGGGTGGCTTGTAAGGATTCTCTCTCTCGCTGCTCTCTTTGTCTCCACAAATGCCCCTCCAGCAACCAAGCCTTTGTCCTCACCGGTCCGGGTGCCGGGGAAGTGTGGAGGGGTCTTAGCACGACTCAGAAACCTTCCCCCCCCCCCACTTTTCCAGATTTCTCTTTTTTCTGCTCCGCTTGGGAGTGCCAACTTGGTGATTTCTTTGTTCCTAAGCAATCCGAGGGCTGGGCTATTCTCTGTCGCTAGGTGTTCCCCCCCATTTAGTGGGAACCAAGGGACCAACACCCAAGGAAATATTGAATCCCTATGGCAGGTGGGTTTTTTGGGGGGGGTCTTCCACTGCTACTCTCACTATTTGCCCCCAGTTTCTGCCTGGTCCCGTTAGGGCGCAACTTCAATTGACGTGTGTCTTTGTGACCTCTGAATGCAGAATTCTCCCTGGAACCTGTAACAAAAGGTGGCTGGGGGTGGAAACACACCTGTCCCATTTTCTCCATCCCTCCCACCCACTGACTCCCCCAAACCACCTCACATTTGCTTCATCTTTGCCCCCATTCACTAGCTGCCCGAGGGAAGTGGGGTATTCACCTCCCGCAATTGCCCCCTAAATGTTTGCTCCCCCTCCCTTCCAGGCCTTGTAACCATGGTGACGAGCAGGGGGGGGGCTGTGTTGGCAACCACTATTTTTCATCATGGCCATCTTTATTGGGGTGCTGGACCCCAATTTGGGGCATTTCCTAGGACTCTTTTCAACATGGGTTTTTACTTCTTGCTTTTCAGGGGTGTTATCCAAAGTGACTGATTTGGGGGTGTCAAATTGTCAATTTCCTTTTAACCACCACGGAAGGGGGTGGAGGTGGAGGAGGAATAGCGTTTTACCTGCCCCTTGTTACTAAAGGCGATATAAATTGTGTCACCGCTCCTATACGCAAATGTGTCCCATTGAAATGGGGATCTGTTGCACCCGTTCCCTTTGGCGTGGGGAGCTTCCTCAAGAGATGCCCCTGTTGGGTTGGCATGGGCACGGGTGGTTGGGTTGTGGGGACTGGGCACTCTGCTTTGTGAGGGGGCGAGGATGAATTTCCCCATTTGCGTCCGTTTCAGAACGAGACCCTGCCTGTTCCCTTCAGCTTGGGGAAGTGGCTTTGAGCGGGGAAAGGGGGAAATCCACGATGTGCGCCTGGGCTGGACTGGAGCCAAGCGCACAAACATTTCAGGGAGATGACTGCTCAGCCTCCGCCTGCCTTAATTCTTGACTCGGGTGGCAGGTTTTGCTGCACCGCTAGAGGGCAGCAAATTGTCAGTTTTATAGCTTAATGGCAGGACTGGGTTTGGGGTTTGTGTGTTTTTGTATTTTTTAATTGCTGTGAGTTCCGCATGTGCCATTTTGTCCCGGACACCAAAATTCTGTGGGCCATCCTCAAGGAGGCGTCCCAGGGAGACACGAGAGTTTTGGGATTCAGCCGGGAAAGCTCTCTTTAAGCTGTGTCCTTGGCACTTGTCTTTTTTTTAAAAAAGAAAGGATGATGTAATGTGGAATTCAAGGAGGTGAAATGAAACAATAGTTTTCCAAGCACTTAGCCACTGTGTGAGCGTGCAAAACCGCTTGATCCGTGTCATTCTTCCAAAATGTTTTTTTAAAACCACGCTTCCGTAACCCAAGTAGAAGTCTGAGGAAACTCCCTGTGCCTGTACAGTATTTATTTCAGAATCTGGCGTTAGTTTCAAATGCTTGGGCACACCCACCCAGATAGTATTAAAGATCATACTTTCCCCTCTTCTTGCTCACACTTGCAGTGAGAAGGGGTGTGTGACACAGAGCAAGAGATGAAGCCTCAGGAGCTCTGCAAAAATGCAGAATTTTTTTTATTTTTTTTTTTTGTGGGAGACATCTGGTGTGGTCTGGTGTACAACCTTTGTTTTTGAGGTTCTGCCTGTTTTTCTTTCTTTTCATCTCTATTTTGACGCTGTTTATTTTATTTCTTACTTAAATTTGTATGCAGCCCTTCATCCGAAGATCGCGGGGCGGTTCACAGCACCAACCCCCACTTCTCTTCCTTTTGTTATATAATGGGAAAACTCATTATTCCACCCATTTCCCATTGGGAAAAGGAAAAGGAAAAGATAGAAACTTTGGGGCCACCCTCTGTTAGGCTCTGTTGACTGGGCTGGGTTTCAGAGAATGCCAATAGGTTTTTTGGGTGGTTAGTCAATAGATGTGGGCCTAGAGCAGAGTGGGAAACATCTGTGGGGCTCCAGCTCCCATCATCCCTGGCCAGGGCTGATGGAAGTTGGAGGCCCACCAGATTTGGAAGGCCTCTGTAGCACTGTCATGCACTCCCCTTTTGCCTCTGTTTAAACCAGAGGTGTGGTTGGGCGGCCATGTTTGCTCTGGGTCTGCCCCCTTCCCTAGCTGGGTTTTGTCCAGCTAACTGCTACTCGGAGTAGACCCGTTGAAATGAATGGGGCTTTGCTAGTCATGTCCATTCGTTTCAGTGGGCCTGCTCTGAGGGCAATGGACGTTGGCTACAGCCCCACGTCCCAACGTGGTTGGGCGGCCATGTTTGTTCAGAGCCTGTCCTCTTCACATATGAAGCGGAAGGGACTTAGTTTGGAAGAGCCAGTGCGGTGTAGTGGTTAAGAGCGGTAGTCTCGTAATATGGGGAACCGGGTTCGCGTCTCCGCTCCTCCACATGCAGCTGCTGGGTGACCTTGGGCCAGTCACATTTCTCTGAAGTCTCAGCCCCACTCACCTCACAGAGTGTTTGTTGTGAGGGAGGAAGGGAAAGGAGAATGTTAGCCGCTTTGAGACTCCTTTGGGTAGTGATAAAGTGGGATATCAAATCCAAACTCTTCTTCTTCTTCTTCTTCTCCTCTCTCACACACAAAGACACACCTTGACGTGTGTGACGGGGCAAGGCAAGGTTAGGCCAGAGATGGTTATGGGTGTGGTGGAGTTCAGCTCCCTTTATTTGTGAGGGGCACGTGAAGAGGCAAAATGGCTGCCAGCGCCATGTTTGCTTTTGGCCTATCAGTTGGTCTCCTCCACATGTTTTGGACTCCAGATCCCATCAGCCCTCACTCAGCACAACCAATGGTGAGGGAGGATGGGAGTTGTAGCTCAGCAAATATCCAGTGGGAATAATAATAATAATAATAATAATAATAATAATAATAATAATAAGTTACTTATATCCCACCCATCTGGCCGGGCCTCCGCAGCCACTCTGGTTGGCTTCCAACAGGATATGAAAAACACAATAAAACATCAAACATTAAAAGCTTCCTTAAACAGGGCTGCCTTCAGATGTCTTCTAAAAGTCAGATAGTTTTTTATTTCCTTGACATCTAGTGGGAGGGCGTTCCACAGAGCAGGCGCCACTAACAAGAAGGCCCTTCTGTTTGTAGACAGGTGGCATGTGCTTTATGTGGTTTTGTAGCAATCCTAAATCAGTCTGATCACAGAGGTGAGAAGTGAAACAGGAATAACAAAACATTGAAGCCACAGGCAGCAATGTTGTTGTTGTTAGTTTATCACCCTAAACCTTTAGATCTCAGAGCAGTTCACAGCATAAAAATCTGCAAATACATAAATAAAAACAAAGACAACCCAATAACCCCGCCCCCCCCAACACATTTAAAAGGATGTCAATCAGCCCAAGGCCTGGTTGAAGAGGAACGCTTTTGCCTGGTGCCTAAAGGTATATAATGAAGGTGCCAGACGAGCCTCCCTGGGGAGAGCATTCTGCAAATGGGGAGCCACCACAGAAAAGGCCCCGTTCTCATGTTGCCACCCTCTGGACCTCTTGTGTTGGAGGCACACAAAGAAGGGCTATTTCCAATGTCTCATATCAGAATAGACCAGGTTTTTCATTTATTTAATAAATTTGAACCCTGCCTTTCTCTGTGGGGAATCCCCCACACAGCTGAGTTCTACAAGAAGCAGCGCTGAGATAGAGGAGGAGGAGGAAGAAGTTGACAGGCAGGGCCACTCAGTGGGCTGGTTGAGTGTAAAAAGGCAGGGCAGTTGGGGGTTGGCTGAGGGCAGACTGGAGTTGGTGGGGCAGTGCCCTACATGTGGCTGACGCACATTGTGGATACAGTGGCTATTTTGTGTGGCACTCACCGGCTTACCTATCTCTCTTTTCCTTGCTTATAGCGCTGCTGTACAAACCTATAAATCGAGTGACCCGGAGCACTCTTGTATTACACGTAAGTATAGCTTTTGCTTTTCACCTGTTGCCGTCACATGCCAGCGCTCCAAAATTCAGCCGGTCTCACGTATGCGTATGTAAGAGAGCAATTTCTACAAAACCAAGGAATCCATTTGCCTCTTTGCTATGATCAAAACCTGCCCATATTTAATCCTTGCAAAAAAAAATTTTTTTAATAAAAACAACTACCATCTCAAGGTGTAGCCCCAGAATAGACCCTATTCAAATGGAACCCACAACAAAATGTTGCAGTATAGAGCAACGTTTTGCCAGCTCCGGGTGCCAGCTGTGCCCTTTAACCGAATATGCCATTCCTTCCCCCCCTCCCCATTTTCTATACCCCCACCAACACCACACCAACAGATATTTGGTGTTCTGTGGCTACAGAACATGCTTAGTCCGCATTAGCCTGTTTTTTCTGGGTTCTTTCCAGATGAAATCAGAGCAAAATTAAATGCAGAAGTGCAGACACTGATAATGTACCAACTAACCGTGGCAGTTTGTAAAACAGTTTTTAATAACATAGACATTGTGGCATTGGTCAGACAGTTAACACTTGTCATAGTAGAGTCACAGAATTGCAGAGTTGGAAGGGACCGTGTGATTTAAAAAAAAAACCCAGCAACACAACACCTTTGTCCTGATCCTGTCCATAAATGATAGCATTAAACCTCTTGAGAAATAGTAATTCAGTGGTTTTAGACTGCAAAGTTAAAAAACGGCCACTTTAAGTCATTAAAAGGGTGTCCTCTCTTAAGTCACCTTTCTTCTTTTCTTTTAAACCAGGGGTCAGCAAACTTTTTCGGTAGGGGGCCGGTCCACTGTCCCTCAAACCTTGTGGGGGGCCGGACTATATTTTTGGGGGGATAAATGAACAAATCCCTATGCCCCACAAATAACCCAGAGAGGTGCATTTTAAATAAAAGCACACATTCTACTCACGCTGATTCCCGGACTGCCTGCAGGCCGGATTAAGAAGGCGATTGGGCCGGATCCAGCCCCTGGGCCTTAGTTTACCTACCCATGTTTTAAACAAACAAACATGTCCTGGAAGGCCAACATGTCTTCCCCACTGGCTTTTGAATCTTGCCATTTTAAGATGTGTTACTCAGCGGCAGCAAAGCCAGCTCAAAGACTCTTATAGCACCATAAAATCTAACATGGCTCACTTTCTGGAAAGTCCCATAATGCATTAAAAAAAATAATAATAATTAAGAAATAACACATCTGTAAAATCTCAAGGTCCATTCTTCTCCTGCTGCACTAGGATCTGCTGAAGCACACTCCTTCTGACCACCCTGACTACCCACTGCTCCAAGATGCCCTCCGTATCTCTCAGAACTTCCTGTCCAGTATCAATGAGGACATCGACCCCCGCAGGACGGCAGTCACCACCCCCAAAGGAGAGGTAAGCAGGAGGGGATGAAGTGGGGTGTGTGAGAGAGAGAGGGGCCAGAGAAGCTTCCAGCACTGAGAGGCTGGCATAGCAGTAAGAGGGGGTACCTGGAGGGGGCATATTTTGAGAACTTAGGAAGAGCCATAGGAGCATATTAGCTCAGTATTGCTCAGTATTTCTCTCACCGGAGCCAGCGATGCCCACCAACCACGATAGCATTAGAAGAGGATTACTGTCAGAGTTTCAGCAATTTGTCAAGGAGCTGTCAAGCGAGCCCAGGTTGACCACAGGGCAGGGAGGTACCGGAGGCACGGAATGCAATTAGCTTTTGCATAACAGAAACTAACAACACAGCAGAGCTCCTGTGGCTGGTCTCAGTGCAGATGGAGACGTTTTGAAACTGACCACTGTCCCCGCCCTTCCCCTCTAGCCTCTCACTAGAGGATCCCTCCCAGGCAGACTAATAATAATAATAATAATAATAATAATAATAATAATAATAATAATAATAATATATTTATACCCCGCCCATCTTTCTGAGTTTCCCCAGCCACTCTGGGCAGCTCCCAATTGAGTGTTAAGAACAATACGGCATTAAATATTAAAAACTTCCCTAAACAGGGTTGCCTTCAGATGTCTTTTAAAAATAAGATAGCTGCTTATTTCCTTGACATCTGATGGGAGGGTGTTCCGCAGGGTGGGTGCCACTACCGAGAATGCCCTCTGCCTGGTTCCCTGTAGCTTTGCTTCTCACAGTGAGGGAACCGCCAGAAGGCCCTCAGTGCTGGACCTCAGTGTCCGGGCTGAACGATGGGGGTGGATACGTTCCTTCAGGTATACAGGACCGAGGCCATTTAGGACTTTAAAAGTCAGCACCAACACTTTGAATTGTGCTCGGAAACGTACGGGGAGCCAATGCAGATCTCTCAGGACTGGTGTTATGTGGTCCCGGTGGCCACTCCCAGTCACCAGTCTAGCTGCCGCATTCTGGATTAATTGCAGTTTCTGGGTCACCTTAAAAGGTAGCCCCATGTAGAGCGCATTGCAGTAGTCCAAGTGGGAGATAACTAGAGCATGCACCACTCTGGTGAGACAGTCTGTGGGCAGGGAGGGTCTCAGCCTGCGTACCAGGTGGAGCTGGTAGACAGCTGCCCTGGACACAGAATTAACCTGCACCTCCATGGACAGCTGTGAGACCAAAATGACTCCCAGGCTGCGCACCTGGTCCTTCAGGGGCACAGTGACCCCATTCAGGACCAGGGAGTCCCCCACCCCCGCCCACCCCGTCCCCCCAAAACCAGTACTTCTGTCTTGTCAGGATTCAACCTCAATCTGTTAGCTTCCATCCATCCTCCTACAGTGGTGCCCCACAAGACGAATGCCTCGCAAGACGAAAAACTCGCTAGACGAAAGGGTTTTGCGGGTTTTGAGCTGCTTCGCAAGACGAATTTCCCTATGGGCTTGCTTCGCAAGACGAAAACGTCTTACGTTTTTTGCAAGTTTGTTTCCTTTTTCTTAACACCGTTAATACAGTTGCGACTTGACTTTGAGGAGCAACTCATAGAACGCTGTGTGGTAGCCTTTTTGAGGTTTTTGGCGATTTTTGAAGCTTTTCCAAAACTTTTCCGACACCATGCTTCGCAAGCCGAAAAATTCGCTAGACGAAAAAACTCGCGGAACAAATTAATTTCGTCTTGCGAGGCACCACTGTACTGCCTCCAGGCACTCACACTGGACATTCACCACCTTCACCGGTTCTGATTTAAAAGAGAGGTAGAGCTGAGACGAAGGCTGCGTCAAGGGGTGAACTCCTCCTCTGGGCCTGTCTGGCCCATTGCTCAGTAACGTGCAGCAGGACTCTCGAGTGGGGTGTCAGAGGCAGAGGAGAACTGGGGAGCAAGGTCAACCTCTGACCCCTCTCTGTCTGAGTTGGCACTCACACTGTGACTCTCAGCCTCTATCCCTGTCCTGGAAGGCACTCCTTATCCTGACCCCCACCCCCTTTGATTGCCCACACCACCACCCCGCTTCCTCCACCTCCCAGCTCATCCCTTCTGCAGACTGTTCTTCAGTGTTCCACCAGCAGGGTCCAGGATCTAAGTCAGGGGTCCTCAAACTACGGGCCCGCCAGGGTCCTGAACCCGGCCCGTCTGGCAATTGCAGAACCCACTGCGCACAAAAAGGAAAGCAGCGAAAATTAGCAACAATTCCATCCCCGGCGTTCCAAAAGGTTCCTCGGCTTACATGCGCCAGTCGAGGAGGTCTCGGAGGGGAGCTGCGCAACACCGCTGGGCTGCTGGGGGAAGCAGGACAGGGTTAGCTGAAGATATGGGTAGGGAGAACATGCTGGGTGTTGCAAGGATCCTGCCACCGCCACCGCCACCCTTCCCCTATAGGAGAAAATCTATGCCCGCTTCTCCCTCCCTGCTCCTCCGGTCTACCTAAGTTAGTTCCCTCGCAGTTGTTCCTCCTCCATATCCAAGACCTTGGAGGGGGGCAGGTTGGTTGCTGGAGAAGGCGCTCCTTTTAATATATGTTGGTGTGGCTGCTTGCTTGATCGCCTCTCCCTCTCCGAAGGTCGCCTCGCCACAAGTGGCACGGATTTGTGGAGGAAAGTGGGGGATGGACGGACAAGGGTGTCGAGATAATAAGGCGTTTCAGACAGTGCTGCAAGTAATTGGGATGTGGGCAAAACTCAGTGTTACTCTGCGTAGACCCTTTGAAATTAATAGACCCAAGTGACTCATGTTCATTGTTTTCAGTAGATCTACTCTGAGTGATCTGGCAAACTGGCATTGGCTACCACCCATAATCTAACATTTTAAATAATGTATTGTTTTTCCTGTTTTATGTGCACTACAAATAAAATATGTGCAGTGTGCATAGGAATTCGTTCATATTATTATTTTCAAACTATAGTCTGGCCCCCAACAGTGTCTGAGGGACAGTGAACGGGCCCCCTGTTTAAAAAGTTTGAGGAGCCCTGATCTAAGTCATCGTCTTTTGCCCTCCTTGGGCAGGCAGCTGCCACCACTCATCCAGCCGGTCCCTGACCATTACACTAATTCACGAGGATAAAGCTACTGAAGGCTGTACGCTGCTTCCACTTTTGGAGGCAGTATACTGGGGAGTTGCTCTTGCGCTCAGGCTCTGCTTGTGGGCTTCCTTTGGGGGCATCCATTGGCCACTGTGAGAAGGGGATGCTGGGAACTTGACGGGCCACTGGCTGCTGATGTTCTTACATTCCCTTCTTCCTCCTCCTCCTCCTCCTCCTCACACACGTGCTTTCCTCTTTTGCTGTCGCACCTGCAGACGCGGCAACTGGTCAAGGACGGCTTCTTGGTGGAGTTGGCCGAGGGCTCCCGCAAGCTGCGCCACGTCTTCCTCTTCACAGACGTCCTTCTCTGTGCCAAGCTGAAGAAAACGGGTGTGGGGTGAGGCCCGGGGGAGGTCTAGATGAGTAGGGAAGAACAGGGCACAGGGTGGGAATCCTGACCTTCCCTTGCACTTTGTCCGTAGCAGAATGAATGATTATTTAATTTCTATACCGCTTAATATATTTAAAATATCCCTAAGCGGTATAACCTGGAGTTACTTCCAGGGATTGAATATGGGAGCTTTTGCATGCAGACAGTGTGCTCTGCCACTGAGCAAATGTTTATTCTTTAAAAATGAAGTTAATACCCCAATCTACATGGTTCTGAAGAAAAGGGTGCTTCAAATGGGAGTGTAGCAAACGGCCTGATGCTGTTTGTCAATCTAGCTTACTGTTCTCTGTACTAACTGGCAGCGGCACTCCAGGGTTTCAGGCAGGAAATGTTTTCCAGGCGTGCTTAGAGATTCCAGGGACTGAATCTGGGACCATCTGCCTGGAGGTGCTGCCAGTGAGCTTCATATGTTCCCCTAGAAATAAAGTCAAGATTCCAGTCCTCATGATTCTGAATTGAGAGCTGGTTTAAAAAGGAACATTGGGAACTGCCTTATACTGTGGCATCTAGTATTGTCTGCACTGACTGGCAGCAGGGTTCCAGACAGGGCACAGTCACAGCCTTACCTGTAGATGCTGCTAGGGGTTGAACCTTCTGCATTCAAGGCAGATGCTTTGCAGCACTGAGCTAGGGTCCGTCAACTTGGCCTGTATAGTTCCATACTGTCTACACTGGCCGGCAACAGCTCTGCAGGGTCTGGGGCGGGAGTCTTTTCCTCGGCCTGCGGTCCAAATGGGGATGGGGCCGTGTGGATCACTGGGGTTGCCCAGAATGAGCTCTTTGTCTCCTTCCCAGGAAACACCAGCAATATGACTGCAAGTGGTACATGCCCTTGGCCGAACTGGTGTTCCCGTCACTGGAGGAGTCGGACTCCTGCCCACACGTCCATGCCATGCCCGACCACGACCTGGAGGACATGAAGATAAAGATCTCCTCTATGAAGAGCGAGGTGCAGAAGGAGGTATGCTCTGGGGCAGGCTAAAAACACCCTTGCTGAATCATATGGAAAGGTCCATCTACCTCTACCCCAGTATTCTGTTTCCATTGCCTTTTGGAAACTCCACCAGCCGGCTTTGAAGACAGAATCGCTTTCCGGTCATTGGATTCCTGCACTTAGTGACTTCCCAAATTTATATCTGAGATTGCAGTATAGCTAAGGAGGAGGCCACAGGGTAGAGGCCCACGGATCTTTTTCTAAGTGCCCCAAAGAGTGTTTCTGTGAGAGACTGAGTTGTGGGGAGATCTGAGTGACTGGGTGGGATATTAATTTGGGAGAAGAAGTTTGGTTTTCTCTGTCTAGAGATGATTTAGGGACTGAGGAACAGGGACAGTTGAATGGATCTGGAGCAGGATCTCTTGGGGAAATTAATTTGAGGGGGGGGTAAATGATTTGAAGAATTTTCTCTAAGGTGATTCGGATGGAAAATTAGTTGATTTTGTTCTGTTTTGAGCGTTAAAGTCTAAATTTGCATCTATTCAGTTATTTATTTAATAGCAGTTATAATCTACTTAATATTTTAAAAATCTCTAGGTGGTGTGTAGTCTAACAAAACCCCAAACAATGTACAGTATCATTAAAGCAAGAACATAAACACAATCTAAAACTACTATTATTAGTAATGATTATCCACCATTCACCCAAAGGTCCACGGGCAGGTTACAACAATTAAGACACAATATTAAGACACATTATTAAAAGTCGTTTATAAATGTGAATAAAAGAAACCCAGAAGGTTCTAACACATGAAACAAGGTCCAATTTTATGAGTCAGGGGGAAAGCTTGGGAATAAGCATAGGTGTTAGCGTAATGTATTAGCATGTGCATATTTTATGCAGATTTGTCTCTATGGACTCCTGTCCCTGAATCTTTTATGTGACCCACCAATGCCCCTGGAATGTCCCAAATGGAAGAGAATTGTGTGTCAAACATTGTTCCTTTTCCTCTTTCCCAGAAGGCGAACAAGGGTCAGAGCCGAGCAATGGAACGGCTAAAGAAGAAGATGTTTGACAACGAGTTCTGGCTCCTGCTCAACTCCCCATCCATCCCCTTCCGGATCCACAACCGCAATGGGAAAGTACGGACAGATGAGTCGTGCCTGGGTAGGGGTGGGGCTGTGGGCGGGAAGAGAGAGGCAAGCGCCTCCTCTGATTGGCAGCTGCTTTCTGGGGTCCCGGGCAGAGAAGGGTCTTTACAGTTGCCAATCTTTTATTTTAATTGGACCTTCTGCATGCAAAGCAGGCGCTCCACCTCTGAGCGACAGCCCTTTTCCTAAATCAGCAGAGCAAGATCCCAGTCCTCATGGTTCTGATTTAAATAAGTACGTGGGAAGCTGCCTTACACTGAGTCAGGCCACATTGGTCCATCTCACTCAGTATTGTCTGCACTGACTGGCAGCAGCTCTCTGGGGTTCCAGCTCTGCCTGGAAATGCCACTGGGGATTGGACCTGGGACCTTCTGCAAGCAAAGCAGGTGCTCTGTCACTGAGCCTCCCTAAAGAACATAGGAAAATCTCTTTAAGTTAGGACAGAGGTTATATTTTCTGAGAATCCTCCGGAAAAACAATCTCTCAAAGGACCTGTTGATGGCATTTTACCATTGTACTGTTGAGAGTGTATTAACTTACGGTCTGTGTGTGTGGTTTGGGAGCTGCACAGTCAGGGGAAAAACAATGCTGTCCAGGGTTTTAAAGACTGCGGAGAGAATAATTGGGTGCACTCTTTCCACCTTGGATCAAATCTACGCTTCCAGGTGCCATAAGAAAGCTGCAGAGATAGCACAGGATAGTGCGCACCCCGGAAATGATCTCTTTCCGCTTCTGCCTTCTGGAAGAAGGTCCAGGGTTATAAAGACTAGGACTAGCCGCCTGAGAAACAGTTTTTATCCAAATGCGATTTTGGTTTTAAACGCAGTGTAAGGTAGTCTCTGTGGGAGTATATTGTATTTAATTATGGGGTATTAGAGCTTTTAGGGTGCTAACCAGGCTGGGATAGCAGGCTTGTTGGTTTTGAATGTTTGATGTAGATTTTTTCAATTTCGTTGTTCTGTATGGGACAATGACAATAAAGATTATTGTATCGTATCATCAGGCTATCTGTCCACCTAGTCCAACATTTTCTTCCCTTGACTGGGAGCAGCTCTCCAGCAGAGAAGAGTCTTCTCCGTGATCTGCTACCCCCAGGCCCTGCCCCAAAACTCTGATCTTCCTCCTCTTTGTGTGGGCCATGTACTTTCTCTCTCTCTCTCTGCTCTTTGGAAGGCAGGGAGCTCCTATGTTTGCCACCCAGGCTGAGCACCATCCTGCTTTTCTTCCAGAGCTACCTGTTCCTGCTTTCTTCTGACTACGAGCGAGCAGAGTGGCGGGAGGCCATCCAAAAGCTGCAGAAGAAAGGCAAGAGATTCTTGTCGTGGTAACATCTCGCCCTTCACAACCTGGCCGTGCCCAGGCTGACCACTAGGCATTGCCTGAATGCCCAGTTCAAGAAGGGAGTGGGGGGCTTTGGGGCCTGAGGCCCCAGACCCTTCCTTCCATGGCTGGCTTCCCAAAACCCCTACAGCTTTCTTTGGCCTCTGGCTAATCTGGTGACTGTGGGGTCACCTGGATGGGGGTTCCAGGGACCAGTTTCTACAGTAAGAGTCCCTCTAGATTGGTGGGGGTTTGAGGGAGGGAAAATAAGGTAAATTTATTTGCTTAGCCATAAGCCATAACCACAATACTAAAACATCCATGTAAAATAAAGTCCAAAGGGGTCATTTCATGTATACTACAGCAGAAAGCTGGTTTCGGCTTTTAAACATATGCTGAAAACTAAGAATGCATCTTTCCGCAATAGTTAATGGATGTCTGATTTTAATTCTTGGAACGGTTTTTATTGTATGCTTTTATCTATTATTGTAAACCGCTTTGATATTTTTCAATGAAATAGCGGTATATAAATATTTTTATAAATAAATATTTGACGGGGTAATAGTGCATTAGCCCTGGATTTATGCTAGGCTGTCCATACGCCATTCTACTTTATTCATTTATTCTGCAATGCTTCCCCAACGTGACCATGTTATTGCCATCCAGAGGGCCACAAAAGTAAGACCTGAAATAAGCTGTTTGCGGTATGAAATGTGAACAAGATTTCAGCAGGAAGCTGCGGCACACACAGCCATTCAAACTGAAGCAGAACGTCTGCCCCAAAATATTTATTTATTGCATTTATATTCTGCCTTTTTCTCCAAGGAGCTCAAGGTGGCAGACATGGTTCCCCACCCCTATTTATTCTCACAACAACCCTGTGAGGTAGATTAGGCTGACAAAGGCAGTGAGCATCATGGCCAAATGGGGATTTGAACCCTGGTCACTCCCAGGTCCTAGTCCGACACTCTAACCACTACATCTTGCAGGCAGATTTGCAGGTAGCTGACCGGATGACATCATGAGGACCAATCATCACTAATGGGCAATAAAAAGGATGCCCAGAGGGACCCTTGGTGGGTCTCCCCAGTGTTAACTCTCTGCTGCCCGCTGGTGACCATCTCCTGCGGAAGCAACCAGAGATCCTTTGTAATGCAATGTGTTTGGTCTCATACTGGACTGTAACCCACAAATTCTTCTCTGTGCTAAACCAACTTCTTTTATTCCTGCACGATAGATCTCCAGACCTTTGTGCTAAGCTCTGTGGAGCTGCAGGTCCTGACAGGGTCGTGCTTCAAGCTACGCACCGTCCACAACATTCCTGTCACCAGCAATAAGGACGGTGAGTGATGCCTTTGCTCTCCTCCTCTCTCCCCACCCCCTGCCCCCACTACCACTTGGATGCCTTTTGCTTCATTGTGAGATGGAATGCCCTAGAATTAGTTGGCATCACCTTCTGTTGGCTCTGGCGCCACCTACTGTCAGGCTCCCTGCCTTCCACCCTACCAGTCCCAGTGGGCACCAGCTGCCATAAAGCAATGCTGTACACTTTTGCCTACAGCCAAGTGAAGAAATGCTCCAATTTCTCTGTCTTCCCCTCTATTTCCCCCTTGCCAAGATTCTGCCACCATCAGAAGTAGAAGAACCACACAGCTCATGCCAGTTTGGGTACCAGTCCAGGACCTGCCCTAGCAACAAAGGTTGCCGACATGGTGCCCAGCCATGTCCTTACGGGCCACATCTCTGTGTTTACGGGTTTACATCTCTGTCCCACCACTAGATGCCGCCATGTATATAAGGCTGTGTCTCTTATCCCAGCAGTGTGTTTCTGAGATTCCTGACATCATGGCTAAACTGTTGCCTTCCTGTGTTCTCTGTGTTCTTCTGTCTTTGTTTTTTTTTTTATTATTACTTAGCAGAGGCATAATGGCATTTTTTTTAAAAAAGTTTGTTTTATTCATTTTTATAGAATAAACAAAACATGTAATGTTCAATTAGCCTTCATCCAAGGTGTGAAAGAAAATCACATTAACAATGAGATTTCCACTGTGTGGTGGATTATTTTCAGCGGCATTTACAAGCAACAAAAACTATCTTTTAAAGGAAAAAGATTATGAAAATATGGTAAACTGTCTAGAAATTCTTTTGTTACAGGTGAGAACTAACATTAGGAGTTTTGTGGAGTGTTTTTTTCTGACCCCATTAAGAAACCCAAGGAAATCATTTTTGGTTAAGAGAAATCGAGTTTGTGCCAACCTATTGACACCCCACACGCTCTCGTGACCTTTTCCTGACGGATTCCCTAGGGGAAAATGAGGGAGTATTTTACTCCCCCAGCCCACTAACATTGGCTGAGTTAGTATACACACCCCAATGGCAAAATTCAACGCATCTTAGGCCTCGGGTGGTTTTGTGTTTCCAGAAGGGGAAAGCAGTAAATGGTAAAGGGCTGAAATTTGGGGGAGTTGCACAGGTGACAATTTGTGGCAATGCCCTGGATGGCCTGCTCTGCAGCTGTATGTGTGAAAAATCTCATGGGCCTGGGGGCTTTGGTCCTCACAGATCAGATGAAGGTTAAAAGAATCACAACAGGTGCCCAGATTAAACGTTGCAGCCCTACCAAAGCTGCCTTTTAGCAGTGTCGATCTTACTTGGTGTGGACGAAGACAACCCTTCTGAGTCTTCTTCCATTAGTTAGTCATTTCCTGGGCCCTTTAATTAATTGCTTCAACTTAGCAGCCCAAGCAGTTCCACTCAAAGCTTGTTCAAATAATAATGATTGCAACCGGAAAAACAAACAAACAAATAATAGCTTTCTCTTTGGGTGGTTCTTCGTTTCTCCGCAGATGACGAATCTCCTGGGATGTACGGCTTCTTACATGTTATCGTCCACTCTGCCACGGGCTTCAAACAATCTGCTAGTGAGTGCTGCTTCTGGGGGGTTTTTTTGGGGGGGGGGCGGTGTCTGCATTTTTGGTTTCTCCCCTGCCCCGTTCTGTGATTTGAGCCAGCAGTGGCTTGGCACAGGAAGGGGCCAGAGATTGCAACTGCTTCTTCTTGCTGCCTGGCCTTTTCTGCAGGGTCCACTGAGCCACCACCTGTCAAGCAGCCGGGGGCTTCCCTCCCCCTCCTGCTTTGCTCTTCAGCCCCTTCCCTTATCAACCTGATTTTTAATTTTTGGCTTTCTGTTTGAGATCTTCCCAGGCTCGTTTCACCCTCAGATGAAGCGGCAAAGTGCAGTCTAACAAATCAGCAAACACCATCTCTCAGGCTGCTCTTGGCTTCTAGTGCAACTCTGGGGGTGGTGTTTGTTTGCTAAATAGATATCCTGCATCTGAAGAAGCTGGAAAAGTGGTGCTTCAGAGCCGGCCAATTGCCCATTTCAAGAAATATTTGTCTGTTTTTAATTGTGCACGTCTTGCTCCATCAGTCCATTAACTTACCACAGTTGCGTATGGGAAAACGTGATAATTCTGGAACCAAAAGGCTATGCAAGACTTCTCTTGCTTTTTAGACAAAAGCACGGCTGGGTTTGTCACAACAGTGTCTTCGTCTGTAGAGCATGAGACAGTAAATCTCAGGGTCGTGGGTCTGAGCCCCATGTGGGGCAAAAGATTCCTGCCTTGCAGAGGTTTGGACTAGATGACCCTCGTGGTTCCTTCCATCTCTACAATTATTTGATTCATCTAGGACTAACGACGAGTCTGCCCTGCGTAGAACTGTGTTAGATTACAACGCTGTAGAATTATTATTACTGCATTTATTTATTTGTTTTAATTAACCTGCTGGCTGATCGAGCAATCAAAAGCTTTTGATCCATCAGTTAATCTAACTGATTGGTTTTCAGTGGTGCCCTTCCCAGTTAGAAGTATCCAGTCTCCCCCCCTTGAGGTGCAGAGTGGCAGGAAGATTGCCTCACATGTCTCTTCTCCCTATTCCCAGACCTCTACTGCACGCTGGAAGTCGACTCTTTCGGCTATTTTGTCAGCAAAGCCAAGACACGGGTGTTCCGGGACACGACCGAGCCCCAGTGGAATGAGGTGAGCAAGCCTAGTCCTCACAGTTCTGAATTAAGGGCTGGTTTCAATAAGAACATAAGAAGCTGCTCTGTCCACCGGCCCATCAAGTTCAGTGTTGTCCAAACTGACCGGCAGCAGCTCTCCAGGAGTCTTATACCAGCCCTACCTGAAGACGCTGTTGTGCACTGGACCTGGGACTTTCTTCATGCAAAGCCAAAGCTCTGCCACTGAGCAACAGCTCTTCCCCTAAAAATAAAGCAAGATTCTAGTCCTCATGCTTCCAGATTAAGGGCTGATTTAAATCGTAACATTGGAAGCTACCTTTTTAACCAAAGTTGTTGAGCTACACACAGATGAGAAGAGGCATTCCTTTTAACTGCCTTGGTTTTTATTTTATTTTTTAAATTTAATGCTGCTTGATGCTTAAGGAGGTGGAGGAGTAAGAATGTGCCTCTCACTGCTAGCCCCTCGAGCCTCAAGAGCCCTATTCTGCTGCGCATGCAGCTCTAGCCCCCTGCCCTCCATGTGGCTGCACTCACTCCGTTGTGGGAGGGAGACCCTCAAAGGCACCGGCTAGATGGTCACTCTGGGTGGTCATTGTGCCCAGCTCCATCAGAAAAAAATAAATAAACAAAGCCATAAAACCTGCAGACTCCCCCCACCCAAAAAACCTGAAAATGGCCAGGCTCACGTTGGCAGCGTGGCCTCCCTCCCCCACCTCCTCCCTCTCCTCCACCAGCCAAGGGAAGTGACCTCTTGTCACTTCCACTGCTGGCGGGGCACAGCCTCCCCCATAATTTTTTTTAACACCCCCCAAAAATGGGAAAAAACGGGGGGGGGGGACCCAGGTTGCCATACATCCCAGAAATTCCTGACATCTCTTAAAATTCAAAAAAAAAAATCCCCTGGACACCATTTTAGGTGTCCAATTTCCGTACATGTCTGGAATTTTTCAGATGCATGGCAAGCCTGTGTTCCGCTCAGTCAGACCATCTGGCTCAGTGTTGTCCACACTGATTGGCAGCAGCTCTCTCGGATTTCAGATCTGGAGGGACATTCCCAGCCCTACCTGAAGGTGCTAGAGATTGAACTTGGGACCTTCTGTATGCAAAGACCATTGACTGCCAATACTGTCCACCCTGACTGTATACCCGAAGGAGCGTCTCCATCCCCATTGTCCAGCCCGGTCACTGAGGTCCAACTCCAAGGGCCTTCTGGCGGTTTCCTCACTGCGAGAAGTGAAGTTACAGGGAAGCAGGCAGAGAGCCTTGGTAGTGTCACCCTCCCGCCAGATGTCAGAGAGAGAAACAATCATATGAGTTTTCGTAGACATCTAAAGGCAGCCCTATTTTAGTAAGCTTTTAATGTCTGTATTTTGTTGGAAGCCACCCAGAGTGGCTGGGGTAACCCAGTCAGATGGATGGGGCATAAGAAATAAATTATTACTATTATTGTTATTGTTATTATGACTGGCAACAGCTCTGAAATGTTTCAGGGAAGGGCCGTTCTCAGTCCTACCTGGAGATGCTGTCGGAAATTGTAACCTGAGACCTTCTGCGTGTAAAGCAGAGGCTCTTGCTGAGCTTTGGTCCTTCCCTGAGCGACACAGCAAACATGCCCATCTCCCCACCCTTCCCAGTGTCCCCACTCAATCTCCTCTTCTCCCCTCTTTGCTTTGCCCCACTTCTGCAGGAGTTTGAGATCGAGCTGGAGGGCTCGCAGTCGCTGCGGATCCTCTGCTACGAGAAATGCTACGACAAGAGCAAGATGAACAAGGACAACAACGAGATCGTGGACAAGATCATGGGCAAGGGGCAGGTCCAGGTAGGGCCACGCGGGCATGAGAGTGGGAAGGGGAACGGGCATTGTGAAATTTTGCAGAGATGGCATCTAATGCCACCATACCACCCTCCATGTTGCAACCACCCGTATGCAGAAAGCTAGCACCTCAAGAAGAGATACATTCAGCAACACCACCCCTAGCATGTAGTACGAAGTGATGGAAAAATCACAAAAGTGGTGTGTTTTTTTGTAAAATGGGTGAGACTTCTGCCTCCTAATGGGACAGTCTCTGCTTCGTATTGCCAAGGCGGTGGTAGTTATCTCAGAGAAGGTATGTGAGAGAACATGTGGGATGTTCCTTGGTGTGAGGCAGTGTTTTGTTTCCAAGCCGCAAGGTCTTCTTGGTTGTTGCTTTTCAATGAGGCAGAGGGCCTTCTCGGTAGTGGCGCCCGCCCTGTGGAACGCCCTCCCATCAGATGTCAAGGAAATAAACAATTATCTGACTTTTAGAAGACATCTGAAAGTAGCCCTGTTTAGGGACATTTTTAATGTTTGATCTTTTATCATGTTTTTAATATTCTGTTGGGAGTGGCTGGGGAACACTAATATTCTGTTGGGAGTGGCTGCTACACTACTACACAGTGGGTGGCGCTGTGGGTTAAACCACAGAGCCTAGGGCTTGCCGATCAGAAGGTCGGCGGTTCGAATCCCTGCGACGGGGTGAGCTCCCGTTGCTCGGTCCCTGCTCCTGCCCACCTAGCAGTTCAAAAGCACGTCAAAGTGCATGTAGATAAATAGGTGCCGCTCTGGCGGGAAGGTCAATGGCATTTCCGTGCGCTGCTCTGGTTCGCCAGAAGCAGCTTAGTCATGCTGGCCACATGACCCAGAAGGTGTACGCCCGCTCCCTCAGCCAATAAAGTGAGATGAGCACTGCAACCCCAGAGTCGTCCGCGACTGGACCTAATGGTCAGGGGTCCCTTTACCTTTACTACTACTACCCTGCTTTCCTTTTTAAAAGTGAGTGCCCTTCAGACCATTATTGGCAATCCTTGCTCCAGGGATCACATGCCTTGTTTGGGGGCATTGATCAAGAGGCCCTTTGCTCCTCCGCTTGCTAGGATGCCAAAGCGACGCAGTTCAACCGTCTCCCCGGGTGCCAAGCTGCAGGCGGCACCACTTCCTTTGTGCCACTCTGCCAGGCTCTCCGTGGGTGGGCTTGCTTTTTCCTCTTTCCTCTCTGGCATGCTGCGGCTTTGTCTGGCTTCCTCCTTCTTGTCTCCAGCCCATCTGTATGTTCGCAAGCACATTCTGGAGCGTATCTGGTCTCCGACAAGGGGCGCAAATTGTACTTGGCTTGCAGAGGGTCAAATCTTGGCATCAAAGTGGAATACGTCTAGTTCCAGAAATGTGGTGTTCTTTGGAGTCTTAACGCCCTTCAGGGTGGCTTTGCATCAGATAAAAAAACCTGTGGCACATTTATGCAGGTAGAGTTCCCTACTCCTAGGCCTGTGTGATGGTCTCTCCCTAGTACAGCCTTTGCTGGGCAGATGCCTCATAGATGTGCAGGACTAGCTGGGGCTGATGGGAGATGGATTCCAGAACATGGATGGAGCTGGTGGGAATTGTAGTCCAAAACACGGCTGTGTCAGCTGCCGCTGATGGCAGCTGGACTCTAAAAGATCTGGAGGCCCCAAGCTGGCAAAGGGCTTCCCTGGTACAACTAACTTTGTGGACTCTCTATTCAGCTTCAGTGAGTTTTATCTGCAAAGGTAACTCACTCTTTCCATATTTTGGTGGACACCACCTGCAGTTTTTAGGGAGACTAAGTTTCCAAGTGACTCACATCTCTGCTGTTGTACGATTGACCTAGTTCTCCATTTACTCGGCTGTCCTCTGACCCAGGGAGAGAAATACCCTGCTGGCTTTTCAAAGATGTGTCTCAAATGGCCCATCCTTCCAAAAGGGAGATGATTTGTTCTTCGGCGATGATTCCAGAATAATGTAGAGTTGCCACTATTTTTAAAAACTGGCACAGGCTGAGGCAACATCAGAGTCTGTGAGCAGACCGACTGTTTTGCTGGGTGTCTGAGTGTTCGCATAGCAATGTGTTGTCTGCTTTTGGGTTTTGGTTTATTTTTCTAAGTTTTTTTCTGAGGTGCAATAGAAACTTAAATTGCCACAGGATAGTTTTGGGGAGGGGCGTGGAGGAAACCTGGATCCAAAGACCTGTACAAAGCTTCAGTGTGAGTTTTCTTCATCTACATTTGAATGCTGGGACTCTGGTGCCATATCTTGCAAACACAATTTTATTTGTTTGTTTGTTTGTTTCATAAAATTTATAACCAGTTGATGGTAAAAAGAAACAAAACCCTCAAGCGGCTTACAAAAAAGATAAAACAATAAAATTATCCATTAGAAAATTCACAACAATAATTTCAGACTTTCAACAAGTTAAAATAGCAATAGACTAAAATCAGATTAAAACTCATAAGAATTTAATAAATACCCGTCTGCTGGATCAGGCCAAAGGGGGCCCACCTAGTCCAGCATCCCTTCTCCTTGAATTATCCAATCCTCTTTCAAAGCCATCCCTGCCTCTTGCAGCAGTGAGTTCCACAGTTTAACTTCTGGCTGCCTGACAAAGTCCTTATTTGCATACGTCTCAAATCTCCCAGCTGTTTTTTCAGTGAGGTGCCCAAGCAGCATGAGGAGGGAGTCTGCTGTTTGAGACATGCAAGTCCCATACCCTCCTGAGCAGGGCTGCATGAGACCATTCAGGACAGATAAAATAAAGGCTTTATTCATGCAAGCGCATAGTTAAACTCTCTCTCACAGGAAGCAGTGATGCTCACCAACTCAGGTGGCTTTAAAAGAGGATTAGACAGATTCATGGAGGAGGAGGGGAATATCAAAAGCTACCAGCTTGTGGTCTTCCATTTGGGTCACCTGCTTGGCCCCTGTGAGAACAGGTTATTGGACTAGATGGGTCACTGGCTTGATCCATCAGGCTCTTCTTAACTGAGCAGCCCCTTGGGTCTGGGCCAGAAACCATTGGGATGAAAATAGCATCTTTTCCCTCTGCTTCGCTGCCCTAACTGGAGAAGGGGCAACAGCGGAAATTCTCCCTCCGTATGAATCAGTTGAAGCAGATACATCTAAACAATTGGAGCAAGTTGCTGCTCCCAGGACTGCCTTCTGCCTGCTTTTCCAGCCCCTTTCCCCCCCACTCCCCCGATAAACACACACACACACACACACACAGCCCCATATCATCTTTATCCCACAGTTGCTCTAGCAACCGTTCCTAAGACAACTGTTGAGTTTCTCTCCAATTGGGAGAGGCGGATAATGAGAGTGGAGGGAGAAATATTAGAACCTGCCTGAATAGGATGCTCACCAGACACAGAGTAATAAAAGATCTATTGGTGTCATATTGAAGGGAAGGCGTCTGTATTAGTGATCTAGTCCTTAGGGGCTATGGGGAGTGTTTCTTTCTCAAGCTTCTGTCAGGTTCTTCTGTCCTCTAAGCTATTTGCGCCCTGAGCTCACGTGAACAGAGATCCAGTTGGGCTGAATGAAAAGGAGCCTGTCTGTGTGTGCCTGTTAGTGGGGAGGTTGAAGAGAAGGCGGTTCTGTTCTTGACACAACAGAGGCTGTGTGTGTGTGTGTGTGTGTGTGTGTGTGTGGAGAGGAGGCTGTTTGTGTATGAAGTTTCAGGGCTGGTTTTCAACCATTATCCTCAATGTCGCATGTGCAAGCAGAGTAAACTGAGTCAGGCACACACTCCGCAGGGTTGTAGTGAAGATAACATGGAGAGGTGGGCAGGGAACAGAACTATGTTGCTACTTTGAGGTTCTTGGAGGATAATAACGTAGTAATGAATAAGCAATGGCACTCCCCCCGCTCGTGGTTCCCAGCAAGTGGTATTATTCAGAGCCTCTGATGGTGGATGCAGAACATAGCCACTTGGGCCTAGTAGCCACTGAGAGTCGTGTCCTCCACGAAATTGCCTAATCCTTGCCTTTGCTGGGAATTGCATGCAGGGAGAGTGTTTCCTCTGTTGTGTTCAGGTCCTGCTTCTCCTTGGGGGCATCTAGTTGGCCGCTGTGAGGACAGGACTAGATGGGCTCCTTTCGGCCGGATCCAGCTGCGGCCAGCTCTCTTTGGATGTTCTTAGGCAAATGCTGGAGGCCTCCTAGCCTGGAGCGGCTTCTGCGTCTGGTGGGGGGGCAGTGGATGGAAACAGCGTGGCCGTGTCATCGCAAAGGAGGCTTGCATCAAGGAGCATGAGTCACGGCCGCCGGGTGTGTGGAGATTCCAGCCGTGTGAACCTTGGGGGCGGGCAGGGGAATCCTGGGAACCAAGGAGCTCCCCAGTGGCCACAGCTCGGCCAGGCTGCTTGCGATAGGCAGTGCCTAGAGGTGTGTGTGCTGTGCTGCAGGGATGGGGGTAGGAGATGTGGGCAAGGCAAGGAGGGCCAAGAAGCCTGTGGCAGAGCCCATGCAGAAGGTCAGCTCCAGCAGCGTCTCCGGCTAGGGCTGGGAGAGATTTCTTGCCTGGAGAGCTGCTGTAGAAAATACCCAGCAAGGTGGACCAATGAATAGGCCCAGCATAAGGCAGCTTCCCGTGTTCCTGCTGAAACGAGCCCGGTTCTGAGAGATCTGCATTGGCTCCCAGTACGTTTCTGAGCACGATTCAAAGTGTTGGTGCTGACCTTTAAAGCCCTAAATGGCTTCGGTCCAGTATACCTGAAGGAGCGTCTCCACCCCCATCGTTCTGCCCGGAAAGTGAGGTCCAGCGCCGAGGGCCTTCTGGCGGTTCCCTCATTGCGAGAAGCAAAGCTACAGGGAACCAGGCAGAGGGCCTTCTCGGTAGTGGCGCCCGCCCTGTGGAATGCCCTCCCCATCAGATGTCAAAGAGATAAACAATTACCTGACATTCAGAAGACATCTTAAGGCAGCCCTGTTCAGGGAAGTTTTTAATATGTAACGCTGTAGGTAAAGGTAAAGGTAAAGGTACCCCTGCCCGTACGGGCCAGTCTTGACAGACTCTGAGGTTGTGCGCTCATCTCACTCTATAGGCCGGGAGCCAGCGCTGTCCGCAGACACTTCCGGGTCACGTAGCGAGCCAGAGCCGCACACGGAAACGCCGTTTACCTTCCCGCTGGTAAGCGGTCCCTATTTATCTACTTGCACTTTTATGTGCTTTCGAACTGCTAGGTTGGCAGGCGCTGGGACCGAGCAACGGGAGCTCACCCCGCCACGGGGATTCGAACTGCCGACCATGCGATCGGCAAGTCCTAGGCGCTGAGGTTTTACCCACAGCGCCACCCGCGTCCCTAATATGTAACGCTGTACTGGGGTATAAATAATAAATTATTATTATTATTATTACTTAGAATCATAGAGCTGTAGAGTTGGAAGGGACCATGAGGGTCATCCAGTCCAACCCCCTGCAACGCAGGAACCTTTTTGCCTCAAGTGAGGCTTAACTCAGAACAATGAGGACTGGAATCTTGTTTCGTTGTTAGAGGGTGAGCTTTGACTCTGTGGTAGAGCCCCTCCTTCGCATGCAGAAGGTCCCTGCTTCAATCCTCAGCATCTCTAGGTAGGGCTGGGAATATCCGCACAAACAGGCAGTGACTTTCTAGGGTGCCAGACTAATCCACCTTTCCTTGGATGCTGAAGGTGGTTCCTCTTTTCAACCAGACCCCAAAGTCTTTTCCCTCGTCCCGGGAGAGACAAAACAGTTTAGACTAAACCTATGGGCAGAATCCTGCACAGACCCCCATGTCCTCAGTCCATCCCAGATCTGTGTTGTTTTGCAGCCTCTTTCTCCCCACCCCTCCAAATTCCAAGCCTCCCCCCCCCCGTGCCTCTGAACACCCCCCCCCCTAGGTCCGGCCAGGAGAGCTGTGCAGACAAGGGCCCTTTTGTCAAGCCAGGAGACCTGTTTCTGGCTTCAATTAGGTGGGAGGCCTGGCTTGGGGGGGAGAAGACCCCCGGGGTCAGTGGCAGGCAACTCGCTCTGTCTCGCTGCGGTGCACAGAGCCCTGGGAAGGTGGTCTTGTGAGGTTCACGGGGCTTGTAATGGTGGCACATGGCCTAAGATTGACCTTCTGTGTATTGGAAGGATTTGGCTAGAGGCAGCTGGACCAGCCCCTGGTTTCCTAGTTGTGGCTGCAGTGGCAGCAGCTGCGATGGTGGCGCTGAGCCTACATAGAGCCTGCTGGATCGGGCCATTGCCCATCTCGTCCAGCACCCTGTTTTCAGCTGAGCACATCAGCAGTGCTCCCTACTTGCGATTCCCACCACCTGGTATTCAGAGGCATTAATGCCACCCAGCAGAGGCATCGTGGCCACTGTTGTCTTCCATGAGTAGAAGACAGAAGTTTATAAATTGAGGCACGGCATGGAGAAAGTGTATAGAGAAAAGCTTTTCCTCCTCTCTCACAACCCTGGAACTTGTGGACATCCATGAATGCTGGAAGGTTCAGGAGAGATGAAAGGAAGGACTTATTAACGCAGCCCACAGTTAAACTATGGAACTCCCTCCCACATGAGGCAGGGATGGCCACCAACCTGGATGGCTTTAAAAGAGGATTAGACAAATTCAGGGAGGAGGAGAGGGTTATCTATGCTACTAGCCATGCTTCTGAATACCAGTTGGTGGAAACCTCAGAAGGGGCGAGGACTCTTGTGGTCCAGTCCTGCGTGCAGGTTTCGCACGCAGGACTCTGGGTGGCCCCTGTGAGAAAAGGATGCTGGACTAGATGGGCCATTGTCCTGACCCAGCAGGAACTACATCTTAGGTTCTTCTTTTGTCCAATCCTCTTCTGAAGCCATTCAGAATTATTCTTGTTTATAATAATATCACCACCCTGAGAACCATTATGAATGCACAATGCAGAGGATCTCTGGAGAGGCCCAGGGAGTATCTCCTTAAAAAAAGGCCTCTTCCTGATAGCGGCTGTGCTCTCTGCCTCCTTATGGATCAATTGCATGTTATTTACGTATCAGCCTCCCTCAATCAAACAGCGCTCTGGGCAGTTCGGCAGCAGATGGAATTAAACAGCAGCCACAAATCAGCAAAGTCTCTGAACCGGCGCAGCGTCAATCAGCATTTCGAGCCACTTGCAGTAATAATAGTTTTTGCCTTGTTAGCTACGGTCCAGCACAAACCGTAATTAGTTCAGGGAAAGGGAGTGACTAGGAGAGGAACAACCCTGGACTGCAAGGATAAGGTCTCAGCTGTTCCTTTTACCCAACACGGTATAGTATGGGACTCACCAACCTTTTTGGGACCAGAGGGCATGTTTCAGATTTTGAGCGCTGTAGGCGCCAGTCACAAAATGGCAGCAGGAGGGGGGGGGGCATTAATGCAAAATTAGACAGTCAGCCACCCCAACAACCTTATACTGACCATGGGGAGTCAGCTGTGTCCCTCTGGTCCCGATTGTAGAGATTGCACAATATTGATTTTGCACAAGCACACAAACGCAGGTGCTGTTGCTGTCGAGTAAGCAACAGGGAGCATTCCTCAGCCCCAGGGAAAACCAAAAAAAGGTGTGCACATCACATTCTCATTTCACAGAAACTGCTTAGAAGGTCCCTGCACATTTTGCACCATAACTTTCTTTCTAGGAAGGCTAGAGACTTACTTGTTTTTTAAAATGGAAAGTCAAAGTCTAGACCAGTGTTTCCCAAACTTGGGTCTCCAGCTGTTTTTGGACTACAGTTCCCATCATCCCTGACCACTGGTCCTGCTAGCTAGGGATGATGGGAGTTGTAGTCCAAAAACAGCTGGAGACCCAAGTTTGGGAAACTAGGGCAACTGCTGAGAGACACCTCAGTTAATCCCCACAACAACCCTGTGAGATGGGTTAGGCTGAGAGTCAGTGACTGGCTCAGGTCACACCCAATGAGTTTCATGGCCAAGTTGGCATTTGAACCCAGGTCTCTCAGCTCCTAGTTTGACACTCTGACCACACTGGCTGCATTGACAAGCTCCTTTGAAGTCGTGTGTGCAGCTGTTAGGCTTAGATTGCATATTTCTCTCTTAAAAAAAAAAAAAAAGCAGAGTGCCTCTGTGCCACAAGCAGAGTGCATCTCCCTTACTGACTAGCTGCTTCAAGCTGTCAAACCTGTTAAGGCCCTGTATGCGGGCTTCTTGCTGAGACATCTGGTTGGCCACTGGGAGGACAGAACGCTTTGTTCTTAACTCTAGCTGGGGAATTTGTGAAACAGCCTTCTCCTTTTTGTTTTAGAAACTCTGCTTATTTTGCCTCGTTATATCTACGTCAGTGGTTTTGGGGGGGCCCTTCCACCCTCCCTGCTGGTTCCATATACTCACCCGCAGTTCCCCCCTACCCTATAAAAAGCATTCAGAATAGCGATCTGCACAGCCCACTAAGGAAGATAATAATACAATAAAATTCAAAGCAGTAACGATTAATTGCACATTTGTTCGAAATCCAATTAAAACTATTGAGTTTAATTAATCCAACAAGACTGATGACCTTGATAATCGGTTGGGTTGTTTTGAACGGATGAGCCAATGATTCCAGATTGCCACCATCCCTGACCTGTTGGCTGTGCTAGGAGTCTTGCAGCATTTTGGGCAGGGGGCACAGATGTTTCCCCAGCACCACCCAACTTTGGAGTTTTAAGGTTTTTGTGGCCTTGGAGGACCCTCTTTAGGATGCCCCTGATTGCTGACAGGTGCCTTCCAGCTGGGAATGGGGGCAGAGAATGAGGCCAGCTTATGGGGGAATCCTGGAGGTTTAAAGGAGGAGAAGGAGGAGGCCTCTGCTGCTGTCTGCCCCCCCCCCCAATCACCACCACATTGGCTTCTCATTTGTAGAGAAACATTCCAAACTGAGCTTGCTGTTTAACTCTTGCTTCTACTCCGAGGGAGAGGGATGGAAGGAGAGACAGATGGAGACATCGGTGAAAACCTGGTGTTCTTGGGCACATCAAGCAGGGGAATCAGGATGTGTTAAAGACCACTGGTTTTTTTTGGGGGGGGCAGGTGTTTCATCCTTGGGTGTGATCCAAAAATGCAAACCTTACCATCTTTGAGTATTATGACAGACCTAACGTGAGCCGTGATGTACCCCCAGCACCTGTTTTCCACGCCCGGGTTATGTGGCATGGTGCAAGTGCCTCTGAGCATGGACAGAGAGCCGGGGCCTGTTGCTTGCTCATGAGTCACCACAGCCAGTTATTGACACTGCAAAGGCAGGACCTTCCTTCACCAGCAGGTTGTCAGAAGCCGCACAAAGGAGTCGCATTTATACAGTGGTACCTCCGGTTTGAATCCCCGCAACGGGGTGAGCTCCCATTGCTCAGTCCCTGCTCCTGACAACCTAGCAGTTCGAAAGCACGTCAAAGTGCAAGTAAATAAATAGGTTCCGCTCCAGCGGGAAGGTAAACGGTGTTTCCGTGTGCTGCTCTGGTTCGCCAGAAGCGGCTTAGTCATGCTGGCCACATGACCCGAAAGCTGTACACCGGTTCCCTCGGCCAGTAAGGCGAGATGAGCGCCGCAACTCCAGAGTCAGCCAAGACTGGACCTAATGGTCAGGGGTCCCTTTACCCTTTACCTACCTCCGGTTACAGATGCTTCAGGTTACAGACTCCGCTAACCCAGAAATAGTACCTCGGGTTAAGAACTTTGCTTCAGGATGAGAACAGAAATCGCACGGTGGCGGCAGCAGCAGCAGGAGGCCCCATTAGTTAAAGTGGTACCTCAGGTTAAGAACAGTTTCGAGTTAAGAAGGAATTAAGTTCTTAACCCGAGGTACCACTGTACTTCACTGCAGGGCTTGCTGACAAGGCTTTACAAAGCAGATTGCTGGCTGGGGCCAATAAGACTCGTAGTCCAAGATGACACCAGGCTGGGGAAGTCTGGGGAGGACTCTGTGTGCTTGAGACCCTGAAAAGCAGCTGCTAGTCAGAGTAAACAACACTGGCCTAGATGGACTAATGGTCTGGTGTAAGGCTTTATGTCATTAAAAAATGGAAGCGCTTTGGCTTCAAGTTCTGTGTGTTCTTGCAGAGAGCATGTGTTGAAATGCACAACCTGCATTGTGAGAGAATCATGCCGCAATCTCGGAGCGCCAGGTAACAGCTGGGCCACAAGATCCCTTCGTAGATAAGTGCCGGTTTAGTATATCCATTTGAGTGTTGGACTGAAAACTGTGGAGACTCAGGATTTTATCCAAGGCTAGTCCTGCTCAGAGTAGACCCACTGAAATTAATGAACATGCCTGCATTAGGTTCATTAATTCCAATGGGTCTCCCCTGAGTAGGACAAGCGTGAATACAGCCCATAGATTTGCATCCTTGCTTAGCATATTGGGTGATATCTCTCAGCCTGGTCTATCTCACAGGGTTGTTTTTAGTATAAAATAGAGGAGGGAAAGAAAATTATAACAAACTTAGAATGTTAGCAACCCAACAATCCATACTTAGCTTAATTCTCAACCCTGTGAATTCTTTTGCTCCCAGATCTACCAATTAGCAGCAGCCTCTACAAGTTTTCCACTGATTTTCTGTCTGATATAAAAGAATCTAGACCAAATAACGGAGCAAAGGGGGTCCGAAACTGACTTGTTTTGGTAGCTTGTGCTCAGGAGGGGACATCTGGCTGGCCGCTCACAGGGACAGATGGGTTAGCGCCTCCATCTGATGATCCAGCACAGGGAGATATTGATACTGCTTTTATCGAGAGCTGCCCGCCCCCTAAAAGGCATCAACCCATGGGCCACTGGCAACCCAGCGCCAAACCTCTTGAGAAAGTCTGTGCACGACTTAGGGAAGAGGGAAACAGCCTGGCGCTTGAGGGGTTAACCCAGTAGGGGGAAAGGGGGGGGTGGAGAAGCTGCTAGGAAGGGGGCGGAACAGAGACTGGCTTTCCTTGCTCCAGCCCGTGAGAGGGAGTGTTCCCCTCAAGTCAAGTCGGAGAGGATGCTGGAGAGATGAGGGGCTCTTTCTTGCAAAGTCTCTGAGGTTGCACGGGAACCGGCTGCCTCCAAGGATGCCCCTCGCCTCAAACTGCTAGCCAAAAGGAGAGAAGACCCTCTCGGAAATCTCTGGCATCTCCTCATCCATTGCTGATTTCCAGGGGGTGCTCCCCGCACCCAAGCAAACCGCCCCCCCCCCGCTGAAGTGGGGAGAAAGCCATCAAGATGACAGAGGTGCTGGTGCAAACCCCTGAATGCCCACTCAACCTGGCCTCTGAGCAGCTGGACCACTGCTCCCTGGACAGCTTGGAGGAAGACGCCTCCGAGGGCAAGCGGACCCCCAACACCGGGTCCAGGCTGTGGGGCCGGGTGCGCAGCAAGCTCCTTCGTCAAAAGGTGGGCTGGGGGTTGCTCTTCCTTGCATATCTCTGCTTATTTTGGGAGGGGAAGAGGGGAGAAATGATTGGTTCATATGCTGCTGTCTCCTGCTGCAGTGAAAGGCATCACTTTTGTGGCTGCACGGTTAAATTTTTGGGGAGCGGTGTTCTCAAGAATTGTCTCCTTTTCCGAACTCCACATCAACTTGCAGTTCTCTCCCTCCTCTAGCGGGTGGGGAGTCAAATTGCCTCTCAGAGTACACCCAAGGCTTTCATTTCAGACCCCCCTTTTTTCCCCTCTTCACAGCCTTGCTGTGGGAATCCCCCACCCCACCATGTGAAATAGCTACTACAGCTCCCTTACCCTAAGCTCCTGCTGGTGCCTTCTTTCGGTCATGGCATAATGTGGGATCAGAGTTGTACATACTGAGATCTAGCTGCTTGCGGAGTTCACAGACTAAGAGGGTGATGCGACATGCAAAGGAGAGTAGCTGGATGGTTCTGACACTTGTTAAGATGCCAGATTTCTCAGGCTAGGGAGACAGTTTGGATGTTTTCTGGCTGTCTCAAAGTTGGTTAATTTCTTTTTAAAAAGAGACCTTCATTTTTACCTTCATTTCATAACCTCATAAACCTTGGGGCTGACTGGCTCTTAAAACAGCGCAGAAGGTGTACTCTGTGGGGTTTTTAGAGAGCACTGGCTACTTTGTAAGAATAGGTTCTGGGGCTGAGATCGCTCCCAATCCCTTCCCAGCTGACATGATTGCAGCATGAGTTCTCCCCAAAGTCTGGTCTCTTAGGAGAGAAAGGGTCAGCGATCCTGGGCTGCTGACATGCAGGGAATGTGAGACGCGCTTTGTGCAAACGTCACCGGAGCTACTGGCATTTGTTTGTTTTGTTTCGTCCTTTCAAAGGTGACAGCGGAGGGACATGTGGGTCAAAAATGCTGCCTCAGGGCTTCCAAGGGACACCCAAGGACTAACTGCACCAGGCGCGGGACACCCCAGCCTTCCTGCACACACTCAGTCGCCTTATCCTTGCTGGAATCTTCTAGCCCAAAGTTCCTTAGTGTTTTGCATGTGTGTTTATGCAATCTCTAGGTTTCTAGAGGTGCATAAAAGACTGGCTGCCTTAATGCCTTTTCCTGATTGTAGCTTTGAGACATGGGATGGGGGGAGCCTGCTTTTCAGGACGCTTAAGGTTCAGCCGCTGGACTCTCTGGGTAGGGCTGGGGGTTTTCTTTGCCCCAAATCCTGGAGAGCCGCTGCTGGTTAGCATCGAACGCTCCTGAGCTGGGTGAGCCAGTGGTGCAGCTTCCTCTGTTCCTGTTTAAATTGGCCCAGCATTCCTTAATTCCGAACCATGAGGACCGGGATCTTGCTTTATTGTTCCAAGGAAAGGACTGCAGCTCAGCCGCACAGCATCTGCTTGCAATTCCGAAGGGCTGACCCGGTCCCTTCAAGGACCGCAGTGGTGAAAAAGTTGTTCTGTACCCCTGGCGTTCATATTGCAGGAGGTCTGGAGAGGGGCCCTCCCTCATGCAACTGTTTTTATAAAGCGGGGGCATGATTTAGTTAGGAGGTGGAACTTGTGGATTTAATTAACAGCCCCTTTCCTCTCCCCCCCCCCAGTTATTTGAGCTCTGACACCCCCTAGAGCACCTTTTGTGTCTCCTTCTATATAGGTGAAGTCAAGACCTCTGATCCTCAGCTCTTGTTTTGAACATGGAAATGGGTTGTGTGTGTGTGTACTCAAGAGTCCTTAAGGTAGATCAGCAGTTTTGAACTGTAGCACCCTTAAGACAGGGTGCAAGAAGAGATGGTATGTGTGTGTCTCATCCCTTTAGGTGTGAAGTTGGGGGGTCTCGTGACAGTTTGTGAGGATCAAAAGACCCTCACAGTTTGTTGTGCCAAAGTTTAATTTCCAGGGAGCACAAGGTGCAGTTGTGGTGTGTGATCTGCATGGATTCCCTGTGGTTTTTGTTTTTCTTTGCACTGGCTGCCCCAAGGGGAAACAGGGGAGGGTCTCCTTATAAAGACTATTACTGACTCTCACTGTTCTGCCTGGCTGGCTTTGTTGTGATGTAGCGTTCAGGCACCATTGACCTGATTTTTGTGCCTCCTGCTGATTGGCTGGCTGGTCTCCAACTCACCGAGAGGCAGTGTCCTCTCCTGCTGTTTTACTGCCCTGGGGGGGCCACTCCATGACACAGCAGGATGATGTGCCTTCAGCAGAGGGTGCCTGTTGCCTCCCTGTGTGAGTCACTGATCTGTGTCAGAATTCTGGGTCCACAAGAGGGTCTCTCTCTCCCCCCCACTCCCCCCTCGTGTGTGTGTGTGCGCGCACACGCTAACAGTCAAGCATATCTTTACTTCAGAGGATGGGAGCCCCCACCCCCGTCTCAAAAATTGGCTAGCATGAATTTTGGGAACCCTGCTGCACCTCCCTTTCATTATTATTTATTTTGTTTATTAATAGCTTCCCATTAGGCATACCAAAGCAATGTACCATACTGTAAAGTGACATAAATATAAAACAGTTTACACATACGCACACACGAAAAAACATGGCAAGTGATTTCTCCCCTTCTGGGAGCAGAGATCAGGTTGATGGCTTAGCGCTCCCTCCCCTTGTTGCTTTGCTGTCTGCCAGGAGGGAGCCAGACTCTCTCTCTGGAAAGTGGTTATTGGCCAGCCGGCTTTCTGGTCCAGTGGGGCTGAGCGGCTGTTGCCATGCTAACTGTCTGGTGATGGGAATTGGAGCAGAGCAGCTGGTGAGGCCTAAAGCGCCTGGGTGGTGCTGCAGAGCTCCCAGGACGATGCCTGAGGATGACGGCCCCCTTAATTGGAGGGCGTCGGCATGGAATTGATCCGGACCATCTATGTATGCCATAGAATTGCTGGGCTGGCGGGGGCAGTCTGGACCTCTGAGGGTCTCCTATCTGGCGCAGCAGCCAACGGCATCCTGGCTGAGCCTGGAAGGGCTGATAAGGCCCAGGGTGTCGGGGGCCTCAGGTCACCTTCTGTGATGGGACCAGAATATTTCCCTGGGATCCTCAGCAGAGGACAGATCTCCTTAGGTGTTTTTTGTGCCAATTTGATTTGCTGTGACTCCCCCTTCTCCACTTAATAGTTTGTGGGTGAGCCATAGTTTTTGTGGCAGCACCCCTGCTTTGAGTGTAGAAGGTCCTGGGTTCAGTCCCCAGCACCCCCTTGCCTAAAACCCTGGAGAGCAGCTGCCAGTCCTTGCAGGAGATCAAGGGGCCCAGTGGTCTGACTCAACAGAAGGGACCTTTCACCATTCCTATTTTCACCCCTTCAGATCAGACCCCTGAAGACTAGAGCCTTGTTTTTAATATTAGGGAGGGGACCCTGAGATGCAGCTTCCTACGTTACTCTCTCACACAACTAGACATGGCTGCAATTTTCTGCTCTGGCTTGCCCTGCAGATCAGCTTGAGGGGAAGGGACATTCTGTGCATGCTCAGGGAGGCTCTCTCCTTCCCTTCACCCATTCAGAGCTGGGCTCCAGCAACTCTGCTGTGGCTGTTGTTGTTTTTAATTAGAAGCACGGGCCTCCCTTCTTTTGAGTGTGTCTCTCCGCGTGTGCAAGGGCGGGCGGGGGGACGTGCAACAGGTGGCCATGCTTGTTGTCCGCCAAGGTTGGCACGAGGCCCTCATTGAGATGAGGTGCTAAGCAGGCAGGAGCAGCAGCTGTGCGCAAGAGAGAGCTTGTTTCCTGGGGTCTTTTGTGTTCAGCTCTCTCTACGGGGGATGGAGGCGTCGCCCGTCTCCCGGAGCTGGCGTGCGCTCTTGTTGGGGGGCGGCGGGGGTGTGTGGCTTTCCTGCCAGAGATATCCTTCCCTCCTTTCCATGGGACCACCCAGGATCCAGGAGGCGACACTTGATGTATCAGCAGCTCTCTTTCCCCCGACTCCTTTCCCCAATGAAAGATCGCATCACAACCGATTCCAGCCCAGATGGTGCCAGCCCTAATATTAGGCAAAGTGAACCAGCTGCCATTGATAGCCTTTGTTCTCCCTCCACCGTCGGAGGCAGTGGATGCTTCTGAATGCCGGTCGCTGGGAATCGTATGCACTCAGGTCCTGCTTGTGGGCTTCCCCATAGGGGCAATATGGTCGGCCACCATGAGGACAGGCGGCTGGGCTGGATGGGCTCACTTTGAGCCAGTCTAGCAGCTGCAGGACTCTTCTTCTGTTGGAGGACAGAGTGGGCTGTGTCCAATGGGCTGCCTTTTGCCCACTGAGCTGCCTCCAGGTATCTTGGGGGATGCTGTCTAGTGACAAGACTTGAAGTAAGATTTGGCTGTCCATCCAGTTGGTGTCCATCCAGCTTGGGAGGGGACTGACTCGTCCTCCTGGCGGGCAGCAAAATGTCTTGGGCCAGCATGCCATTGGTCAGCAATGGACTGGAGTTGTAAACCAATAACATTGGGTGGGGGAGGGCACATGCCCCCCAGGTTGATCAATTTAGCACACTCCTTTTCCCCCAAGGGGCAGAAGATGGCATACATGGTTGTCTCCATCACCTTGTTTTATGCTCACAACGACCCTGTCAGGCTGAGAGTTGACCTAAGCAGAGGGGTTTGAACCCGGGTCTCCCCTCGCCCTAATCCAGTTTTGTGACCAGACCACCTACACCCTGACAAGCGCTGCTTGGAGATTCAGGGCAAAGGATCCCACAGCTGGTCATTGTGAAGGGTGAGGATAGGCTTTAAAATGGGATTAGACTAATACATGGCTGTGTGTGTGTTACAGAGGTTGGTGGTTTGCTGCCCCATTTGCCTTGACAGACAACGCACTGCTTCTTATGCCCTCCTGCTTGTGAGCTAAGATGTACTTAGATTGGCTAATCTAGTAAGACTTTGTTGTTGCTGCTTTTCTGGTGTGTGTGTGTTTTGCTCTCCCAACCCTGTTCCTGAAGGTTGCCGAGTTGGTGTCTCAGCCTTTTTCTGCAGAAGATCTCCCCTCACTTCTGCTTGCATCGCCAGTTCTCGCCAGAGCACAGCAGAGGAGATTGGCACGGCAGGTCTCAAGGGCCCTTTCAGAACCTGAGACCATCCCGACATTGTGGATGTGCAGCGACACCTGATGTGGTGTTGCTGGGGCAGGTTGTGTTACCATTGTCATCACCAGCACCATCATTTTATTCATGTGACACTTTCACAACTGTGAGGAAAGGCTGCAGTGTCTGGGGCTTTTTAGTTTATAGAAAAGGCAAGATAGAAGTATATGCAATTTTACATGGCAATGTGAAAGTGGAGAGATATACAGTGGTACCTCAGGTTACATACGCTTCAGGTTACATAGGCTTCAGGTTACAGACTCCGCTAACCCAGAAATAGTGCTTCAGGATATAGTGCTTTGCTTCAGGATGAGAACAGAAATCGCGTGGCAGCAGTGGGAGGCCCCATTAGCTAAAGTGGTGCTTCAGGTTAAGAACAGTTTCAGGTTAAGAACGGACCTCCCGAACAAATTAAGTACTTAACCCGAGGTACCACTGTATATATTTCTCTCTCTCCCTATCTCTTAACACTAGATCTTGGGGACTTCCAATGAAGTTTAATGTTCTAAGTTTCAGGACAGATTTTAAAAAGGAATTCTTTAACTCTGCAGCACAGAGTTAAACGATGGAACTCTCTCCTACAGGAGGCAGTGATGAAGGCTTTAAAAGAGGATTAGGAACGATGGATTTGTCTCCACGGTTAGCAGCAGCAATGCTTCTGAATACCAGCGATGGCCGCCAACTGGGATAGCTTTAGGATTCAACAAGTTCATGGAGGAGAGGGCTTTCAGTGGCTACCAGCTGTGATGGCTATGAAGCTAGTAAAACCTTCTTGAACAGGGGTGACAGCAGAACAAAAGCCGGGGCTGATGTGTGTTCCAAAGCCGCTGGAGAGCACCAGATTGGCCAAGGCGCTGGATAGCAGCCTCGGGATGCCCAGCCTCTCCCCAGCCACATTCAGCTCTCTTAAAAGCAACAGCGTTCTTTGTCATTGGAGCTGTGTACCTTCTGTGGTCTCGCTGTCTGGAGCCCTGTCTCCCACCTTCAGCGCCCTATTTCTAAAGTATCTCCCTTTTGCAGACATGAAACTGCCCAGGTATGAAGAGCTGCAGCAGAAGCCCATCTGAATGTCCTTCTGTCGTGTGGGGTGGGGTGGGCAGGGGACCCCCCCCAAAAGCCCCTTCTTCTTGGCACTTGCTCAACATTTTTTCAACACCAGGGGAAGACCTCCTCCTCTTTCTAATTTTTGTGTTTCTGCTTTTCTTCTCCCAGACCCTTTCTTTTCCTTTTAACTTTTTTATCCAGCTTCAGAAGAATCCTTTTTTCTTTTTTGAGCTTGGTGTTTATAGTGGGGTTTTTCTTTAACTCCCAAGCACATTGTGATGTTTTAGACCTGAAAAACAGAATATGTCTGAAATATTTAAAAAGTGAGCAGAGGGTGGGGTGGGCAGAGCTATTGCATAGCTGTCAACTTTTCCCTTTTCTTGCGAGGAATCCTATTCGGAATAAAGGAATTTCCCTTAAAAAAAGGGAAACGTTGATAGCTATGACTGCTGTTGTGAGGTGCACACACAAGACATTTGGTGCAGTATTTTTTTAATACTTTTTTTTAAAAGGAGGCTTTAAACCTATAACTTACAATAGCAATGAATGGTAGTTTGCTCTGTGGAGCATCCCATAGTCCAGTCCTTCATCCAAGCCCTACAGAGCCACCCATCCTTCAGTCTCTGCCTTCCCGCGAGGCAGGGGAGCCCGAAGTGAGCAAATTTCCCCTCTCTCAGATCCGGGGTGGAGGGAGAATTCCTGAAAGACAGGTTTATGGCGTTACCCATGAGGCCAAGCTGGTTTTCATAAAGCCTTTTTCATGTAGGGCCCTGCTGAAATCCCTTCCATATGGGATCTCAGGCCACTTCAAAGGGGCAGTGTCAAGGGAGGCTCTGAGCATGGGAGCTTGTGGTTGTTTCAAATTAAGTTCAGCGCAATTGGATTGTGTTACCGAAGGGGCGGGCTAGCGCCTCTTTCTTTCCGCATGCAAGAAGTCATTGAGAAAACATTTTATTCTGAAAAGGTGGCTTATCAATTTATTCAACACTGTAAATTAAGGGACAGAGTCAACTGGGCTCCCTGAGCTGAGGATCTGGTGGGTAGCAATTGCCACGGAATAGGTACATCTGGGGGCTTGACAGGTCTTGTTTTGGGTGGGGAGATCAGCCAATGTGGTGTTGTTTGCCAGAGGCCGCAGCAAGGGATTGTTTTCTCTGCCCCAAATAAGCCCTCACTGCTTGTTCCGATTTTGCATTAAAATAAATGGACCAGGAAGTCAAGACGCAGGGCAAATCATGCTGTTGGCCTGGCCTCAGTTTATCCTGTTCAGGATGCAAGTTGGCAGACTTTGGGCCCTTTTGCAAAGTGTGGATTTGTTTGGGCTTTTAGCATGCATGGGACTGCAAGACAAAATCCAGCTTTGCAAATTATACAAAAGAGCTATTGAGGATGCACGTCAGCAGCCTGATTTTTTGCTTTTTTTATTTAAGAGAGAAGCAACTATTCCAAGTTTGCAAAGTCTTCCGTGCCTGGTTGCCTAGAAGCAAGAAATGCTTCACCAAAGGCTGTTTGAAAATATTTTTAAAGCTGGCGGTGGTGGAATCATGAATAGTGTTGGACTAGGGCTGGCAAGGCCCTGGGTTCAAATCCCCACTCAGCTGTGAAATTTGCCAGGTGACCTTGGACCTGTTTATCTCTCTCTCTCAGCCTAACCTATTTACAGGGTTATTGTGTGGATAAAAGAGACCTTTTTTATATCACCCTGAGCTCATTTGGAAAAAGAGTAGAATGTGGAAAAATATTAAAGCAATTGTTTGACAAAGTATTTTGGTTGATTAAGTAGCCCGGTTATAAGAAGTATTTTGGTGGATTGAATAACCCAATTTTAATTCATGGGGCTGCAAGTTGAGGGCATACCTTCTGGGGTATATGTAGCTGTTTTGGTTTTTAGGCTGTGCTGTTCCAGGGAATCTTTGCAGAAAGGATCAACAATGGACGATCAGAAACTTTTGGCTTTGTGTGTGCTTACTGCGCTGGAAGTTTTCTCTCACAGCCCCTTCTGTATCTAACCAAAAAGGCACCTTGCCGCCTTGATAATTTTTGTCAATGGTTGATGACGTTTGTGATGGTTTGGGCAACATGCAAATATCATTGACTAAACGCTCAACAGTTTGATTAGTTGTCCAGGACACTCTTTAATCGTTTGATGACCCTGACACAGGAAGCTGCCACTGGTTCATTCTAGCTCTGTGTCTTCTACTCTGACTGGCAGCAGCTCTCCATTGTTTCAGGGGGTGGACATTCCCACCCTGACCTGGAGATGCTGCTGCCCTTCCCCCAATTTCCCTTGGCCTGCATCTTGTGCTGTAGCTTTGCTCTAGAACCAAAGGGCATTGTGAGGAGCAGATTTAGGCTGAACGTTAGAGGAAACTTCTGAACTGTGAGATCTGTTCAGTTGGAGCAGACAGCCTCAAGAGGTGGTGGGCTTTCTCCTCCACTGGAGATATCTTAAGCAGAGGCTGGGATGCTGCAATTGCAATGGTCTGCATTAATTCAGCATTGTGGTGTGCAATATGACCTTTTGAGGGCGCTTCCAACTCTGCAACGCTGATCATAGAATCATAGAATTGTAGAGTGGGAAGGGACCCCTAGAAATGCAGGAATCACAACTAAAGCATCCCTGACAGATGGCCGTCCAACCTCTCCTTTGAAACCTGAAAGGAAGGAGTCTCCTGAGGGCGTCTGTTCCACTGTCAAACAGCTCTTACTGTCAGAAAGTTCTTCCTGGTGTTTAGCCGGAATCTCCTTCCTTGTAACTAGGAGCCATTGGTTCAAGTCCTGCCCTCCAGAGCAGGAAGAAGACAGGCTTGCTGCATCTTCCAGCCCTTGAGATATTCTGAAGGTGGCAGTTAGTTAATTTTAATGAAACGAGAGCAGTAACTTGCAAGCGCTGTTCAGCCCTGGAGGTGTAGCTGGAGTGAGTGTCTTCGCGCGGCAGGCAACGATCCTGCCTTCATAGACTCTCAGGCCTGGAAGGAACCACAAGGATCATCTAGTTCAATCTCCTGCAATGCAGAAATCTCCACCCCACGTGGCGCTTGGACTCATGACCCTGAGATTAAGAGTCTCATGCTCTACCGACTCTGAGCTGTCGCTTTCAAATCGCATTCGACCCTTCTTGGGGGTGGGGAGAAGGGAATGATCACCCACCTGCAGCCTTAGGGCCTCTGGCTCCGGTGGAGGGGCTGGGGAGGGGAGACTTTCTTCTCTGATGGCTCTGTGTGGGGCTCCAATTGCTTTTCTGCCAGCCCCATCCTGCAGCCTCCAGGATGGGGGCTGTGTGCTTGCGGGAGGCAGGGGCCCCTGTGTAGCGTTTGCTGCCTGTTATGGTGGATCAGCAGGGTGGGACTGCGCATCCCCTCTGAAGTTTGTGCTCAGATGGCTGCTCCCGAGATACCAGGCGCCCTGGGGGGAAACCGCATGCACCCTGGAGGAGCCGGCACAGCGTGGGGGCCTGGATCTGCCAGCCTCATGGAACATCTGTGACCCGAACACGCGCAAGGGCTCCCTCCCTCGGATCCAGGCTCTGTCCTCCCGTTGCATTTGTGACATGTGTGTATGCAATGCAAGGCCTCTAGGTTCATGGAGCTGTAGAGTTGGAAGGGACCCGATGGGTCATCTAGTCCAACCCCCAAGTTAACCTGTTCGTTTGCTTTCTTGAAAAGAAACAAACATCTGCAGTGAGAGGGGAAACAGCAGTGCAGCCCTGCATGGGTGGGGAAGCTCAAATAAAAGGAACTGGGTAGGTAGCAAATGTTACCTATTTAAGCTGGTTTGTCGTCTCCTACCTTTCTTTGTATACTAGGTGCAGGGAACTTTTGGCTCCTGTGGAAGCTGCTGAACTACAACTCCCAGCAGCCCCTCAGCAAGTGTGGCCAATGGGCAAGGATGGGGGTTACAGTTCAACAACTATATATAACTCCCGTCTATATTGTCTACCTGGGATAGCTCAGTCGGTAGAACGTGAGACTCTTAATCTCAGGGTTGTGGGTTCGAGCGGCACCTTGGGCAAGAGATTCCTGCATTGCAGGGGTTGGACTAGATGACCCCAGTGGCACCTTCCAACTCTACCATTATATGATAACTGCATCTGAATAGCAGTTGCTGGAAAGCACAGGAAAGGAGAGGGCTTTTATGCTTGAATCCCGCTTCTGGCTTTCCTGTAGGCATCTAGTTGGCCACTGTGAGAACAAGACACTGGACTGGCGAGGCCATTCGCCAACCCTATATGGAATATGGTGCTAACCAAAGAAAGGGTTCAAAATGTGCACCTGTTGTTCATGCACAGAGCAGCTCATGTGACCCAAGGTCTGAAGTCACCCCCTCCTCCATTTTTTGTCCAACTTGTCAGCATGATCCGCTTGTCTGTTACCTTCTCTCCTGTTGCACACCGGTGCTACTCCGGTTCCTGGGAAACCCAAGGGCCTCTTCTGAAAAGCCCAGCACGACCCAATTTGCCTTTGAGACAGGCTGCACTCCCAGAGTGTGGAGGCCTTCCGGAAACAGCTCAGCCGCCTTTCCCAGGAGACCACAAGCAGGGCCGTGTGGAAGACGTGGCCTTTTGAAAATTATTTTAGGAACCGGTCTCCAGAAATATCCCTGATTCATGGGAGCGTTTCTTGGTTGATCATGAAGCGGAGACAGCCATCTGTTATCTTTTTCCAACGGGTCTTTGGGTCCTGCTGAGCCTCTCCTGGAACAAGGACAACTCATGCCTGTGAAATGAAACGCTGCCCACGTCCTCCTCCTCCTCCTCCTCCAGGTTGCAGATGAGGGGCTGCCCCTGGATGATGGGCTTATATCCAGCCCTCAAGCCATTCGTTCAAGTGCTTGGCATTCTGTGCAACGACTTCTTACAGGTGTCGTGTAATACCCGTTCTGCAGCTGTAAGAAACCAACCACTTAGCATGGTACTTTGGAACTCCCTGCCTATTGGCATCAGGTTGGGGTGCCTTCACTGTACTCCTTTGATTTCCTGCTAAAAACATTTTTGCTTAGACTAGCCTACCAGGCACGTAGAATGTTGGCAACTGTTTTAATCTGGTTTAACAATCAATCCCTCTTCTCAGGGAATCCTGGGAGTTGTAGCTCTGGGAAGAGAATAGGGATCTCCTAACAACTCTCAGCACCCTTAACAAACTACACTTCTCAGGATTCTCCGGGGGCTGTTTCAAGTAGTATGGTGCTGTTTTAATTGTATACTGCAGATGGGGCCTGAATAAATCTATTCTTATGCTACCTGGCCCAGCACTCTCCCTTATTATTTAGTGGTCTACCTGTTTGGGGGGTGGATATTTTGGAAGTTCATTCTCTCCTGTTCCTTTTTTGCAGCTGGATCCCCAGACGGTGCAGACCAAGAACTGGCACATGGATGTGATTGAAATGAATGGGGTAAGAAGGGGAAACGGGTTGGGTACCACGCCCCACGGTGCTTGCCCAAGATCCCCCTTCTCTCATGCTCTCACTGCCCTCCTCTCCCCCACCCCACCCCTGTAGTAGAGAGTTTCTCCATTGCAGGATGTGACCTTGACCTTGAAATCTCCCTTTCAGATCAAAGTGGAGTTCTCGATGAAGTTCACCAGCCGCGACTTGAGCCTTAAAAGGACCCCATCGAAAAAGCAGACGGGAGTCTTCGGGGTAAAAATCAGCGTCGTCACAAAGTACGTTGTGATTGGGTCCGGCGGTGGGTGCCGGGCTGCCCTGATCGGGGGTTGGTTGGTGACGTTTGGGCAGAGGGTGAGGGAATGCCAGTCTGGGCCTTTGCAATATTTGTTTGTTTATTGTAATATGTCCTGCCTTTTCAGGTCTTCAGCCACTCGGGGCTAATAAGGTCCATATTTTTTTTTTTTAAAGACCCTACTGCTTGCAAACACAGGGAAGAGGCAGGCAGCTTCTGCAAGGGCCTGGCTTCCTCTGTGGTGTCCTGGATCTCTCCTGACCCATCTCTCTCCTCTTGCTCTGTTGCTTCCAGGCGCGAGCGCTCCAAAGTGCCCTACATTGTGCGCCAGTGTGTTGAGGAAGTGGAGAAGCGCGGCATTGATGAAGTGGGGATCTACCGGATCTCAGGGGTGGCCACGGACATCCAGGCCTTGAAAGCAGCCTTTGACGCCAGTAAGTTCCCCCTTGCATCTTTGCTGCTGCCATGCCAATTTCTTTCTCTATCTCATGGCTTAGCCAAGGATCTCTTCTCTGAGAGCAGCCAGCCCCCAGTCTTTGTATCTGGCATTCGCACGAGTATGCTGCCACTGAACACGGAGGTTTTTATTTAGCTGTTTTCTCTAATACAGTGGTACCTCAGGTTACATACGCTTCAGGTTACATACGCTTCAGGTTACAGACTCCGCTAACCCAGAAATAGTACCTCGGGTTAAGAACTTCTGGATGAGAACAGAAATCGTGCTCTGGCGGCGCGGCGGCAGCGGGAGGCCCCATTAGCTAAAGTGGTGCTTCAGGTTAAGAACAGTTTCAGGTTAAGAACGGACCTCCGGAATGAATTAAGTACTTAACCTGAGGTACCACTGTGATGCTTTTAGGACAGTTTTAACTGTAGCTTCTCTTAGAGCCAGCATTGTGTAGTGGTTTAAAGTGACGAGGGTTCAAATCCCCACTCGGCCACGACATGTGCTGGGTGACCTTGGGCCAATCACTGCCTCTCAGCCTGGCCTACCTCATAGGGCTGTCGCGGGAGACTAAATGAGGAGGGTGAGAAACACATATGCCACCTTGAGCTCCTTGGAGAAAAAGGTGGGATATAAATACAACAGCAGCAGCAGCAGCAACTGTCTTGAATTGTAATTGTTTATAGAATGTTTTAACTATTTTAGATGGTTTTTTAATTGTGTATTTGTTTGCTGCCCTGGGCTCCTTCGGGAGGAAGAACCAGGGTATAAATTCAATAATAGATAAATCATTATTATTTATTTAGCTACTTTTGTACACAGCTGCGGGCAGGATTCCTGCGTCGTAGGCGGTTGGACTAGATGACCCTCGGGGTCCCTTCCAACTCTATGATTTCATGTTATTGGATTTCCATCAGCTCCAGCCAGCTTGGAATGATGAGAGTTGGGAGTCTGCCTACATCTGGAGGGGTACCATGTTAGACACTCCTGGCTTAATAGATAAACATTTGGCTGCACCATTACGGATATTCAGTAAACACATCTGTCCAAGTGCCTAAAAGCAGCAGTCAAAATGTGGAAGTGCAATAAGGCATTGTTAATATTTGTAGAGGGACGCTGTCCAGCTTGATGAATGGGGAAAGATGTATCTTCCAAAGACACCTGAAGCAGGTCCCTGCTGTAACAGGAGAGGGAAGAGTCTTCCAAATATTGGGGGCAGCAGCAATAAATGCCTTTTTAACCCCCCCCCCAGTCAGTTGCCTGCCCCTAATCTCACCCTATTCTTTGCAAATGTATCTACTCCTTTTGTTTTAAAGCCAAGTAAGCTATCACCTCATCTTATGGTTCTGAAGCCAGATGGCTCAATTGAAAAGAAGAAAGGGAATTAGCTGGATCTTGGCCTGATCTAGCAGGGGAATTCTTGAGGATGGTGGGGGTGGTTATATAGCTTCAGTGGCAGGACCTCGGCTTTGCATACAAAGGTCCCAGGTTCAGCCTCTAGCACCTGGCAGGTGAAAAAAGAGGAAGATCAGGTTAGCAGACAGTGGGAAAGATCATCTCTCTCTCTCTGCCTCAGACCCTGAATATCTGCTGCCAGTCAGAGTTCACAGTATTGAACTAGGTAGACAAAGAGTCTGATCTGGTATATAAGGCAGCACATTCCCCTTCCAGCATTCCTCTTTCCTTTGTTTCAATTCTGTCGTAGACAGCAAAGACATCCTGATGATGCTGAGCGACATGGACATCAATGCTATCGCAGGCACCCTGAAGCTGTATTTCCGCGAGCTCCCTGAGCCTCTTCTCACGGATCGGCTTTATCCTGCTTTTATGGAGGGTATCGGTAAGGGAGCTTGTGTTACATGTATTTGCAGAGATGTGGAGCAGGAATTTCTTGATACAGGCCTGGAGCTCAAGATTCAGGGAGTGGGTGAGACCCTAGCCAGGACCACAGGACAAAGAGGGCAGGGGCAAGTTGTCTGTATCATTTCTCTTGCATCTGGATAGGCGTAGAAACCCCAGATATGGCCTAACAACTAACACATCTTTGCAGCACCTCTGATTGTTAATTTCCTTTTTGTGTTTTATTCTCCCCCGCCCCCAAGCCCTGCAACCAGCTCATGGCAATATGTTTATTATTTTTATTTATTTATTCAGAGCATTCATACCCTGCTCTTCAGCCCAAAATGGCTTACATAGAGTCAGTTAAAACGAGACAGTCCCTGCCTGCAGGTTTACGATCTGGAAAAGCACAGCACACAAGGAAAAAAGGACAAGGAGGGAAGAGGAAAACATAAAAGTCAGGCACCAGTTCTTAAACTGTTGCTCGTATAATGCCCGTCTGGCACACAGTTCATGGGTAACAGGAGCCTGGTGGAGCTGGGCTTTCAAGCAAAACTGATGGAATGAGCCCTGCTTCCCATTGCTCCCACCCAGGCAGTCTGCAGAATGGCTGCCGCTGGAAACAGTCTGATGAAGTTACCTCGTTTTATTGGGGGGGGCTGTTACTTTGTGGTAGAGCCCCTGCTTAGCATGCAGAAGTTCCTAGCTTCAATCCCTGGCAACTTATGAGTAAAAAGGAAATAAGAGAAACCTTTCTTTGCCTCAGACCTTGGAGAGCTGCTGCCAGTCATTTGGACTAGAAGGACAAATGCTTTGAGCTGTCCATCTTCACAACCACCCTGAGAAGTAGACCAAAAACAGAGCATCTGGAGAGCTTTATGGCTGTCTGAGGTTTTGATGCTGAGCATTGACAGTCTGTATCTACTGCCCCTCACTGGGTCTTTTGAGAATGAGTGTGCAGTTTGGACTTTGGTGGTTCTGGGTACATTAGCAAGGCTTTTCCAGAGTTGTTGGGGTGTGGGCGCTTGCCAGCTCTCTTACTGCCACCTTTCCACCCCCAGCACTCTCTGACCCAACAGCCAAGGAGAACTGTATGATGCACCTTCTACGTTCTCTGCCTGACCCCAACCTCATCACATTCCTCTTTCTGCTAGAACACTTGAAACGGTAAGTCCCTCCTGTCTCGAGAACAGGGAGACTGAATCTATGAACGGGGAGCACTGTAATTGGGTAGGGCCCAGAGTACAAGGAGCCTGATATTTTGTTTCTTTATTTTCTTTATTTCTCTTGTTTTTTATCCTGCTGTTCGACCCAGAAAGTCAAAAAGTGGCAAACAAATCAAAGTCTAGCCAACCAACATAGCAAACTTTTTTTAAAAAAAGAAATGCTAGAACGGCAAAAATACTAAATTCACTCAAGCCAGGGCCAAGCATTGGTAAAACGGTTGTTGGAAGAGGATCTAGGCAGATCGGCCAAATGAAATGGTATCTGGCTGGTGCTGAAATATTTGGCTGGTGCCAGGAGAGCTTCCATGTGGAGAGCATTCCAAGGACTGGGGGGCCACCACCACAGAAGCCCCGGAGAGGGGACCCCCACTTCCCAGACTAGCTCTGCCTTTTGGCTGAGAGGTCAGTTCTTTGTGTCTCATTGGAGAGCTGATGATCCGTTGCTGGGAAGCACAAGTGTGGAGAGCACTGCTGTTGTGCTCTGGTCCTGCTTTCAGGCTTTCCCCCTAGGGCACCTGGTGGGCTGCTGGGATGCTGGATTAGGTGGGCCTGATCCAGCAGCCAGTCTCTTCTGACATTCTTGTGTTCAGGGTCCACAGCAAAGGAAAAAAACCTGTTCCTAATTTTCCACTTGCTTCTCTTGGGGCGGAGCAGAGTTCAGCGGCAGGTGCAACTGTCTTCATATAAGGAGAAACTGCTCGCAGACTGTCTGGAAACCTCAGCCGCCTCTATAGATCCTGAAAGGGAGATGACAGAGGGTTTAAGGAGATGGTGCTGTCACTTAGCAGCCGCCTGCTCTTGAGGGCTTGGATGCGGACAGGCTCTGGCCTCCTCCCTCCCTCAAGTCACTCGGCTTCTGCCGAGGACATGGAATCGATGTAGGAGCTGCGGCTTGGCAGGCCAAAAGCTCCTCTGCACCAGTGGGAATTTGGGGCTGGAATCTTGTGCTAATTGGCACATCCCTCTTCCCTGTTTTGTTTGTTAAGAATCAAGCAGTGGAGGCGGAGGGAGGGGGGGAGAGAAGGATGATCCAGCAGCAGAAAGAGGTGGTTGTAGGACGGGGGGAGAGCAGCGCTGCGTCCTGGAAGGAAAATCCACTTGGCTCTCGGCTCGGAAGAGAGGGCACATCCAGTTCCCACATCTGTTCTGCTGGACGCCACTCAAATGGAGCACAGCTTGTGTTATTGGGGCTGGAGCGCAGCTGCCTCCTAACATGGCAATATTTTGATGCTGGTTTCCAAGGCAATAGCTGGCCATGGACCAGCACAGCCAGCAGTAGTTTCCGGGGAAGGTGTGTGTGTGTGTGTGCTGGAGGAAGTTTTGGATGATTTCCAGAGCCAAAACCTCAGAGGGCAAGTTGGCAGGGGGCGGGAACTGGGAAAAGCGGATGGTGCCACGTCAAGGCGGGAGTTTGAAGCTGGGATTGTGTTGCTTTCACATGTGGAAATTGTGTGTGTCCAGAATGAGGGGTCAGGCAAGGAGAAAGAGAGGGGGGGGGAATGGTGAGAAATTCCATCTGATCTTCTGCAGCTGGGCTATGGTGGAAAAGCCTGCAAACCTTGTCTTAGCTGACTTGGAAGGCCGTGCCAAAATCTTGCGAGTCTTTTTGAAATGGGTCTCTCTCTTTGTCTTTTTACGCAGGGTGGCTGAGAAGGAGCCCGTCAACAAAATGTCCCTGCACAATCTGGCCACTGTGTTTGGCCCAACGTTGCTGAGACCTTCTGAGGTGGAGAGCAAAGGGCAGCACCTCACGTTGGCCTCAGATATCTGGTCCCACGATGTAATGGCGCAGGTACAGTGGGGGGGGAAGAGGGGGGGCAGCAAGCAGAGGATTCGACTGTGTTTGGATGGGCAAGCTCCCTCTGCTGGGCAAACTTTCAAACTTCACCCTGGAAGCGCAGCTGCTCGCACGCTCTCTCTCTCTCTCTGTGGGGGGGGGGGGAGAGAGAGAGAGAGAGCTTGCTCAGGTAGACCTTAATTTCATTCTTAAAACCTCCGAACTTGAATTACCTTCTTGTGCATTAATCTTTTTAAAAGTGTAGTGGATAACATTTAAAAAACTGCTTTAGAATTTAGAGAGGAATTGTAGCTTAAGTGGTAAAGCACACACTTCATGTGAACTGAGCACAGAAATGCTGCTTCCAGACCTGCCTCATTGTTCAATAAATGTCCCATCTGCCTTTGCCCAAATTCCTGCTGGGCCCCCTTAATTGGAGGGGCAGTTTGAGGGGCTGGTTAAATAACTGAAAGAGAGTGAGCGCGTATGTAGCAGCTCCTGGGCACGTTGCAGCTCTTCCTAAAGCTGGCCCTTCTGGGTTCGTAGCTCTGTTCCTGCTGTGCTTTTTATTCCATCAACTTTGCAGTGTGGCAAATAAGAAAATCCGCAGGGATTCCATCAGAAGATATCTCTACCTATCAAGAACTGTTCTCTGTTGGGGACACTTTGCAGTGTGTGTGAGACTATCCTAATTTTAACCCACTTTTCCTTTTGCAGGTGCAAGTGCTACTCTACTATTTACAGCACACGCCCATCTCCTTTGCTGAGCTCAAACGCAACGCACTCTACTTCTCCACAGACGTGTAGCCCCGGGGCCCTGTAGCCACCTGCATTTTTCTAAGCCGAGGGGCACAGCACAGACTCATGAATCCAAGCACGGATCCTGCTGAGAATAATGTCGCTGCCCTGGAACCAGACGCTGCCCCATACCTCATGGGACGATTTTGTATCAGCCCCACACCCTTCTTTCCCCCCTGCCCACCTCCCAGCACAGTAGTCCACGTCTCTCGTACTTCTCGTGTCCAGGAGTCATTTTTTACGTTCCATTTGTTGAGCAGTGGGAAGGAAGTGAGCGACGGATGAAGACACAGCCTCTCGTTTCTTCCCAAAAATGGTTGCCGCCTTCTAGGTCCAATAGAGCTTCGCTGCAGCCAAGTCCTCTCCTCCAGCCGGCCTCGCCACCCGCAACAATGCTTGATCTTTTTTGCTCCCTGCCTTTGTGGCCTGCATGTACGCTGCTTGCTTGGATTTTCCTGCTTTTGGAGGCTTAAGGAGGACACCAAGGGCTCTTCGCCTCGTCCTGGTCAATCTACATTCTCTTCGCTTTTGTCTCGCCTGACAGACCTGGTTGCTGAACTCTGCATTCTTTTACCCCAGCTGGCAGGGCTGAAGATAGCAGCATTTTCGTTTTTTAAAAGCCCTGCCTATTCCAGCTCCCCCCACTTTTTTAATGCTGGGGGAGCCTCTCGTCCTGTGACTCCTGTGCCTCGGTAGGCTTTGTAACTGTGCATAATGTGGGGGGGGGGTAAAGCAGCCATCTTCCTGTTTTATTCTGTAAAAAGGTTTTAATAATGAACCTTGATGGCAGGAAAGTGAAGAGAAAGTGGCTGCTTGCTAGTCTTAGATGTGTGTACGTGTGAAAGAGAGTGATACCTACCTCCCCATCCCCGCCGCCCTGCTGTGTTGCCCACAATCACTTTATTTATGGTTAGATTCTCTTGGGACTAATTCAAACTTAATCCTTAGAAAGGAAATCAGATCTTAATGCGGGCGAGAGTGTCCTGCTCCCCACCCCTGAAAGGATTATTTGGCTGGCCGAGAGGAAGGCTGGTTGCCTTGTGGCCGTGCCTCTTGCAGGTGGCTCTCGCTAGCCAAGCCTGGCCAGGGAGCCAGTGGGTATTTCCTGCTCCCACCTCCTCCACATGGCTTTGATCCAGCCCAGCCATCCGCCGGGGCTGTTGGGCACCTTTCCTCCAGGAGGGTGTCTGGAAAAGGGGCCGTTTCTCAGTGCTTCACGCAGCATGGCTTACAGGGTTCAGCTAAGGAAGACTCAGGTTGGATGTGAAAGGTGTCATTTCAGCCCTTAAGAGCCTCCACCTGCACCCCCCATTTCTCTCTTTCTGCGAGAGATCGGGTGAAGCAGCCGAGGAGAGTGCAGCCCTCCAAAGGAGTGGGGGCTCTGTGTTCCCGATTGCCACCCCACTCACACCCCCAGGTGCCAAGCAGCAACCCAGCAATGAGTTGTATTGGCAAGCTAGACAGCCCTTGGTTTCATGGAGAAGTCCCCCACCCTCACAAGAGAAATTACTTCCAGGCCTGCCCCTCCACGTTAAGTGACTTCGGCCACACTTTCCGCCCAGGACAATGGAATGTTCTGTGGCCCACCGTTCAGGGACCAGAAATATTTTGCTGGCCAGAGTTGTTATTTTTCGGGCCCTCCTGCACAGATCCTTGTGGGTCTGCATCTACCTGTATGTATGTGTCTGTGGAAGCTGAAGTCATTCCTAAGCCAGAGCGCCTCCGCGCACTTCTGAGTGTCAGAATCTGATACCAGCATAGCCAGCCCCCCCCCCCCCCCGACAACTGCACTTGCTCTTTTTTCTGATGGTGAGGAAGGGGAGACTGGGACTCCTGGAGCTACAGGTTAGATTAGAAACTGTATAATTGATATTTGACTTGTTTAAGGATATATATTATATATATATATATATTTTTGGTTGTGTTCCGTTGCAGGTTTTTTCTCCCCTCTCTGTAGATGACAAACTTTAAATGGATGTAAACCATGTGAGGAGATTAAAAAAAAAAGTTAATAAAATGCAAAGCCCAAACATTTGCACAAATTACTTCTGGGGTGTTTGGTCTTTCTATCTCAATCAGTGTTGAAAAAGAAAAAGATCTGGCGTAACTAGCTTGGACACATGACAGGAGTAATAGTTCAATTGGTAGAGCACCTGGGAAACCCTGCCTGAATCCCTGGAGAGCCACTGCTGCCAGTCAGTGTGAGTGAGATGTGGGTGCCCAGTGGTCTGACTCAGTAGAAGTCAACAGCCTAGGCATCTAATACAGGAGCAGCCAATGTGCTGCCCTCCAGATGCTGCTTAACTAAAACTCCCCTCACTCTTGACCACTAGCTAGGCCCAGTGGCGTAGCGTGGGTTGTCAGCACCCGGGGCAAGGCAAGTAATTTGCGCCCCCTAACCCGTGGATTTTAGCAGGGGGCAGAGAGCTGCGAGTGCGAGCGCGCGCCCCCCAGATGTTGCACCCGGTGCGGCCGGCCCCCCCTGCACCCCCCACGCTACGCCACTGGCTAGGCCGGACACTGGTGCTGATGGGAACTAGGAGTTCAATAATACCCAGAGGTACCACTTTGGCTCCTCTTGTTCTAACAGCTCCCCGATCTATACCACCTTCCGCCCCCTTGCTCATAACTGTAGTCTAGCTGCATTTCCCCTCCTGTACAGGGATTATGCAAGGGAGAGGGAGGACCATGTCTTGCACATCTAGCTATGAGCACACCTGTACCACATGACAGAATTCATGCAAGCAATTGATCCCATGCCCTTATTAGGGGCTATTGCAGCTTAATAAGCGATTCTGCCAATAGGAAGGGGGCTGGCAAAGTGAAATAAAGACGGGGGAGAGTGGGAAAGCTTAATTATTCAGCCTGGGAAACAGCAATATTTCTCCTAGGCAACTAGGGCCGTTGCCATGGGAATGCCAAGATGGGTGCCTGGTGTGCTTCCATCCTCCTCTTCGGTGTCACTTCACAAACCAGCTCTGAACACACGAATGGGTCCCCCCCACCCCGTTTGTGATCTTTTAATTACAATTTCACAGCAAGTCCCAGTGGTGGCGCTGATTAGTGAGAGGGTGCAGAAGGCCCCAGGCTCAGTACGCAGCATCACAATTTGCTGCGGGGGGTGGAGAGCACGCAATATGATGCTGGCCTTTGTCTGATGCAAAACCAACCCAGAATGCAGATTTAGAACCTGCTCTAGAAAAAATAATTTAGTGGAGGGAGGCGGTGAGTCTTGAAGGCAACTTCCTTTCAGTCTAGCATGAAACGAAGCCCCTCGCCTTGAACCAGTGATGCTAACTGAGCTTCTCTCACCTCCAAAGACACAGCTGGGCACGTTCAGCACCAGCCTATGCACTGACAAGCTATAACTGCCTAGTTTAAGTAGATCATCAAGAAGTCCCACCTACCTGCTGCGCTGCCTCACTGAAGTCCTCTGGAGACCCCCAACAGTGCTGTACCGGAGTGGGGGAGGAGAGGTCTCCCTGATGTAGCTCTGCAGTTCACAAACCATCCAAGTTCTTTGGTGTTTTATTCAACTTTCTCTTTTAAGACGCTTCAGCCAGTTGGAAGCTTGAGCTCTCCTGACAAGCATCTGTAACATCTGCAGGGGACAAAACCCTACTTTTTCTTGGTCACTGGCAGAGTCATCCTCTCTTTTCTCCTAAAGGTCTCTTCCCAGAATGTACTGTAGTAGGGAGAGGGGCCCTAGGGTACCAAGCTTAGTGTGGGAGGCAGGAGAGCTGCTTCCAGCTTTACACTGTCTGTACCCAAGAGAATGTACGTTACTCCTTGCTATTCGTATAACAGGAATCTACATATAGCCTCACTACTGGATCCTTCTAACCCAGTACACCATTTCCAGCAGTAATCAGCCAAACGTCTCTGCAATGTGCACAGGCAGGGAATGAAAGCAACAACCGTCCCCTGCTGTTTGACGTTCAAAGGTATACTGCCCCTGCAAAAGGAGGTTCTATGTAGCGAACATGACTAATAACTGTAGAACGATCTCGCCTCAATGAATTTGTAGATGTCAAGCTCCATTTCAGACATCTAATTTAAATTTGATATCCATTGACAAACAACTAACCACAGCATCTAGGAAATATTGTTCTTGTTTCATTAGCATCAAACACTTGACAAGGCCTGGAATAAATTAAATCTTTCAATTTTCTCCTGTATACGACATAGTCATGAAGCTACGAGCTTGTGTTTGTAGCAAGTGCTGACACGCTGTAACAGCTTTTATGCTTGCCACAGCAAATGCATACACTTAGCAGAAGGAGTTGACAGAATACAGGCAGTCCTTGGAATTAACACCTAGTCGTACCTCTCCAACGATGTTTGAACAACACTTTGCTTAGATGACTCGCTGACTCTGCCCACGGGCTGGATGCATATCCTCTTTTCTAGGACACAGCTCTCAGAAACCTTTCCCCTTTCCTTAATCGGTTGTCAGGAACAGGAAAGTGAGTTGGGCCAGCTGTCCTGCACAGTTCACACCAGAAGGTTCCCATTCATTGGCATCAGCTGCTACCGTAAGTAGTAGTCAATCACTGCAGAGAATGCAGCAAAGCCCCCACAGCCAAGGACCCCAGCTTTCAGGCCAGCTGCAAGGCAAAAGGAGAAGGCCGTCAGCACAACAGCACATAATCAAGTTTATTTCCTGTAGCTAAGCCTATATTGTTGGCTGGAAAGCAAAAAAGATCACTTCCACTAGCAGGTTTGATCCCAACCCCTTGTAAAATATTCCTTTTATTTCAGCCCTACAGAGGATGACCTGAACCAGGTCCTGGCCCTAGAAACTGGAGCACTCAGTAAGATCAGAAGCAACAACTCTTGGCTGCAAACACAGAGATGGGATTCAGGTAGCACCAGTTGTCTTTCCCTCTCAAAGAAGTTTAAACCAATCGGACCCAACATAACAAGCTTAGCTAGAAGCTGTTCAGAAAACCATTTAATGCTCTTAGGGAAGATTAACACTCTTAATTTTTAACTTGCCCGGCTCTATCTAGCTCAGTATGGTTTACACCGAATGGCAGCAGCTCTGTAGGTTTTCAAGCAGGGAGTCCTTTTCCCAGCTCTACTTCGAGATTCCAGTGGAGACTGAAACTACAGGGCATCCTAAGGATTGAACCCTTAGACCAAGGCAGAGGTTTTCCATCCATGATCCAAACAGTCAGTGGGGAAAACACCACCTGACTGAGCCACAGCATCTACAGTGGCCACAAGTCAGCTTATAAGGACAAATCCCTGTGTAAACAGAAAAAAGCACCTGTCTGTCAGCGGAAGGTCATCAAAGACAGGATGAGACAATTCACCTTCAGCAAGCAGTTCCAACACCTTGGAGCAGGTGCTAAGACTAACAGCACAATTCTAGCCACAATTCTAGCTACAGTAAGTCCTACTAAATTCAGTGAGGCTTATTCCAAGTTAAATAGGGCCAGGATTGTAGCCAGGCGTGGGGAACTTGTGGTCCCCCAGATGCTGCTGAGCTCCAACTCCCATCAGCCACAGCTGCCACAGCCTAGGATAGGAGAGGTGGGAGTTGCAGTCCAACATCCTGCTCTGTGCTATGGCTCATATTACTTCCTGGCCATAACATTTAGGACCAGTAGAACCTGCAGCATTCTGTCTTTATCAGGATCCAAGTGAGCCCAGCGACTGCTCAACGGCAACAGGACTCACCCCGGAAGCCAATGGCCCCTCCAGTAATGCACCCACTCATCACGCTGTTCTTCCAGTCTGTCTTTCCTCGATACTGGGGAAATGAGAAACACAACATCAAGACCAGCCACATGAACCTCTGCATACAGCACCAATTCTAAACCACTTAGGCCCCAGATGTCTGAAAGACCACCTCCTCCTACAGACCCTCCTGAGTGTTACTATTGGCAGAGGGTGCCCTCTTGGTCCACTGCCCTTGAAAGTTCAAAGGGTGGGGTGGCCTGGGAGAGGGCAATTTCTGTGGCAGCCCCTAAGTTGTGGAATTCCCTCCCCACAGAGGTGAGCCAGGCACCTTTTGTATTTATTTCATACAATTTATATACAGCTTGATTGTAAAAAAACAAAATCAAAACATCAACCCTCAAATCTTTGGTCATATCCTAAAAATCCACATCTTTCAGGACCCACCCTATTCTTGCGACTAATTTATCTGAAACTGTTTTTAATATTTTATCTTGTATAAATAGTTGTATCTGGCCCAAGGCACCTAAGAAATACTGTAATAATCAATCAATCAATCAATCACAACAGCAGCGCTGCTTTTGTACTGTTGGGTGGGGAATAAATCTAGTGGCTTGAGATGAGAACATGAGAGTTCCCCTGCTGGGTCAGGTCAAAGTGGCCAACTAGATGAGATGCCCCAGTGGGAAGACCACAGAGATATTCAGGAATGTCACTTTTAGTCATGCATACAGTCCTACTGAAGACTGTGGCTTTAAGGCTGGCATGAATGACAGCTTACAGTGTAAGATGTTATATTTAAATAAGAAAATCATTACAAAAAACCAGCAGATCAAAGCCGGAGAGTTACTCACAGACTCCACCAGGCATTCAGTGCAGGAAAACATGGCACCGACAATAGCAAAATTCTTGGCGTAGGACATCCCTCTTTGCCCCATGTCTTTCAAGACCTCTTTGGCTGTTGGCGTGCGGTACGGATCCTTGGGGTCAAACCCCACATTGGTATCGATGCCGGCCGTGAACACACCAAAGGCACCTCCCAGCACGAATCCTGCCAAGTAAACAGAAATGTTGGCAAGGCAATTAGCAGGGTGACAGGCTCCAAATTCCATTTCAGTGTTGTTTCTCAGAAGCTTCCTCATCTCAATTTCAAGCCACTCTGCTCGGACACATGAAATCAGGGGAGGCCTGTGGCCCATCTAACTCAGCATCCTGTTCTCACAGGGGCCAACCAGATGCCTCGATGGGAAGCCCACAAGCCAGCAGCATAGCTAGCTGCCTGGGCGCCCAGGGTGGCACAAATGCCCTGCACCCGGAGGCGGGGCAAGCCAGGGCAGAGCACGCTGTGCGAAACCTTCACGGAGGTTTTGGGCAGCGCAGAGCCTGCAGGTACCCAAGCCGCTGCATCACTCCCCAGGAGAGATGTGTGGCTTGGGTGCGCTGCAGGCCAGGCTCCATGGTCACCCCCCTCAGTGATGTAACCCAGGGCGGCCCGCACCCCCTTCCTACGCCACCACTACAAGCACAAGCAGGACCTGCGTGCAACAACACTTCGCTCCCCACTTCTGTTTAAAGCCCTAAACGGCCTCGGTCCAGTATACCTGAAGGAGTGTCTCCACCCCCATCATTCTGAGGTCCAGCGCCGAGGGCCTTCTGGCGGTTCCCTCATTGCGAGAAGCAAAGCTACAGGGAACCAGGCAGAGGGCCTTCTCGGTAGTGGCGCCCGCCCTGTGGAACGCCCTTCCAGCAGATGTCAAAGCGATAAACAATAAGACATCTTAAGGCAGCCCTGTTTAGGGAAGTTTTTAACGTGTGATATTTTACTGTATTTTTGGTTTCTATGGAAGCCGCCCAGAGTGGCTGGGGAGGCCCAGCCAGATGGGCGGGGTATAAATAATAAATTATTATTATTATTATTATTATTATTATTATTATTATTATTATTATTATTCCCAGCAAACTGGCAATCAAGGCCATACTGACTCCAACAATGGAAGGAAAACATAGCCATCAAGGTTAGTAGCCACTGATCACATTTACCCTCCATGAATCTGTCTAAACCTCTTTTAAAGACATTCACTTTGGTGTCCATCCCTGCCTCTTGTGTGAGTGAGTTCCATAGATATGCTATGTACTGTGTGAATAAGGCATTTCTTTTGTCTGTTGTGAATCCTTCAACGCTCAGCTTCATTGTAAGTCCCGGAGTTCTAGAGTTATGAGGCAAACGTTTCTCTCTCCACTTCCTCCATGCCATGAATAATTTTATCTATCTTCTATCATGTCACCATTGACTCACCTTTTCTCTAAACTGTCTCAAATGCTGCAGCCTTTCCTCATGGGGCTGTTGCTCCATCCCCTTGATCATCTTGGCTGCCAGTTTTTGAACCTTTTCCACATCTAAAACATCCTTTTGAACCATACACAGTGTTCCAAATGTGGTCGCACCATAGATTTGTATAAAGGCATTATTATATATACCAAACATCCTGCCACTTAATGCTTTGCAGCTGATGAGCCAGCTAAAGAAAGGTGCATTCATTAAATGTTTAATAAGCAAGTGCACAATTCTTCATTACTATTATTGAGCTCTAAGTGCTCTAAAGTGCCATACAGATGCTTTTCTATACTACTAAAGGCTCGATAATAGCAAGGACGTATTTTTTGACGGCTTCCAAATGGGCATGCCTTTATGAATGACGCTGAAACTCTCCTGCTTCTTTATCAGCCACAAATATATTGTGGGCCTGCAGAAAAACTTTTAATAGGTCTTGCTATGCCATCGCTAATAATAATTTACACAGTGCTCTTTTCACTTGTGGTCGTTCTTGCAACAACCCTGCAAAGTAGGTTGGTTCTTCATAGCCCCAAGTTGTAGAAGCAGAGAGATGCAATGCTATATAATAAATATATTCACAATTATTGTTATTAACCACAAATACGCAGGAACGCATTTTCACAAGGCTTGCTGTGCCGTTGCTAACAAGCATTTTATGCTCTTTTCTCTTGTGGCTGTTCTTGCGACAGCCCTGCAAGGTTGTTGTTGTTTAGTCGTGTCCGACTCTTTGTGACCCCCTGGACCAGAGCACGCCCTGCAAGGTAGGGCCAGTGCTTATTAGCCCCAAGTTGCAGAAGCTGAGAGATGCAATTAAGTTTATTATACCCCAGCAGGATGAGCAGGGTATAAAATTATTATTATTATTATTATTATTATTATTATTATTATTATTATTGCACCTCTCAGATTCTACAACTTGGGGTTAATAGTGTCGCCGGAAACCCCCCCCCAAACACACTAACACGTGGTACACAAGCACCACATGCACACATGCACACATCTTCCCCTCCCTGACCCTGAGGACGTCCCTTTAGAGGGGCATCCCTTAAAGCCTTCCGTAAATAAGGAAGCGCTAGTTTGACAGCTCCCCGCTATGGCACTCCGCATAGCCCTATTCTTATTATGGGTAGACCGGCCGACCGAGTTCCGCTGTCAATCGGCGCCCGCCTCAGCCAATCAGCATTACCGAACAGCGCCCCTTGCGGCGGCCACGCAGGTACTGCAGGCTACTGCCGCTCTTTTCCTGACCCTTGACAGCTCTCGATACAAAGTTTCCGAGTTCAATTGACCGTGACTGATCTAATCAAAATGTAGCAAGCTGCTTCCTGAAGGCGAAAGTGCTTTGAACTTCAAAAACAATATCCCTTATAAATTCACTAAAAATCAGCCGTACTTCGGATTTTCACCGGACCACTTTTATTCTACTGCATATTGCAAGGACTATCAAAGGGGTGGCTTGATATCTAACGGCCATAATCCCTTCACCGAGCAGTCACGTACTCTGTGTTCTTTCCTAGTATACGTGACAACCTTGATAGCCATCGGTGATGGGCTCAGACAGAAGGCTATCAGGGACATAATGAACTGCATATCACAGTGTATTCCGCGCGGACTCTCACAAAGGACTGTGACCGGATTCCCCTCAGGGGGCAGGAACTTCGCCCTTTTTCTTTGTTCTTGAATATGGCTCATGTAGGGAGGGGGAAGGAGGCTCCGGCCAGGTGTCTGGACACTCAAGTTACCTGTGCAGCTCCTCCCCAACTCCTCCTATTCCTAATATAATCATGATGTAAATATGATGTAATTCTGGGGGTGTAGCTAAGGGGATTAGTAACTAATAAAAGTTAGGGTCTCCCTTTGTTCGGGGCTTCCATCTTGCTTCACCTCGTGGGCGGTGGGAGTCCTGTCGCGACAGTCTTTCTTAAATAAAGACCGAGCCTACTGGCTGCTGTTTTGCTCTGACTTGCTCTGGTCGGTGTCTTCATTTGCCCAAGAGGACCCTTAAATTTTCCGTTAACAGTTGGCGACCACGAAGGGACACTTGGTTCTCCTGTAAAGGTGAGAGGGGAGATAGAGGGGATCGGGCGCCACCGGGCTACCTTAGCCCGAGGATCCTTTTCTTCCTCTCCCTGCCTCCTCTTTGCGGGCGGTAATCAACCGTCACCAGAAGCCCAACCAGAGAGAGCAAAGGCGAGGTAAAGCCGGCTAAGGAAAGATCCCGGGATCTGCGGGGGACATCAACGGACGTGAGTATGGTTCCGAAGAAAATACATTGGGAGGAGGGTGGAAAATAACGTCTCCACAACAGCCAGATCTTTCTCCTTTGTTTCCAACGTTGCATCTGCAAAGTCTCGAACCTCCTTTCCCTTTTTCTCCCCCGTTTTCCCTTTCGGAAGTATGGCCAGGAAAACGTGGTGCTTATTGTTTCTCTGACGACCTTTCTCGGAGTCGGCCAAAGGCGTCCCCTACAATTCTCTCCTTTTCTCCCCCGCTTTCCCTTTCGGAAGTGTGGCCAGGAAAGCGCGGTGCCTACTATATCTCTGACGCCCCTTTCGGAGTCGTCCAGGGGTGTCCTTACAAATCTCTCTCTACCTTATCTGCCTGTGCAAATGAAGCCGCCCCTCCTGCCCGGCGACCTTTGTTAGGGATGACCCGGGTATGTGAGAACGCAAGGTCATTTGCTTCCTTTCAAACTTTTGTTTTCTCGGAGCCCGATCTGGCACTGCACTGTGCAGGCGTTCAGTAGGGAAGCCGAATTTAGTCTAAAGGCTAGGCAGGGGGCTGTTGTGGAGGGTAGAGGGGGAGGTTCACAATTGGGGCCCCACACTAGGATTAGCTTTGAAACAGTACTGTGGTTTAGGTTTCCGGGCAGCGACCCGTGGTTTAGGTTTCCGGGCAGCGACCCGTGGTTTAGGTTTCCGGGCAGCGACCCGTGGTTTAGGTTTCCGGGCAGAGACCCGTGGTTTAGGTTTCCGGGCAGCGACCCGTGGTTTAGGTTTCCGGGCAGCGACCCGTGGTTTAGGTTTCCGGGCAGAGATCCGTGGTTTAGGTTTCCGGGCAGCGACCCGTGGTTTAGGTTTCCGGGCAGAGACCCGTGGTTTAGGTTTCCGGGCAGAGACCCGTGGTTTAGGTTTCCGTCCAGGCTCGAGGTTTTTAAGCAAAAATTCGTGGTTCAGAAATAAGTAGAGATTCCACTAAGACTAGGACATTCCAAAATACTGAAAGGATCTTTTTCCATCCTTTTCTTCCCAAACCCTCTTCCCTCTTCCCTTGTGTGTGTACGTTCCTCCCTTTCTGTCTTTAGTTTTCCTCGCTAGCAAAACAACAACCTGATAGAAAGAAAGGATGGGAGCCCAATCTTCCAAACACTCAGACTGGACTCCTCCCGGCGACAAGGCTTCCGCGGAGCCTTTCCGCCACAGGGAGGACTCTGATACCCCTCTTCAATTCGTCCTCTTAAACTGGAAGGAACTGAAAGGGAGAAAGGGGCTCTCAAAGTCCAAACTGAGGGACCTTTGTAACATCTCGTGGGTTGCCTTTACCCACCACCTAGAGCCAGCTTCTAGATGGCCATCCCACGGCTCCTTCAATCTTCAAAAAATGCAAGCACTTAAAACTTACCTGGCAGACGAGAGGCCCCGACAATTATACTACCTGAACGCCTTTGCCGAAGCCCGCGAATTATTTCAACGGCAGCAAGCCCAAATTGTCCGCCAAATGGCTGTTTTAAAAACAACTGGACCTCCCCCATACGATGAGATTAGAGCTCAGGAGGAACAATTGGACCGAACCCTCGTCCCCTTCTACTACCCCGAACCCGAAGCACCCCGACAGCCAGGGCCTGGTGTGGGAGGCAGAGCAGGAGCCGGAGGGGGAGGCGCAGGACCAGGACCGAGGGAGAACGTAACAAACCTACCAGGCGCAGGACCAAGAGAGAATGTAACGAACCCACCAGCCACAGCCACTGCCCCTCCCCAAAGCACCCCTAACACACTGCCGTCCGATCCTTCCTCAAGCGCATCGAACTCGGCAGAGAACCAGGCTGACTTGGACCTTGGGCCTTTACTCAGTGGGCAGCTCCTAACAGAAGGAAGAGAGGGACCTGTTTCCAGTAGAACCAGAAACAGGGACAATCTGCTAAACGGAGAAATAGAAGGTGCCTTTCCACTGCGCGCATTACCTATACCTCCCGTCAGAGCAGGAGACCCTCCCCGTATGGTTTTTACTCACCAGCCTTTCCTTACCTCTGATCTAATGAACTGGTCCGATAAGATGCCCTCCCTACGGGACGACCCAGACAAATGCCACCGCCAAGTGGCCACCATCTTCTCCACTCACAACCCCACGTGGGCGGATGTGCATATGTTGTTGGGAGCCCTTTTTAATGAGGCAGAGAAGAGGGAGATCTTAGCAAAGGCAGGAGAAGCCCTTGGCCGGGAAGGGTACCAGCCAGACCGTCCGACCTCAATGACCCCACTGACCACTCAGACGTTACTTAACGACCCTGAGTGGAACTATAACACTACCGATGGCCAATGGGGTCTAAAAATTTTCAAGAAGGCCATCTTAGATGGCATCAAAGCTGCAGGACAGCGAACTGTAAACTGGACCAAAGTCCAAGCGGTCCTTCAAGGACCTGACGAACATCCCTCTGACTACTATTCACGGCTAGTCTCCGCTATTAAGACTTGGGGTGGAATAGATCCGGAGAGCCCACAGCACGAAGTGATAGTCAAGGGCTTTTTCAAAGATCAAGCCACCGCCGACATCCGAAAGGCATTAAATTCACACCTCGGATACGATGGAAAAACCGTAAATGAAATTCTTTCCATCGCAAAGTCCGTTTTTAACTCGAGGGATGAAAGGAAGAAGAAAGACCAAAAACCCGACCCTCCCCGAGTATTAGCTTATGCGGCCGCGGTTCCCACCTTCAAAGAAAAGTTTAAATCAGGCGGATCGGAATTACAGGACGAACGCGTCTGTTTCCACTGTGAGGAAGTCGGGCACATTAAAAGATACTGTCCTCTTCTGACCAGGAGATCTGAATATAGAAATTCAAAACCATACAGGCCAGAATACAAAGAAGGTGCATATCCCAGGGGTAGGGAACCTACCTCTTCCCACAATGCGAACCGATCCCCAGCCCAAATGCAGTCCCGTGCAGGACCTCCGCAACCGCGGCCCCGAAACCTACCCTACGGCACCACCAACCCCTTTAGCCAAGGAAACCATCCTACGAACCCGACCCACGAAATGGTGGTGGAAGAATATCAGGAACATTGACAATTAAAAGCAGATCCCGCCTCTTTCTCATTTCTCTGCCCGGTCTTGCAATTATCCTCAACAGACCCCATATGCACTATGCAAATTGATGGACAGAACTACGACTGTCTCTTGGACACTGGGGCCACCTACTCCACCCTCACTAACAGCCATTTGACCCCAGGAGAGGAAACGAAAACCGTAATGGGGCTTGATGGGATTCCCCGAAATTGCCCTTTATCCAAACCTGCAAAAGTCTCCGTCGGACCGTTATCAGTTAAACATACTTTCCTATTAACCTCCAGCCCAGTCAACCTTCTCGGTAGGGATCTGCTATGTAAACTAAATGCTACTATTCAATGCGGCCAGGAAGGAATTTACTTACACATGCCAAACGACTCCATATTCAACTTCCAAGGAGTCCTGCAAGAAGCTAACAACAAACCCATTGATCTTCCTCCCGAACTTCTAAATAGTGTCCCTTCCTGGCTATGGGGAACTGAATCGACCTCCGTTGGACTTCTAAAGTCCGCAACCCCAGTAAAAGTCAACTATAGGAAAGACCTACCCTTTCCCTGCACTAAACAATATCCCCTACCTCCCGAAGCAATCGACGGCCTCACTCCGATGATCGATGAATTTCTAAAAATGGGAGTTCTAGTTCCCTGTGCCTCACCATGTAATACCCCCCTACTTCCAGTCAAAAAGCCGAATACCAACCCCGTAAAATGGCGCTTGGTGCAAGACCTTCGACTGATAAATTCCTTCGTTATTCCCAGACACGCCGTCGTCGCAAACCCACACCACCTTTTAAGCACCATCCCGGAGGGAACTGTAGTTTATTCCGTAATAGACCTCTGCTCCGCATTCTTCAGTATCCCTGTGGATCCGGAAAGCCAGTTTCTCTTTGCTTTTACCTGGCAAACAGGCCAATTAACGTGGACCCGGTTACCCCAGGGATATGTAGAGTCCCCAGCAATTTTCTCCTCCATATTACACCAAGATCTCCTTGATGTGAACCTTCCGGGTGGCTCTGCTCTCAGACTTTACGTAGATGACATTTTACTCTGTGGACGAGATTTGGAATCCTGTAAATCAGATACTATAACTCTCCTGACAATATTAGCACATAAAGGCCACAAAGTATCCCCAAAGAAGATACAATACTGCCAAAAGGAGGTAAAATATCTTGGCCACATCCTCGGACAAGGTACCCGTGCCCTCACCACCGATAGAATCGAGGCCATAACCAGACTACCCCTTCCAAAAACCAAGAGACAACTCAGAGGCTTCATTGGAATGAGTGGATTTTGCCGAGCATGGATCCCCCGTTATGGTGAGTTCACTCGGCCCCTCACTGCAATGACACATGATAGCGCCCCAGACCAATTGCAATGGACTGCAGAGGCACTTGAAGCCTTCGAATGCATCAAATGGGAATTAAGGTCATCGCCCGCTCTTGGACTCCCAGATTATAGACTGCCCTTCTCTCTATTTGTCCACGAAAACAAAGGGGTAGCCTCAGGCGTCCTTACACAACCGTTCCAGGGGAGGAACAGACCTGTGGCTTATTACAGCCTACAGCTAGACACTACGGTACTCGGAAATGTAGGATGTCTTAGAGCCGTAGCCGCTGCAGCCTTGCTTCTAGAAAAAGCCCAAGAAACGGTTTTGGGACATGAATTGACTGTAAACGTTCCCCATGCGGTGGCCACCCTTCTTAGCCTACAAGGCTGCCAACGCTTCACGATACAGAGGCTGAATAGATACGAGGCTATCCTCCTAAGTCCATCAAACGTAACCATTAAAAGAGTAAATTCCCTCAACCCCGCAACCCTTCTACCCCTTCCAGACGACGGAACCCCACACCACGACTGTAGCCAGGTAGTACGACATGCTGAGAAACCACGGGGAGACCTTGACTATCTCCCTTTGGATAACCCACACCTAGTACTGTACACTGACGGGAGCTCGAAAGTAGTGGGAGGAGAGCGGAAAAGCGGATATGCAGTCGTTAGTGACACTGATATCCTGGAAGCGCGCCCTGTCCATGCCAAGTATAGTGCACAAGCGGCCGAACTCATCGCTTTAATCCGGGCATGCGAGTTAGCAGCAGGAAAGAGGGTAACAATCTACACAGACTCCAAATATTGCTTCGGTTTAGTTCACGCTACCGGACAAATCTGGCTGCAGAGGGGCTTCCTAACGGCCGCAGGCACTAAGATCGCCCATGCGCCCCTAGTGCAGCGCCTTATGGACTCCATACACCTTCCCGAGGAAATAGCGGTAGTCCACTGCAAAGCTCACACCAAAGGGAAAGACCCAGTATCCACTGGGAACCGCTGCGCAGATCACATGGCACAAGAGGCAGCCCTTCAACCGCTATCCCCGGACAATGAATTCCAGGGACCCCAAATTCCATCGGACGTAGACTTTAACCTAATGTATAACACCGCCACCCCTGAAGAAAGGCAAGGATGGGAAGAACACGGAGCCATCCTTGAGAATGGCATCTGGTACCTTCCCGACAAGAGACTTATAATGCCTAGACTATGGGTACCCAAACATGTCAGAATTCTTCATCAGTGTACTCACTGGGGAAGAGACAAACTTATAGACTCAGTACAACGCTGCTGGTATGCCCCCGGGCTAGCCCTCGCCGCGAAGACGGCAGTAAAGAACTGTCACACTTGTCAAACCTTTAACCCTAAGCATACTGCCAGAAGTCCACCCGGAGCCAGACCATGGGCTTTCGTCCCTTTTGAAAGTCTTCAAGTCGATTTCATAGATTTGCCCCCTTGTCAAGGTTACAAACATGCCCTTGTCATTATCGACCAATTGACTGGATGGGTAGAATGCCTCCCAGCCCGCCGAGCTAATGCCCAAGCGGTTGCAAAAACCCTACTGCACGAAATAATACCACGCTTCGGGGTACCGAGACATATAGACAGCGACAGAGGCTCTCACTTTACCTCAGAAATAGTTCAGCAAATCGCCAAAGCCCTAGGAATCAAATGGAAACTGCACACCCCATACCATCCCCCATCCTCAGGCCAGGTTGAAAGAATGAATCAACAGCTGAAGTCACAACTAGGAAAGCTTTGTAAAGACTCCGGAATTAAGTGGATCAACGCTCTCCCCTTAGTTCTACATAATCTCAGAGCATGTCCCCGGGGAAACTTAAACCTATCCCCCTATGAAATACTCTTTGGCAGACCCTCCCCGGTATATAATACCCAATTTCCAACTTCCGAGTTAGAGGTAGGCGAGTCAGAATTAACGCAATATGTGATACACCTACAGAAGCAACTCATTCGCCTCCACAGATATGCTGCCTCAAGCCAAAACATCCCTCTAGATGAAAACATTCACTCGTACCAACCAGGGGACTGGATACTCGCAAAAACATATCACAAGGTACCCCTACAGCCCACCTGGGAGGGCCCCTACCAAATACTCTTAACCACTCCAACTTCTGTTAAGGTAGCGGAAAAGACAGCCTGGTTGCACCATACCCGCTGCAAGCCGGCTTTACCACCCGAACCTACACCTGACGAATCACCCTACCACGTCCCGTGCCAGCCAGCAGACGACGACAGCTACAACGACCAGAACCAACAGACCGGACCAGATCGGGGCACGAATCGAGCCCAACAGACCGGACCAGATCGGGGCACGAATCGGGCCCAACAGACCGGACCAGATCGGGGCACGAATCGGGCCCAACAGACCGGACCTGATCGGGGCACGAATCGAGCCCAACAGACCGGACCTGAATCACCTCACACATCAACGCTCTGGTCCTCCGAACTCATCACTGCAACTAATCAAAAGGGTCAACCTCCCATCCGTCTCAAACTCCGGAAAGCTACACCACCTCATCGCCCCCCATTTGACAGCTCTGCAGTTTGACAGCTCCACCTCATCTCACCGCTCCCCATTTGACAGCTCTACAGTTTGACAGCTCCACCGCTCACCGCTCCCCATTTGACAGCTCTACAGTTTGACAGCTCCACCTCATCTCACCGCTCCCCATTTGACAGCTCTACAGTTTGACAGCTCCACCGCTCACCGCTCCCCATTTGACAGCTCTGCAGTCTGACAGCTCCACCTCATCTCACCGCTCCCCATTTGACAGCCCTACAGTTTGACAGCTCCACCGCTCACCGCTCCCCATTTGACAGCTCTGCAGTCTGACAGCTCCACCTCATCTCATCGCACCCCATTTGACTATGACAACCACCATACTCATCCTGCTCCTCCTCCATTTCACCACCACCTTTTCCCAGAACTCCACGATCACACATGCATCTTGCCCTGGATTACAAACTGAATACAATTACCTGGACTTTGGCATCGTAGATATGGTAAAAAGAGGAACATTAGATCGCCTTGGGGATTTCGAATTCTGCTTGCCAGAGACCCGCGTTCTGCTTCGGCACTCCGTTTCACCGATCCTCTCCGCACACCAAACCTGGGAACTCTTTGTTCGCTCACCATCCTTCCGACCTCTAGGCAAATTCATACTCACCAGAGACGGGCCCTGGAACCGTGCCCAATGCCTCAATGGCTCTTACGTACTTTTCTCCGATGGTACACTACAACAATCGCTGAACTGGACTGTTCTCGACAACGGTGGCGGAGAGTCAGTCTATACTGACCAGAACCACCCCACAGATCGTTTGATCCACGGATTTTACTGCCAAAGGGTAGATTCCACCCCCCGCCAAACCATTCTACAAGGCATCTGCCTCCGAAGGTACTGCTGCGTCTGGGATATTGGATTAGCCTCCAATTGGGACGGCAAAATGTACCTAGAAGGATGGCACTACCCCGTACCTCCTACAGCAGAATGGGATACCACCGGCCCCCAGAGATGTGGAGGCCTTGCTACAAACTTAACCTACTTGTTGCGCCAAGACCCCCTTCATCCGGCGGGCACTGCACCTCGACAAAGGGGGGAACTGTCAACGTCCCAAAACCCCAACAACAACGACCTCTTGTCCACCTGGCATTCCAACTCCTATCTGAAACTCATCTCCCAAATTGCAAAACAAACAACTGCCAACGAATGCTGGATCTGCGCCAACGCTCCTTCACACCTCCACAGCGGCATACCATTCCTTGGAGTACCCCTCACTTTAAAACAACACCTTTCCGCTGATGTACGCTCCTGGAACCTGACCGCCGTGAACTTAACCCACCAGTACATCTACCTGACGGGACCCACAACAGGCGACCTCTGCCGGAAATTCAGTGGCAACGACAAAGTTATCGGCGAGAGCACCTGTAAGTACACCCTTGATATTACCTTAAGCGGCAAGATTACCCTATGGCACCAAGGCAAACCTGCCACCCACCCTACCCTATTGTCCGCATGGAAACGTGTAATGGACTTGCCTGACCCCTGGGACCCTTCCCCGATCTCCCAGTGCTTTTTCCGCACCTTCCACACTGGGCGCATAGACTCGTGCTTGCAGGGGCTGTTCTGGATTTGCGGCCACCGCGGCTATACATGGGCCAGCCCCCACTCCCGTGGCACCTGCTACCTTGGACTAATTTTACCTGGGGTCCGTGTTACCCAAAAACTTCCCTCCGGAAAGAGGCGCAACAAGAGAGCGAAAGACTTGTCAGAACTCTCCGATGTAGCGGCCAACGGGGAAACTTACGGCCGGGCCCTCTTTCCCGCTTATGGGGCTGGCTCCAACCACGTCGATATCCTTAAACTGACCGACATACTGCTGAACTTTATGGAAGAATCCAATGCTGCTACCCCATCCATTTTAACTGAATTAACAGAGGTCAGGCAGAATTCGATCCAGAACCGCCTTGCTTTGGACTACGTACTCGCTTCGACTGGAGGGGTTTGTGCCCTCATAGGAACGGAATGCTGCACTCACGTCACAGATCAGACCTTGAACATCACAGGACACCTCAATAACATCCATAAACTGACCGATAAACTCAGGGATATCCAACACGAAGGCCTGTCGGACACTCAGCTCTGGAACTGGCTACCTGGGTCGACTTGGATAAAACAACTTCTGGGGAACGGCCTCTTAATATTGATCACTGTTGCCATCTGCATTGTTTTCTTCTGCTGCATGATCCACTGCTTCCCGATGTGCTGTCAAACTTGTGGTTCTTGTCTTCCTGCCCTTCGTCCGCGATCGACCACCATCTACAGACCACCGGCATCCAAAATCCAATCAACTCCCATCGAGATGGGGCCCTTGCACCACCTCCAGACTCTGGACTCTAGGTATGATATGTCAAATCTCTGTTAATTATGCGGAGAAAAGGATTGCGCGGTTTCCCTACCTACGCAATCTTATCTCCGAAGGGGGGAACTGTCGCCGGAAACCCCCCCCCCCCAAACACACTAACACGTGGTACACAAGCACCACATGCACACATGCACACATCTTCCCCTCCCTGACCCTGAGGACGTCCCTTTAGAGGGGCATCCCTTAAAGCCTTCCGTAAATAAGGAAGCGCTAGTTTGACAGCTCCCCGCTATGGCACTCCGCATAGCCCTATTCTTATTATGGGTAGACCGGCCGACCGAGTTCCGCTGTCAATCGGCGCCCGCCTCAGCCAATCAGCATTACCGAACAGCGCCCCTTGCGGCGGCCACGCAGGTACTGCAGGCTACTGCCGCTCTTTTCCTGACCCTTGACAGCTCTCGATACAAAGTTTCCGAGTTCAATTGACCGTGACTGATCTAATCAAAATGTAGCAAGCTGCTTCCTGAAGGCGAAAGTGCTTTGAACTTCAAAAACAATATCCCTTATAAATTCACTAAAAATCAGCCGTACTTCGGATTTTCACCGGACCACTTTTATTCTACTGCATATTGCAAGGACTATCAAAGGGGTGGCTTGATATCTAACGGCCATAATCCCTTCACCGAGCAGTCACGTACTCTGTGTTCTTTCCTAGTATACGTGACAACCTTGATAGCCATCGGTGATGGGCTCAGACAGAAGGCTATCAGGGACATAATGAACTGCATATCACAGTGTATTCCGCGCGGACTCTCACAAAGGACTGTGACCGGATTCCCCTCAGGGGGCAGGAACTTCGCCCTTTTTCTTTGTTCTTGAATATGGCTCATGTAGGGAGGGGGAAGGAGGCTCCGGCCAGGTGTCTGGACACTCAAGTTACCTGTGCAGCTCCTCCCCAACTCCTCCTATTCCTAATATAATCATGATGTAAATATGATGTAATTCTGGGGGTGTAGCTAAGGGGATTAGTAACTAATAAAAGTTAGGGTCTCCCTTTGTTCGGGGCTTCCATCTTGCTTCACCTCGTGGGCGGTGGGAGTCCTGTCGCGACAGTCTTTCTTAAATAAAGACCGAGCCTACTGGCTGCTGTTTTGCTCTGACTTGCTCTGGTCGGTGTCTTCATTTGCCCAAGAGGACCCTTAAATTTTCCGTTAACAATAGTAAAAATAATAAATTTAAAATAATAAATTTAAAATAATAAAACAGAGAATAAAGATCCATTGTTATTCACCACAAATGTAGCTGCACCGACGCTAATGAGCACAACGGACGCATGCGCTCTTCGCTTAAGGTCTTTCTCACGACATCCCTGCGAGGCAGGCCGCTGGGAGGGCCCGAGAAGTAACTATTCGCAAAACCAAAAAAAAGAGAGACGCCCCGCCACCAAACGCAACCCCTCTTTCCCTCCCTGCTCACCACGACCTACCCCCGACGCAGGCCAGCGCCGCCTTGAAGCCGCAGCTCTCCATGGCCCGCTCGACCATCTTTTGCTCGGGGCTCTTGGCCGGCGCCGGGAAGCCCCCGAGGGCGGCCGGGTCCAAGGCCCTCGCCTGCCTCGGCCCGCGCTTCTCGCCCACCAAGTGCTCCAGCAAGAGGCTGTACTGCAGCGCCCCGGGGGGCACCGCAGCTTCGTCGGGCCTACTCGGGCCCGTGGAAGATGAGGCCGCCGCCATGACTGTCCGTTCCCCGCCTCAGAAAACCAAGACTACGGCTCCCGTCATGCCTTGCTCCGCAGCGCCCGGCTCTCCCAATAGGATTCGTGCTGCCGAGGCTCACGGGAAATGTTGGCCGCTTGGCGGTTTTTAAACTCAACACTGCGCAAGCGCCGCCTCTCACGCCGCTTGCCTCCGCCGAAACTACGACTCCCGGCATGCACTCCAGGCGCGTCGCTCTGCTGGGATGGCCTTAAGCAGCATGGGACGTGTAGTTTTCTGGGGCGGTGGAAGAGCTTGACTTGCGCGAGGTGGCCCCCTGCCGGGCGTGCCAGGAGCCGTTGCATAGGAGAGAGTTTGCAAAGGAGGACCAGACGGGAGCATCTTTGGAAGGGACAGGTAAGTGTGCTCCAGGTGAGGCGGGCCTAGAGCTGACGGGTCCTTGAGGGCTGCTGCTGAGGGAGAAAAGAGGCACCCGAATTGTTTAAAGGGGCTCCCTGATATTGCAGAGGGGGGCTGAATTATTATACCATATTATATATTCAATTAATAATTACATTATTACAATGACCCTTGTCTCCCAGGGCCTAGTCTGCTACTCTGACCAACTATATCATACTATCTGGGTTGTGCTATTTTTATCTGACTCTCCATTCAGTGTGGCTCCTCCTTTTTATCCTTGCTAAAACTTTATTGGGGGGGGGGGGGTTAGGCCGAGAGGTGGCAGTTGTTCCAAAGCCAAGGTCACTCAGTAAGCTTTGTGGCTGAGTGGGGCCATTCTGGGCCTAGCCTGACGCTCTAACCCACCAGGGCCCGTGGCATAGTGAACTTTTAAAATCCTTAAAGTACCCTGGGGCTTTCCTGGAGGTTATGATAATGCTTGATTGTGGTTAAATACAAAGTGGCTGGTTGATAATGTATTATTATTAATTAAATTTGTATACTGTCCTTCATAACATAAATACATTGACTGGCACACCAACTCTAATTAAGAGTTGGGGGTGTGAGGAAGACTAGTGGCTCAGAAAATAAGTATTTTCAGATACTTGAAGGTGGTTTGGAAATGAGCCTGCCCCTGAGCAGTTGATTTGGGATGTTGCGAAAGGCCAGCAGATCAATTATTCAATATTTTTATTATTATTGTATCCCACACCCAAGGAAGAAGCAGTTGTGGGATTTCCTCCCACAGTTGTTGACATCCATGTCTGGTGAAACAATGGGGTGAACTGAAGTCAGTGCTATTTTTCTAGAAAAAGAGGTGCTGGAACTCACAATGAACTCCTCCCTTGTCTTATAATGGCAATGGAACCCACCTGAGAGGTGATGGAACTGAGTTATGGTGGGAAAAATCCCTGGGTGAAGTCAAGCTGTTGAATAGTTACAGCGTCTGCTGTGGCTGTAGAGACTGATATGGGAGAGACATGTTTTGTTGTAGCTGGGGCAGATGGAAGGCGTCCGGTGCTGCTGCTGCAGATGTTGTTTCTTTTTGTGCTCCTCCAAGCGGTCATTCCTCCTCTGGTCACTGCTGTGGATATACAACTTGACCATTTTGTCTCCAGGCACTGCAAGGGCATATGGCAGGACAGGCCCATGCAGAGTGGGGGGCAAAACTGGGTACACTTGCCCCAGATCTCAGGGAGCTAAGTTGGTTCCCCCCCCCCAACAAGCTCTGCACAGGCCTGTGACAAAGGTAGTGTTGCCAGTCCTTCCTGTCACGTTTGCAGACATCTTTGTACTGGAGAATTGGTCTGCCGACAGGCCTACTCCCTGAAGCCAGCTCTCCATAGACTACGTCCTTGGGAATCCTGCCATCTTCCATTCTGTGTTGCTTTGTGTCCCTCAAGTGTCCAAAAAACTTTGCCAGCTTTACTGTACATCTTGACTTCATCTCAGGTGCAAAATGTCTTGGGCCACCCCTGAAATAACAGGTTTTCATAGTGCACTTGTTTTCACGTTGGTGAGTAAACAGATGTTGTAGGCTTTTGAATTGCATGCCAAACCTATTTAACCCAAGGAAATAGTGTGGAATGTGATGGCTCTTTCTCCAAAATGCCTCCCACATCCATCTCTTGTGGCAACAACAGTTGCAGGTGCTTCATTCCAGCTCAGATTTCTTGTCCATCTAAGCCAATATTGTCCACTCTAACTGGCAGCAGCTTCTGATCAGTGCCGGCCCTTCACGTTAGGTGTGAAGATTTGATGTGAGGTTTAAAGCTTCGTAAGTTCAAAAACATATTGCTAGGTAGGTTCCATACTATGGTGACACGATAGAAGGTTATAAAACTGTACATGGGAGAAAGAGAAAGTGGAAAGAGAAATATTTTTTCTCCTTCTCTCATAACATTTGAATCTGTGGGCATCCAGTGAAGCTGAATGTTGGAAGATTCAGGGCAGATTTTAAAAAGCTTATTCACACAGAGCAGAGTTTAACTGTGGAACTCCCTGCCACAGGAAGCAGTGATGGCCACCAACTTGGATGGCTTTAAAAGAGGATTAGACAGATTCATGGAGGGGAGTTTTATTGATGGCTAATAGCCAGATTGGCTATGCTTTGCTTGCATGGTCAGAGGCAGGAATGCTTCTGAATACCAGTTGCTGGGACCCTCAGGAGTGGAGAGCGCTCTTGTGGGCTCTCTGATCCTGCAGGCTTCCTCGGTGCTCTTATTCTATCGCTGTACGTGTGACTTTGTCAAAGAAGTGCGTGTTCCATTGGAAAGGCTTGCTGCGTTACATAATTCGGCTAGTGATGCTGCTCTAATGTGACATTTGCCTGCTCAACTTGGAGAGGGAAGGAACACTGTTCCATCGCCACGCTCGCTTGGAACTGCCGGTGAACCTGTCCTCCGTTCACGAGCGTGGCGTTCTCCTACCCACCCTGTGCAGAAGAATGATCGTTTCTCTTCCCTGCTCCCCCTTTAAATATCCCGTCACCATAGCGACTGCTGGAACAGGGTGCCTCGCTGGCAGGCGGGTGCCAGCCTTCCCTGAGCGGCTATGGCTGTTGCGGCAGAAATAATCGGTTTGCTATTTTTAATAAAGTGTGTTGAAGGAGGCGTGATTGACAGCTTGGCCCAGGGGTACCATCGCAGGTGGGGAGGAGGGAGGTTATCCCTCAAAGCGAGGGGGGCGTCACTGAACCACGAGTAAAACGGAGGTTATGGATTGGGGCCTGGGGCTCAGCGGTGGACCATGTGCTCTATGTATGCAGAAGGTCCTTCGTGAAAAGGATCTGGCACAGAAGCAGGGGAGCTTTTTCAGCCCCGGGGCCACATTCCCTTTGGGGGGGGCACATGCCAGAGGTGGGTGGGGCCAGAGGCAAAAGTGGGTGGGGCAAGAGATGTAAAATTTAGCTTTGTATTGCAGGCTGTCTAGGACAAACCTAGACAGCATCTTAAAAAGCAGAGACATCACCTTGCCAACAAAGGTCCGTATAGTTAAAGCTATGGTTTTCCCAGTAGTGATGTATGGAAGTGAGAGCTGGACCATAAAGAAGGCTGATCGCCGAAGAATGGATGCTTTTGAATTCTGGTGCTGGAGGAGACTCTTGAGAGACCCATGGACTGCAAGAAGATCAAACCTCTCCATTCTGAAGGAAATCAGCCCTGAGTGCTCACTGGAAGGACAGATCCTGAAGCTGAGACTCCAATACTTTGGCCACCTCCTGAGAAGAGAAGACTCCCTGGAAAAGACTCTGATGTTGGGAAAGATGGAGGGCACAAGGAGAAGGGGATGCCAGAGGATGAGATGGTTGGACAGTGTTCTCGAAGCTACAAACAGGAGTTTGACCAAACTGCGGGAGGCAGTGGAAGACAGGAGGACCTGGCATGCTCTGGTCCATGGGATCACGGAGAATCGGACATGACTAAACGACCAAACAACAACAACAACAACATTGCAGGCTAGCTTCCACACACTCCTGCACACCTCTGATGGGAGGGTGTTCCACAGGGCAGGTGCCACCACCGAGAGGCCCTCTGCCTGGTTCCCTGCAAGCTCACTTTTTGCATTGAAGGAACCGCCAGAAGGCCCTCGGAGCTGCATCTGTATGAACACTTGTCTGTTTCTCAGCCCTGGATGTCTCCCTAAGCTCTTAACACTCAAGTTGTCTCCAGAGAGGTGGTGCTTTTGGTTATGCAACAACGCCGATCCCTCTCTTTCTCTCCTGGAGCAATCCAACTCAACTCTCTTCCTCTTGCGACTTTTTGCTCTCCATATGCCCTTGGATATATTCTGCCTGCCCACCCTGTGCCAATTTCTCCTGTTTCGTGTATTTGCTTGCTCCACCCACGCGCCATGCCCACTGCGTCGGCGGGTCCGAAATCCTGAGGAATCAGCAGTTCAGCTTGTGCGACGACGCAGGGGAAGCCGGCTGACAACTCAGCTGTTTTGTTTCTAGCTGGGCCCAGACCGCTGAGCACCCTCGGAGGCAGCCACGTTGTCGAACTTGGCAGGATCCACTCCAAAGTTTCCTCGCATCAGTAGCTCCAGGCAGATCTTATTCTGTGGCCCCTGCTACTCCTACATTCCTTCAGGCCACAAGGACTGGGAGTGGATAGTTTATTAGTGGCATTGACAGCATTTAGCCCCCAAAACGGCTTGTGGTTTTAACTGGACTGTTGCCTCGTCTTCTCCCAGCTTGGAGGCTGCAGTCAGAGCGGGATCAGGGCCTTCGTCTCGCCGTCTAATTATGGGCCTGTCCAAACATTGTGGCTTCCTTTTCTTTCCCTTGTGATTATGGCCAGTGTTTCTGAAAAGAGTCCACGTCTCCCTTCCCTGCCAGCGTCCCTCAGTTTCTCTTTCTGCGAGCTAAGCCTTGAGTGGGAAGAGGCTTCCTGACCCTCCCTGCTTATGTGTTGTGAATCCAGCAGGTATCAGAAGCCGCCTTTTATACCAAATCGTCTTCTAGTCTAGATTCTCCGCCTTGACCCCCCCCCTCCATTCTTTTTTTAACTGGAGATGCTTTCAGGAAATTGATCCCAGGGCCATGCAGGCAGGCACTCTGCCTTTGAGAAACAGCCCTGTCCCGTAACAGCACAGTAAGTGGCCTTACGCTGTTTAAGAAATAAGAAATTTTTATTTATACCCCGCCCTTCCCGGTTCAGAAAACCGGGCTCAGGGCAGGGCGGCCAACAACAAATTTAAAACACTTAATTGATGCAACAAAAAAATAGCATAAAATACCGTATAAAACGCGAATAACAATAAATTCAGAACTCACAAATCAATTTAGGGGGAAAATCCATCCAATAAACATTAGATGATCACCAGGGCTAGCTGGCTAAATTAGTCCTATTTGGGCTAGCGAGGAGACCAGGGGAGAATTAACTGTGGGATCCCAGAGCAGGTAATCTTCATAAAAAGGGGAGAGGGAGGGAAGGGAGGGGAATAAAAGATCAGGCTAAGTTTAAGTTGAAAGCCAGGTGGAATAGCTCTGTCTTACAGGCCCTGCAGAAGGAAGTTAAATCCTGCAGGGCCCTGGTCTCATGGGACAGAGCATTCTACCAGGTCGGAGCCATCACTGAGAAGGCCCTGGCCTTGGTGGAGGATAATCTGACTTCCTTAGGGCCTGGGACCTCTAAACTATGATTATTCATGGACCTTAAGGTCCTCTGCAAGGCATACCAGGAGAGGCGGTCCCGTAAATACGAGGGCCCTAAGTCCATCTAACTCAGTATTGTCAGCACTGACTGGCAGTGGCGCTGCAGGATTTCAGATGGGGGTTCTCTCTCCCAGCCCAGATCTTCAGGCAAAGGGGACATTCCCAGGTTGAACTGTGGGACCTTCTGCATGCAAAGCAGGCGCGCTCCCACTGAGCTCTTCCCTTGGGAATAAGGGTTCTAGTCCTCATGGTTCCTAGCGTAAGGCGGATTGAATTGGAACCTAGGAAGCTGCCTTATACTGAGTCGGGCCATTGGTCCATCTAACTCAGTGTTCTCTATGCTGACCGCCAGGAGATCTGCTCTCCCGGGTTTCAGCTGGGGGTTGATCCCGTGGGTCTTCTGCCTGCATAGCAGTTGCTCTGCCACTGAGTTGTGCTCCTCCTTCTGCCTTGTGGGTGAAGAACACCCTGCTCCTTAATTCTAAATATGCAGTTGCTCAGTTTGGAAAGAATGGCATGCCTCCATTCCTTGGTCATTTTACACCCAATCCCAGCAACGATGGATCAGGCAATTAATTAATTTGTTAGCCACCCGATACAGGGCAGTTTCTTGCAATCAAGCTTGCTTAAAACGGCCACCCATATTTAAGAGATCGTGGCATAAAACGCCACCCTCTGCAGGGCGAGCAGTGACGGACACATAACAGCAGCTAGTAATTTTAATAACTGTTTTGTGTGTGTGTGTTTTAAAAATGTTTTTTATACTGCTGCACACTGATGAGAAGGCAATGTATGAATACTTTAATGACAGAAATACCAGATCAGATCATAATAAATAATCTCAGAGACTGGATCGAGCGGCAATAGCTTCTCCTTGCACTTGAGGGACGTCCATCTGTAGGAACGCAAAGCCAGCAGATTCAGAGTGTGCAAGCTCAGAAGGAAAAGGGGAACAGTCTCCAGATGAGCGGCTTCTTCTTTTTGCCCCTGTTTCTCAAGCACTTCTCTTTTTCATCATTATGATGATGATGATCATCACTATTATTATTTCTTTCCTCTGGCTCGCTAAGTGCTCTCTTCCTCTTTGGGGTGGGAGGGGAAGCTTAAAAGTGGTTGTGTGGAAAACCACCCTGCGTCCAAAAATACAAGGCTTGGAAAAGGCAGCCAGGAAGCCGAGAGCTGCTTGGCGTTCTTTTGTAACAGCTCCCTTGAGCCTAAAAAAACTGATTCCCTCCCTCCTTGACTTTCTCCGCTGGCAGAATAATGGAAGAAGCTGTTTTCACAACTCCCTTCCACTGTGTTTCTGTTTAACTGAAGCTCTTAAATTTGAATGCTGCGGGGCAAAGGAGGAGAAGGTGTATGCTTTTTTTAACAAAAAGGGAGAAACTTAGGTTTCTAGTCCTCATGGGTGCAGACATAAATCTGTTTTTAGCCCACCATCAATTTTAATTACTAATACCTGAGGGGTTGTTTTTAACTGTGGTTTTATTGACAGTTTTATTGTTTTATTCCTTTTGTGAAGCGTTTTGAAGTTTGTTCGTTGTACAGTAGTTTGTTTGTTTTTTACAGCCAAGCAGTATATAAATCTTGTGAAATAATAATAAAATAAAATAGATGTACCTTTGACCACAGTACAGTTGACAAACAGGGTGTAGCAAAAACTTCTTTAAAAGGAAACACAGATTTTCCGCCACAGAAGCCCGCATTTCATTGACTGTACATGCATTCCACAAATTATCCTCACTGGCCCTGTTTCCTGTCACAAGGAGGAGGCAGCTGCTCTGCAAAGCAGGTTGGCATCTTCTCACCTACCCCCCCCCCCAATTCCTTTTCTTATTACTGGGAATCTTATTTGACAAGCTTTCTGGCTCCTGAAATTTCTCTAGGAGTCGCCTGTCTGCTTTCAAGAGCACATCTGCATCCATGAGGACTAGAAACCTGCAGAGCATCCCCTTTTAAAAACACAACAGCATAGCTTAAATTCTCCAGAAAGCGTAACTCTGCTCATTTTAACATGTTATGTCATTTTGTAACCTCAAGTCACTCGGGGCTTCCTTTGGTGGCAGTGATGAGCAGAGGCTGATTGACACTGAGACCAGTCTCCTTAGGTAGTTCGTATAATCAAAGAGTTGTAGCCTTGGAAGGGGCCCCAAGGGTCATCTAGTCCAACCCAAGTCCGGATTGGCTGTTGTGTGTCTTGGCTTCCCTGTTCCTTTTTCACCTCGCCATCCGTGCTCTCATTTCAACCAGAACTTTTTTCTTTGGCACCACGAGTCGCGCAGCAGCGAGGGGTCCCAGAAGGACCCCTTCTTACTGTTATTTTTCCTGCCTGATGCTCTTAGCAGCTCCGGGAGATGGCTGGATATAGCCTCACCCTCTCCATTTCCCACAATACCCCTGGTCCGGCATCACCCTGAGGAATTGTGGGAAGTTTCCTTGTCACCTTGTCGTTCGCCTTTTCTGAGACTGGGGTGGAGGCAGGGAGACAGGTTTCAGACCCCACAAGAGGGGAGGGACCTCAAACTCCACCCTCTGCCACAGGCCCTGATCCGCATCCCGCCCCTCAAGTACCCCAAGTGAGGAGGTGATCTCCCCACCGAGAGATCCCTTGAAACACAGAGCCTTGGGGACAACCCTCCACTGTAATTGATCTTCAGCCGCCCAGGAGCACCAGAAGAACTTCTGCCTAGCACACGGAAGCGCCTTGGTTCTTCCCAGCCTCTCCCTTGGTCCAAGAGAGGGTATGGTGGCGCCTCTTGCTAAGCCAGCCTTGGGGAAGCTGGCTAGGGAGGAATCGGCTGGGCTGTTTATAGCTGTCCGCCACATAATTGTGCACAGCTGTCTGAAGTTAAGCCCTCTCCACACAGGTCCCTTGCTGTCTTTTTTAGCATGGAAGCTGGCAATTTTTTTAATAATTCGAGAGAGCGCAAACAGCCTGGCATGATAGATGGAACCATCTGCTCTCCAGGACACAGTGGTGAGAGGGAGATAAGATGTCCTTTTTTTTTGAGTCTGGAGTCTTATTTAGGGTCGGAATTAAATACAGGCAAGGAAGGCGTGTAGCTCAGGGGCAAAGTGCCTGATCTGCCTTTGTTCAGAATCATGAGGACTAGGATCTTGGGATAGCTCAGTAGCTGAGTAGCTGCTTTGATGCAGAAGCCTGCAGGTGTAATTGCCAGGCAGCGATAGGGGAAAGGGCCCCATAGGATCCTTGCTTTGTAGAAGCACCTCTGCCAGCCTTCGGGCAGTCGGCCTTGATCTTGCCCGTCACACAAGTTAATCGGGATCTGAGCGTCGGACAATGAGGTCAGCAACCCGCTCTTGTGCTTTTGCGTGCCTACGCAGAAGAAAATTTCTCCTGCACGCAGAGCCTCTGTGAAGCTATCAAGGCTAGGTAGCCTTTGGCTAGGCCTGTCCTCTACGATTTTGACATCCTGTGGCAATGGGTTCCACAGGTTAATCCCACCCTTGCGTGCAGAAGCACTTCCTGCTGGTCAGTCCTGAATCCAATGGCCAACCTGGATCTCTAGCATTCGAAAAGAGCGAGGGGACCTCCATTTGCTCTCTGCCTCTCCAATACATTTGTCATTGCATGTGCCTCTATCATAAGAATAGAAAGCTTTTCAGAATCTTTTCCCCAGCCCTGCCTGGGATCGAACTTGGCACCTCTTCTGCATGCAAGCCATGCCCCCCCCCCCTTTGCAAAGGGAATCCGTTGCCATGTTCATCTGAGTCACCACCGCTGAGTGTGTGAGACACGGAGCAACGCTTACAGGGAACCCAAGCGCCTGCCCTCTGCACCGGGTTATCCTTCTGGCTCTGCCTTTGTCTTGCTGGGACCACCAGTGGCCCTCCAGGGCGTCGGACAGAGAAGGGTCCTTTGAATCTGGGACCTAAGACCATAACGAGAGCCTGCTGGGTCAGGGCAGTGGCCCAGCCAGGCCAGCATCCTGTTCTCCCAGCGCCCACCCAGATGCCCCCGTGGGAAACCCGCAAGCAGGATTCGAACACGAGAGCAACTCGCCCTTCCTGCAGTTTCCAGCAGCAGCCATTCCAAAGCATTGCTGCCTTCACTATGGAGGCACAGCCTAGCCACAAATTTGCCTCTTTTAAAGCCATCCCAGTTGGGGGCCATTCCTGCCTCCTACTGGAGCAAGTTTAATTTTGTGCTGCATGCAGAAGTCCATCCCTTCCACTTTGCAGAAATCTAACCCCCCCCCCAAAAAAAAACTCCTCTGGTCCAGGTAGGCTCCCTGGCTGGTTACCCCCCCCCTCCTCACAGCCCGCTAGTGAGCTGCCTTCTGCCTGTGTGTGTATGTGCGTACCGAATGCCAAAAAAAGAAAGGGAGGGGGAAGAAATGGAACCACCACCCTCGTAAGCTTCCGTCTGTGAATCATTTCTCAAGCAGCCAGTCTCTCTCTCTCTCTCTCCTTCATTGCAATGTGGTTTTCCGACCAGAGAAGCTCCACAGAGTTCTGCATTCTGAGTCTGGTGTGCAGATGCTGCTCAGGCGAGGCTGGAGGCGGACGGCACTCCTGTTGATGCAGCAAAGAGCGCGATCCCGCGGCACAAGTGAGTCCCCCTCTCTGCATTTTAAAAATCTTATTTATCGGCAGGGATGGAGAGATGGATCTCTCCCTCTTTCTCTCTCTATCTCTGCCCCCAATGTGTTTTGCCAGCCAGCTGGTGGGGATTCCGGGATGCTTTAGAAATAGCCCCCTATGGGGCAACGGGGTGGGGAGCTGGACCGTACATTCTCCCCCCCCCCCCCAGCCTTTTGAGCCAGCACCCTGCCGGAAAAAGGCTGCTCGGCTTCTGCTTTTTCCGAGACCTTCCCGCGCCCTTCCGCTGGATTGCAGAGAGAGAGAGAGAAACCTCAGAAGACGTGGAACGTGGCTTCCCTTTTTCCTTGCAGAAGCTGACACGCTTTGCAAAAAAATAATATTATTTCGCCTCCCTGTGTCTCCTGAATCTAGCAGGGGCTCCTGTGCATGCATGTGTGATTAGCCGGATTAAAGGACTTGCTGTGGTTGCTGTCAGTTGCTCCCCCCTCCCCACCTCTGCGGAGTTTCCTTAGCGACAGAGACGGGCTGAGCGTCTCTCGGCTTCGTGCAAAAGCATCTCTGGATCAGACCATCTCAGCCAGGCTTTTGCTTCTCCAACAGAGCCGGGCTGGCGGTCCTGGGAAGCCCAGGGGCACAAATGCAGCATGTCTCCCCTCTTCCACTCCTTATTTTACTCTAGCATCTGGGGTACACTTTCTCTGCACCTGGAGGCTCCACCTGAGTTTGGCTTCTCCCTCCCCTGGAGTTTGCTTAGCAACAGCAACGCAGGAGCGTTCTCCAGGGCTGCTCTGCTATGGATTGCCTGGAATGAGGAGGGCTGAGAGAAGACAGGTGGCGGTAGTTTTAGCTCAATTCAGGAGATGTAGCAGGTGGCCTGCAGAAGAAGGTTCCAGGTTTGATCCCCGGAAAGGACCAGAGAGAGCGGTTGATAAGGAGGGGGATGGGGGTAGGAAAACCTGTCTCTGGGATGGCAGAGATTCTGTCTGCAGCAGATGACATTGAGCTGCATGAATAAACATAGTCTGGTCTGAACATGGGAAGCTGCCTTCTGCTGAGTCAGACCACTGGTCCATCAAGCTCAGTATTGCCAGCACTAGCAGGCAGCGGCGCTCCAGGGTTTCGGAAGGAGGGACAATCCTGGCCCTGGGATTGAACCATGCAGACTCTCCCCGTGACCAACACCAAATTGTTCTGAATTGAGGGGCTGATTCGAAATACAAACACAGGGAGGTGCTTTACACAGAGGCAGAACGTTGGCCCATCTAGCTCAGTATTAAGGACACTGACTGGCAGGAGCGTCTCTCCAGGGTTTCAGGCAGGGAGTCTCTCCCCCAGCCCTACCCAGAGATGCCATCAGGGATTGAACCAGCGACCTTCTGCATGCAAAGCAGGTGCCGTACCACTGAACTACAGCCCCATCCTCCATAGTCTGCAAAATAACTAGTTCCTAGGGTTCCTTTTGGAGGGGAAGGCCATCACCTCCAGATCCTTCCTCATGCTCGGCGAGGGCCAACGAGAGTTGGGAGCCCATCTCGCCCACCACCCTCAGCTCAAGGCTCTCATGTTCTCCTTGCTCCCGCAGGAGGCAGTGACAGCCACCAACTTGGATGGCTTTAAAGAGGACGTGACACATTCTTGGAAGAGAAAATAAAAAATTCCTTCCAGTAGCACCTTAAAGACCAACTAAGTTAGTTCTTGGTATGAGCTTTCGTGTGCATGCACACTTCTTCAGATACACTGAAACAGAAGTTGCCAGACCCTTCTATATAGTGAGAAGGTGGGGAGGGGTATTACTCAGAAGGGTGGTGGGAATGGGAGATTGGCAGATAGCTGAGATGAGCCTGTTGACGACTCTTAACGACTGCAATAGGTCTTACAGGAAAAGGCAAGGGGTGTTCTTGGAAGAGAAGTCTGTTAATGGGTCCTAGCCACAGTGGCTGTGTTCTGCCCCACGACTGGAGGTAGTAAGCGCTTCTGCACATCAGTTTCCTGGGAATCGCAGGTGGGGAGAGCTGCAGCGGATGCCCAGGTCCTGCTTGCTTGTTCGCTATCCGTGGGGTGCAGTGGGTCAGTGCGTCTGGCTGTTAAGCAGAAGGTGGGTGGTTCGAGCCCACCTTGAGGGCTGGACTAGATGACTCCCAGGGTCCCTTCCAAATCCATGATTCTGGGATCACTTCTAGGATTCTATGTGCAGCTGCTTGACTATTGTGGGAACAGGAGGCCACTGGCCTCATCTAGCGGGCTCGACTTCTTCTGTCGCGTTCCCAGTGACAGCAGGTGAGAAAGTGGGGGGGGGGGGGATATATTGCAAAAGCAGCAGAACTGAAGGCAGGCAGGACAGGGAACCGGCCAGGCTGACTTGGGGGCTGATGGGATTTAGAGTCCAGCAACATCTTCAGGAATTCCCCTTTGCTGTTGAATGGGTCACAGCACGTGAGCAGATTCCTTGCCGAGTGGGCAGCAATGCCTGCCCTCTCCTGTCAGCCACAGATGGCAGCTAATACGAGCCTCCATGTGTAAGGGCAGCGTCCCCAAGATTGCCAGCCACCGTAGGAGAATATCCAGTGACTTCGCGTCTGGCTGTTGCGCTCCCCAAATTCGCCTGCTTGGCTACTGTGGGGAACAGGATGCTTGTGAATAGGGGGGCCTTTGGCCTGATCCAGCCCAGGCACTTCCAGTGCTCTTATTGCACTGAGTGAAAGGAGGAGAGGCTATTCACCTCCCCACCCCTCAAATTATCTTTGCATAGCTGTCAACTTTTCCCATTCCTTGCAAGGAATCCTATTTGGAATAAGTGAATTTCCCTTTTAAAAAAGGGAAATGTTGACAGCTATGCATCTTTGTTTTATAGTTTTGCCCCTTCCAGCATTCTTTGGTTTTTGGGTGCATTTTATTATCACATTAGACCATCCGAAGAGAGGCTGGGTGCAGGATCAGGCCCATCTAATGCAGTATCCTGTCCCCACAGTGGCCAGCCAGATGTCCCAAGTGGGACCTCAGCACTAGAGCAGCTCTCTGCCCACTTGCGATTTCCAGCAACTGGCATTCAGCACTGACTATGGCTCCTAGAGCTCTAGGGACCGTCTGATGAGATCGATTGGCAGGATAATAGAATATTAGATTTGGAAGGGACGCGTAAGGGTCATCTAGCCCAACCCCCTGCAATGCAGGAGTCGCAGCTGAAGAATCCCTGACAGATGGCCATCCTGCCTCCACTGGAGAAGATTCCTCCATCATCTGGGATAGTCCATTCCACGCAAAAGGAATAGGAAGGAGAGAGGCCTTTTCCTTGCGATGTATTAAGATTATGTAGAAACCTGGGTTCAAAACCTGTATTCACCCACAAAGGTTCCCAGGTGACCTTGGACCAAACCTCAACTTTTAAACTTTTTATTCATATGTGTAATGAGTGGGGATGGGGGAGAAGAACTCAGTTTGGTTCTCATTTTAACACAAATCCACCTGAACCAATAAAAGTTAAAGGGACCCCTGACCATTAGGTCCAGTTGTGGCCGACTCTGGGGTTGAGGCGCTCATCTCGCTTTATTGGCCGAGGGAGCCGGCGTTTGTCCACAGACAGCTTCCGGGTCATGTGGCCAGCAACAAAGCCGCTTCCGGCGAACCAGAGCAGTGCACGGAAACGCTGTTTATCTTCCCGCTGGAACGGTACCTATTTATCTACTTGCACTTTGACGTGCTTTCGAACTGCTAGGTTGGCAGGAGCAGGGACTGAGCAACGGGAGCTCACCCTGTTGTGGGATTCGAACCGCCGACCTTCTGATCGGCAAGCCCTATACGCAAACCCAAAAATTTCTCTCTTCTGTGTAATCCACACACTTCCCAACTTTGCGGTCCTGTTCTCCAACCAGAAGTAATTGTCGTGGGATGTTGCAGCGGCTACTGGGATAAGTGTTTGGGTAGGTTTGTGGAGCCTTGTTCTCTTGTCAGACCTCCTGCCGTCTGAGTCGCTGCTGCATCCCAGGGTGGAGATGGGCAGGAGCAATGCAGTGACAGTGCAGTTCAGGTGTGCCAGGAGAAGCCTCGCCCCTACCCTGCTTCCTCCAGGTATGCAAAACCAACCAGGTCGGTGGGAGGTCAGGTACGTAGTGCAGCCTACCATGTTTTACGGCGGGGCCTTCTCATTGGTGGCACCCCAATTGTGGAATATCCTTCCCTGGCAACTTTGAGATTGGGCTGGTACGACATGGACTATCTTTTGGCACCAGGTAGAAGCATTTATTCCGCCCCCCCCCCACGTGTTTTGAGTTGTCAGCATCAGCCTATGCTGTGTAGAAGATGCAACAGATGTGTGGAGTGGGGGTGTGTGTTTCGCTCAGTTTTTTAGACTGTGAACTGTAGATACTGTGAATATATTTTTGATGGGTTGGTTTTGAGGCAGCGTTTGGATGCTGCGACCCTGCTTGAGTTCTTTGTATGATAAAGAGCCGTAGCTCCATAGTAGAGCATTTTCTCTGCATTCAGTCCCTGGTGGCATCTCCAGTTCAGGCTAGTTGAGACCCCCGTCTGAAATCCTGGAGAGCTGCTGCCAGTCAGTGTAGGCAGTACTGAGCAAGGTGAACAATGCCTAGCTAGATAACTCTGTGAGACTGCCCGTGTTTTGGATGCTGCAGGGTCCGGGTTCAGTCTCCAGACTTAAAAAAGCATCCAGCTTGCAGACTCTCCTATTAAACCGCCCCTTAATTCAGAACCATGAGGACCAGAATCTTGCCAGGTAGACCAACGGATTTGGCTCAGTAAAAGGGCAGCTTCCTGTTTAAGGCTGTGGGGTATATGCAGGTAGGATAGAAATAAATACTGCTTGAAAAGAACTAAGGATTTACTTTTAGCACCGTAAACAATAATTTCCACACACTTAAATAACCAGCGAAAATGACATAGCCGTTCCACTTAAGCCCACGTTGCCCCAGGGCCCATTCGTCACTCTGTCCTTCACAGGGTGTCACGCTCTTGAGTCCCAGGGGTTTGCGAGTTATTCTGCAAATATATGGCAGGTATACTTTTAAAAACAGCAGTAAATCTAGAGAAGCTCACCAAACTGGAGAAGCTTCTTGCAAAAGCTCGGCTTTTCATCGCTCCTTCCTCCTCCTCCTCACGTGTCAGTGAGTTCTGGCTGATGCATCTCGACGAATCTTAGCACACAACAATTCCTTTCTGTCCCTCGCGGAATGCAAGGCTGCCGTTTGCCAGGAAATCTAGAGAGCCAGGGTGGTGGGTGGAGTGAAGTTTCAGATCCAGCTGAGAGATAAGAGGGGGCAGAGCCAGGCTGCTGCAGGATCAGGCCCAAGGGGGCCTGCCCAGTGCAGGATCTTGTTCTCTCAGCAGCCAGCCAGATACCCCCAATGGGAAGCCTGCAAGGAGGACCCAGGGGCAAGGAGGACCCTTTCTCCATGTGCCCAAAAACTGGTATTCAGAGAGGCAGACTGCCTCCATCCCTGGGGGTAGATTGTATGGATGCAAAAGGCCTCTTGGATTTCTCCAAGAGTGGGATGGGGTGTTCAGAAGCTCACTGGTTTCTGCGTGTGGCTGGGGAGAAAGCTGGAGAAGGCTGGCATCAGGGTTAGGCTGCAATGAGATTGCAAACTGGAGCGCTAACAAAGGCAGACTCTTGTAACTGTTGGGCCAGGGCTGGCTAACCCAGCTCCCATCATCCCTTCATGTAGTATCCAAATCAAGGGAAGTAATAGGACCATTCTATTCTGCCTTGGTCAGACCACACCTAGAGCCCTGTGTCCAGTTCTGGGCGCCACAGTTTAAGAAGGATGTTGACAAGCTGGAAGGTGTGCAGAGGACGGCGACCAGGAAGATAATAATATAATAATAATAATAAACTTTATCTATCCCCCGCTCTCCCCAGCCAAGACCAGGCTCAGGGCGGCTAACACCAAATATAAAAACAATTGATTGTAATACAGCTTAAAAAACAAGATTAAAATACAACATAAAAACATTAAAATGCAGCCTCATTTCAGTGGAAACTCAAATCAAAAACTTTTTGGGGGATGAAAACGTCAAGTCTTCACCAAGGCTAACTATCTAGACGTCCTTCATGGGCCAGAAAAAAGCCAGGGAAGTCCCCAAGTAGGAGTTCATCACAGAAGGAAAAGGGAAAAAGAAAGAGGGGGAGGGGATCAAGTTGATTCCAAGCCAATGGCCAGGTGGAACAACTCTGTCTTACAGGCCCTGCGGAACGAAATCAGATCCTGCAGGGCCCTGGTCTCATGAGGCAGAGCTTTCCACCAGGCCTGAGCCAGTGTTGAAAAGGCCCTGGCTCTGGTTGAAGCTAATCTGACTGCCTTAGGGCCGGGACCTCTAGGATGTTGCTATTCCATCAAGGGTCTGGAAACCAAGCCTGATGAGGAATGGTTGAAGGAGCTGAGTATGTTTAGTCTGGTAAAGTAGAGACTGAGAGGAGATATGATAGCGATCTTCAACTATCTCAACAGCTGTCACATGGCAGAGGGAACGAGCTTGTTTTCTCCAGCTCTGGAGGGCAGGACATGAACCAAGTTGCAAGAAAGGAGATTGCGACTCAACATCAGGATGAACTTTCCGACAGCAAGAGCCATTCAACAGTGGAATGGTCTCCCTCAGGAGGTGGTGGCCTCTCCTTCCTTGGAGGCTTTTAAGCAGAGGTTATGCTTTAGCTGAGAGTCCTGGCATTGCAGCGGGTCAGGCTAGAATCTACCGCTCTGTGATTCTGTGATCCCTGACCCTCAGCCATGCTGTTGCTGGGAGTTGGACTCTGGCAGCACCTGGAGGGCCAATGCTCCCCCAACTCCACTCTGCAGCTTCTGTTACCTTTCTGGACCTCTAGCTGTCTTTCACCTTCTATCGAGCTCCAGGGGGAATTAACGCATACATGCGTTGGGATAACTGGGAAATAGGCCTTGTTGTTGTGCGAGATTGCAGGGGTTCCAGATGCTTGCCCAAGGTCCTGTGTTTCCTTTTGGGAATGTGGCACAACGGAGACTGGGGTGTCTTTAGGAAGCTTTACTTCTTGGTCGCTTCACTGCCTCTCAACACCAAACTCTGGCTTTGTCCTTCTAATTAGCCTGAATTAGCAAGGGGAGGGGCCCCACCCATTTTGCATCTCACTCAGAGCCCCTTTCCTTGGCTCTCTTAATGGCCCATCACCCAAGCGATCGCCTCAACACAGGAAGCTAGTCTGGCTTATAGTCGAACACTTGCTTGATCCAGGAGTTAGAAGGATCTTGCATACAGCCTCCTCCCCCTCCAAACTCATAACAATATTTATCAATTCCCGGTGGCTCCTGTAGAACCATAGAATTGCAGAGTTGGAAGGGATCCCGAGGGTCATCTAGTCCAACCCTCTGCAACGCAGGAATCTTTTTGCCCACGACTCAGAGATTCAGAGTCTTGTGCTCTACCAATCGAGCCAATAGGACTGTCTCTATATTTCACTTTTCTCCAGAGAAGTCCAGTCTGTGTTTACAGGATTGCCAGGCAGTTCTGATTGGGTTTTGTTCACCTCCCCTCCAACTTCCTGAGGCTTCTAGCCCACAAGTCTAAATTCTGTGAGCCAAACTCCCAGCCGCTGCTCTTCCTGGCTCTTCCAAGCCCCAAAGAAGCCAGTCAGGGAGTGCTTCGTGGGCTGCAACTTTCCCTATTAGAAAACCCCAGCCATTCTTCTCTCATCTCTCTCTGTCTCATGCTAAGGAAACTATTTTCCTGCTGGGTGTCGGCAGTGCTGATTGCATATCGATTACCTGTCAAATGCCTGCGGTGGCCTAGTTCGTTAACATTTTTAAATCGGAGCATCACGGGGCCTTTTCTGCGGGGCAGAAGCCCTGAGATCCAGGCTGGTGAAATTCTCTCTCCCTGCCCCCAGCTGGATTTGCTCACTGCACACCACAGGTTTTTTTCCCTGGGGGAGCTCACAGGAACTCCGTTCTGGCACCTCTAGGGGGCACCATTGCCACTCCAAGAGAACTAGGGAGGGGTTCAAGATGAGTTCCAGCACCCCTTTTTCTAGAAAAACAGCACTGGGTGTGTGTATTGCGGGGTGGGGGTGCGGGGAGCAGGGAATCCACCGGGCTTCCTGGCACCTGCTTGGGTTCCCCATCAATGTGTTTCACGAATCTTCATCTCTGTCAACCATCCTCCCCATCTATTGGCTTGTGTCTGACCGAGATGAGTCAGGAAGGAGATTGGTATCTCTCAAACGCTGCGGTTTCCAAGGGCTTCGAGGGAGTCTCTTTCGACCTCTCCTAGTCCTATCTTGGCTTCGCTGCTGTTTCCTGACTTCTGTAACCCCCGGTAGGGAAGCTGTGACAACCTCCCCCTTCCCCATAACACCCCCCCCCCCGGAGCCTTTCTTTGACCCATCTATCTTTTTGCTTTAGTCAAAGAACTTTGGGGTTTCGGTTTGGACCACTGCCCGAAGCTTCGAGGCAAATCTTGCTCTTCTGCCTCATAAAATAGCAATAATAATAAATAATAAAATTTTATTTATATCCCGCCCTCCCCAGCCGAAGCCGGGCTCAGAGTGGCTAACAACAATAAAAGTAACACAGCATTCTAAAATCAATCATTCTAAAATCAAATCAAATCAGATTAATGGCAACCATTGGGCTAGAGTTCTGTGAGGATTACCAAAGGAGGGGGTCAGACTGTGCCTTGGCCAAAGGCCTGGTGGAAGAGCTCTGTCTTGCAGGCCCTGCGGAAAGATGTCAAGTCCCGCAGGGCCCTAGTCTCTTGTGATGGAGCGTTGCACCAGATCGGGGCCACGGCTGAAAAGGCCCTGGCTCTGGTTGAGGCCAGCCTGACCTCCCTGTGGCCCGGGACCTCCAAGATGTTTTTGTTTGAAGACCGTAAGGTCCTCCATGGGACATACCAGGAGAGGCGGTCCCGTACAAGGGTATGCGGTCAGGTACAAGGGTCCTAGGCCGTAAGGGTCCTAGGCCGTATAGGACTTTGCTTTGCTTTTCAAGGAGGGCTAAAAAAAAATCACCTGCCTCCTTTTGGAGAAGCCTGCTCTGCATCTGTCGCAGGTGTGCCTTCTCACTGGAAGGCAGTGGGCCCCGCGCAGGGGTGCGACGGGCACCCTCCTCTGAGTATGGGCAAACCTCTGTGCATCTGCCTCATGGGTGATTGAATTTGGCTGGTCAAAAGCTCTGTGCAGAGATATGGCAGAATTATTTGCAGAGGAGAATGACTCCCATCCTTAACCCTTATCAGCCGATACTTTGTCCCTTTCAACACAAACGCATCGCAGTGTCGCACCAGGAGAGGGTTAAGGGGTTGTCTCCCAGCAGAGGCCCCACGGCAACTAATCTTAGCCAGCCGTTTCTGCTTTTCCCATGTGTTGGTTTTTTTGTACCGGATGTCAAGAACACCAGTCCTTTGAAGGCAGGCGAGTGGGCGGGAGAGAATTGAAAGGCAGCTTTTTAATAAAAGACAAGCGGGTGTTCCTTCCTCGACAAGCACTAACGACACGACGGATTGATGGGCACCTGGTGCCCAGACATACGTGGCAGGCGGGTCGCCGATATGTTTATTATTTGTGCTTTGAGGCCTCTTCCTGAATCAAATGGTTCCAGGGCAGATTGCAAAACCATCCCAGTTAAAAGTGTATTATGACTCTCATGGAACCACAGAGTTGGTCATCTAGCCCGAGCCCCTCCAGTACAAGAATCGCAACTAAAGAATCTTTGACAGATGTCCGCCCAACCTCTACTTTAAAAATCCCAAGGAAGGAGAGCTCACCACCTTCTGTTCCACTGTCAAACAGCTCTCACTGTCAGAAAGTTGAACTTTTAAGCACCGCCTCTCAACATATGAACTGACCCAGACTCTGCAATCATCCTATGAGGCCCTTCTTCATTTGACCTCCCCATGAGAGGTGCGGAGGGTGGCAACATGAGAACAGGGCCTTTTCTGTGGTGGCTCCCCATTTGTGGGATGCTCTCCCCAGGGAGGCTCACATGGCGCCTTCATTGTACAGTCATACCTCATGTTACGTTCTTTCAGGTTATGTCCCGCGGCGACCCAGAAGTACCAGAAAGGGTTACTTCCGGATTTCGCCGCTCGCGCATGCACAGACACGCAAAATGATGTCACGCACATGCGCAGAAGCGGCAAATTGCAACCTGCACGTGCACAGACGTGCCGCTGCGGGTTGCTTTCTTTTCATGTTGCGAAAGGGCCTCTGGAACGGATCCCGTTCGCAACCAGAGGTACCACTGTATACTATTAGGCACCAGGCAAAAACATTCCTCTTAACCAGGCCTTGGTGCCATGTTCCAGCACCCCTCAAACCACAGAGGGTGATGCCAAGGGGGCCTCTGATCTTAACCCCCGGGCAGACTGACATGGAAGGAGACGGCCCTTTGACTGTTGGGGACCCCAGTCATTTAGGACTTTACATGACAGTGCTAACATATACTTGGGAGACACACCACTCAGTCTCGAAGCTTATGGGCCACTTACAGCCTTTTTCCACCCTAACCTACCTTGCACTGTGGTTGTGGGGAGTAAATCAGGAAGGGGAAGAGCGTACACGTGACCTTGACCTCCTCAGAGTAGAAAAGGTGGGATGCAAAAGCAATAAATAAATAAACAAAACAAACCTTCTTGCCTGCAGAGTTTGTGTCTGAGTGATAATTCAAGGCCTCTCGTCCCTCCAGTTTGGGGGGCTACTGTTGAGGGGGGGCCTTCTAAAACTGTGGCAGCTGAAAATCACTCTTGTGATCCTTTTGTGGTGTTCTCTGTGTGACGAGAGAGGGATCAGAGAACATGTGGAATATCTCTTCCAGATGCTGCGTCAGCCTGCGCCAGATGTTCTCTAACTCTGCCAAGGAGTGGGGTGGAGAAAGGGGCTCAGCAGTCTGTCCCCATGTCCTACTCTACCTGGAGACAATGCCTGCTTTGCAGGGTGGGCGGGCTTCAAATTGCACCTGGGCATCTGAAATGAACAGGTACATCATACACAAAGGTCGTGTGGGCACATGATTGTGCGCCGGAAGGTATTTCTATTCAAATAATCGCTACTGCTTCTGTGGTTGTGTGGTGCAATGGTTAGCGTGTCGGACTAGGGTTCGAATCCCCACTCAGCCATGAAGCTCCCTTGGGCCGGCCATTGCCTCTCCCAGCCCAGCCTACCTCACAGGGTTGTTGCGGGAATAAAATTGGGGAAGGGAGCAATGTACTCACCTCCTTGAGCTCCTTGGAGGAGAAGGTGGAGTATTACCTGCAACAAATAAGTAAATAAAATGCATTTATACATACCATTTCAACTGTGGGGAAAAGGCAACCAAATATGGGTTGTAGCCAAGCAGAAATATATGAATCAAAATTTTATATAAGAATTATACATTAATATAGAACTTTACAATATACATTTTATTTCATTTGTTTTATACAATTTCTATATAGCAAGAAAAAGAAACCCTCAAAGTGTTTTCTTAAAGAATATATTCATTTAAAAATATTTATATACCACTATGCCATTTTTAAAAATGAAAGCAGTTTTGAGCAATAAAACCTCAAACCATACAATAAAAACCACACAAGGGTCAATGATTGTGGAAGGATTTTTTTAACTGCCTGCATAAGCCTGGTGCAGCAAAAAGGTTTTCAGCCTTTAAAGGTGGGCACGAGAAGCCGGCAACCTTTCACAAGGAGAACTAAACTATAATAGTAATAAAAAAAGAAGACATTTAAATTAGTGCATGTAAAGTATATTCAAAATCATACCCTTTCCCGTTCCTGTTTTGGATGATGTGCAGCGGAAAATGTGTTGCACATCTGCTCCGATAATCACAGTTACTTCTGTATTTTGAATCACAGAATTGTAGAGTTGGAAGGGACCCTGGGGGTCATCCATCCCAACCCCCTGCAATGCAAGAATCAATACCCCTATGCATCTAAATTAGTATGTGTAAAGCTGTTCCAAATCTGCACTGGAACTGAAAATATTCCTCTATGCCACAGGAGCGGCAAGGATCTTAACTGCTAAAAACTGAAAAAAAGAAACTGTGCCAACAAAAAAGGAATACCAAGACAAACTGTTAAGAGTATATTGAATTGGCTAGATTAACAGAGGCAGTTAGAGATCACACTAGACAAGAGTTTCAAAAAGCATGGGGGAAATGCAGAGAATACGTCACAAAACAGTGCCCTAAAATACATACCTGGACTTGTTTCGATTAATGTCTGCAGGAGACTTTGTGGATATTTAAGTTATAATTAGAAAAATCTTTATAATTATTCATAAAGGAAACAGCTTATAAGAGGCTAGATCAGGATAAAGGAAGTCTTTTATTTGGTTGTTTGTATTGTTGTATGTTATGCTTATTGTATATTATGTTCACGTTTAATGAGGGTGGATTTCTGTATTGGGGAGGTGGGGGGTTTATGTTGTAAATAAAAATTCCAATTAAAAAAACCAAAAACAAACAAAAACAAATCTGCACTGGGACCATTAGCAGGAGCTTTCCCCCTGCCTCCCTTTCCTCATTCCCTCTTCCTTTTTTGCAGACTGACTCCCCACCTGGAAGGAAGATGAAGGGGGCCACCAGGCCGTGGAGCACGGCCCTCTCCAAGCAGGGGTGCCATGGGACAGAACGAGGGAAACCTCTGCCCTCCGCCCCCATCGGCATGAAGACCTCCAAGTCATCCACCTCCCTCGCCTTCGACTCCCGGCTCAGCAAGGTGGGTTTCGGGCTGGTCGTCCGCTCCTGTCTTGAGGTCTAGACACTTGCTAAACCCTCTGCTCGGCCGTAAATCCCGTGCTGGCAGCAGGAAGCGTCAAATCGTGGAGCTTCGCTCGACCAAAGCTCCTTGGAAACAAAAGAGGGAGGTTGTTACGGGACATCAGAGCTTTGCGCAGAGACTGGTTCCAGAAGCGTAAAGGTCAGGAAGTCAGCTCCCCTTTCTTCTCCCTCCCACCACCCCACAAAAAAGGCAAGCCAGCCCTGAGCTGCGGGAGAAGCCTTGCCAAAGACGTCAAGCCCTTCAGATGTCTCGCTCCCTTCAGCCAGTCAGTGGCTTGGCTACCAGAGAGGCGGCTGTCTTCCAGCTGCGCCTGCAAACCCCACATTTTTGTGAGTTGGCCCAAGAGATGAAAGGAGGGCGATGGCCTGGAATGGGGAGGGACGGAGCGGTTTGATGCCATCGCTGCAGCAGCCACAGAACTCAAGAACCTGGTTTTTTATTTCCCCTCCTGCGTCTCTGGCTGTTTGGTGAAATCGTTCTCTGGAGGAGAGAGCCTTGGTTCATTGTTATTATTATTTCATTTTATTTCTTTTCTTTTCTTTGAAAAGAGGTGCTTAAATCTCCTGCTTCAAAGAGAGAGCCGTGTGGTCTGTCAGGTGGGATTGAAGTTTTCCAGGTTTCCCCGTCATGGGGGACAAATGAGGTCAAGTCCTTGATGGCTATGAGTGGATGAGTGGAGAAGGAAAGGGTTGCTAAATCAAGGCCACACACCCTCCAATATTTCTCTGATGAAAATAGGGACATCCTATTCTGTTGTTGTTGTTGTTATTAGTGCTTTTTTTCTAAAAAAATGTTTAGGGGTACTCACATTTTGACTCCTGAAAATCACCATTTTATAGTTCAAATTGGGGGGAAATAAATACAGTAAATGGACAAAAGTACAAAGATTCACAAAATGTTTAGGGGTATGTGTACCCACAGAAAAAAAGCACTGATTATTATTATTATTATTATTACTATTGTTGTTGTACCCTGCCCATCTGACTGGGTAGGCCTTCCACTCTGGGCGGCTTCCAACATGTATAAAAAGATAATAAAACATTAAACATTTAAAAGAACTTCCCCATACAGGGCTGCTTTCAGATGTCTTCTAAAAGCTCTGTAGCTACTTATCTCCTTGACTCAGAGGTCACATGGCTCCATACCAGCCAACATTCCTCAAATGAAAACAAGGAGGTCCTAAGGAAAAGTGGGACATTCCTGGATCAAATCAGAAACCGGGACGGCTTCTGTAAATCCGGGACTGTCCCTGGAAATTAGGGAGACTTGGAGGGTCTGCATCTGCACTCTCCATTTAAAGCACTCTGATACCACTTTAAACAGTCGTGGCTCCCCCACCCACCCAAAGCCTGGGTCTCTAAAGGCCTCGATCCGGCCGTGCCACTAATCCAGCCCTGCCTGGTGGCCACAGCTAAGAAGGCCCTGCAGGGAGGGGCATTTGGGAAATCTAAGCTGATGCCTCTTCCTCCCATCTCGGCTCCAAAGCGCTCTGACCCGCTCCTCTCTTGCAGCTGAAGAGAGCCAGCAGCGAAGACATGCTCACAAAGCCAGGCGTCATGGCAACCTCAGGAGGCTCCCGGCTGAAGAAGACCATCACCACAGGGGCCATCTCCGAGCTGGCTGAGAACCGCCTGCGGCCTGCCTCAGGTAGGGGAAGGGGTGATGAAAGCTGGGCGTGGGGTCTCCAGCCAGAAAGCTAAGGCAACCCTCTTGCAACTCGCTTTTCATTGCAGCGATCAGCTCATCTGGGGGAGAATTTAATGGGGAGAATGTGGGGGACCCAAGGCTGGGCGGGGCAGAATGCTGCCAGCAAGTACCTCCTGGAACTACAATTCCCTGTGAAGAAGGACTGAGAGTTGAAACTCTCCTGAGGACGGTACCCTGGGGAGTCAGGGTTCCCCTTAACAAACTACAGCTCCCAAGTTTCCTTGGGGGAAGTGGCGCTAAGCTGAGTCCAAGACCACACACAAGCCATACGTTTAAAGAGCTATGATACCACTTTAATGGTAGAGTGGTTTCATAGCCAGTCCCTCTTCCCAGGGAACTCTGGGAATTGTAGCTGTGTGGTAAGGGAAGTGGGGAGGTCTCCAAACAATTCTCCGCACCCGGAACCAACTACAACTCCCAGGATTATTTGGGGGGAAACCATGATTGCTTTAAAGTGGCACTTTAAATGCATGGTGTGAATGTGGCCTCACTGTAAGGCCTGTGTCCCTAAGGTAGCTGTTGAAAGGAGAAATTATTCTGAGTTTTTGCAGCTGACTTAAAGGTGTTTTGGGGGGGGGTGCCCTGTTGTTTTGGTGTGGGGAGCATGGTTAATGCTGCTTTGAACACCAGCAGCCTTTTGAGTGTTTGCCTGGCATATGACGTGTTAGATACATATGTGCAAGTCAGTGGATATCTTAACCCCTTCCCCACCACCACCACCAAAAAAACACACCTGTTAACTGTCTCAGGAGGTAAAAATGACTACCAGGCTTTGAAAAAGCTGGTATTGCTGGATCAGGTTTGTCAGTTTTGTTGAATTAATTAAATTCTAATTAGATTTTGAAAAAAATGTGTAACCAGTTGCTTCCATTTTGAATTTTACTGTTTTATTATCTCCCTTAAGTGGGTTGTGCAAATTCTGAATAATGCTTTCTATAGGGTAGAGGACGCTGGGGGTGAGTTTATAGAAACAAGGGTGGCGGTGCCCCAGAAAAGTTGTGGAACAACTACCCTAGAACTTCCTATCACTGGAGACTGGTTAGCAGGGAAGGACGGCAGGAATTGACGTTTGGAGTTTATTTTTTGCTTGTCTTCAATGGGGCTCTGCTATCAGGATTTCCTGTGCTCCCCACCCCTGCGTTAGTTATGCAGTCTAACCACCGGAGGGCGCCAGCGGTCAGCCCAAATAGGTGAAAACCTGACTGCAAATGTTGTCTTAGGCGAGAATTCTCGGAGAATCTGATGGGAATGGGAGCAAAAATTACCCGCTCATTTGTCCCGCGCCCGGAATTGGGATCAGTCTGTCAAACACCATTGCGATTTGCGGTTGCTGCTGGAAGGTCATCAGCTGAGGGCAACGCTTCGCACATCTGATGAAGCAGGCTCCAGTTTGCGAAAGTTTTAATGCCATAATGACTTGCAAGATCTCCTTACACATGCACCCCATATGTGCCCAGTCGACCGCTTTGCTCTGCGGAACTGGCACCAGTGAAGCTGTGGCATAACAACTGTTGTGCATTTGTAAGGAATTGTTCTTTTTAGTGCGGCAGCACCTGCACTTTGGCACTCCCTGCTGCCACTGTCTCCTGCGGGAGTGAGTTCCACAGTTGAACTATGTGCTGGGTGAAGAAGGGCTTCCTTTCTCTGTCCTGAATCTTCCAACAAATGGTCCAAAGAGAGAGAGAGAGAGAGAGAGAGAGAGAGAGAGAGAGAAAGAGAAAGAAATGTGCACCATATTGGTATGGCTTAGGAGTGGGAAAGGTAAAGGTACCCCTGACCATTAGGTCCAGTCGTGGACGACTCTGGGGTTGCGCGCTCATCTCGCTTTACTGGCCGAGGGAGCCGCCGTTTGTCTGTAGACAGCATGACTAAGCCTCTTCCGGCGAACCAGAGCAGCTCACGGAAACGCCGTTTACCTTCCCACTGGAGTGGTACCTATTTATCTACTTGCACGTCAAACTGCTAGGTGGGCAGGAGCTAGGACCAAACAATGGGAGCTCACCCCATCTTGGGGATTTGAACCGCCGACCTTCTGATCAGCAAGCCTAGGCTCTGTGGTGCCTTGCCACAAACTTCACATTTCAAGCATGTGAGTGTGTGCGTTGGGGGGGTTCTGTGCTGTCTCCTAGAAAGCTTTGGGCGCTGGTCTTGCAGTCCAGACATGCCTCACCCACTAACCCGGCGTTTGTGTCTGAGGAGCCGGTGCCTGTTCCCTAGGAGGCTGGCTGACTAGCCTGGTAGGGCCAAGGCTCTGGCAGCAAACAAACAGGCTTTCTGGCAAAGCAACCTTGGCAGAATAAACAAACCGCCTCCCTGTATGTTGGCAGGGAGAGAGACGGACTGAGTGGTGTTGCTGTTTTAACATCACTTGGCATAAATGGGCATCTCTGTACTTTCTTTCTGTCATGCCAACAGGGCCCCAGTGGAATCCGGGCTCAGTAGCACCTTTTGTGGGCAACTCTCAGGGCCTTCCGAGTGAGCAAAAGCCAGGGAAGTCAGCATCCTTGCCTTTATACCAGGACTGACCAGTCCGGAGGTGCCGTACTGCCTGCCCAATAGGAACAGGCGATCTTGGGTAGCCGTATTTCCTTTACTTGCCTCAAGGTGAGGCCTGAGATTACACTAGCAATGCTGGGTTTTCCAGCAAACCCGATTCCTTTCTCTGATAACCTAAACCAGTCTTCTGCAACCTGGCGCCCTCTCCAGATGCTTCAGACTCATGAGCGCTGTAGTCCAAAGCTTCTGCAGACGAAGCAGGAGGCTGCCCTAAAGCAACCCTCATCCAATTTAGCATGACTGCAATATTTAGTAAACAACCATTTTTTAAAAAAAATTTAAAATGCCATATTTTAATTTTAGCATCCTGTACTAATGCTGCATAAACCTACCCAATAACTCGATTTGAAATCTTTATTTATTTATTTTAATGTGGGGGAGACTCTTTGAACCACCCTCTGATGTGGTGTAAATATTTTATGCCGAAGCTTCAAAGCTTAACTTTGAAATATGTGCAAGGTTTTGTGAGTGTTGTGTGTGTTTTTTACTGGCGCGCTTGTTAAGCAGTTTTAAGACCTGACCGCTCAGTTAGCTTGCAGCTCCCTCAAAAGTTTGCTGAAATGTGGGGTTTTTTTGCAAAGTGAAATGAGGGTGAAACAGCCCTGGAGTGGAGCGGGAAAACACTGCCGCTTCCAAAAAACCTCAGTTCAACACCGCTGCCCCTTCTCCCAAGAGCCGCAAGTCTCAGATCAGGGGTGCCCGCAGTTGGACCAGGTGGGCCACCAAAGCCCTGGCTCCTCTGCAAACCTAGCTGACTGGTTTATGTATTTATTTACAGTGGTGCCTCGCAAGACGAAAAGAATCCGTTCTGTGATTCTCTTTGTTTAGCGGTTTTTTCGTCTTGCGAAGCAAGCCCATTGACGGATTAGCGCTTTTAGCGGCTTATCTGCTGATCGGATCAGCTGATAAGCGGCTTAGCGGCTTAGAAAAGGGGGGGGGAACCCGCAGGAACTCGCAAGACATTGTCGTCTTGCGAAGCAAACCCATAGGAAATTCGTTTTGCGAAGCACCTCCAAAATGGAAAACTCTTTCGTCTAGCGAGTTTTCTGTCTTGCGAGGCTTTCGTCTTGCGGGGCACCACTGTATTATCTATGCCTGACTTTTCCTTTGATGCTTTTAAAAGAGTATTGGACAAATTCATGCAGGAGGAGTCATAGAGTTGGAAGGGACCCCAATGGTCATTCACTTCAACCCCCCAGAATGCAGGAATCTTGCCCCATCTTCCATGTCACAGCCCTTCGGTTATTTGAAGATGGCTATTGTATCGTCTCTCAATCTCCTCTTTTCCAGGCAAAGCATATCCAATTCCCTCAACCGTTCCTCATCAGGCTTGGTTTCCAGACCCTTGGTCATCTTGGTTGCCCTCGTGTTCTGCACACGTTCCAGCTTGTCAACATCCTTAAATTGTGGCACCCAGAACTGGACACAGGATGGCCAAGGCAGAATAGAGTGGGACTATGACTTCCCTAGGGATGCGGGTGGCGCTGTGGTCTAAACCACTGAGCCTCTTGGGCTTGCTGATGGGAAGGTCAGCGGTTTGAATCCCTGCAACGGGGTGAGCTCCCATTGCTCGGTCCCAGCTCCTGCCAACCTAGCTGTTCGAAAGCACGCCCCCCAAAAATGCAAGTAGATAAATAGGTACCACTCCGGCGGGAAGGTAAACGGCATTTCCGTGCGCTTCTCTGGTTTCACCAGAAGCGGCTCAGTCATGCTGGCCACATGACCCAGAAAAACTGTCTGCGGACAAACGTCGGCTCCCTCGGCCTGTAAAGCGAGATGAGCACCGCAACCCCAGAGTCATCTGCGACTGGACTTAACTGTCAGGGGTCCTTTACCTTTTTATGACTTCCCTTGGTCTGGACATTAGGCTTCTGTTGATGCAGCCTAGAATGGAATTAGCTTTTTTTTACTGCTGCATCCTCTGTTGACTCATGTTAACAGCATGATGCAGCAGCAAAAAAACCTAATGCTATTCTAGGCTGCATCAACAGAAGTATATATCGATGGCTACCAGCCACAGTATCTTTGCTCTGCCTCCATGGCCGGAGAGAGTGACGCTTTTGTGGATAGTTGTTCCACTTGTAGGTTTCCCATTAAGAGCCTAAGAAGATACGAAGAGCCTTTGCCAACCATGCTGAGCTCCTTGAAGGAAGGGGTGTGATATAATTACGCTGTGAACCGCCCTGATATCTACAGATGAAGGGCAGTATAGAAATTTAATAAATGATGATGATGATGATGACTACTGCTGATAAATTTTCAAATATTCCTATTCATTATATATTCTTGAAAAACACCAATTGCATTTTTATCCTGCCATTTGTCCAAGGAGCTCGAGGCGGCGTTCAAACCCTCTTCATTTTATCCCCACAACAACCCTGTGAGGTAGGTCAGGCTGAGAGGCAGCCCAAGGTGAGCGAAAGCTTCCTGGCCGAGTCCTCATCTCCCAGGCCCTAGCACAGCACTCTAACCAATACAGAAACCATTTCCGTTTTTGAGATGCCGTTGCTTCCCAGTGCTTGAGACCCCAGAGCAAGTTGAGGAGGGGACTCCCAGTTAGCAGAGCTGGGGTGGGGGAGGCAGAAGCCTTAATTCCACCCAGGATTCTTTTGCTCCCCCCCTCCCAAACGGGAGGATTATTTACAGTCTGGGACACCGGGATCAGAACGCAGCCGTCAAGGTCACTCTCCTGCAGAAGCAGGCAAGGCTGCTGACCCAGGGAGGATTCAACCTTGCTGCTTCCTGCACCACAAACACACACACACACACACCAGCAATAACTTAAAAGGAAATAAAACAACTCTTGCTTTCAGCCTTTCGCAGTTGATCAAGAGCAGGAGGTGGATGAATATGCTCGGTTATGACTTCTCCCTGTTCCTCGTTCTCCATATTCCCACATCAAGTGTGCGATTTCCAAAAAAAATATGTCCTCATGGAGATTAATCAAGGTTCTAGTGTCAATTTTTCTCCATGTGCATTTTTTTTTGAAAAGAAGTTTCCCCTAATATAATGCATTTTTTGAATGTTATTTTGGGACACCCGAGATGCGTGTTTGCAGGGCTCTCCCTGTTCCCGCAACTGTTTTTAATTCAGAATTTTAAACTCTGCAAACCTGCCCTGTGACCTGCTGGGGAATGGTGGGTAGTTGTTGTCGTTCCACTCATATAGGCATTTTTCTACACATTATTTGGCTGGAAAACTGCACTGCAAAATTTGGAGAAGTGCAAATTCATTTCGGTTTGTGTATCCTTTCAGAAAGTGCAAATGTGGTAGGTGTGCCTTTAAATGTGAATGGCATCAAATTCCCCCCCCCCCCAAAAAAGAGAGAAGTCTTGGTGTTGGTCTGTCTTTCCATCACTCTTTCATAACGTACCCCTTCTGTCTCTCTGTGTGTGCCTGGCATTGCCCAGGAATTTGTAGAAACCGAAAAATGATGAGAGTTTAAAATGGACAGTGTCGTTTGTGAATTTGGATCTATCCCACTAAATATCGGAGGAAGTCGCGCCAAAGTCATGTTTCAGAACAGTACTCTGGATGAGGACCCGCACCTCCTCAGGAACCTATAGAGAACAGGCAGGCAGGCAGGCAAGCCACTTTCGAAAACACAAAGCAGATATATTAATGAAATGCCAGCAGCAAAACCTGGATCCATTGGCATCCAATTTAATTAGCATTTCAATCCCCCTGTAAAATGTGAACAGGCTCCAATTAGGCCCCAGGCAAGAACTGAGATCCCCTTTGAAGGCCAGGCCTTGTAAGACCCCCTCGCTTTTTTTAGGAGGGAGGCCTTACCCGCTCCTGCCCCACCATCCATCAGGGATCAACAGGCTCTGTTCCTCTGCAACCCCTCACATGAAAGCAGGTCGAGGAGGAGGAAGAAGAGGGACTTGGGTCTTTAGGATCAGCCAGATGGCCTCCTCCTTCTCCCTTCCTGAGATACAAGCAGGGCACAGAGAGAGGTGTTGTGCGTGTCCCCCCCAAAAACACGCTCCATTGGGAATGAAAAGAGCAGTTTTCATTTTCTAGCCATGTTGGTTGATTTACAGGCCGTGGGGAGCAGAGAGTGGAATTTCCCCATGGCTTACATTTCTGGAGAAAGGGGCTGTGGCTTTCGAGGCTGTCTTGGCCAACATCTGGTTCACCCATGATAGAGACCCAGCAGGCGCCTCTGGGAAATCCCACAAGCAAGGCACAGAAGCCACAGCTCTTTTCCCTGAACTGCTGCTCCCAGGCACCTGGTATTCAGAGGTACACTGCTACTGGACCTGGAGGCCCTGTTTAGGTATTATTCTTTGATAGCCAAATAGTTTCGGACAGGGACCAGCACTCTGTTGCAAAGCAGCTGCTTTGCATGCAGAACAGCGCAGATTCAGTCCCCAGAATCTCCAGAAAGGCCCTGCCTGAAATTACGGAGAGTCACTGTAAGTCACTGCAAAAGCTATGCTGAGCTAGGCGCTGTCTCACAATATGCTCCCATTTAACCCTATTTAGAGCCAAGAGGACTGAAATCCTGCTTTACTTTTGCGAGAAGATATTGGTGGCGGATTCCCTGGGGGATGGTGGTTTAGAAGGTGACTAGTATCAAAGAAGGGATGCGGGTGGCGCTGTGGCTTAAACCACAGAGCCTAGGACTTGCCGATCAGAAGGTCGGCAGTTTGAATCCCCGCGATGGGGTGAGCTCCCGTTGCTCGGTCCCTGCTCCTGCCAACCTAGCAGTTCAAAAGCACGCCAGTGCAAGTAGATAAATAGGTACCGTTCCAGAGGGAAGGTAAACGGCATTTCTGTGGGCTGCTCTGGTTCGCCAGAAGCAGCTTAGTCATGCTGGCCCCGTGACCCGGAAGCTGTACGCCGGCTCCCTCGGCCAATAAAGCGAGATGAGTGCCGCAACCCCAGAGTCGGTCACAACTGGACCTAATGGTCAGGGGTCTCTTTACCTTTACTTTAGTATCAAAAAGTTGGAAGGGACCATGTGGGTCATCATCCTGCCCACAGCCATCCCTGCGTGGGATTCAACCACCAACCTTCTGGCTAACAAACAACTGCATGCACTGACCCATTGCGCCCCCTGCTATGGCGATGATGATGGAAACAATAAATAATGATGTTTTCTATAAACTGTTGGAATAGCCATCAGCTGGTTAGATCGTGGTGCTGATAACGCCAAGGTTGCAGGTTCGATGTCCGTAAGGGACAGCTGCATTATTCCTGCATTGCAGAGAGTTGGACCAAATGGCCCTCGGGGTCCCTTCCAGCTGCGTTCTTCAAATTTGGGGCGAGTCTGCAAGCTCCTCGGGGCAGATACCCCTCCTTCCCCAAATGCGCTCTGGCCACGCTGCTGCAGCCTTTGGTGCGCTTTTGCGCGCTGCGCTCCCCTCGCTCTCGGAGGCACCCTCGCCTCCCTCCTCCTCCTCCTCCCCCTCCTCGGCTTGCAATGCTCTCCCGCCGCCGCTGCGTGGCCTCCCATCCCCGGCCGTGAGTCACCTCGGCGGCTCTTGGCTCGCTGCCGCTGCCGGGAGCGATCCGCCGCGGTGCCCCGGCCAGCAGCGGCCTCCGGGTCTTGGAGCGGCGCGCGCGCAAGAGAGAGCGAGCGAGCGAGGGCGGGCTGGCCCGGCGCACAATGCCTCCGCCGAGCCCGAGCGAGCCGCTGCCTTTCTGCCGGCGCTCGCAGGGGAGAGCTGCCGCCGCCGCCGCCGCCCTCCCCGCCCACCTGGTCCCATGAAGCGGCCGAGGGGGCCTTAGCGAGCCGGACGAGATGGGCAACCAGCCGGGGAGACCCGAGGAAGTGGAGCCAGGTCGGTTAGCCGCGGGGAAGTGGGGGCAGGAAGCGAGGGAGGGGAGATACCGGGGGGCGCAGGGGGTCCCTCGCAGGTGGGGCTGGGGGGGGGGGGCGCCCGCCGGGCACGTGCCAAACAGGAAAAGCGGAGCGGGGCTGCATCCTGGCTCGCCGGGGTTGGCCTTTTCTCTCCGATGGGGGGGGGGGGGACGGGCGTTAATGCACCGGAGCCGCTCGCCCTGGATTTCTGTTCATTTGCAGAATTCGTTTCGTTTCGTTGAATCGCTTTGGCGCGAGCCATTAGCACTATGATAACACAAACGAGGCAGGTAACATTTGCGCATAAGAAACGGTTAGAGGGAACTCTCTTTAGGATCAGGAGTGGAGAGTCTCTGCTCTAAACGAACAGGAGGAGCTATTGGGGCTCTTGACCTGGGGGGGGGGCAAACTCTCTCTGTGTGTGTGTGTGTGTGTGTGTGTGTGTGTGTGTAAAAGTGCTTTTAGAAATATGCGTGTCTGTGTTGCGTTGCAGGGGGTTGGACTGGATGACCCTTTAGCCCCCTTCCAATTCTGTGATTCTGTATAATTATGAATGGCGAACTTTGAGGTGATGAATGAGTCTTAGCATCAGTTCACTAGCTGAGGGGCCCTCTTTGTAGGAGAAGCTTGGGTGTTTGGGCGGTGTCATAACAGCAAACGGGGGTTCCCCCAGGAGTTAAGCCCCCCCCCCCGTTTTGGCTGTGCACATTTCGGGACATCTCCCGAAAGAGGGGGGGGGGGTAGAGGAACGGGCATGTGGCAAAAACTGAGGGTGTCCCAAGGAAGAACATAGAGTTTAAAATTGGGTTCAGAGCCAGGAGTGTCTGTAAACACACAAATGGGGGGGAATCAAGTTGTGCTGGGATGTGGGGGGCCAGGTGGATGTCTCTCCTAGGATGCTGCAAGGTCCCTGGGAATTGTGTGTGTGTGTTTTTTATGGGGGAGACAATAACCAGCTGTGGCATCCAGCTTTTCGGCAGTGGTGGCGCACCCTAGGGAACGGTTACCAGGCCTCTTGGAGCAGCTATGTCTTTTGTGAGAATCTCTCCCCCTCCTCTCCTCCCCCCCCCCCCATTGTCCTCTTGGAAGTGCATCGCTATGCATGTTAAACAGGGAATTGGGGTTGGGGGAGCTCTTGGAGAAATAAAGGAGTGTGTGCTCCTTCTCCTCTTTTGTGGGTCCACTGAAAAGCCAAGCCACCCACCCCCAGTTGATGTGTGTCTGTCTGCAAGGCTGGCCAAAATGATTCAGAAAGCAGCATGCCTCTCTTGTCTGTTTCACAGATCTTGTTCGATTTTGAGGGGGGCACTCAGGCGCTGGTGGGTTTGTCTTATGCATACAGGGGCCCCTAGAGATTATTAGAGGACTTCTTGTGGGGCATAGGGGGTGGGAATAAGATGGGGGGACAGAAGGCCTTGCCCTGCTGTAATGCAAACATTTTGTCTTGTAGCTAAGAGCTGCCCTGGGGGAGTGTTCCCCCACCGCAGACCCCTTCTGGGTTTCAATTAATTTGATGCTGCTCTTTTAGAGGTCTTTTTGAAAACCTTCTTACTGCTCAGGCTTTTGAAGTGTGCTTTAAACTTTTTTTATTTTTCCTGCAAACTGCTTTTTACAGGGGGTGGGGTAGTTTTTTGTGTGTTTTGGGGGAACACTTCTCTTTTGTTATTTACATCTGATATTTTGTTGTAAACTGGATGGGCTGCTGTGTAAACAATCAATAGCCATACCAATATTAAGTGGACTATCATCTGGCGCTAGGACATTTGTGGGAGGTCCCCTGGTTCAAGCCCCAGCACCACAAGGTCAGACTTTGTCCTCTCAGGTAGGGTTGGGTGGGAGGGTCCCCTGCCTGGAGCCCTTAAGAGCTGCTGCCAGTCAGGGTCAGCAATACTGCACTAGATGGACTCAAGGGTCTTAGTACAAGGCAGTTCCTTTCGTTCCTGGTAGTAAGAGATTTTGCCGTGGCTAACCTCTTCTGAGGGACGCGGGTGGCGCTGTGGGCCACCCACAGCGCCTAGGACTTGCCGATCAGAAGGTCGGTGGTTCGAATCCCTGCAACGGGGTGAGCTCCCGTTGCTCAGTCCCTGCTCCTGCCAACCTAGCAGTTCGAAAGCACGTCAAAGTGCAAGTAGATCAATAGGTACTGCTCCGGCGGGAAGGTAGACGCCGTTTCCGTGCGCTGCTCTGGTTCGCCAGAAGCAGCTTAGTCATGCTGGCCACATGACCCGGAAGCTGTACGCCTGCTCCCTCAGCCAATAAAGCGAGATGAGCACCACAACCCCAGAGTCGGTCACGACTGGACCTAATGGTCAGGGGTCCCTTTACCCTTATCTAACCTCTTCTGATGTACCTGAAAGCAACTTCTTTTTAAGAATAAAATGATATACAGTGGTGCTTTGGTTTAAGAACAGCTTGTTTTATGAACAACTTGGATTAAGAACGCTGCAAACCCGGAAGTAGGTGTTTTGGTTTGTGAACTTTGCCTTGGAAGCAGAACATGTTCCGCTTCCTGTTGAGTGTATTCCATTTGTAAATTGAGTCCCCCGCTGCTGTGGGAAAGCACACCTTGGTTTAAGAACGCTTTGGTTTAAGAATGGACTTCCGGAATGGATTAAGTTCGTAAACCAAGGTAACGCTGTATTCTTCCCCACTGCTCCACGTAAAGACAGCAGTGCCCGGCCCCAGAATTTTAGGAAAGATAACCCCTGAGCCCTCTCCTGCAACCCTTGATCCAAGAGAAACCGGAATGTGCACACCATGGTTCCTACGCCTCTTACGAAGTAGACCATAGTCCCGCAAAAGCTGATGCCGTAAGGCAGTTGGTTCTTTTCCTTTCTCCGCAACAGCGTGGCTGCGCCTCTCCCCCACCCCTGGGAATCTCTGCAAGGGTAGCACTGGTGTGCCCTTTTCGCTAGGAAAGGGCACAGCAAATGCCAGTCCTGGCCCTCCCTGATCCACTTGTAGTACCGTTTGTTGCTTTTGCTGCTGCTGCAAAACATCTCTGCTGATTGTGATGCAGCTGGCAATTTTGGGGGAAGAAACTGGGGGGAAACATACTGGGCTTTTGCCATATTGTCGGTTTTTTTGTCTGCGACCTCATCCTCCCCTTTGCATCTCATGGCCTCAGCCTTCCTTCCTCGCCACCCAGCAAAAACCTTCCTCTGCTGGCTGCAAGCCCTCGATTTCTGCCCTCTAAAAGTAACATTTAAACCACTATGATACCACATTAAACAATCATGGCATCCCCCCCCCCCCAAGAATCCTGGGAGCTGTAGTTTGTTAAGGAGTTGCTGAGGGGCCTCATATTCCCCTCCCCTCCCAGAGCACTTCAAGCCAATCCCTCTTCTCAGAGAACTCTGGGAACCGTACCTCCTTGCTTGAAACCCTAGAGGGCTGCTGCCAGTCAGTGCAGGCAACACTGAGCTAGAAGGACCAAGCACCCAATGAAGTCAGCTCCTCCTGCATTGCCAACTCATAATGAAAAAGAGCAAATATCAGGGATGGAGGGGGCGTGGGGAGTGCAAGGACCGTCAGCTCATGGCTGAGGGAGGAGGCCAAATACTCCGTTGTTTTGTTTGGGGATGTTGTGGTGTCTGAAAATGTGTGAGCAGATGTTCGCCAGAGGGGAAGCTGCCCCAGGGCCATTCTAGGACGCAAATGATGCGTGGTGCGCCTGCCCCACACCCTTGTCTCGGAACATACCTGCTACGAGTTCTGCTGGTCCAGGGAATTCAGGTGTTTACTGCTGAGGGAAGGTGGGGCTCCTGTTTAGACTATTCAGGGAAGGGATGGGAGATGATTATTTTAGCCCCATGTTCTGGTGCCAAGTGGTTTTCTCTGAGGACATGTCAAAAGCCCCATTTAAGCATCATTTTGCTGGAATCCTCTCTCTGGCCAGCTCTCTCTCTCTCTGTATCTCTCTGTTTCTCTCTGTCAAAAATGGCTGATATTACAAAGGTAGACAAGCTCTGCACATGCAGGTTCCATTGTTACCTGTTGTTGCCTCCAGTAGGCCTCTGCGCCATGAATTTGCCAAACCCTTAACAGAAATGATCTCAGCTAGCAACCTTCTCCACCGGGCTCAGCATATCCCGTACTTGTATGAAGAAGTTATTTCCGTACTTGTATGAAGAAGTTATTTCCTTACGCAGGAGATTTGGGACGATAACTTAACTCTGTTGCAGGGGGTTGGACCCTTCCAACTCCACAGTCCTATGATCCCTTTGTTTTTGATGGGCCTACTCTGTGTATACCTCATTTTGATATCGCTCCCCCTTTTAAAAAAGTTTCAATCTATTTTATTTGTGGCTTTCTACTGGAAAGGATTATATTAATTGGCGTAGTGTGGACATAAAAATACATTTGAAGGCAGCCTTGTTTAGGGAAGTTTTTAATGTGTGATGTTTTATTGTATTTTCAATATTTTGTTGGAAGCTGCCCAGAATGGCTGGGGAAACAATTTGTTGTTGTTAAATCAGCATCATCTTATTATTAGTATCCTGCCCAGCACCTTACCTGTGGTTTCTTTGCTGCCAATAAACCCACAATCAGAAACCTTGGTTTGTTTTAACTATGCCTTGGTGTTACACGTGCAAATCTTGCGCCCGTCCCTAACAATGGGTTTTTTTGGTCCAACCCAGAGGCTCACTAAGCCAGAAAGACAGGAGGCAGCAGCAGCAGGCAGGACAACACAAACCTTGGAGAAACAAGCCACAGTTTGCTGGCTCGTCTGTGGGACAACCTGTGGCTTGTTAAACAAACCATGGTTTAGCATTGCGTGACTCTATCTGCCAACATCTCTCCCTCTGTCCCCCTCACCTTACAAGAAAGCTTCAAATACTTGGGCAAAACTTTTCCAGCCCCTTGACCTGCCTGGCCAAGCCTTTATCTGACTTTCCCAGTTCTGCATCACCTTCCTTGTTTTTTTCGGAGATGGGGAAATCTTATCTCCCCCAAAAGATCTTGTCTCTGTAGGCCAGGATTCTCCACTCTGGGTCTGATGAGCCACCTCTGCCTGGCAAGAACCTTAAGGAAAGTTCACATGCTAGTTTACAACAGGATGTGACTACCATCTCCAGGCCCTCCTGTTCTCTGTGAGTCAGGAGCTGTTTGTCTGGGTCTACAAAAGAAACTTAATCTGATTTACTCCCCCTTCCCCTGAATCTTCCACCCCAGTGCTGAAACTCAGGCCTCAGGGCATGTGCAGAGTGCTTTGCCTGCAAAGCAAGCCAAGTGCGAACGCGTTTCTTTTTTGGAAAAGCAAAGCGTTCTTGTGTGTCCGAAGCTTGTTTTGTACATCCTCTCTCAGTCAACAACCCTCCTGACAGCCCTGCAATGTAGAGCAGTGTTGCTGCGTTATTTATCTCCCAACTAGTGAGTGCAAGAGAAACCGGCCGGTAGCAGCAATGATTCTGAATCCTAGTTGCTGGGGGCTGCAAGTGGGGAGAACTCTTGTTGCGCTCAGGTCCCCAGGCCTCCCTTGGGAGCATCTGGTGGTGACTGCAAGGACCGGACTAGATGGGACCCCTTTGGGCCTGAGCCAGGCCCTTCTTCCGTTCTCAGGCGGCTCTTGTAAGCCAGCCAAGCTGCGTACTGCCAGAGGGGTGGTGGAAGGGAGAGGAGAAGAGAAGGAAACTGGCCACTCCAGTGCCCCCTCACCAGCCTTATCTAGCCAGGCAGGGCAAGGGGGAGATTCCTTTCTATTCCTGGCCCCAGAGAAGGCTGGCAGAGCCATGAGGAAGGCCAGCCATCTAAGGACATTTTAATAGGGTATGACTCCACACTGCCCTGGCCTCCAAAATTCTCCGCTCGGTAACCCAAGAAGAATTCGGGTGTTGAAACCGTGTGAGAGGAGAGTCAGAATAATTGCCACTTTGCTCTGCATTTCTGTTTCCAGACCCAATTCAAGGTGCTGCTTTTAATCCGTTGAGCAGGGGTGGGGGAGCCTCACGCCTGGGGGCCAGACCCTCTCTCTATCTGCCCCCCCCCGTGATACTCCCAAGGCTTCCCCACCAGCGCTGCTTCACAGCCTCCTTGAGTGTCTTTGCCTGGCTGGGATTGGGCCCTTGAACTCTGACCCTGCCTCTTCACTTGGCTGGACGGAGGGTGGAGAGGGGCGGGCGAGTGCAAGCGTCTAGAAACTAGCCTGCTCTACGAAAGTTAAAATTTGCATTCATCTCGGGTGAGACAGAGGGAGCAGATCTCCTGCGCCTTCTGCAGATCTGAAGGCCACCTAGGTTGGCAGACATGGAAGGAAACTCTCCTTCAAATGCTCGGGGCATGAGCCACGGAGGGGAGGTTTGGTGCCAGGAGGTCCATTATCAAGACCAGATGGGATGCAACAGGGAAAGAGTGGGGCGGGAGGCAATGGACGTTTGTCCAGTTCTGGGCACCACAGTTTAGAAAGGATGTCGACAAGCTGTGCAGAGGAGGGCGACCAAAATGATCAAAGGTCTGGAAACCAAGCCTTATGAGGAATAGTTGAGGGAGCAGGGGATGTTTAACCTGGAAAAGAGGAGACTGAGAAGAGACAGGAGAGCAATAATAATAATAATAATAATAATAATAATAATAATAATAATAATAATTTATTATTTGTACCTCGCCCATCTGCTGGGTTTCCCCAGCCACTCCAGGCAGCTTCCAACAAAGATTAAAAATACATTAAAATGGCACACATTAAAAACTTCCCTGAACAGGGCTGCCTTCAGATGTCTTCTAAATGTTAGGTAGTTGTTTATCTCTTTGACATCTGGTGGGAGGGCGTTCCACAGGGTGGGTGCCACTATCGAGAAGGCCCTCTGCCTGGTTCCCTGTAGCTTTGCTTCTCGCAGAACCGCCAGAAGGCCCTTGGCGCTGGACCTCAGCATCCAGGCAGAGAGTGGAGACGCTCCTTCAGGTCTACTGGACCGAGGCCATTTGGGCTTTAAAGGTCAGCACCAACACTTTGAATTGTGCTCGGAAACGTATGTGAAGGGCTGTTACATGGAGGATGTTTTCTCCTGCTCTGGAGGGTAGGACTCGAACCAATAGCTTCAAGTTGCAAGAAAGGAGATTCCGACTAACCATTCAGAAAAAGTTTCCGACAGTTAAGGGCTGTTTGATGGTGGAGCAGACTCTCTCAGAAGGCGGTGGACTTTCCTTCCTTGGAGATTTTTAAGCGGAGGTTGGATGGCCATCTGTCATGGATGCTTAAGTTGAGGTTCCTGCATTGCAAGGGATTGAGCTAGATGGCCCTTGGAAAGTCTTACAGTTCTGTGATTCTGTGACATTGCTGGGAGCAAGGGCAGAGACACAGTGACCCCAGGCATCTGATAACAGGACTCTTCTTCCCACCCCCAGAGCTTCTCCTTTGTTTCTGCTTAATCTAAAAGATTGCGAAGGAGGAGGAGGTCTGCGAATGGAATTTACAAGGTTGTGACTCGCAGGAGGCAGGAGGTCCACATGCCAGAACAAACCCTTTTCCCCATACCAGGATGGCTCAGCGGCAAACCACCACGGCTGTTGTGTCTGGCCTCGGCCTAACGTTTCCTGCCCAAACGGTGCCTTCATTATTATTATTATTAAAACTTACAGCACACTTCCCCCCCCCAGGCAGTTCCGCGAGCAGATATACTACTAGGTTCTTTTAAATCCACCTGGGTGTTGATGGTGAAGCAGAGAGAGATCAAGAGCTACTGAAAGAGCGTGGTATAGTGGGTAGAGTGTTGGACTAGGACCTGGGAGACCAGGGTTCAAATCAGATCCCTGCAGGGTTGTTGTGGGGTATTGAATGAGGAGAGGGAGAACTGTGCAGGCCACGAGCTCCTTGGAGAAAAAGGCGGGGATATAAGTGTACAGTGGTACCTCAGGTTACAGACACTTCAGGTTACAGACTCCGCTAACCCAGAAATAGTGCTTCAGGTTAAGAATTTTGCTTCAGTTTGAGAACAGAAATCGCGCGGCGGCGGCACAGTGGCAGCGAAAGGCCCCATAAGCTAAAGTGGTACCTCAGGTTAAGAACAGTTTCAGGTTAAGAACGGACCTCCAGTACGAATTAAGTTATTAACCAGAGGTACCACTGTAATAGTAAATGAAAATAAAGATTTGTTTGCAGGGAGATGAGATGATGTTGACTATTTAATGAGCAAGCTGGGTTTCTCCTCCTCTGGAGGGTAGGACTCGAACACATGGCTTCAAGTTGCAAGAAAGGAGATTCAGACTCAACATCAGGAAGAACTTTCTGACAGTAAGAGCCGTTCAATCGTGGGATGATCTTCTTCGGGAGTTTGTGGCCTCTCCTTCCCTGGAGGTTTACAGTGGTACCTCAGGTTAAGTACTTAATTCGTTCTGGAGGTCTGTTCTTAACCTGAAGTACCACTTTAGCTAATGGGGCCTCCCGCTGCTGCCGCACGATTTCTGTTCTCATCCTGAAGCAAAGTTCTTAACCCGAGGTACTATTTCTTGGTTAGCAGAGTCTGTAACCTGAAGCGTATGTAACCCAAGGTACCACGGTATAAGCAGAGGTTGGATGGTCAGGGGTGCTTTAGTTGAGAGTCCTGCATTTCAGGGGGGTCATACTAGAACCTCCCAGTGGGTTGAAGTTGATGACCCTCTATGATTCTATTCAATTGGCTAGCGTTGTGCAAACTCCCAAACAGCAACCATCTTGAAGCGCCTTAGAGTCACCCACTTGTGACCGAATGGCCGTTCATTGTGGAAGAATTCCATACATCCAGGCAGGGTCCGCCACCCCCCCAAAGGCCGCCAACCTATCCTCTGTTATCAGCAGTTCAAGGCACTCTTTAAGAACTACTTGCCTTCAGAGGAGTTGGCCTGTTGCTTCTCTGTGCGAGTTCCTGTTCCAGGCTTGCTAACATCCATTCAGGAGGCACGTGCAGAGCAGAAAGTTGTTCAGGAGTGATTGGAGACTCCTTGAAAAGTGTGTGTGTGTGTGTGTGTGTGTGTGGTGAGATTTATCATACTCTTCCAACCTGAAAGGAAACCTTTCCGGGTATAAAAGCGAAGGGCCCCTCCAGTTTAAATCCAGGAACGGGGACGGACGAAGTGTGGTTCGGCTGCCTGGCCCTGCTCTGCATTCTGGGTGACCTTCGGAGGTTGAAACTGTGGCTTCGGCTGGGTGATTGCTTTCCCCCCAGTCAAAGCAAAAGCCCCGTTAGGCTCTAATAAACTAGGGCATCCCCCAGCCCTCTTCCAATCAGCAATTTGTTAATGACATTTCATTGACAGGAGCGTTTGGCCAGAGGGTTAGGCCAGGGTGAAATCAATTTGTCCGTGGTTTAGGTGGCAGTGCCTGCGGAAAATAAAATGTTGTGGAACAACACAGAAGATGTGGGGAGACGGGACGAGATGGGACTCCATCCTCAATGTCAGCTTTCTGAAATAACCGTGTATTTTGTATCATTTGTTTTCAAACTAACCGGCTCATCTTTCAAATAATACAGGGATGAAGCCTTTGTTTTAATTAGAAGTTGACGATCCGTTAATAATATTGGGCGTGCAAAATAACCTTTCCTTCCAGGTAACATGTTGCTCTCCCAGCCCTTTCCAGTTCTATGATTCAATGTGTGTAAGTGAGCGAGAGACAAGAGTCCTGGCACTTTGAGCATCAGTCCCACTTTGCAGGAGGGTTCTTGATTCCCCCAAACCCGATCCCCTCATTCCTTTGGCCGGGGTGGGGTCTGATCCGTCGTCCACTCGGGGTTTTCCGCTGCAGTTTTTCCTCCCCCGGAGCCGCGCTCCACTCTTCCCGCCTCCCTAAACCGTAGCAAAGCCTGATGTCTGTGGGTTCTGCCCCGCTGGCTGGGTGTGGATAATGATTAATCTCCTGGCGCGGAAGCTGCTTCCTTGACGGGTGAAGGAAAAAGAAAGGAAGAGAGACAGGTTTAACCTCCAACCCAGCCCGGCTAATTGTTTTTCTCGGGCAAGAATCAAAAATCCAAGACTTTGCCAGCAAGGCCTGCGTTTCCTAGAAAGGAGACTGACAGCGGTATTGCGAAGCAGGAGTGGGGAACCGGATCCATTCCTGCAGGCCAAATCCTTACCTTACCTGCACACCCCCCCGCAGGCAGAGTTTGACAGGTGGCTGGTCCACCCACTTGTCCATTGCCTAATGTCAGGTGACACTCCCCCCCTTTTTTTTGCACACGCAGGCAGAAAAGGTGGGTGTGTTTGCAACTCTTCCTTAGTCTGCTGGTGATCTGCAGACATCAGGCATAGGGGAAGTGGATGTGGCTTAACCCAAACAATGGTGTGGGCCAAATGAGAAGGTCTGATGGGCTTAGTCCAGCCCATAGGATGCAGGCTCCCCGCACCCCAATTACCTTGGAGGCTGAAACGGGTTGTGCCAAGGTATTTCTTCCACCGAGCTGTCAGAGTGCGATATCAACTAGAGTTGCTGCCTGTCTATGTATTATTTTTTTAAACACCCTACTTAAGAGCATTTAATATAACTAGAAAGTGCTGTGGAGTGGCAGATTTCTTTTTTAATAATAATAATTTTTATTAATTTTAACTTATAAATTATAATACATACCACAAAACCTCACCACTTATACAATCTTTTTTTTTTACTTCCATCAACACCTCTGATGATCCACCGTTTTGACTTCTTATGCATTTCTTAAATTCATATTGCCTTTCATTATCTTAACTAACCATCCTACCCTTTATCCATTTTTGCAATAGTTCCAATAATTCAGCTCACAAAACTTCTTGCAAACATAGTCCGATCATCACAATTACTTTTCAAATAGCCTGTAAATTTACACCAGTCTTCTGTGAATTTCTGGTCCCGCAGATTTCGAATCCTTCCTGTTAGTTTATCATGGAGTGGCAGATTTCTAGAGCAGGGAGAGAGAGAGAGAGAGATCTGGGGTCCAAGCTCCATAGAGCCAACTCTGATCTTAAACCTTGCAGGGTTGTTCTTGGGATAGGAAATGTAGATATATACCGTATATGAGAGAGAATTCCCTTGGATTTATAGCTCAGTGCTACTGGTAGAACACCTGCTTTGATTGTAGAAGTTCTCAGGTTCAATCCCCAGACTCTCCCAAAAAAATTCCTTCTGGAACTCCTCTGAAGCTGCTGCCGGCCAGTGTGGACTGGGGATCCACTGGCCCGGCACCCAAATTCTGGCCCTCGATGCCTCTCTGTCTCACCCTTAGGACTCTGCCTTGGCTGCACCAGTCCCTGGCCACGCTCTGCACCCTCCTTGGGAGCTCCTGCCCTGCTGGAGCGTGTCCTCGAATGCCCCGACTGGAGTGTGGCCCACCACCCAAAGCTCAGACCCCCTTTCCCCCTGGTCCCGCCCAACACCACGTGGTTTCTCCACAAAGGGGGTGATGCCCTTTGGCTGGAAAAGACTCCCCACCTCCCGTCTGGAGTGGATGAGCCTCAGCCAGGTGACACAGACTCAGATAAGTGTAGAGTTGGAAGGGGGGCCCTCAAGGGTCATCTAGTCCAACCCCCTGCAACGCAGGAATCTCAGCTAAAATATCCATGACGGATGACATGGTCTGAAGCAGCTCTCTAGGTCCCGATGTTTCAACAAAGGAGATTCCTGCTTGCTGGAGGCGACTGGTGAGTGAGTGGCTGTTTCACTAAACTGAATGAAAAAGCCTCAGTCGTCTTAAAACTTAATCCGGAGCAAGCAAGGCCTATGGGCTGTCCGTGCCCACAGAGCTCCCACATCCCTCCTTAAGGCCACGATCCTAAATTGTGGGGTAAAGCCCCACTGAAAACAGAGGGGCGGGATTTACTTCTGAGTCCATGTGCTCAGGAACACACAGTGTGTGAAATCTGCACCCCCAGGTGGGTTTTGCACAGATCTGGGCAGCTTAGATTTCGGGGCCTTTCCCCCCCATGGAAATCCCCCTTCCGATCGGGCTCTCCCTTGACCAACCTGAAGCGCACACAGCTGTGTGGGGCTTTGCCAGCGCAATGAGCCAACCAGCCGGCACGCTTTCTGGCTAACCAGCAGAGAGGGGTTGGTGAATCAAAAGTTCAGAAGCAGCATGGAAAAGTGGGGAGGGGGGAAACAGTTTGGGGGTCATTGCCATATCCTGCAGGGCCATTTCCAATAAGTTCTCCCCCAGAGGCAGTGAGCTTCTGAATACCAGTTGCTGGAAACCACAGGAAGGGAGAGCGTGGCTGTTGCGCTTATATTCTGTTTGGGGGCTTCCCTTTTGGGGCGTCTGGTTGGCGGCTGCAAGACCAGGAAGCTGGACTAGATGTGTTCTGTCCTGATCCAGCCGGCTCTGTGCTTAAGTGGACTGCCTCACGCCAGGATATCTTGGATTCCCCCCTTGCCTTGTGTTGCGTTCCCACTCAAGCGTTTCCTTGCATTTTGTTGAGGGCTGCTTTGGCAGGGGCCGTGACACGGTAGAGCATCTGCTTTGCATGCAGAAGGTCTCAGGTTCAGTCCCCACTGGCATCTCCAGGTGTTGCTGGGAGAGAGACCCTGCCAGAAGCCTTGGAGTGTTGCTGCCAGTCAGTGCAGGCAGTACTGGCCTGACTCTGTAGAAGGCAGCTTCCATTCCATTCCATTTTCCATTCCTCCCTTTATTCAGAACCACAAGGACTGAAATATTAACATTATTTTTGCAGAGAAGAGGCCGCAGCTCTTCTCAGCTCAGAAGGTCCGAGGTTCGATCCCCAGCGGGCAGCTCTTGGTAGGGCGGGATTCACATGCTGATTTCCCACCAGCAGAAACTTTTCTCAAGGACTTGTGCAAGTGAGCTGCCCCGTCTGCTCCCCGCACAACCCCCCTGGGCTCCCCCAAATTGGGGTGCTTGAGAGAACTCAAGGAGAGGTTCTGTCTGGCGAGTCCTCATGCTTGCCCTGATGGAACAATTGTTTTAGCGTGACGTTGAGCTCCTTCCTTAGAGTCCTGTGTTTGGGGCAAACCAGTGTTTAGAGTTGCATCTCTGAGTTGCTGTCCTCATTCCAGCTTCCACCGGCTGCTTGGGGTGTCATTGCAAGCCATAACTTGGGGAGCTGTGAATTTCTGGGATTGACTAGGGATCTTCTGGGGCCAACCCTGCCATTCCAGGGTTCTTCACCTCTTTTACAATGTAAGGAAATGCTGAAGGATTTGGAAATAAAAGAGTTTCAAGCCGATGAAAACTCGCACGATGCTGTTAACATTTCTTTGGTCCCTCTAACTGATTGACAGAAAATCATAACGCAGGCAGAAGAAAGTGCCTTTGTGACGAAAGGAACCTGCTTCTACCTTTTTGCAGTGGTGAGCGCACAAGTCTTTGCAGGCACCGCTCAGAATTTATTCATGTAGAAAACTATTTCTAAACCGCCAACTCGTTTAGGGAAAAGGTTGTCGCTTGGTAGTAGAATGCCTCCTTCGCGTAGGAAGGTTCAGTTCCTGGCTGCCAGTCAGTGCAGACAGTGCTGAGCTGAGAGGGCAGCTTCCTGCTGTTTTCTGAGAAGTGTGGTGATGTGCAATGAGATCATTAAAACATCATTAAATAGTTAAATGCAGAGCAAATGGACAACTTTGTCACTTTCGTAGTTTATGACAGAGCAAGCGCAGGGGAAGAATGCTCACTGCTTTGCAGGAGGGGGCGGAAAACCGGGAGATCTAATGGAGTATCCTAAAAGGGGACTGACTGGCTGGCAGGCAGGCACACTGCTACTGTTGGTCCACATTATTTATATAATCTTCGACCTGTTTAATCTGGGATAACTTTTTGCTCAATTCAATCTCTTGAGTCTAACCAGCTCGGAGCCTTGAAAAGGAGTCCTTTTCCTTCTCTCTTCCCAGCAACATTTATTTATTTGAAGTCCACCAGGTCATGTGACCTTACCTGCCTCTCAAGGGGATTTACCGTATTTTTATTTTTATTTTTTGAGTAAAGATTTGGAGCCTTTGCAGATAAGAGCCAGGCAATTACTGGCGATTCTTATCTGGCAACAATGGCATTAACATCAGTAAGGTTTTTACCCAGCTGGAGAAATCTCTCTCTCTCCTCCCAGCCTGCCCTACCAGGCTCAGGCATCCAGGCACCACTATCAGCCCCCCCAGCAACCCAGCAGCATTCCTTCCTGGGGAAGGGCCCCCACCTGCCTTGTTTGCAGCTTCCTTGCCTCTACCACACATCACAATAAAGCCTCCATGTTCCAAGGCAGTATACCTCTGAATTCCAGGCACCGGCAGATGAATAACAGAACTGAGCTTTTATGCTTTGTTGTGAATGGGTGGGTGGGTTTTGGCCGCCCCCTGTTGGAAACAGGAGACCTGGTCTAAATGCACCTTTTTTCTTCTGATCCAAGAGGGCTTTCCAGGTCAGAGACATCTCTGCACAAAACCATGGGGTGGCGGGGAAGTTAGAGCATTGCGTCATTGTCTTCAGAATCTTGGCTTTCTCTTCAAAGAGGAAATGGAGCCGGGGCAAGTTTCTAGTCCTCAGGAGCTGCAAAGAAATGCTAGAAAGGGTGGGGCAATAGCGCCACAAGCAGTGAAACCTTCAGAGGCTGAATCAGGTTTCCAGGGAACAAGGAGCACAACTGCTGTGACAAGTTTATATCTTTCCGGATGAGGCCCAGAAAGAGAAGAGTTGTGATTTTTATAATTTACTCAGGTTTCTGATATGTAATTTGCTCCTACAAAGGTCAGTGGCGGCCACAAACTGTGCTGGCTCGAAAAGGAGGTTAGCTTGTTCCATGGATGGTAAGGCGACAAGGCAGAACGGCTGTATTTTCCCTCCACCGTCGGAGGCAGTAAATGCCTTTGGGCGCCAACTGCTTGGCAGCAACTGGTTAGCCACTGTGAGAACCATTTACATCACCACACTGCCCTCACTCTCCATTAGGCCTCACTTGCCATCAGTGATGGCAACATGGAGCCCTAGCTGGCTTGATCAAAATGAGGACAGGATGGTGGCCTAGATGGTGGCCCTTGGGCCTGATTCAGTGGCCAGGCTCTTCTGGCGTCCATTTATATCTCGCTGCCCTCGCTTTCCATTTGACTTCGCTTGCTGCCAGTGATGGCGGCGTGCGGCTGAATCCGGTTAGCCACTGTGAGAGCTGGCCTCCTTTGGCCTGATCCAGCAGCCAGGCTCTCTTCCAATGTTCTTGCATTCAGGTTCCAGCCTGTCGGATCGGTGGCGAGGCCCAGAGGGCAGGCATCTCTGGAGGCCGTAGGAATGAGAGATCTGGAGGGGGCGATACCAATTGCAAACACAAACCGGCCCAGCGACTGCACACACACACACACACAGCGAGTCGGTTCCGTCTGCTCCCACCTGGGAGCTTTCTTCATACCTGCCTGGGGAGACGGCAGGCCCAGGGCAGCAAGATTAGCCACATCGCCCGGGTGTTGGCTCTCTGACTCACCCCTCTGCAAACAGACGCACGGCTCCAGGCAACGGCACGGTGGCTTCTCACGGCTGGAGTGTCTCTTCGGCACGCAAAGTCCGAGGGCCACCTGGCGGCTCCCTCCCGTCGGAGCTGGCGCCGCCCGGAGGTTGAGAAGGCCGAGCCAAGCGGTAAAGTCCAGGAGATAATGGCCCCTCTGCTATATACTTTTTCATGTGGCGCATAGTTAAACTATGGAACTCCCTGCCACAGGAGGCGGTGACGCAGTGACGGCCACCAGCCGAGATGGCTTTATTATTATTTAGTATTTATTCGATTTATATACCACCCTTTATCAAAAGATCCATGCATGGTGTACAATAGTAAAAACATTTTACGGAGTGTAATAATATAAACAAAGCATAATAATAGGCAGCATATCTGTTCTGCAGGCATCTCCCGCTTCCGCCTCCCCTCCCTGCTGGACTCTTGTCTGTCCAGCAAGCCTATGATCTCAGTGGAAACTGCTGTTGTATCTTTGCTGAAAACGCTCCTATCTGCCTCCTCTCCCCACCACAAACGCTGCCTCGGTCTTCGATAAGTCTGTTATTTGTTCCTCCCTGCCTTTCCATTTCTGGCTTTCTCTTCTTCTTATTTCCTCTCTTTGTTCTCGTCATTCTGTCTCTTTTCACTTCTTGCTTTTTGCCCTGGCCCCCCGCTTTCTGGAAATCCGCTCCGAAGCCCATAGCTGAGCAAGGGGGGGTCGATTTGCGCTCCTTGGGGTTGGCTGTCCTTGCCATGTCCCTCTTTTTGTGGGTGGGCTGAGTCCCTCCCCTCGCCAGCCCTTCATAAATTGTTCAGTTCAGCTCCACAGAAACCGACCAGAGCGCAAGGCATCCATCAGCATCAGCAAACTGTGGAACTCCCTCCCACATGAACCAGTGATGGCCACCAACATGGGCAGCTTTAAAAGAGGATTAGAGAGATGCCCTACCCCTGTTAAGACCCTGTGAAAAGCATTCCCTGTTATCCATTCACAGTGTTTAGCACTGCTATGGGGAGAGTCGAATCAGCCAATTTGGGTTTCTCTCCATCTTTTATTTCTCCCCATCTTTCAACTCACTTCTCCACATTTCTTTCTCAGTTTGCATGACTCTTTTTTAAGTCCTTGTGAAAAGTCACCCATGCTACTGCCCGGATTTCTCCTTGTTGTTGTTGTTTAGTCGTTTAGTCCTGTCCGACTCTTCGTGACCCCATGGACCAGAGCACGCCAGGCTCTCCTGTCTTCCACTGCCTCCTGCAGTTTGGTCAAACTCATGTTGGCCGCTTCGAGAACACTGTCCCTCCGTCGTCCCCTTCTCCTTGTGCCCTCCATCTGTCCCAACATCAGGGTCTTTTCCAGGGAGTCTTCTCTTCTCATGAGGTGGCCATAGTATTGGAGCCTCAGCTTCACGATCTGTCCTTCCAGTGAGCACTCAGGGCTGATTTCCTTAAGAATGGAGAGGTTTGATCTTCTTGCAGTCCGTGGGACTCTCAAGAGTCTCCTCCAGCACCATAATTCAAAAGCATCAATTCTTTGGCCTTCTTTGTGGTCCAGCTCTCACTTCCATACATCACTACTGGGAAAACCATAGCTTTTACTATACGGACCTTTGTTGGCAAGATGATGTCTCTGCTTTTTAAGATGCTGGCTAGGATTTCTCCTAGCAGGCACCATGGGCAGTTTTCCCTGATGGGATGCATTTTTAAAAACGTTTTTGCCCATAGATGCATTCCCCCCCTAACAAACATCCATGGACTCATTGCTGGGCTGGAGAACTGTGTCGAAGGAGAGCTGTGTCTCGGTTTGCATCTTGTTTCGGGAAGCGCCGTTTAGACAGGCTCATGTTTAAATGCAAACCGAACCAAATTGTACACATCTGGTTATGTGGGGCTTTTGACAGCCGCCCCTCCTCCTTGCGCTATTGCCGCTGTATATTGGGCTGCTCCCCGCTCTGTGCCCAATTTGCTGTGCATTCTCTTGAGAAACGAGAAAATTGCAGGGTTGCGAGGGCTCCCCAAGAGCCATCTAGTCCAGCCCCCTGCAATGCAGGCGTAAGCATCCCTGACGGAGGGCCATCCAACCTCTGCTTGCAAATCTCCAAGGAAGGCAATTCCACCACCATCCAGGGGAGTCCGTTCCTCCATTGAAGGGCTCTTTCCAATGGCTTTTAAGTTACAAGAAATGACTAAACATCAGTCAGTAAGGGTTGTTTGACAGTGGAACAGCCTCCCTTGGGAGCTTGTGGACTCTCCTTCCGTGGAGGTTATTATTTTTATTTTTTTATATAAATTTTTATTAGTTTTTTAACATACCATTTTCAACTGTAATTAAACATACTTTTACATCTTATTCAATTTTTTTACTTCCATCAGCCCTGTCTGAAAATTCTCCAATCTAATCTCTTAGTATGCGTTTCTTACTTTCCCTATTACATACATTTAAAACTCATGACCAATATCTCTATCTTTACCTACTTTGTAACACTTCATATATTTCTCCTTACAAAACTTCTTGTAGTCCTACTAGCGTAATTTGCTGGTTACAATAGCTCTTCAAATAGTTCATATACTTCTTCCAGTCTTCTGTAAATCTCTGGTCCCACAGGTTTCGAATACTTCCTGTCGTTTTGCCCAATTCTGCATAGTCCATTAATTTCGTCTGCCGTTCTTCTTCCGTCAGAATTTCTTCTTGCTTCCATTTCTGATCTAACAAGACTCTTGCCTCCGAGGAGGTTTTTAACCAGTGTTTGGACGGCCATTTGTCTTGGGTGCTTTAGCTGAGAGTCCTGCAATGCAGGGGTTTAGAATGGATTCTGTGATTCCTACCTGGAGATGCCTTCTGCATGCAAATATGGGGCTCTCCCACTGTACGATCAGACAGGGGGTGGTGAATAACAGGCTGGAGGAAAGATGACCAGCACACACACCCTGGCGCGCACGCACACACATACACAGACTCAGAATTCAGGGGGCTGGGAGAAAGGAGGGGGCTATTTTGCACCAGAAGGAGGCACAGAACAGCTCTGTGTTGCCTTACAGGCATAATAGAAGGCCAAAGACAAAGGGCTCAGTGTTTTTTTGCAGAGGGCGGGGGAAGGAAGGAGATAGTGCAGGCATTCTTTGGCTGTGGAGCCAACAGCTGCCCCCCCCCTTACATCCCCGGCTGCATTTCAGCATCTGCAGCTGCAGGGATCTGGGACTCGGTGGTTGCAGCCGGTATAAGCCGCCTCCACCACTGCCTTTCTGAGTGCTGGCCATAGATGCGACTATCACTGCTTCTGAAGACCTGTCGTCGGAAGCCACAAGATCCTGCTTCCCGGTCTCTCATGCGGCCCCCTGGGTGCCCACTGCAAGAACAGGATGCTGGACTAGATGGGCCACTGGCCTGATCCTGCAGGCTCTTCTTATATTCTAACGTAGAATGTGGTGCTTGTTGGCAGGATCCCCTGTCAGGGTTTTTGAATTCTTGAACCACGCTTTGTAACTTTTGCTTGCCCCTTGCAAGTCTACATGGGGCTGCCCTTGAGACTGACCCAGAAACTCCAGCGGGTGCAGAACGCCACGGCGAGACTCCTTACGGGGTCCTTGCCGCGGGATCACATTCATCCAGTGCTTTACCAACTGTACTGGCTCCTGGTGGAGTATAGGGTCAGGTTTAAGGTGCTGGTTTTGACCTTTAAAGCCCTATGCGGCCTAGGACCCACGTACCTATGGGACCGCCTCTCCTGGTATGACCCACAGAGGACCTTAAGGTCCACAAATGACAACACCTTGGAGGTCCCAAGTCACAATGTGGTTAGATTGGTCTCAACTAGGGCCAGGGCCTTTTCAGAGCCAGTGTGGTGTGGTTAAGAGCGATAGTCTCGTAATCTGGGGAACTGGGTTCGCGTCTCTGCTCCTCCACATGCGGCTGCTGGGTGACCTTGGGCCAGTCACACTTCTCTGAAGTCTCTCAGCCCCACTCACCTCACAGAGTGTTTGTTGTGGGGGAGGAAGGGAAAGGAGAATGTTAGCCGCTTTGAGACTCCTTAAAGGGAGTGAAAGGCGGGATATCAAATCCAAACTCCTCCTCCTCCTCCTCTTCTTCTTCTTCTTCTTCTTCTTCTTCTTCTTCTTCTTCTTCAGTACTGGCCCCGACTTGGTGGGACGCTCTGTCACAAGAGACCAGGGCCCTGCGGGACTTGACATCTTTCCGCAGGGCCTGCAAGACGGAGCTGTTGCGCCTGGCCTTTGGTTTGGACTCAGTCTGACCCTTACGTTTCCCTCCCCTTATGGTTTTGATCTATGGGCTACTATTAAAATGAGGCTGCATTTTAAATTATATTTTAACCTGTATTTTAAATTGTTTTTTTGTGTGTGTTTTTTTAATTTTACTGGTGTTAGCTGCCCTGAGCCTGGCTCTGGCTGGGGAGGGTGGGTATAAATAAATTTTATTTTTATTATTATTATTATTATTATTATTATTATTATTATTATTACTACTACTACTTTATGGGGGAGCGTTACAGCTCAGTTTTGCATGCAGAAGGAGCCGATGGCATTTCCAGACAGGACCAGATACTTCCCTGTCCCCCCGAACTAGAAACCCCGAAGAGCTGCTGCCAGTCCACGTCAACAACACTGAGCTAGACACACTCAGTGGTCTGACAGTACAAGCTAGCTTTCTGCTGAAACTGGCTGTTTATCCCAGACCATGAGGACTAGAAACTTGACTTGTTTTCCAGGAAAAGGGCTGCAGCTCAGAGTTCCAGGTTCAGTCCCTGTTGCCTCTCAGCTGTACCAAAGACTCCCTGGCGATCCGCTGCCAGTCAGTGCAGGCATCCCTGAGCTCAATGGACCCACAGTCTGACTTGGAATAAGGCAGCCTAACATCTTCCTGTAGCCAGTATTGGTTTGATTTCATTTACTTTTGGAACGACTGCAGCCGTGCCCCTGTGGCCAAAAACATCCCTGTGACACCAGTCCTTAAACTTGGCCCGGGGCGTTGGGGTGGCCACCAGCAGGAACTCCTGGCAGGCCCATTGGCGAAGGAAGGGCCTTGAACCCAGTTCCATTCCCCAGTTCCCCCAGTTGCATCTCTTCCCCCCTTCCCCTTCGTTCCCCACGTGGAGTTTGGCAACTGACCGGGACCCTCACCAGAGCCACAAACGGGAACGGATGACTCAGGCCGATGAACAAGCGTCCCTGGGGGGTTTGGGCAAAGCCAGATTTCCTCTCAGCCCCATCAAATATGGCAGAAGGAAGCTGGGGGCCTTCAAGAGGGAGCGACTGGCCTGGAGCAGGTTGGGCAGACGTTTCTCCGGATGAGGTCATGGAGGGCCGGCTGGTTGGAGCTGGACCCCGATCTGCCGCCAAAGCCGGTCTGCTCCCCTTTGCCAAGCCAGGAATTCCTTTGCCACCTCCAGGCTGAAAGGCTTTCCATCCACACTTGTCCAAAACGGATTGGGGGGGGGGGAGCAAGTGGTGGTGCTCTGTGTTCTTGGCTGGTTTTTTATTTGTTTGGGAAAAGCCAGGTGCACGCAGCCGCCTAATTAATGCAAGGAGGAAAACAGCTCTCTCTCGCTTGCGCTCTGTCGTTGTTTGCTTATTTACACACACACACACACACATATTTTTTCCCCTTTTTACATTTCAGCAATGTATGCAAAATGCATCACAAAACACTGCTCCTTGAAATCAGAAAAGAGTGAGGAGAAGGAATAGAAACCTGAAGAGGGAATCTCTTAGGTTTCATAGAACCATAGTGTTGTAATGTTGTAGTGTTGGCAGGGGACCCCTAGCGGTCATCTAGCCCAACCCCTGTGCGATGCAGAATAGTTTGGATGGTACTTGTTGTCCCCTTTCTGCATTTGTGTGTGTGTGTGTGTGTGTGTGTGTGTGTGGAAAGAGAAACATGGAATCATAGAGTTAGAAGGCACCCCAGCGGTCATCTAGTCCAACCCTCTGCAATATAATTATCACAGCTAGAAAACCCTTGACAGTGACTCAATAATAATAATAATAATAATAATAATAATAATAATAATAATAATAATAATATAATTTATTATTTATACCCCACCCATCTGGCTGGGCTTCCCTAGCCACTCTGGGCGGTTTCCAACAAAGTATTAAAATACAGTGGTCTGTTAAACGTTAAAAGCTTCCCTGAACAGGGCTGCCTTCAGATGTCTTCTAAAAGTCTGGTAGTTGTTGTTCTCTTTGACATCTGGTAGGAGGACATTCCACAAGGCGGGTGCCACCACTGAGAAGGCCCTCTGCCTGGTTCCCTGTAACTTGGCTTCTCGCAGCGAGGGAACCGCCAGAAGGCCCTCAGCGCTGGATCTCAGTGTCTGGGCAGAATGATGGGGGTGGAGATGCTCCTTCAGGGATACTGGGCGAGGCCGTTTAGGGCTTTCAAGGTCAGCACCAACACTTTGAACTGTGCTTGGAAACGTACTGGGAGTCAGTGTAGGTCTTTCAGGACCGGTGTTATATGGTCTCGGTGGCCGCTCCCAGTCACCAGTCTAGCTGCCGCATTCTGGATTAGCGGCACCTTCCGAGTCACCTTCAAAGGTAGCCCCACATAGAGCGCATTGCAGTAGTCCAAGCGGGAGATAACCAGAGCATGCACCACTCTGGCAAGTGAAATAAGGTTTGGGACTTTTTAGCCCAGAGTGGAAGTGAGCAAGAGGCGACATATTTAAACTTACGGCGCTTGCTCCCCCAGAAGGCAGGGGTGGCCACCATCTTGGGTGGCTTCAAATGAGGACGGGGCCAAGTCATAGAGAAGGAAAGGGCTACTGATGGTTGGTAGCCAGAATGGCTGGTCAGAGGCAACATCACTTCTGAATCCCTGTTGCTGGAGGGGAGAGGCCTCTTGTACTCGAATCCTGCTTGCAGGCTCCCCAGAAGAGAGGCATTGGGCTTGGCCACTGTGAAAACACGGTGCTGGACTTAGGTGGGCTGCTGGCCTGATCCAGCAGGCTTTTCTTGTGCTCTTAGAACAGTGTACACTTTAAGAGCGCTCTCTATAAAATATAAACTCTTCCCCTCTTTTCGCTGGGATTTTTCGGGGAGGTGGCGGCAGAATCGAGTGTGTTCCTGTCCCAGTCGATTCTCAGCACTTGGCTTTTCAGAGCTGGGGGGGCGCCTTGTTGGGGAACTGCCCGGGAGGCTCCATCTCTGTTTCCTTTTGGCCGGATCTTTCCCTCCTCCTCACAGTTCCTGGCAAGAGAGCACAGCTTGCGATCTCTCCGGGTCGCAGCCTGCCCTTGCATTCCACGCAGGGTGCCTGGGGCCTTTCCGCCAGCGAGAGGCGGGCAGGCTCCCTCTGAAGGTCATCTCTGGGGTGGAGGGAAATGGCACCCGCCTGAAACGGAGCTTTTGTTCCGCCAGGCTTCCCCCCCCCCCAGTGGAAACGTTGGCCTGCTGCCCCCCCCCCCCCAGAGTTTGCGCTCACAATTGCTGTAGTGAGCAGGTGGAGGTTGGGGCGAGAGCCAGGGAAGGGAGTAGGTGAGGGCAAGTCAGTGGATAAAACTATGCCCAGACGGAGATACCAAAAAGTGTTTCTCCCTCTCTCGTAAAACTAGAACTCATATTCCAGTGCATAGTGAAACTATGGAACTCCCTGCCACAGGAAGCAGTGGGGGTCCCCAACTTGGATGGCTTTAAGAGAATAAGTACTTGTGGGCATACAAAGAAGCTGATTGCTGGGATATTCAGGGCAGAGGGAATGGTTTTGTTGTTTGTATATTACATTTGCATGCCACCTTGTACTTCCATCGAGCTCAAGGTGGTGTGTGTACATGGTTCTCCTCTTCCCCCTTTTCACCCTCGCAACAACCCTGTGTGGTAGGTTGGGCTAAGAGATGGTGACTGGCCCCAGGTCACCCACGGAGCTTAATGGTCGAGAGGGGATTTGAACGCTGGTCTCCCAGGTCCAGTGCTTTAACCACACCGGCTGCACTAAAGTCATTCTTCACCTAGTGTGTAGTTAAACTGTGGAACTCCCTCCCACTGGAGGCAGTGATGGCCTTTAAAAGAGGACGAGACAAATTCATAGAGGAGGAGAGGGCTATCGATGGCTACTAGCCCTGTTCTCTGCCATCACTATTGGAGGCAGCAATGCTTCGGAATCCCAGTTGCCGGAAACTGCAGGGGGGAGGGTGCGGCCCTGTGTTCGAATCCTGGATGCTGATTTCCCATCGAGTCCTTACGCTCCAGGCGTTAACTGCCTTTCTCTTCCTGCTCTCCCAGGTTCGATCCCGTCGGCGAAGCGTACCGGGATCCCAGCCCCGCGGGAGCTGTCGACTGCCCCGGGCAGAGACAAGGCGGCCCTGAGACCCAGGAAGGCTCAGCCCAGCCCCACTTCCTCCGGGGCGCCGACGCCCACCAAGCACTCGCGCCCGGCCCCCAAGTGCAAGAATGAGGGGGACGCCGGCGACAAGGCCACGCTGGAGTCGCAGGTCAAGGAGCTGCTGGCCGAGGCCAAGGCGAAGGACTCGGAGATCACCAAGCTACGGAGCGAGCTGAAGAAACACCAGGACCGGGAATGGGTGCACTGCGAGCTGGACCACCCCGCAGGGGTGTCGCCAGCCGAGGCGGAGCCCCTGGTCCGCACCCTCCAGGACCAGAACCGGGCTTTCCAGAGGGAGCTGCTGAGCCTCGGAGAGGAGAACCGTCTCTTGAGAGAGAAACTCAGCCGCCTGGAGCAGTCGCCGCTGTCGGACACCCTGAGCAGCAGCGGGGGCTGCGGAAGCAGCCTGGCCACCCCCACCACGCAGGAGTCCAGCTTCGGCAGCCCCACGCAGCCCCCCGGGAACCCCCGGGCCAACAGGGGCACAGCCCCCCTGCGGAACTCGGGGTCGTCCAGCAGCGACGTCACCAAGGCGTCCCTGTCCCCGGACGCCTCGGACTTCGAGCACATCGCGGAGGCGCCCTCCAGGCCCCCGTCGTCGGGGGGCCACCCCTCCCAGGCCCCGCAGGACTCCCCCGCCGGGAGCTCCCCCAACAACGCCAGCGACCTCTCGGTGGCCTCGCTGACGGAGCGGATCCAGAGGATGGAGGAGAACCACCACTGCACGGCCGAGGAGCTGCAGGCCACGCTGCAGGAGCTCTCCGACCAGCAGCAGGTGGTGCAGGAGCTGACGGCCGAGAACGAGCGGCTGGCCGAGGAGAAGGCCCTGCTGGAGGGCTCCTTCCGGCAGCACCGCGAGAGGGCCGAGCAGCTCGGCCAGGAGAACGAGAAGCTGGCCGCCCTGCTGCAGGAACGGCCGGCCGGCGACGACGGCAAGGCCAAGACCATCCAGGAGCTGGAGCAGCGCTGCGGGGAGCTGCAGGAGAAGGCCCAGTTTGAGCGGGAGAAGCTGCTGAACATCCAGCAGCAGCTGACCAGCAGTTTGCGCGGCCTGGAGAGGGAGCACCAGGAAGCCCAGGCGGCCACCCGGGGCCTGCAGGAGGAGGCCGAGCGGCTGGGAGGCCTGCTGGAGGCGGAGAGACAGGGTGCAGCCGGCCTGGCCAGGGCCCTGGAGGACTGCAAGGTGGCCCTGGAGGGGCTGAGGATTGAAAACGGCTCGCTCCGGGCCCAGCTGGACAGCGCCAAGCAGAAGGCGGCGGACATGGACACCGTTGGGCGGGGCGGGGACCCCGGCGCCATGCAGGAGATGCTGAAGGGAGCCCGCGGGGAGAGGGACCAGCTGGAGCTGGCCTGCACGGAGCTCAGGCAGGAACTGCTGAAGGCGCACAGCGAGGTGAAGACTCTGCAAGGGCAGCTGGCCAAGGTAAAGATTGCTGGGGAGTGGGGAGAGCTCAGCGGAGCCTCCAGATGCAGGGGCAGTCTATCCCTAAATGTCGGCTGCTGCGGAGCAACGCCAGGGCTGCTTCCCTGAGGCTTCTGGCTGGCCGTTGTGAGAGACCTAGTGAACCTGCCGGGCTTTTCTGGTGTTGGTTCAGTGCCCCTGGCTGTTGCGCCAGAAGGTTGGTGGTTCGAGCCCACCCAGGGATGTTAATGTGGGCAGGATTCTTGCACTGCAGGCGGGTTGGTCTAGATGAATCTTGAGGTCCCTTCCAGCTCTGTGAGTCCATACGGTTTATCTACATGCTGCCTTAACCCCAAGGCTCCCAAAGCCAGCGAGCAGCATTCATATGCAAGAATACAAATAAAAAAATTCCTTCCAGTAGCACCTTAAAGACCAACTAAGTTAGTTCTTGGTATGAGCTTTCGTGTGCATGCACACTTCTTCAGATACATTGGTGTATCTGAAGAAGTGTGCATGCACACGAAAGCTCATACCAAGAACTAACTTAGTTGGTCTTTAAGGTGCTACTGGAAGGAATTTTTTTATTTTGACTATGGCAGACCAACACGGCTACCTATCTACTACAAGAATACAAATGAAATATACGATAAAAGCACAATATTTATAGCCATCGAAACAAAATTTTAGAAGCATCAAAATCTTGTAATCAGATAAGGTTTTCCTAGGCACTGTGCCCTGGAGGGTCACAGAAACCTTCCTTTCTAACTTGCTTCTTTGCAGGAGTGAAGAAGTCGACTGAATCACCTTTTTGGTGCTGCTTCCCTCAGACCCTGTTAGGTCCAGACCGCTCAGCATACTGGCTTTCATAGCTCATGTGCATAGAGATTTCTGCTCTCTCAGAGGGCCTAGATCTGTTGCTTTCTGGCGTTTGTCTCCGCTACGTAGCTGGACCCCATTTTCTCGTAGCGGATTTGCACCGTTTGCAAGAGGTCAGCTGTGCTGATGCTAACAGGGAAAGGAAGGAGGACTCTGGTTCCCTGCTCCCTGAATACTCAAAGTTCTGGACAGCGCGTGTAGTTTGGTCCCTCTTGCCCTGTATTATATACTTGTGAGGCAGTTTCCGCACAGGGCGTTTGCTGTGAAGTAGCCACGCTCTGCTCTCTCCCTCTTTGTGGAGCCATTAGCAAAACAACTCTATTTGGTTTCTCCCTTTCCCCCCGGAAGCTCGTAGAATCTTCACTGTTTTGATTCAGTTAAATAGAATAATAGAATCGTAGAGTTGGAAGGTACGCAAGGGTCATCTAGTCCAACCCTCTGCAATGCAGGAATATTTTGCCCAACATGGGGCTTGAACCAACAGCCCTGAGATTAAGAGCTTCATGCCCAACCAGATGCCTGTGGGAAGCCCAAGAGCCCTCTGCCCTCCTGTGGTTCCCGGCTACTGATATTCCAGACTGCCTGATTATGGAGGCAGAGCCAAGTCCTTAACCTCCATGAATTCACCCCTCCTCTCTTAATGCCATCCAAGCTGGTGGCCATACTGCCTCCTGTGGGAGGGAGTTCCACAGTCCAACAGCACCCAGAGAGCCACGAGTTAGCCACTCCTAGTACAAACAACACGGACACAGGCCGACCAGCGATCCGATTGAGTCCGAAGCCTCTCCTGTACATCCAAAATCTGGGCAACACACAGTCACAGGCTCCCTTCCCTGCAGAACTGCATCCGTTTGGACATTTAGCTGAATGACCCCTTTCACCGCAATTGCAGCAATTTCCTCCTTCCTGGTCCAGCCCTTCAGCACTTTCTCCCCCTCCTCTCCCAGACAGATGGACCTCATTAGCAGCTTGGTGGTTTGTTTTTTTTCCGAGAGAGACCAGGTGCTCTCGCTGTGCTCAGGGAAATGGGGGAAACACAATGGATGAGTGCATGTTAATTCTCTTGGCGAGTCTCGCACTCGTAACCCAAGCCTGCAATTAACCTTCGCTGCTGCCCTGCTTGGAAACCCCACCTCCCACAGTTAGGGAGCGGCCCGTGGGAAGAACTTTTGCTGGGACGAGGGGAGCTGGGATACCCTGCCAAAAATCACCACCTGATTTATAGAGAAGTGGAAACTCTAGGTGTGTTTTTGGCCGAGGTTGGCGATGACCGTAGCAAGTGGGAAGGAGTGCGATGGCTGCTGGGCTGTGTGGAAATCTGCAGAGAAGCTGATGCCCATTTAAATTTTTTTGTTTAACTGGGGTTTTAACTGCCGAAATATTTTTTAAGAAACAACAACAACCCACAGAAATCCAAAGTTTCATCCTTTCCTTCCACTTCGATTTGGGGTTGTCACCACCTACATTCCTCTCAGAGTTGAAACCGGTGGACCCATTGACTTCTGTGGGTCTTCTCAGTAACACTATTATTCCCCAGAACTGGGAGTTCTCCTGTCATCTGTTATATTGTCTGCTTCCTCCAGATTTAGTTCAAAGCTCTCCTGATCACATTCGCTAGAATCTTAGCAAGCATATTATTGCCAACTGCTGTGAGGTGCAAGCCCGTCTCTTGCCAGAGCTCCTTCTTCAAGGAAGCGGAGACCCCAATCCAAGAAGCCAAACCCTTCCTGACAACTCCCAGTATTTCCCCCGCTCTTCCTGGGACACAGCCTTTGACAGGAAGGAGCGATGGAAAGACCACCTGCATCCCAGGGCCCTTCAGTTACCTGCCCAGAGCCCCATGGCCCCTTCCAACGCCTTGAAGGCTGTGTCTGGCAGTATCAGGAGGACCGGGTTGTGGTCAGTGGGCTTTATAAGGCTTGGCAACTTCTTTCTCTCGTTGTGAGAAGAAAGCACACCTCCCGGGACATCCTGTTCCCTCCTCACACGGCTGCCTCTGTCCCCTCTCCTCACCACAAATCTCTTCCACACGGTCTTCTGAGGTTGGCAACTTGCTGGCCCAAAATCGGCGTCCAAGGTGAGGGCATGGAAACGATTTTGCAGCTCCGCTAACACAGCCTGGTTCCTGACAGTCCTGTTTCTGTATATCACACTCCTCCAGAGGTTCGTCTCCTGCAGTGAGCGAAGAACTTCCTTTTATCTGTCTCAAATCTTCCAACATTCACCTTCATTGGATGCCCATGAGTTCTGGTGTTGCAAGAGATTATTGCGGCCAGGCTATTCGTCCCTGTCCAGGAGCAGCCGGAGGTGGCTAGATTCCCCAAATAAGACAGCAAACCCAGTTTATTGGGACAGGCATCACGGAAATGGTCCTTTTCAATTAATTTTTATTTATTTAAATGGAAGCTGGTGGTCTCTGGGGAATTAAACACCGTGTGCTCTCCACCTGCACTTATCGGTGGCACCTTAGTACCGCACAGTGCAATAATAGAATAATTGTAGAGTTGGAAGAGACCCAAAGGGTCATCTAGTCCAGCCCCCTGCGACGCAGGGATCCTGGTGCGATTTCTCACCCTTTTCTCTCCCTCCGTCCAGACTGAGAAGGAGCGCGCTCAGCTGAAGGAGACCTGCGACCGTCAGGCGGACCAGCTCAGCCGAACCAACCTCAAGCTCCAGGAGAAGACGTCGGAGAACGAGGCTGAGCTCAAGAACCTGAAGGAGACCATCTTTGAGCTGGAAGACCAGGTGGAGCAACACCGGGCGCTCAAACTGCACGACAACCAGATCATCAGCGACTTGGAGAGTAGGTGGAACCAAAGGGGGGGGGGGAGGATTTAGGACAGTGTGCAGAGAGAGATTGCAAGCAGATTATGGAGTTGGCAGGGATTGCTTGAGATTCCCACTCTCCAATAAAGAAATAATTTTCAATTTAGTGCAGCCTGTTTGGGAAGGAAGCGGGGGGGGGGGGGGAGGCACAGCATGCCTTTCTCTCTCTGCAACAAGTGAAGGATGTCGTCAGGCTGCTGTCGCAAGCAACAAATATCCAATAAGATGAAGGGGGGGGCAGAAGCCTTTTGCAGGGGCAGAAACAAGGTACGAAAACAGCCGGTGGTGGTGTAATGGTCAGAATGTCAGACTAGGGCAACCAGGGTTTAATTTCTCTCTTGGACATGAAGCTCAGTGGGTGTGACTCTGGGCCAGTCACTGCACCTCTCAGCCCAGGCCTACCTCACAGGGTTGTTGCTGGGGGTTATATGAGGAAGGGGAGAACAATGCACACGCCGTCTTGAGCTCGTTGGAGAAAATTGGTGGAATATAAAGGCAATAAAATAATAAGATGATAGCTGAATTGGGGCCGGCCGGCATGTGAGATCGCCACCTGCTGGCGAAGCTGTTTTGCAAGCCGGGACAGAAGCAAATTAGCTAGGTTAGAGCCACGATCACTTAATTGGGGAATAAGCCCCACTGTATACAGTAAGACTCAACTTTTGAGTAAATGTAAGGTTGTGCTGCCAAAGGTGTTCTGGGCATCAGCATGTTTTTTAGTGTTTGGACTCTGAAGAAGGGTATAACTGCAAGCCGTTTGGGGAGCCAAAATCTGTGCCAGTGTGTGTTGATTATATTGAGTTAAATGGGCCCAGAGGTCTGGCTCAAGATAAGGTCACTTCTCTGTGTTACCTTGGCAGTGTCTTCGGTGCCCTCCCTCTCTGTCCTATCTCAGTAGACTCTTCCTACCTTCCCTCTTCCCAGGTAATCTACTGAAAATGGAAGTCCAGAAGACGGATTTGGAAAGGCAGCTGAAGACCCTGAACAAGCAGATGAAGGTGAGAAGGGAGCTCAGGGGCAGGACACCTGCCTTGCATGCAGAAGGTTCCGAGTTCAGTCCTTGACAGCATCCCCAGGTGGGGCTGGGAAGGACCCCTCACTCAGAACCACGAGGTCTGGAATCCCAACAGGTGTCCATCCAACCTCTGCTTAAAAGCCTCCAGCTTTAGAAAAAACTCAGGCGTCACCAATACGGCTGCCGCATTTCCGAAACTTAGCACCTGCTAAAAACACTTCTGTTTCAACAAGCCTGTCCAAACGAAAGTCAACGTAATTTTAATCTGTTTTAGCGTTTTAACTTTTGTATGTTTTAAAGTCGGGCGGTGAATTTGTCTCGATTTTAATGCATTATCTTTTTCAAACCCCTTTGAGGCTTTTTTTAAAAAAACCAATCAAGCGGTGTTTGAATGTCATTAAATGAATAAGTAAGAGGAGGGTCTCTGCCCGAAGGAGCTTACAATCTAAGCCTGGGAAGAGGCTCCAAACCCGGGGGAGGGTGTCCTTCTACAGCCTCCCTCCCACGCAAAGTGAGAGCGACTGCCTTGTTGTGCCGGCGTCCGCGAGAACCGATGCCAACCGCCCTCCGACCTCCCTGCGGTGCTGACCGCTTTTGTCGGGCGAGTTTCAACCACTTGCTTCCTCTCCTCTCCCCTCCCTCTTCCCCTTGGTCTCCAGGAGGACACGGCCGAGTGGCGCCGCTTCCAAGCCGACCTGCAGACGGCGGTGGTTGTGGCCAACGACATCAAGTGCGAGGCCCAGCAGGAGCTGCGGACGGTGAAGCGCCGGCTGCTGGAGGAGGAGGAGAAGAGTGCCCGGCTGCAGAAGGAGCTGGATGAGGCCCAAGGCGGGAGCACAAGGTGCGTGGGGCATGGGGCCAGTGGCTCTTTGTAGGGGTCGCAGGCACCCAGGGAAGTTTGCACTCCCTTCGCTGTCCATTCCTTCGCATTCTTTCTCTGTGTGTCCCCTTTTCCAAGCAGGTTCCGTTGCATTTCCTATTTTATTTTTGTAAGCAAAGAGCCTGTCTTCCGTGTATCGCATGTCATCCGGGGCCCTTTGAGAATCGCCTTTCCCTTTGGCCAACAACGCTCTGAATTTACTTCAGTGAACAGTACCAGTTGGGGATGTTCAGGGCAGCGTTTACTCACACAGAATGAAGGTAGACTTCCCGGGCCTGTAAATTACATGAGCTTTGCTTTGCCCATGCGCAGAAATGAAGGGATGCGGGTGGCGCTGAGGTCTGAATCACTGAGCCTCTTGGTCTTGCTGATCGGAAGGTCGGAGGTTCGAATCCCTGCGACGGAGTGAGCTCCCGTTGCTCTGTCCCAGCAGTTCGAAAGCATACCAGTGCAAGTAGATAAATAGGTACCGCTGTGGCGGGAAGGTAAATGGAGTTTCTGTGTGCTCTGGTTTCTGTCACGGTGTCCCGTTGTGCCAGAGGCTGTTTAGTCCTGCTGGCCACATGACCCGGAAAGCTGTCTGCGGACAAATGCCGGCTCCCTCGATCTGAAAGTGAGATGAGCGCCACAACCCCATGGTCACCTTTGTCTGGACTTAACCGTCTAGGGGTACTTTACCTTTTTAGAAATTAAGTCTCGTTCTCATAGGGAAAAGCACATCTGCCAGGGCTGGATGCCTGCGTCGGCAGCAAGAACAGGGTACCCGCTCTCTATCAAACTGGCCCAAGGCTGAGTTTTTCCTGCACAAACACTCTGAGTCAGCAGATTCTCCTAACAATACCCTTCCACACTCCCTTTTTCTTCTCTTCACATCCTTCTGCCTCCCACGTGGCCAAGAGAAGGAATGTAGAAATTTCTGCTTTTAATGAACCACACTTCCCCGTGTCGTCCCAACCAGGAACTGTTTGTGAACTATACAGGCAACTCCCCATTTACATGGGGCTGCCGGGAGCCTGGCAGTGGGACCCCGAAATGAGGAGCACCCTGGAGAGTCCTGGCTCGCGAGCAGACCCTCCCCAGAGGGCTTTGTTGAGGCCGCTCAGCCTTCCTGCCCAGCAGCCGACAGGCAGGGTGGCACATTGACCACTGCCACTTCCTCGCACCTGAGCAAAGCCCCGCTGCCTTTCTGGCTCACGAGGTGACCCTCCCTGGACCCCCAAAGAGGACATTCTCTTTGGGCTCTCGTGAGCCAGAGGCTTGTGCGGCTGCTCAGCTGATACACAAAGAAAGGTTTCCCACCAATCACTGTCCCTCCAGCTCGTTTCGTCTAGTTCCTTCTCATGCGCCTCACACTAAACCGTGGTTTGACGGGCTCCACAGTCCAGAGGGTCTCACCCTGCTCATGATCTGGTCCCACTTGTTCCTCCCGTCCCGCATACACAAGCAAAATGCCCGTCGTCATGGCGACTGGGATGCGTGCAAAAGTGAGCAAGGGTTTCCGGTATACAAAACACCCTGAGGACGAACTTCCGTTTCCTGCAGGAACACATTTTTTTAAGGTTGTTCATTTGGTTAATTTGAAGAGCGAACAGCAGCCGGGGGTCAGCAGAGGACCCTCTTGCTTTGCTGGCGTGAAGGGGAACTTGTTCCTAAGGGAACCCATGGGGGGGGGGTCTCTGGTGAAGGTTTATCTTCAGTTGATCTGAAGGACAGGTTTATCATCAGTTCTCAGTGGCGCTTCCAGCTGCGATTTTTTGGTCACACCAGCACGTGGCAGAATGTTGGCAACTGACGTTTATTTTAGAGTGTGTGTGCGAAAGAGAGAGACTTACCTCTTTTCTACCTTGGGAGTCAGCTACATTTCATTCAAACATGTTATTGAGGTGGGGGGTGCGTTGCAAGGGGACCTGACAGGTGAGGTCTTTTCAGTAGCGGCTTGGCCTGATTGGCTGCGTGGAACTTCCAGGATCAGAGGCAGTCTATCCTTGATTGCAGGTTTCTGAAGAGCCCCCACAAATGAGGGCTGTGGCCTTCAGCCCTTGTTTGCTGCAGTTGGTCTAGGCTAGGGTTTCTCAAACTTTGGTCCCCCGCCTGTTGTGGGACCACAACTCCCGTCATCCCTGACCACAGGTCCTGCTAGCTAGGGATGATGGGAGTTGTAGTCCAACCACAGCCGATGACCCAAGTTTGAGAGACCCTTGCAGCGTTCGAAGGAACCCAAAGGGTCATCGAATTCAAACCTCTGCAATGCAGGGGTCACTGCTAAGCAGAAAACCGCAGCTGCAAGCAATCTGTTGCCCTTTCACACACGCACAGATATGCACACACAACGGAAATGCCATGTGTCTGTCCCCTGGATGTGTAAAATATCAACCCTAGTTGGGTGCACTCCTGTTCAGACCTGCTCCTTCTTCAGAGTTTCCAGGTCAGGAGATGCAGACGGACTGTTTTTCCTGCCAGGTCTATGATACGGAAAACATGAGATGAGGAACTATCTCTAAAAAAAAACCCTCAAGCCTAACCTGGTTATCCCAAAGGGCATGTTTTCTGTTGAAGGAGTCTCGCTTTATCAACCTGCCTCTCTTGTCTGTTTCGCTCGGTGTTCTCCCCCTTTTCCCCGCCTCTGTCCAGCTTCCTTGTCGTATCGCAAATTCAGTTGCGCCGTGGAACCACCAAGCAGCCAGCAGCGCCGAAACCACCCTGATTCTGCTGACATTTTTTAGTCCGTAACATTGTTCATTACGCGTTGCAGTGGGTCTGGCCCACCCCACACACTTGTGGGGCAGATCCTTCTACTGCATCTCTGGGCATGTGTTGGAGGGGGCAGTTATTTGTCCTCCGCAGACAGCGATACAACTAGACCTCTTAAAGCCAAGGAAACTTTAGCTCTACGGTGCAAATTTGCATAATTTATTTTGCATAATTCGCATAATTATGGAGTGAAGAGAGGTATGAAGGCTCTGAACCTCCTTTCCCCTGACCCCCTCCGTGTGCTTTCAAGAATATCTCTGCCCATCCATAGGGACTAGCAGCTTGCTTTTTCTTTTTGTAAAGGAAAGTTGAGGTCCTCAGTCTACACAGCCTGTCCTGGCCCCCCAAAACTAGCCTCCAACACCTCAAGGGCAGTGGAGGACGCTGTCTTGCCACCAGCCTCAGGGTAAAACTGAGCTGCCGCTCCTGTCGGCCTCTCTTTGGGGGTGCCGTCATTGTGTCCTTCGCCCCAGGCAGCAAACCGCCTGCCCTTCCAGCTTGGAGTGCCTGTCCTTTGACTTCCTTCCGACTTCTTTCCCACAACAACACAAGCCCCCCTTTCTCTCCGCCACTTTCACTCTCAATTCTCTTTCGTTCCCGGAGAGGATACAGAACGCAAACCCCCCGAGGTCTCCAAAGCACACCAGAACTGAAGGTAAGAGGTTCTCTGGCGGTGCAAAGGGCAAAAAACCCACCCCTCACGCCTCCTCCCAGCCCTAACAACCCTCTTCCTTCCCACATTTGTTTTTGCTCTTTGCACATGCCCCGAAGGCTGCATTGTGCTTTAACAATTTTATTTCCATTTGTTTGCTTTCGTTGCTTTTTTAACCTCCCTTTCTCTCTTCTAGAGTCCAGCTTTGCGCTCTGTGTGTGTACTAAGCCCCCTCGTCCGCTGGTGTCTCCCCCTCACGTCCCGTTCCATGTGTGTCGCGGCTGTCCCGTCTTGCAGAGGCTTGAGAAGGCTGCCGGGCTCTCGCTTTTAACGGTCACTCCCAAAAATGGGGGGCGGGGAGGGGAGCCCCCTTGTTTAACACCCCCCCCCCCGTCTCCCTCTTGATCACAGTTTCAGAGGAGCCTGTCTGGAGCGGAGAAGAGGTTTGTTTTGCAGGCGTGATTGGGTTCAACAGCGGTGTGGGTTATGATTTACTATTATTCATTTATTTATCATGTCACTTTCACCCAAAGGCCCAGGGGTGCCTTAAAAGAAATTTAAAACAACTCGCAGCCATAAAAATAAGGTGACACTTCACGTGTCAATAGCCAGAGCAAAAGAGGCGTGTCTTTGGCATTCCCCAAAGGCTGTACAGTGAAGAGGCCAGGCAGCACCTCTGTGGGGAAGGAGTTCCCCAGCTTGGGGGCCATCCCAGAGAAGGCCTCGCTGAGGGTAGAGGAACTACCATGAGCGCCTTTCCCTCTGTCTGTAGGGAAAGAGGCTGTCTATCAAGATATTTGGGGCCTGAGTCATTTAGGCCTTTAAACACCAACGGATAATGGTACAAAAAAACTCTGGGCAGAGTCAAAGGATCTTATTTTGGCAGGAGTCTTGACCATTGTTGGAGGCGATGAGAACCTTTCCAAGGAGGGCCGAGAAGCTGACGATAAAAAAATTGTTTGAAATTCAGGGAGGGAGGTTGTGTGTATTCTGTCTCAGCAATCCATACAACTACTATTCCCTCATGTGAAAAATGGGTCTCAGGGCTGCCTTGCAAAGATCAAAGTCCTTAGTCAACAGCAGCAAATCGTTGCTCCTATCTGCCTCTGATTTCCCATGAATGGTCTGAAAAGGGGCTGTGGGATGAAGACCCCCCCCCTCCAGTTTGCAAGCACTTCCCAGCCTGGTCGCCTGGAGAATGATTCCCCTTGCCACAGGCGACTCCCAGTTCCCGTCAGGCAACAGGGTCAGGGACAATGGGAGCTGGACGCAGAATGCATGGGCCTTCTGGACATTGGTGGACTCCAGTTCCCATCATCCCTGACCATTGGGCTTGCTGGCTAGGGCTGGTGGAAGGAGGGAGTCTACTGACATCTCATCCTTGATGGAGGCAACGCTGCGTGAGCTAGATGCTCCAGTGGCCTGGCTCAGTATACATTTCAGGTGTGGGGGGGTTTCAATTCATCCATTTTTTAAGACTCCGCCTCCTGTCAGCATCCCTTAAAGCTCACCTTTGGTCTCCCTTTCTCTTTCCACAGATCTCTGATCCCAGTCAATTAGCCGGGCCCTGGATGAAACGCACCGCCCAGCCCAGGGGCTCAGGACTGCCACATGTAACAGCTCCTCCTTGAAAACGTGGGTGAAGAATACGGGGTTTTAAACCGGGAAAGAAACATCTGAGCACTTACAACAAAATGATTTTCCTGGCGTTTTCTCCAGACTGCCATTCCTACGTATTCTCTGTCTTTTTTCCCTCTCCGAAACCTAACTTTTTAAGGGGGAGATTTATTCTCCCTGAAGGCTACCTGAAAGCAATATGTGAGAAAGCTGAAGTTTCGGGGTTGCTGCAGACCCCCAGTCTTGCATTCTGATGCTTCGAGGTTTTTAAAACGACCCAGCTCCGGACACGGGAAAGAGCTGCTAATCTGCACACTTGAGGTTCTCCGCTGAGAACAACCTGCCGCCGCACGTACCTCTTTGTTCCAGGTTTGCCACGGCAACTGTCCGCACGGAGCAAATGTCCGTCCGGTGGGGCTGAGTGTTGCCCATCCATCACCCGGCCATCTTCACCTGCCTGGATGCTTCCTCAATGTCCAACGACAGGGACCAGCCACTAGGTGGCAGTGCACGACTTGAAACCCAGAAACCCATTTGCTGTTCTGCAGCCTACGTTCTGCGTACCACTTGCTGCTGCTTTTCCTGAGATCTGAAGACAGGAAAGAAGAAAGGGCAGAGGGCAGTGAGGGTCAAGCGAGGATGCCCTCGGTAGCTGCACTACAGAGCCGTCTTCCTGCGCCCCCACGTCTCCCCCCTTTGCAAACTTGGAAGCTGCTTGAATTCTGACTTGCAGGGGGGAAGCTGTGGGTCTCTCCAACTTGAAGCCACCCTTTTGGATTACAAGAACGCTTTTAAAACGTTGGGCTTGCGTCGCTGGCGTTCTAGCCCGGGAAATGGCTCCTTTTCCCCCCAGACCAAAAGCGCCAAGCTGGTGGATTCCTGGACCCCACGACCCTGCAGGGAGTCCTCTCTACAGAGCTGGCAAAAGGGTGGTCCCATCTATCCCTTGTGAAGGCAATCAGAAATCCACGTTTTGTTTTTATTTTATTCCTCAGAATCTTTACTCAGGGGAAGTCTGTGGCATGACCGGCACTCATCCTGAAATGTCCTGTCTCTGCGCTCTTGCAGAACAGTTGCTGAGAAATTTGCACAAGTAGACTTTGAGGGTCGGCCGCGGCCAGCCTCTGAGCCAAATATGGATCGGAGCCATTTAGCCCTCCAGCCCCAGAGATGCAAGAAAGAGCATGGATGAACAGTGTCTTCTCTCGTTACTTTCCCCTCCCAGGGGTCCTTGGCTTGTTTCCTCCCGCCGCCTTGTCATTGTAACCCCTCTCACAAGTCCCCGGGAGGTAGAATGTTGTGAAATTCCCTTCCAGCCGGTTTCTTTTAAGAAGTGCCGTTTAACTTGAAGATTCGCTTCTTCTTTCCTCTTCTCTTCCCGTCGCATTTTCCTTTTGTGCCGCGACTGTGCGCCTGCAGGCAGGGACTCATCTCTCAACTTGATTGTCTGTATGTAAGCCACTCAGCTTTCGGGCTGAGGAGCGGGTTGCAAACACTCCAGATCAATAACAGCAAGGGGAGGGAAACTTCCAGCCTCGCACCCCTCGTGCCCTTGCGTAGTTTTGCAGAAGGCATTGGGGTGCAGAGGAACACTGGGATCCCAGCAGGACTCTGCTGAGATTGTGCCACACATACGAACTTCAGACACTTTGCTCGATTAGAAGCCCTGAGGTCAAGCCTGGAGGCCCACAACCTCCTCCCATGGGTGGTGGGGAAACCCACAAGTGCATTCGCCATGGGGCAGATCCCACCTGCAGACACTGGTGTGCAATTCGGGAATGCTCTGCGATCGGACCGCTTGACTTCCATACTTGTAAACATGCTTGAACCAGTAACGGCGACAATTTGCTGAGCCACGTGTATGTATGTCTGTGTGTAAGAGAGGGAGGGAGACTAATATTTCAACAAACGTGTACAAAACTGCAAATAAATCTGCGACTGGCAGCCAGGTGCCCTTCTCCGCCTCTTCTCTCTATACCTTTGTCGGTTTAAAATACCTGCTGCGCCTTCCTTAAACATAGATGTGATCACAGCGGATCTCCCGTGTGTGTGCGTGTGTAGATTTCTACCTGGCGAGCGCATCCACACACGTGATGCTGGCTAGCTGCGCGGTAAGGCTGTACTGCTGTTTACGTGAAGCCTCCAGCTCCCAAGGCAGTCTACCTCTGAAGACCATTGGCTGGGGAGCAACGGTGAGAGAGGCAGGCCTTGCCTCCTAGTCCCATGTCTGTGTGTTTTCCAGGAGGCACTGGGGGAAACTGGGTCCTGAAATAGACAGGCTTTTTGTCACATCTGCTGGAGAAAAGCTTCTGTTCTGTGTGAGCGCCTGCTCTTTTTTTGCAGTATGCATATGGAATAGCCACCTGTGCATTCATGCCCAGTAGCCCTTCGAACCCAGTAGAAGGGTTTTGGGGTCTCCAACCTGATGAGCTCCAGATATTTTGGTCCACAACTCCTACCCGCCCCAGGTCCAGACATGGCTACTTGGGCTGGGGGGTGATAGGAGGTGTCGTCCGAAACAGGGCTGTGTCAGCTGGGGTTGATAGGGACTGGAGTCCAAAATGTCTGGAAAAGCAAAGGCCATCTCAGCAGATTGGTGTTTAGCTGGCCGCCTCCTCGGGAAATGCTTAAAAACAACTTTGTCCTCATTTTATCATCACAAGGGGTCGGGCTGGATTATCCATTGGGTCCCTCCCAACGGTACAATTCTGGCATTCCCCACCTGAGCAAACCCTGTGCCATTGTTGCCCCCAAGGCCCCTTTCTCCTCTGGCCGGGGGCACAGCCCCAAGGGGCAATAATAATAATAATAATAATAATAATAACAATAATAATAATAATTATTATTATTATTATTATTATTATTATTTATTTATACCCTGCCCATCTGGCTGAGTTTCCCCAGCCACTCTGAGTGGCTTCCAACAGAATATTAAAATACAATAACCTATTAAACATTAAAAGCTTCCCTAAACAGGGCTGCCTTCAGACATCTTCTAAAAGTCTGGTAGTTGTTTTTCTCTTTGACATTTGGTGGGAGGGCGTTCCACAGGGCGGGCGCCACCACCGAGAAGGCCCTCTGCCAGGTTCCCTGCAACTTGGCTTCTCACAGCGAGGGAACCGCCAGAAGGCTGGCTGGAACCCTCCATCCTCATTCCCCTGCTCCGCTGCCCTCCTGCAGAATCCGGCCTCTGCTTGGCCTTTTGTGCCCTGTTAAAAAACCCCCAGCCCAGCTGCTGCCCCTCGTACGCAGGAGCCGGAAGCACGCCACTCCAGTCTGCTGAAAAGCGAAACTGAAAAAATCCTAGCGGATGTCCCTTGTTCCTAAACTCTGTTCTTTCCGCACCCTGTATTGGATCAGGCCAGGACTGGGGCCATCAGTCCCCAGGGGACTTTTTGCCCCTCTCGCTGCCCTCCCCGTCGCTTTGGCACAAAATCCGGGCACTTGGCAAGGGGCAGGTGGGGCGCTGTTCACCCGCAGACAGTGCCTCCATTGATCTGTGAGCAACCCCACCACCACCACCTCGGCCTGCCGTTCCTTGCCCCCGCTTCCCAGGGGCTCTTGTGCTGCCGAGACAAGGCTGGGATGCCAAAAGGGGGGTGGGAGAGAGAGAACCCCCCCCATGTACACCTCCCCACCCATCCCAAAGTATTCAGTGCCTATTAATAGCCCAGCCAAAGCCACGCAGCTGTTTGGGAATGGACTGGGTGCCAGGGGGAGGGAAAGAGAGAGAATGGGTCTCACGAGGAGAAAAGAGAAGCTCATTCAGCGCAGAATCTGATGGTCTTTCATCCGTCTCGTGTGCCTGTTGTCATCATATCCCCTTTCCTGCATCCACATAAATTCCATCGCAGGTGGCGAGTCACATTTAAAAGCGTTATTAATGGGGAAGCAACCACTGCAGCCACGAGTCTCAAAAACTGACCACTCCAAAAGACCCTAAGTTTGTTGGTTTTCAAGGGGTGCCATAATAATTATACTTCTCGTTAATGTTAAGCCTGGATAAGTTGTTTGGGGAACGGGGACAGAACAGCTGGTGCTCTGCACCTCTTAGAAAATAGCATGAAATGCACCTTCCGCTATCTCAAGGGCTGTCGCTTGGAATATGGAGCAATCTTGTTTTCTCTTGCTCTGGAGGGTGGGGACCCAAACCCAAGTGACAAGAAAGGAGTTCTGGCTAAACAGCAGGAAGAACTTTCTGACAGTAAGAGCTGTTCAACTGTGGAACGGTCTCCCTTGGAAGGTGGTGGTCTCTCCTTCCTTGGAAGTTTTCCAGCAGAGGTTGGACGGCCATCTGTCATGCATGATCTAGTTGCAGATGCCCTCTTATCAGGAAGTCCATTCTCCACAGTGTGGGAATCAGGCACCTCCTAACCTTTGAAACTCTCTTCCACTGCATATCAAGCGCGTAGACCGTGGCTCTTCAATCCTGCTTTGGCAGTCAATGTTCCTTTTGCCGACAGCAAATTATAAAGCTGTGGGGAAAATTCAGCAAGAAATGATGATAATATTGAGCTTTTGCATTATCTCTGTCCTCCTTAACGTTATTTGACAGTGCTTTTACATTATTTCTGTCACCCTTGTCATTATTTTATAGCGCTTTTACTTTATCTCTGTCCTCATTATTCTGCATTGCTTTTACACTATCTTTGTCAGTGGGTCAGTGTTGGTATAAGGATGGGTCAATCTTGTCAATTTCGGTCTCTCATTTTTCTCCTCCTTCAGTTCATTCTGCCACACTCCTGCATCTGTTTGCTGTTCATTTTTTCCAAATCCTCATGAAAACCCTTCATCGTTTTTAGGGAATATTTCTCCCAATATAGACACCTTTTGTTTTTGCAGGCAATTCCCCCCTCACGTAATGCCTTTTTGTGTGCTGTTTTCGCCCGGACACACGAGTGGGGAACCTTTGGCGCCCTGATGTTGCTGCGCTGCAACTCCCAGCAGCTCCAGCAAGCATGGCCAATGCCAGTGATGGGAGTTCTAGTTCAGCAAGATCTGGAGGGCCAAAGGTTCCCCACATTACCCCATTTTGTTCCATTTGAAGAACTGCAGCACAAAATCCAGAGACGTGCAGTTTTCTAAAGCCAGCTGCACATTTGTTTCCCCACATCGTTTCAGGATTGTGAGGGGGTTGGGCTAGATGACCTTTGGGTGTCCCTCCCATCTGTACAACTCGATGATTCCAGGAGGCGGGAAGGAGTTTAAAATGCAGACAAACGCAGGCAAAATCCCAGGGCCTGTGCTTTTTCACACCCACCCCACCAGGGTTTCCACTCAGGAACTCAAACAGATCGAGAGGATTCCTCCCTCTCACCTCCCTCTCATCTCTTCCTTCCAGGCCAACCATCGAGGTGATGGACGCAGTCGAGGCGGATCCCGCCAGCCGCTGGCAGGGGGTCTCCGTCAGCCGCGCATCGCCGACGCCCCCCGAGTCCCTGGCTACCGTCAAATCGTTGATCAAGACGTTCGACTTGGGGTGCCCAGGTAAAAAACCCCAAAACGCCACGGAGCTGAGGGTCTCTTATTTCTCTGACAACATGTCTTCTTGCGCCCCACCCAGCTCTCATTTGCATTTCCTGTTTGGATTTGTTTGCAAATGCCTTTATACATGCACCATCTCTTGAAATGTCAGGACTCTGTGCAGCACTATGCATGCGGCAAAACAGCATTTTAAAACAGTGCAAAATGGTGATTTTAAAATGCAGGGCGGCAGTTCTGTGCTATATCAATCACTGCACAGACACTGTCACAGTAAATAAATCCATCCGGTTTTATCCTAATCAAAAACCCTGGATGAATGGAGAGGTCCAGTGCCTGTTGCGGGAAAGGAACAGGGCTTTCAGGTCGGGCGAGGTGCAGCTTTACAGTGTGGCAAGAGCAAACTTGAAGAGGGGTATTCGACGGGCAAAACTGGATTATAGGCAGAGGATTGAGGATAATTTAAGGAGCAACAACATAAGACAGATGTAGCAGGGGATTCAGCATATTACCAGCTACAAACCTAACCTTGGTGCTGTCAACGGTGACCCCTTGCTGGCGGAGGAGCTTAACCTCTTCTTTGCTCGCTTCGAGAAGGAGCCACCTGAGACGCCGGTATTACAGCCACCAGCCCATAGGGGCCCCTCATTCACTGTAGAGGAGCACGAGGTGAGACAAGTATTGAGGATGGTGAATCCGAGGAAGGCGGCTGGACCTGATGGCATCACTGGAAAGGTGTTGAAGGGCTGTGCGGATCAGCTGGCGAGGGTCTTTACTAAGATCTTCAACAAGTCCTTACACCAGTCTATTGTCCCACCCTGCCTGAAGTCGTCAACTATTGTCCCTCTGCCTAAAAAATCCACAATCAGTAGTTTGAATGACTACAGACCAGTTGCACTGACTCCAATCATCATGAAGTGTTTTGAGAAACTGGTGCGCCGTCATATTATTTCTTGTCTTCCATCAACTTTTGACAACTACCAGTTTGCATACAGGGCAAATAGATCCACAGAAGACGCTATCACCACCACTCTCCATGCTGCTCTGTCCCATCTGGAGCAGCCGGGGAATTATGTGAGGCTGCTGTTTGTGGATTTTAGCTCTGCTTTTAACACTATCCTCCCCCATAGACTGGTGTCCAAGCTAGAGACGATTGGACTCCCCAACTCCACCTGTCTCTGGGTTTTGGATTTTTTGTCAGAACGTTCTCAGAGGGTTAGAGTAGGGTCACATGTGTCCACAGCCCTTAGCCTTAACACCGGCTCACCACAGGGTTGCGTGTTGAGTCCCCTGCTCTATGCTCTCTATACGTATGACTGTACAGCCATCTACTCCAGCAACAAAATCATTAAGTTTGCTGATGATACTACGGTGGTGGGGCTCATTTCAGGAGGGGATGAGTCCGCCTATCGGGACGAGGTGGAGCGGCTCTGTGTTTGGTGTGGAGAGAACAATCTGGCTCTTAATACGGCTAAGACCAAGGAATTGGTGGTGGATTACAGGAAAAAAAAGGCGGACATTCAGCCCTTGTATATCAACGGGGAACGGGTGGAGAGGGTGGCGGAATACAGGTTTTTGGGAGTAGCTATCGATCAGGGCATGACTTGGAGCGCACATACCACTGCTCTGGTGAAGAAGGCCCAGCAGAGAATTTATTTCCTCAGACTTTTAAAAAAGAACAATCTGAGTGAGAGACTGCTGGTGTCCTTCTACCGAGGCTCCATAGAGAGCATACTTACATACTGTATTTGTGCTTGGTTCTCCAGTTGTACAGCTAGGGAGAGGAAGGTGCTCCAGAAGGTCATAACCACAGCCCAAAGGATTATTGGTCACCCTCTCCCACCTTTGGAAGAACTGTACGGTTCCCGTTGCCTTAGGAAAGCAAACAACATCCTGCAGGATCCATCTCACCCGGGATACAGTCTGTTTGCACTACTGCCTTCTGGCAGGAGGTATAGAAACATCAAGTCAAGGACAAATAGACTGAAAAACAGTTTCTATCCAAGAGCTGTGGCCTTTTTGAATGCTGTAACTCGATAGTGAGATCTGGGAGTTTTTGGGGGTGGGTGTGGGTGTGGTTGGAAGGTGGTTTGTTTGGTTGTTGTTGTTGTTTTGCTTTTGTTGTTTTTAAGGGATGGCATCCAATTTCGTTGCACTTGTGCAATGTTGCACTAGTGTAATGACAATAAAGAATCTATCTATCTATCTATCTAATCAGGAGGAGAGACTCCTGCAGTTGCGCTAAAATCCTGCTTGTGGGCTTCCCATAATGGGCATCTGGTTAGCCACTGGGAAAACAGGGTGCTGAGGGGCCCCCTTTGGCCTGATCCAGCAGCCCGGCTGTTTCAATGCCATAGATGGAACCCGGGACCTCCATGCCAACAGATGCTTTGCTGCTGAGCTGCAATCCTTCCTATATACGCTGAGTCAAACCTTGCGTTTTAGACTGAAAACAAGGAGTGCTGCTGGATCAGACCAGCTTCCCTGCTTCCAACAGGGGACAGCCAGTTGCCTCTGGGAATCCTGCAGTCAGGCATTACAGGGCTTTCAGGGTGGATTTAAAAGGGGTTGGGCAAATCCATGCCTAAGGATAAGGCTGTCAATAGCTACTAGCCACAACGGCTAGGCCCTCCCTACGCTGTCTGATGCAGAACACCCCTGAATACAGTGGTGCCTCGCAAGACAAAATTAATCCATTCCGCGAGTCTCTTCGTCTAGTGGTTTTTTCGTCTTGCGAAGCAACCCTATTAGCGGCTTAGTGGATTAGCGCTATTAGCGGTTTAGCGGCTATTAAAGGCTTAGCGGCTATTAAAGGCTTAGCGTATTAGCGGCTAAAAGGCTATTAGCGGCTTAGAAAAAGGGGGGAAAGCGGGGGAAAATCGGAACACTCGCAAGATGTTTTCGTCTTGCAAAGCAAGCCCATAGGGAAAATCGTCTTGCGAAGTAGCTCAAAAACGGAAAACCCTTTCGTCTAGCGGGTTTTCCGTCTTGCGAGGCATTCGTCTTGCGGGGCACCACTGTACCACTAACTGGGAATCACAAGTGGGCAGAGCGCTGTTTGAACTCGGGTCCTGCTTACGGGCCGCCCATTGGGGCACCTAGTTGGCCTGTGTGAGGACAGGATGCTGACCCAGATAGGCCTTGTTCGGCCTGACCCAGCAGCCAGACTCTTCCTGCAGCCCTTTATAACACACTGCCTTCCATTAGACCTCACTTACCATCTTTTTTTAAAAAATAATTTTTATTGAATGAGACCTCACTTACCATCAGTGATGGCAGCATGTAGCCCTAGGCCTAGCTGGCACCTAGTTGGCCACATTGAGGGCAGGATACTGGCCTAGATTGGCCCTCTTGGGCCTGATTTATATCTGGCGTCCATTTATATCTTGCTGCCCTCAGTTGCCATTTGACTTCACTTGCCATCAATGATGGCAGCGTGCAGCCAAATCCAGTTAGCCACCGTGAGAGCTGGATGCTGGCCCAGAAGGGGCCTCCTTTGGCCTGATCCAGCAGCCAGGCTCTTCCTGCAGCCATTTATGTCATGCTGCCCTCACTCTCCATTAGACCTCACTTGCCATCAGCGATGGCAGCATGTAGCCCTAGCTCTGGTTGGCCACAGTGAGGGTAGGATGCCAGCCTAGATGGCCTCCATTAGGCCTGGTCCAGCAAGGCCGCCTCTTCTTAGGCCCATTTACATCACCACACTGCCCTCACTCTCCATTAGACCTCACTTGCCATCAGTGATGGCAGCAACCAACACCAGCACCTCGTCAGCCACAATGAGTGGACTTGGCGGGTCCCCTTTTGGCCCGATCCACCAGCCTGTTCCTCTGCCCTTCCACAAAGACCAACCAGCTGCTTTCTCTTCCCTCGCAGGTGGTCCGGGGCAAAGCGTTCCTGTCCACAAGGTCTCCCGGAGCCCCCTCAGCGGCATTCCCACCAGGACAGCTCCAGCAGCTGCCGTCTCACCCATCCAGGTACGGAAGAAGCAGCCCCCTCCCTTCCTTTGTGGTCTTTGGGTGCTGGACGGACTTCAGGGAGCCTTTTATGGCAGGGGAAGAGAGAGATTTGGGGGGGGGGGGTTCAGCACGTCGCCACCAGGAAGGGGAAATGGATCTGTTTGTTTCTTTTCTGCAAAGGCACCAAATACCGGCAGATCAAAGCGAAGCCCTTGGTGGGGCCCAGCGAAAAGCCCCCTCCCCCCTTCTGACCGCCTCTTGGAATCCAGCAGCGGAGGTCACTTTGGGGGCCGTCTTCCAAATAATAACAACGATCTGGTTTTGATCTCCCCCCGCCCTGCTCCCCAGAGCCCTAATAAACAATAAATGCTGAGGGCGTGGGCGGTGATGGGGAGGGCAGGGGCCAAAACCTTGGGGCGCGTGCAGAGAGATATGCAGAAGTCGGGAAGAGAGAGCCAGGCCAAGAGCCAAAGTCCCCTCTGTTCAAAGGGGCCCCGAAGAGTCATCTAGTCCAACCCCCTGAAATGCAGTGGGGAGGTGGGTTCAGTTTTCAACTCTAAATCTATTTCCAGTCTGACCTTTTTCAAAAATCCTCCCACCCTCAAGGTTTTTAAAAAAGTTTTAAACGTTTGCCTTCCTTCGCTGCTCCTTCGGGTTTGTTTCTTCAATTGAGTTTTGTACGGACTCAGGCAGATAAATGCCGTGATGTGTTGGGCAGGCGGACCCTGAGTTGTGTCGCTTCCCCTAAAGAAATAAAGCGTGATCCCCGCCCTCCTCCTTCTGAGCTCAAGTTTAGCAGAGTTTCTTTAGGTTTAGCTAAGATGGAAGGGAAAGATTAGTCAGACCCCAGGAAGCTGCCTTATACCATTGATCCATCCAGCTCAGTATTGCCTGCACTGACTGGCAGCAGCTTTCCAGGGCTTCAGACAGGGAGTCTCTTTCCCAGCCCTTGCCCAGAGTTGCCGGGGATTGAACCTGCAGCGCTGTCTTCATCTAATGCAAATGCTCCACTGCTGGGCTGCGGCCCTTTGCCCTGCCTCTCCTGACACGCGATGAAGATCGGTGCTGAGTGTTCGCTGTCCTCCTGCAGACACGCTGTGTTCTCCCTGCCCTCCGTGTTTCTGTTCTTTCTTTACTAACTGCTCATCCTCAGGTGATCATGCAGAGACGCACCCTCCCTCTCCCTCTTCGGGAATCGTCTGCCCATCCCTGAGCACCTGGGGTGATATAACAACTAGCTTAGGGTGGTGTTTTCCAGAGTGATCCATCTGGAGGAACTGGTAATTTATGAAACAATGGAAGCAGGAGGGGAGACTCCCTTCCACCCCACCCAAGACAGGTGCTCCATTCGAGCGGGTTCCACCGCCCAGTTTTGGGGCTGCGTTTTTTTGCCCCAGGAAGCTGCAAGGGACCAGCTCCTCTCCTTTTTCGTCCGCCTGCCATATTTGCAGCACCCCCAGGATGCTGGATGATGCCCAGAGTGAGGAGAACCCCGAAAGGAGCTCTGCTTCAGTTTGGAGGGGCTTCGGACCACACAAGCCACTGTGGTGCAGTGCTTAAGAGTGCCGGACGCAGGAGACGAGGTGTTCAAATCCCCACTCGGCCACAAAACTTTCACTGGTGGTGATCTTGGAACACTGCTTGCCTCTCAGCTACCTCGCAGGGTTGTTGTGGGGGTTAATAGAGGAGTTGTTGTTGTTTAGTCGTGTCCGACTCTTCGTGACCCCATGGACCAGAGCACGCCAGGGACTCCTGTCTTCCACTGCCTCCCGCAGTTTGGTCAAACTCATGCTGGTAGCTTCGAGAACACTGTCCCACCATCTCGTCCTCTGGCGCCCCCTTCTCCTTGTGCCCTCCATCTTTCCCAGCAACAGGGTCTTTTCCAGGGTGTAATAGAGGAGAGGGAGACCCATGTATGCCACCTTGAGCTCCCTGGAGGAAAAGGTGTGACACCAAGGTGGGATCTACGGGTATAGGGTGCTTTAATAACAAATTTAATAACAAATAAAATAAAATAAAAAATCATAGAGTTGGAAGGGACCCTGAGGATCATACAGTCCAACCCCCTGCGATGCGGGAAATATGCAGTCGTCTCATACGTAGATTGAACCTGCAACCTTGGTGTTACCAGCACCACACTCTAACCAACTGAGCTATCCAGGCACAGTTAATAATAATAACAATTGGGGTCTATCAAGGCGCACACTGGACTGGCTATCATCCAGTTTTCAAACAAGACAGGAAACTAGAATCCCGAGGGAATCCTAATTCTCTGCCTAGGGGGAAAAAAAAGAAAAATGACTCGTGTGATGTGCAGGAGTTGTTTTCAAAAGGCCTTGTGAAGTTTTTGGTTCTGGTTTTTTTGTGTGTTTTTTTTACATTTTTGTGCAGCCAGACAAGATCAGTGGCCCGGCGGCTGGTTTAGACCAGTGGCCCATCTATCTAGTCCAGCATCCTGCTCTCTCTCACCTTGGCCGACCAGGTGCCCTTCATGGGAAACAGCGGGACCTGAGTTCAAGAGCCCTCTCTCCCCTCTGGCAGTTTCCAGCAATTGGTATTCAGAAGCCTGGCTGCCTCCAACCGTGGAGGCAGAGTGTAGCCATCATCACTGATGGCCCTTCTCCTCCATGAATCTGTGTGAAGAAGTCTTTTAGAAGACAGCTGAAGGCAGCCCTGTTTAGGGAAGCTTTTAATGCTTGATTTATTACGGTATTTTAATATTTTGTTGGACGCCGCCCAGAGTGGCTGGGGAAGCCCAGCCAGATGGGCAGAAAATAAATAATTTTATTATTATTATTATTACTATTATTATTATTATTATTAGTCCTGAACCTCCCAACATCCATCTTCAATGGGTGTCCAGTGGTGTTCTCATGTTAGGACAGAGAGAAAAGCTTTCCTCTCTCCACTTTCTCTGTGCTGGGCATAATTTTGCCAACTTCTCTCATGTCCCCTCTTGCCTCTTCTCTACACTAAAAAGCCCCAAATACTGCAACCTTTCCCCAGAGGGGAGGCTCTCCGTCTCCACCAATCCCCCCTCTGTGCCTGTTCTGTGTTTCCATGAAACAAGCCCCACACATATCCCTGGGGGCATATTCTCCCCCACCTCCCAATTCAGAGCAGAATCTGCCTGGGGAAAAATTGGCTGAATGTGTCTTGACAGCAACCAGATGGGAGCTTCCTTCTGCTGGGGGTACATACCTTCTGTCTTTGCAGATGTATGGTTTAACCAGCCGTGTAACCGGCTAAATTCTGTGGTCGTTTCTCTCTCTGTTTTGGTTGCAGAGACACTCCACCTTCAGCAACCCAAAGCCCTCTGGGAAGGCATTTTCCAAGCACGCTGATCTTCCAGAGCTTCCCTTGGCAGGTGAGTTGTAAGAATAGCAAGCAAGGCCTTCTGGATGCAACACCTCCACCTTCTAATATCAGGTGCTACCACAGGCCAGTTCCCCACCAGCCTACCTTCAACCAGCCCCAATCGCCCTGCTTTTCTACTCGCAACCAGCTCAGTGGGGGTGGCTTCTTTTTCTATCTCAACGTTTCTCCTTGCAGAACCCATCACGGCTTAGGACCCTCGTACCTACGAGACCGCCTCTCCCGGTATGCCCCACAGAGGACCTTAAGGTCCATAAATAGCAACACCCTAGAGGTCCTGTTCCTTAAGGAAGTCAGATTAGCCTCAGCCAGAGCCAGAGCCTTCTCAACACTGGCCCCGGCCTGGTGCAACGCTCCGTCTCATGAGACCAGGGCCCCGTGGGATCTGATTTCTTTCCGCAGGACCTGTAAGACAGAGTTGTTCCGCCTGGCCTTTGGCTTGGAATCAACTTGATCCCCTCCCCCCTTTCCTTTTTTCCTTTCTCCTTCTGTGATGGAACTCCTATTTGGGGACTTCCCTGGCTTTTTTTCTGGCCTACGTATGACGAGTCTGGATAGTTAGCCTTGGTGAAGACTTGACGTTTTCATCCCCCCAAAAGTTTTTGAGTTTCTGCTGAAATGAGGCCGCATTTTAATGTTGTATTTTAATCTTTTTAAAGTTGTATTTCAATCAATTGTTTTATATCTGGTGTTAGCCGCCCTGAGCCCGGTCTTGGCTGGGGAGGGCGGGGTATAAATAAAATTTATTATTATTATTATTATTATTATTATTATTATTATTATTATTATTATTAAGGAGGATGCTGGGTGCAAAATGAGAGCCAATTGCCTCCGGCTGCCATTGGTTCTGGCGCCACCTACTGTTCAGCTCCCTGTTTTCCACCCTGCCAGCCCCAGCCAGAGTAGAGGGGCCGACTTTCTTAGTTGTTTTTTGTGTGTGTGTGTGTGTGTGTGTGTGTGTGTGTGTGTGTGTGTGTGTGTATGTGTCCCACCTCTTGCCACTGAGATGGGCGACTGGTTTTGAGCCTGATATGATCAGGGGCGCTTAGACTCCCTCCCCGCACAGTTCCTTCCTTTTTCTCTGCGCTTTCCCTCCCTCGATGCCCGTCGGGCAGTGCTGTGGCTCGGAAGGATGAGTCACAGCCAGCCACCCTCCCAGGCTGCGTGCGTATGGGGGGGTCCGCTTCCCCACCCCCAGCGCCTCCTGGCTCCTCTTGAGAGAACAGCAATAGCCCGTGGGGTTCTTCAGCGATCTGACAGCAGCCCAAGCTCCCCTTGTCCAAAGACATTTGAATCCCCTGCGTTGTGTGGGTGTCATCTGCTGAAAAGAGCATCAGCCTCAAAAGGCACTGACGGCGCAAAGGCCGGCCGGCCACACACTCTTTGGCAACGCTGGGATTTAGGGGGACAGCCAACGAGGCCGAATGTTGGAAGACTCAGGGCAGATAAAAGAAAAGTCATTTTATTCACTTATTCAGAGTCGTAGGTCACAAACAACAAATGACAAATCTTAAAACCGAATAGAGTCGCAGGCCAAAATGCATACATATGTATGGGTGGAAGAAGCTTGCAAGTAATTCGCAATTAAGAGTCACATATCTCTTTTTGCAGTGCGGAAAGAGAATCTTGCAACCCTGTAGCTGAAGCGTTTCTTATCAAGTCCCACCGAGCGCCATTGGGACGTTCTGCTGATTTTATGAGTGATCTTTTCTGAGTGCAAATGAGTTCCTCTCCTGGTTACCTAAGTCAGGGCTGATGGGATGTGGAGGCCGAGAAGCCCTATAGAGGACCACAGGCTCCCCACCTTATTGCGTTGTGAATCTCCTCTTCTTTTCTAACTAGGAGACTGCAGCCGTCAGTATGAGGGGTCCATCCACTCCTACAGGCAGCAGCAAGATTCTCCATTTTTGAGTGAACATGCGGGGGATTACAGGCAATCCTTTCCCCCCCACAGGGGTTATGTTTCGGACCCCCTTGCACGTCAGCAGGACCCGTGTAAAGTGTTCTGCCCCGCCCTGCCCCCATTATGCCCTTTTAGTGACATTTTAGGGTCACTTTTGGGGTTCGGCGCCGTGTGTGTATGCGCCACCGCATGCAGATCATTTGTTGCCTGACTGGCAGACTTCCGGTTTGCAGGAACTCCTATTTTAATTAACACTCCCCCAATGGCTACAGTATGTTTTACCTTCACTCTTGAAGGCATTAATGCCTCTAAATCCCAGTTGTTAGGAGTCACCAGAGTGGAAAGAGTGCTGTTGCGCTCAGGCCTTGCATGCGGGGGCTGTTCCTTGCGGGTGTCCGGTTTCTCCCACCCGAGGCAGCTATGCCCACCAACCTGGGGGGCTTTAAGAGAGGTTTAGACTCACAGAATCGCAAATTCACGGAGGAGGGTGAAGCTGTGGCTGGCTGCTAGCCGCGATGGCAATGTGCTACCTCCCCTCTCGGAGGCAGTATACTGGGGAATCGCAAGCTGGGAAGGAGTTGCTGCTGCACTCAGGGGCAGCTTCCGGGGATTCCTGCTGTGACATCTGGCTGGCCATCATGGACTAGACGGGCCTCCTTTGCCCGCTGCTCTTGTGACGTCGTTCTTACCCTCGTGGTTTTTACACTGACTTACACAACCGGCCCACCTATGTCAGTATTGTCCACTTCCCCTCTGCGTCTTGTCCAACGGCACTGGCAGCAACCAATCCCTCCAGCGGGTCTCCGCACGCCCAGTTTTCCTCGGGATGGCATTGGTTGCTTTTTTAGAGAAGCAGCTTTTTAAAATGAGGAACCAAAGAACCTGGGGAAGAAAAAAAAGGAAGGTGCCTTGCTCTACGCGCAGGGGAGACTTTTTTTCTCAGTGCTGCCGCGAGGGTCATTAAAAAGGGTGCCGTTTCCTGGATCTTCCTGCAGTTGCAGAACAGCCATTACCTTAATTGAGCAAATAGTCAGACACAGCAGAGGAGGAGCAGAGGGAGACCGCAGGCGTCTCCTTGCTGCAGCCGTGGAGTAAATGGCCAGGGAGGATCTGAGCCAGGGATCTCTCGGTGGGGTGGGCAGAGGTGGCAGAGTAAACTCCTGTTTACTGGAACAGCCATAAGACAGCAGGATGTGTGACGTCCTTTTGTTAAGTCCTCTAATGCTCCTCAGTCGTTGCTTCCTGTATTGCAAACTCAAGCCCCCCCCGGGCCTGAACGTTGCGTGGTCTTCACTTCTCTCCTGCAGCCCTTGCTGCAAGGCCAGCCACCGCCAACCTGGTGCCCGCCAGATGTTCTGCGCTGCAACTTCCATCAGACCCCAGCCAGCATGGCAAAAAGTGTGCGAGAGACAGAGAGCTTACGGCTAAGCTTTGCAGCAGCAGAAGAAAACATTTCTCTGCGTTTACTTCTTTGCTGTAGAAAAGGGGTTGACTCTGAGCAGGAAAAGGCAAGCTTGGGTTCACACATGGAGAGTATGTGCTCTGTGCGCCAAAGCCCTGAGTGGTGGGGGCTTTTTGGAGGGAGACCCTCCTCTTTGCAGGGGGTTTGTGTGGAGGGCAGAGGTATGTTCTTGAAATCAGCTCATACAACAGGGGTAGGCAACCCAAGGCCCGGGGGCCGGATGTGGCCCAATCATCACCTCAGTCTGGCCCACGGACAGTCCAGGAATCAGTGTGTTTTTACACGAGTAGAATGTGTGCTTTTATTTAAGATGCACCTCTGGGTTCTTTGTGGGGCCTGCCTGGTGTTTTTACATCAGTAGAACATGTGCTTTGATTTAAAATTCATTTCTGGGGCATAGGAATTCGTTCATATTTTTTTCCCAAAATATAGTCCGGCCCCCCACAAGGTCTGAGGGACGGTGGACCGGCCCACGGCTGAAAAGGGTTGCTGCTCCCTGTCATAGAATCACAGAATTGTAGTGGGAAGTGACCCCCCAAGGCAGGAATCACAAAGAACCCCCAGCAGGTGGCCCTCTGCTTAAACAAGGCAGGAGAGCCCTGCCGCCAGGCATACACCAGCAGCCCCCACCCCAAAGAGGCATCATGTTTGCAAATGACGGTTCCTTGTCTCTCTCCTCTCCCCACCAAGACTTGCTGAAAGGGAGAAGTGAGGACCTGAAGCCAGACCACTTTCTCCGCAAAAGCCCCTCGCTGGAGTCCCTGAGCAAACCGCCCTCCATGTCCTTCTCCGGCAGGATGCTCACCTCCACCCACAGTGGCCTGAAACCCCCCAGCAAGCTCAGGTAAGCGAAACGGAAGCTGAGCTGAAAGAAAGGAAGGGGGTGGGGATTGGAGGCTGCCTTTGCCTGAGCCAGGCCATTAGGCCCTATATTGCCTACACTGGCTGGCAGAGGCCCCTAGGGTTTCAGGCCGCCCCCCCCCCAGCCGTGCCTAGAGAGGCTGCCAGGGACTGAACCGGGGACATCTGGCATGTAGTGCCGGTGCTCTGCCACTGAGCCAATGCCTCTCATGCGTGCCGTCATCTAGCCCAACCCCTTGAAATGCAAGAATCTTTCACACCACGTGGGGCTTGAACCCACAGCCCTGAGATTAAGAGCCTCATGCTCTACCGATCGAGCTCTGCAGCCTCAACTCAGATGTCACCTGTTCAACACCTGGTGGCACCTATTTGTTTATTTATAATACATAAAGCTATTAAAACACTACCAAATCATAAAGTGCAAAGCAGATGGCCCACACGGCCGATTTTAGCAGCGTAGGACTGAGCATGCTCAGTGGTGGGCATGGCCATTTTGGGGACGGGGAGGGCATGATGGACTCTCCCAAAGAGGGCACAGCTGGCTAAAATAGGAACCTGCCACATTTCCCCTCTCTGTGCGTTTTCCTTATAGCAAATGCATAAATTGGCCACCAGTTCCCTAACACTGGCGCCATTTCTGCCGGGTTGCGTGTATGGTGTGTTTTTCGGTGTGGGGGGCACAAGGGGATGGCAGCCATCCCTGGCCCCTTTTCAGAGCGGAGCAGTCCAAGCGGAGTAACGGGAGGTTTGTTAACAAAACTTTTTCCTCTTCCTGGTTCCAGCGTGGAGAGGAAGGACCCTTTGGCTGCTTTGGCGAGGGAGTATGGCGGCTCCAAGAGGAACGCCCTGCTGAAATGGTGTCAGAAGAAAACAGAGGGGTACCCAGTAAGTGAATGGGCGGCTTGCTTGCGTGGGTGGCTGAGTTGCTTGCTTGTCACAAAGGGATCATTTTGCCCCAAAGCACCACTGTGGCAGCAGCCAAGCACTTTCCTTCTGGGTGCTCACAATAGTACATAAAAACTGGAGCCTGCATTTGAGTGGGGGCATGGAGTATATTTCCCTTTGCTCCTCAGACAATATGTGCACCCTCTTCTCCAGCAATCGCCGATTCCCTTGGCAACATGGGATGCTAAAAATCAAGTTTCCCGTCCTCATGATTCTGAATTAAGAGCTGGTTTATGTAGGAAGCTGCCGTAGTCAGACCCTTGATCCAACCAGCTTGGTATTGTCGACACTGGCTGGCAGCGGCTCTCCAGGGCTTCCCGACAGGAGTTCTCTCCCAGACCTGCCCAGAAGTGTCAGGATTGAACCCGAGACTGTCTGCATGCAAAGCAGGTGCTCTCCCACTGACTATGGGGAAAAACCCACTCTTGGACGCAGAACTTTTAAGCACAGACCTTGCTTGGAAAGAGCAAGGCAAAAGATAAATGTGGATTATGCCATGGCAGCAAGTGAGACTCTGGGCCAACTAGCTCAGCAGTGCCCACTCTGACTGGGTCGCCAGCCTGCCTGTTTAAAGCAGCATTTCTACAATGAATGCATTTCAACACATTTTGCAGGCTGCACAGTAGATTGCCCTACGGAGCAGGCGAGACAGGACACTGCTGGCCTCGTTCATTGCTGGGCTTACTTGGAACTGAAGGTCTTAGAATCATAGCAGAGCTGGAAGGGAATCCAGGGGTCATCTAGTCCAACCCCCCGCAGTGCAGGAATCTCAGCTGAAGAATCCCTGACAGATTCCTAGTGCCTGATCTGTTTCCTGCCCACACACCCTGACTTCTTTGCACAGAGATCAGGCACCTATTTAAGGAGGCATGTTTTCCCATAACTCTGCGGGGAACTTAGATGAGACCTTGCCTCAAAGCAAGCGCCTATCCAAGCCTCCGGTGGTTTTTGTTGCTTTTAGTGCAGGGGGAGCAGGTTTGTTGCGCAAGACCTCCCGATCAGCAGCAACTGCGCAACACAAACTTGCCAGCGTGTGATTGAATCCTGCCCCAAAATACCGACAATCTGGAAAGCGCCCTTCGTCTCTCGCTTCAAAAAACAACCACCCACCTCTCCAGTCCAAAACACACACACACACACACGTCCCCTTGGTTCAAAGGGCAGCAGATTTCCTTTGGTTTATTTTTAATTTTGGCTCTCGGAGGGATCCCTGCGGTTCCTGCGGCAGCTGCCCAACCCTCTCTAACAAGGCGGCGGCATCTGTAATTGTTGGCCGAAACTTCAGCGAGGCATTTATTTTATAGGTCTTTCTCTTCCTGCCTCTGTTATCTTCAGAGCATCAAACAAACGCCACACGTTTGCCTTCTTCCCCCGGCAGGACAAAGCTCTCTGTGAGGAGGTGGTGGTGGTGGCTATTAGGGGGAGCACTAAGCCCATGAGGAGGGGCGTTGTGTTGGGCAGCTTATGCATTCCCCCAAAGTGAGCTGGCGGACTTGTTCATTTTAAGAACATAAAACCACGAGAAGAGCCTGCTAGATCAGGCCTGTGGCTGTCTAGCCAAGCACTCTGTTCTCACAGTGGCCTGTTGCGTATTTAGCAGATTAATTGCGCTGCAGGAAGCGTGCTGGGGAGACCACACGTTCAGGAAACAATGAAGAAATGCAAAAATATCTTTTGCTTGGCTTTCATTACAAAAACAAAAACTCCTCTTACATTAAATCTATACGTATGACCCATCCATTCACCAGGGTACTGAGAGAGGCACACGCTGCTCTTTCATAGCTGTCAACTTTTCCCTTTTCTTGCGAGGAATCCTATTTGCAATAAGGGAATTTCCCTTTAAAAAAGGGAAACATTACCAGTTATGTGCTCTTTATATACTATACCCAGTTGCTGACACAGCTTAATTAACACAACTTAACAGCACTTGCTATACTGCTTCACAGCTGTAAAATTAGGTCATGATATTTGTTCTGGCCTTTAAAGAGATACACATCTTGTGAAACAATAATGAACCTTAATATCTAAAGAAACCATTCAACTTGGCTGACCAGATGCCTGTGGGACAAGAGTCCTCTCTGCTGCTGTGGTTTCCAGCAGGTGGGATTCGAAAGCATCACAGCCTTCAACTGTGGAGGCAGAGCCGAGCCATGAATTTGTCTGATCCTCTTGCAAAGCCATCCAGTTTGGCGGCCCTCACTGTCTCTGCCACCAGGCAGAGGGCCTTCTTGGTGGTGGCACCCACCCTGTGGAATGCCCTCCCATCAGATGTCAAAGAGAAGAACAACTACAAGACTTTTAGAAGACATCTGAAGGCAGCCCTGTTTAGGGAAGATTTTAATGTTTAACAGACCACTGTATTTTAATACTTTGTTGGAAGCCGCCCAGAGTGGCTGGGAAATAAATAATAAATTCTATTCTCCTGTGGGAGGGAGTTCCACAGTTTAACCATGGTGCCGCGTGAAGGACGATATTCTACCTCCACTGTCAGGAGGCAATAATGCCGCTGAGCATCAGCTGCTGAGAACTGCATGTGGGGAGAAAGCACTGCTGTGGGGCTCAGGTCCAGCCACTGTGGGAACAGGAGGCAGGATTAGACAGGCCCCCTGTGGCCTCATCCAGCACCCAGGCCCTTTTTGCATTCTTATGTCTGGATGGCTTTATCCAGACTGCACCTTGTAAGGGTTTTTGAGAGAATTCGCCGACTAACCAGCTGGATAGCTCAGTTGGTTAGAGCCTGGTGCTGATGACATCAAGGCTGCAGGTTCGATCCCCGTGTGGGACAGCGGCATTGCAAGGGTTGGACTAGATGATTCTTGGGCTCCCTTCCAACTCTTAGGATTCTGTGATGCATAAGCGTGGCGTAGTATATTTCAGACTGCAATTCAGAGAAAAATGGAAACAGAGCTGTCCGGCCCTGTTGTGACAACTCCACCATACCCAGATGCGTACGTAAAACGTTGGAAGCAGCCTACGACACGGCGTCAGTTGCAGCAAGGGATTTCCCGCTTTTGATAGCAGAGCCTTTGGCTTCCACGTGAGCCCCGCTCCTGGTCTCTGGCGTGGAGCCCAGGGCAACCCCACTGGGCAGTCCTGAGGCCTTTTCCTGTTGCCACGAGCTGCTCTTCTCGTCTCCTTCACCCTGTTGACATTACGGCCAGTGACGTGGCGTCTTGACGCCTCTCCAGCTCCGGATTCCCCTCTATGCCAGAGACCCAAATAATTCATTTCGTGGAAGCAGATCTGTGGGTGTTGATGGAGCCATGTCCCCCCCCCCCGCCGCCGCCAGACCCCTAAGCTTAATCTCTCTTGCTGAGAAACTGACGCCTGCGAGCAACGGGGGGGGGGGGGCAGCCCCCAGGCTCCGCGCTGCTGGTGGACTAATAACTCCTGTTCTTTGCTCTTGTCTCCTCGCTCTTAGTCTCATTAGCCTCCGTCCTCATTAATCACGTCATTAGCAGTCGGGTCATGATTTAAGTGCTCCGGCTGTTGTTGATCCGACGAAGAGGAGCGATTTGTCATGGGGCCAAAATCATCCAAATCCAGCTTCTTATCTTAGAAGACAACATCCCTAACCTAGGGATCAAGCGGTACTTGTCTCTCTTTCCCCCCTCAGGGTTGCTGGACACACAAGAGAGAGAGAGAGAGAGAGAGAGAGAGAGAGAGAGAGAGAGAGAGAGAGAGAGAGGGCTCGGCCTTCAACAGAGCCAGTGTGGTGTAACTGGAGTGTCAGACTAGGACCTGGGAGACCAGGGTTCGAATCCCCACTCAGGCAGGAAGCTGACCTTGGGGGCCTGACCCTGCCTCTCTCAGGCCAGCCAATCTCGCAGAATGGTTATGGGGATTAAATGAGGAGAGGGAGAACCACTTTGAGCACCTTGCAGGAAATAAAGGCAGGGAATAATAACTCCCAGCAACTGGGGTATTCAGACTTATCATGTACAGGAAGAACATAGCTATTGTGACTAGCAATCATCCATTGCCTTATCCTCCATAAATTTGTCTGATCCTCTTTTAAAGCCATCCAAATTGGTGGCCATCTCAGCCTCTTGAGTTTCATCTTTTTAACTCTGTGCTGTATGTGAAGCACTCCTTTCTTTTGTCTTGGCCCCCAAATCTCTCAACAGAACAGCTCCAACCAGACACATGGAGCAGGGAAGAATCGTAGAATTGCAGAATTGGAAAGGACTCCCCCCCCCCCAAGGGCCATCCAGTCCAGCCCCCAGGAATCATGGCTAAAGAATTCCTGACAAAAAGATGTAGCTTGAAGAGAAATGAATTTAATGACACCTTGAGGCTATGAACCAGCATTTTAAAAAAAAAAACTGGCTTGAGGATTTCTCCAGGCAACAACCTACTTCATTAGATGCTCGGTCTGAGTGAGTGAAAGCTCAGATGAGAGCTGAACCAGAGAAGAAAATTTTCCTTTCTGTTTTGTAAACAGCAAAATAATGTAGAAATACCCTTTCCCTTGCCCACCTCCCCCTTTGGAGGTAGCAGCCCAGCTGTTGAGGGAATGGGGTTTTCTGGCGTTGAGCGAGGCTGAGGGAATCATCTCCGCATGAGGGGTTCAGGCCCTCAGTGGCTGGTGGTGAGGCCTTGCCGTCAGTGCCTCCGTGTCCGTAAGGGAAGGTGTGTGGTCCTTTGGGGAAGACGGAATACCGCTGACCTTTTGGCTGCCCCCGGACACTTCAGATAATCCCTGAAGTAAACAAGGGGTGCGTCATTAATCGTCCAAGCAGAAGCCAGTTACCGTAACTTAAGGGGCTGGCCAAGATTGCAACAGGCTCCTCTCCAACCTGAAAGAAAGTGGATCAAGTTCTTTTCCCTGAGACTAGGAATAATAATACCGGCCCCTTCCTAATGAAGCTGAGTGCTGGAAGATTCAGCCCTGTCAGCCCAACGGCAAAATGTGGATTTGAATCCACATCTCCTTGGCCCGCTTCTTCCAGTAACCTCTACCCACTACGCAACACTGTTTCTACAGCAATTTAAGGTTGGCGGGTGGGAGGGAGGGAGGGAGGAGGAACTGCATTCCAGCCCCAGGTAAGGGGGAAAGCCTTGAGTCTTCCCCACAAGGGGAAATCCTCTTGCGGTTTTATTTTCTAATCCGGGGGATTTTTGGAGGGCTGGGTGTCCGCAGAGAGGTGGTTTCGTAACAAGGCGCACACCTGATACAGCCAGGTGGAATTTTACCTCTCTTCAGTGGAAACTGCAAGCCGGATTCTGACACTTTGACACTCCCACAGTCCGTTCCGCACAATCTTTCCTGGGTCACTTGGGGGTCGGTTCTACAAAAATGAGACACTCCCAGTTTAGGATTCTTTGGTTTGAGGGGTGCAGTCAGGCAAATCTGCCCAGTTCCATTTCTCTCCTCTGCTCATTCTTCCGACCTTAACCATTCAGCGCTCTGCCTTTCCACATCGGTCTGTGGAAATGCATCAGTGCTTCAGTGCCAATTTTGCAGTCTGTAGCAGCCATGCTTCTGGATGCCCGTTGCAGAAGCCACAGGAGCAGAGAGGGCGCTTGCACTCAGGTCTTGCGCTCGCGGGCATCTGGTCAGCTGCTGTGGGAACAGGAGGCTGGGCCAGATTCCCCCCCCCCCCTTTGAGTGCTTCTTGTGTTCCTAATTCAGCAGGGCTTTTACATTCCTAAAAGAGGACTTTTTTGCAAAGCAATTTCCCCCAACACAATTTTTGCATCCCTCCCCCCCCCATATACATTCTATTTTATGCACGCTTTATCTGGTATATGCACATACCAGGATAACGCGTGCATAAAACAGAATGTATATGGGGGGGAGGGATGCAAAAATTGTGTCGGGGGGGGGGAATTGCTTTGCAAAACATTACCTGACCGGAGAACTGCAGAGCAAAATTTAGAGAACTGTGCTTCGGGCCACATTTCATTTCGGAAAGCGCAAGTGCAGTGGGTTTGCCTTTAAATGCAAACTGAATTGGATTCCTCCCTTGTCCGTTGCAGTGAGGAAGATCCTTTCAGCAGCAGAATCTTGTTTCTTTTCCCCAAGGAGTGATTTAGAGGCCTGTCACTTCAAAAAAATCTCACCAAGCCCATATTTCTTCCTGGAGACTTCCTGGCTGAGGCCTGCCAACTCCGTCTCCTGCCCGCTGGTGATTTACCACGATGCCTCTCAGCAGCTGAGAGCTGGCAGGGGTCGGGCTGAGATAATCCCCCAGAGTTTTGCCTGCCTTATCGCCTGGCAGAAGTTCCTTGTGTTGAAAGAAAAGACCTCAACTTAATGGAGCTGATCTGTGAACGGGGTAAAGGAGGTTGCGTTTCAGAGATAATCACCCTCCTCTTCCCCCTGCACACACAAAATTCAAACAACTCTTCCCTGGTGGCCCAGGGCTTTGCACAGATGTTGTACAGATGCGAGGAGGGGAGCCCAGAGGAAAATGGGCAAACTTATTATATATTGCATTTCTATCCCTCCTTTTTCTCCATGGAGCTTGGCAGCTCACACGCCACTCTTCCCTCCGCATTTAAACCCCACAACAAAAACCCTGAGAGGTAGCTTAGGCTGAGAGGCAGTGGCCAGCCCAGGGTTACCCAGTGAGCTTCAGGTGGAGATTCGAACCTGGGTCTCCCCAAATCCGACACTCTAATCCCTACGCCATGCTGGCTCTCAAAAAAAATAAGCAAAACATCCAAGAAATAAAAATGAAAAGATGCACAGTGGCCAAGTGTGGATATTTTCCCACGGATTCCTGAGTCACGCTTTTATAAAACAGGAAATGGCTTTCACTGTTTGCTTCACATTTCCGTTCACCATGTCCTGGCTTCCGGCAGAGATCCAGGCTCGTGTTATCCAATCTTGGCTTGTTGACCAGCTGGAAAAGCGCATGGCCATGCTCCGTGGTGGCTCTAAAGGAGGATTAGGCAACTGCAATGAGGAGGAGAGGACTATCGAGGTCTCCTGGCCACAGTGGCTCAGCTCTGCCTTGGCAGACGGAGGCAGCAGTGCTGGAAGACACAGGAGGGAGCGTTGCTCTTGGGCCCGGATCCTGCTTGTGGGTTTCCCAGAAGAGGCATCTGGCTGGCCACTGTGAGAACAGTGGGCCTTTGGTCTCATCCAGCAGGGCTCTTTTTGCATTCTTGAAAATGCTACGGGCCAGACCTTCACCTGCAGACATCTAAAAATGGACTGATAAGGAATGGATTTACCGTATTTTTCCGTGTATAAGACTAGGTTTTTTTCCCCTTTTAAAAATGTCAAAAATTTGAGGGCGTCTTGTACACGGATACATCTCCCCCCATTTTCTTAAATCGGAGTCCACCAAAATAGGGGGCGTCGTATACATGGGGGCGTCTTATAGACGGAAAAATATGGTGCCATGTGCTCCAAACGTGCAACTTCCCTTTCTGGTTTTCCTTTGGGGCATCTGCTTGGCCCCTGTGGGAACAGGATGCTAGACTAGCCGGGCCACTGGCCTGATCCTGCAGACTCTTCTGTACATTCTGCCTTACCATCAAATATCCAAGGCTGATTTTAATGAGGATGAAAAATAAAATTGTTGTGGAAACTAGGAGATTAAAACTGCTGTGTTGTGTGTAGTAGTAGTAGTAGTAATAATAATAATAATAATAATAATAATAATAATAATAATAATAATAGTAACATTGATGAAAATTATCTGTAAACTAAACATATAAAGCCGCAGGTGTACACTTACCTGGGAGTAAGTCCCATTGGGATTTGTGTTCTGAGTAAACTTGCAAAGGATTTGCACTGTAAGAGGCAGGGAGGGCCTGAGAACATTAATTAAGAACATACTTCTGCAAGAATTTTGGCGATATAAAACAAATTAAATCTCATTTAAGTATCTCCATTTGCTTCATCTTGAATTACAATTTCTGCTTCCTCCTCCATCTTCTCTCTCTCCTTTCCCTCTCCAATTCTTATTTGTTGTTTTATTATTTCAATTATAAGCCCGCAGTCTCGGCCCTATTGGCTTTTCAAATATTTGTGCAAGCCTGTGTTATGTTAAGCACTTTAAGAAATAGTGAATCGCATCCCTGCTTTGGCTGTCTCGAAATACTGTGACCGGGCAGTTACTAATCGGTGGCTGGGGGCTTTCCCGAGGGGGAAAATAAAAAGAACTGACATGGTTCCTTGATAGCTGGCAATTTCTCTCCCCAGCCCTTGGTAAGCAATGCCCTTCAGTGTCTGGGAAGTGCAGAGGGAAAAGGATTGTGTCTCATCTTGAAGTGGAGAGAGGTTTCCTTCCCCCCTTTTCCTGGAACTAGCTTGCAGGACAGATTGCATGGAGCTGGGCAGTTGTTTTGGAGAATCCAGAATATCCTTATTTTGGGGTGAAATATGCAATGACTTTCCAGCAAATTCAGCACAGAGAGGCTAGTCCATTAGGGCCAACAGAGCACTGTCCTATCAAGAACATAAGGTGTTTTGTTGGATCAGGTCCATCTAAACCAGCCGCCGGCTCTCACAGTGGCCAAACAGATGCCCCCAAGGGAAAGCTGCAAACAGGACCCCAGAGCAGGAGCCCTCTCCGCTCTGTTCCTCCCTCTGAAGAGGAAGAGCAGCGCCAAAGGAAAAAAGAGACGGAAACAAAGAAGAGAGACCACGAAGGAAAAGGAGAGAAGAGGGGAAAGGAAAGAGATAATAAAGAAAGATAAAAAGGGCTTCCAATTTTCCATTTGCGGGTTACATAAAAAAGGGAAAAAAATATTTAAGACATTCAGTCCATAATAACACCCATCTTCTCCATGTTCCGTTAAACAGTCTTTCTTTTAAGTCTCAAAATCATTCATTTTTTTGCACGAAAAGTCCAAGGGGGGTTCCCCAATTGTTTTTATTTTTGGTCAGTATCCACCGTGTTTTCTCTTCAACGCCAGCTTTGCCTCCATTCATTCCCACCACCGTTCCCCTGTATTGGAGGAACCTTGCGTCACTGGGGAGTTGCTCCATCATTTTGGTGGCTCTCTGCTGGACCTTTTCCCCAGCTCTGCAGCATCTTGGGGTTTTTTTGAGGCGAAGCGGCCAGATCCGCGTGGGAATGATGCCACCCTCCCTCCCTCATCTGAACACTGGAAGGTTTTGGACAGAGAAAAGTCCCTCCTTCACACAGCACATAAACTACGGAACTCCCTGCCACAGGAGGAGGAAGAGGCAGGGATGGCCACTAACCTGGGTGGCTTTAAAAGAGGACCAGTCCACGGAGGAAGAGAGGGCTGGCTCTGCTCTGCCTCCACAGTCCAAAGCAGCAATGCCTCTGAATAAATGCCAGGAGGGGAGCGTTGCTGTTATTCTCGGATCCTGCTTGTGGGTTTGCCACTAAGGACATCTGGTCGGCCACAGGATGTTGGGCTAGGAGGAGTTCCTTTGGCCTAGTCCATTAAATGCTTCTCGTGTTCTAAATTCAACTTTGAATAGACCCACAGAAATGGATGGACGCAAGTATGAGAGCAGAATCCTGGACTAAGATGGGCCATTAGCCTGATCCTGCAGGCGCTTCTAATTCCCTAAGGTAAAGGGACCCCTGACCATTCGGTCCAGTCGCAGACGACTCTGGGGTTGCGGAGCTCATCTCACTTCACTGGCCGAGGGAGCCGGCATTTGTCAGCAGACAGCTGGTCCACTAAAACCCCTAGACCCTTTTCACATGCACTGCTGTGAAGCCAAGGCGTCCCCCATCCCATGTTATTGACCCTCCCCTTTCTTCTTTGGGCTTGGTTAAAAGGTAAAGGGATCCCTGACCATTAGGTCCAGTCGTGGCCGACTCTGGGGTTGCGGCGCTCATCTCGCTTTATTGGCCGAGGGAGCCGGCGTACAGCTTCTGGATCATGTGGCCAGCATGACTAAGCCACTTCTGGCAAACCAGAGCAGCGCACGGAAACGCTGTTTACCTTCCCGCCGGAGCGGTACCTATTTATCTACTTGCACTTGGACGTGCTTTTGAACTGCTAGGTTGGCAGGAGCAGGCACTGAGCAACGGGAGCTCACCCCGTCGTGGGGAGTCAAACCACCAACCTTCTGATCAGCAAGCCCAAGGCTCAGTGGTTTAACCCACAGCACCACCCGTATCCATCTAATTCCCTAGTGTCCTCCTATCTAAGTTTCCCTGGCATTGCTTTTGTCTTCTGCAGCCAAGGTCGAGGATGACATCGGCAAGGCGCTGCTCGCCCTCTCCGTTGCTGCTTCCATCCTGTCCCTCCCAATCCCTGTCGCAAGCGGGACCTGCAGGATGTGGGATCTGCGCGTGGCCCTCCGTCCATGTCCTCCTTTCCCTGTGCAGGCGGAAGGGGAGAACTCGCCTCCCCGGTTTGGCTCAGCAAAGTCAGGATAGCTCTTTTCTGGGCTGACTTCCTGCTTGGCCAACTGACACCGTCTCTCCCACCTGCTCTGTGGTTTCCCTTTAACACTGGCAAGGTCACAGCAACCAGGGAGGATAACATCTCGGCAGGTCTCACCCCTTTGAGAGGAAGTTTTGTTCAGTGTTTGCCTCTCTCCCAGGAGCCCAGGGGAGGCATTATCCTTGCCACAAAGAAGGCCTTTGTGGTGTAGCGTCAGGGAGACCAGGGTTCGAATCCCTGCTTGGGTAGGAAGCCCACACTGGGCGTCCCTGGGCCAGTCACTTTCTCTTACTCAGCCTAACCTACCTCACAGGGTTGTTGTGATGATAAAATGGGGGGGGAGAAGCATGTAAACGCCCCTCCCTGCTTGAGCTTCTTGGTATTGAATTGAATTGCAAACAAATCCAGGTGAATGACCAATAAGCAGTTCACCTGGAAATACCTGCAAGGAGCCACAGTTACTGCCCCACCACAACAAAATTTCCAGGGAAGACAATATTATTATTATTATTATTATTATTATTATTATTATTATTATTATTATTTACAAAGGGCAGCATAGCAGCTTTGACTGCTCCTGCTCCGCTGACCACACCAGCCCCACGGATCAGACAAGCATAGGGTGGTTTGTTTTATTTTGCCCCGGTGCAGAATATCTGAAGGGGCATTATCGAAACCCAAGAAGCTAGCGGTTAATGGACAGAAATATTCCGCTTTGCTCCCCTCCCCTCCCCCTCTTGAAAAGCAGCAAAGTGAGTTAATCCAATCTTAGCAGAGCTCCTTAACGTAATTAACACAATGCCGGGAGGTGGAGGTAATTAAGATTTGGGACAAACAGTTTCTCTTCTCCCCCAACGCCCCCAGATCTTTGCCTCCCGCAGGACCTCCTGCCAAAATGTTAATTTCACAGGCAGTGGGCAGCATTCATCTTGCCATGCCAACCTGCTACCCAAAGGCCTTTTGTTTTGCATTATTGCCACTGATAGGGAGTTGATTGCTTGTTTGTCCAGCCTTGGCGCACTTGTTGGTCTTGGGAGGCAGCAAGGAGAGCCTGCTGGATGAGGGTCAAAGCGGGCCCATCCAGGCTAGCATCCTCGCCCCAGTGGGAAACCTGCAAGCAGGATCCAAGCACCTTCCTCCCTTGTGGCTCCCAGAAGCATTCTGGAGGCCAAGCATAGCCATAGTGGCTGGGAGCTGTCAGTGGTCTTCTCATCCATGAATTTGTCTAATCCGCAGCAAGGTTCCAGTCCTCATGGTGCTGAATAGGAGTGAAGGAGGCTGACTTATACACTATGGGGCAAAAGTTTTGATCCCCTGCTAAATTTGCCCGTTTGCCCCCTGACGAAGAAATGACCAGTCCATAATTTTAATGGTAGGTTTATTGTAGCTGTGAGAGACAGAATAACCCCCAGAAACGTCTGACCTCTGTAATTGCCACCAAGTACTAAGTCATTATGGTGCTGGAGGAGACTCTTGAGAGTCCCATGGACTGCAAGAAGATCAAACCTCTCCATTCTGAAGGAAATCAGCCCTGAGTGCTCAACTGGAAGGACAGATCCTGAAGCTGAGGCTCCAAGACTCTGGCCACCTCATGAGAAGAGAAGACTCCCTGGAAAAGACCCTGATGTTGGGGAAGATGGAGGGCACAAGGAGAAGGGGACGACAGAGGACGAGAGGGTTGGACAGTGTTCTCGAAGCTACAAACATGAGTCTGACCAAGCTACGGGAGGCAGTGGAAGACAGGAGTGCCTGGCGTGCTCTGGTCCAGGGGGTCACGAAGAGTCGGACACGACTAAACAACAACAACTAAGTCATCTTTCACAAAGGGATTGAATACTTATTTCACTAATCATAATGCACATCAATCTCGTGACTTTTGTCTTCTGGGTTTCCTCTCCCGCTGAGCTCACCTTCCCTTCTCTTTTCCTCCCGCAGAATATCGACATCACCAACTTCAGCAGCAGCTGGAGCGACGGCCTGGCCTTCTGCGCCCTCCTGCACACCTACCTGCCTGCCCACATTCCCTACCAGGAGCTCAACAGCCAGGACAAGGTGAGGCCCCTCTGTCACCAGCATCCTTCAGATGGTGGGCGATTTGGTGGGGTGGGGAGAAACCTTTCCCCTAGCGATGTGGAATGGAATTGCAGGGTAAAAACACAAACACACACACACACCATTCCTGACCTAGTGACCTTATTTATTATTTAGTCATTTCATAAAATGTATTATATGCTGATTGGTTGTAAAGAAAAAAAGGGGGGGGGGCAAAGCAATAAAATTTAACACTAGCAGAAATGTAGCAGCCATGATTTAAGACTCTCAGAAAGTTAAAATAACAATAGACTAAATTGCATCAGCTTTCTAAACCTTTGGACAGGCTTGTCTAAATCAAAACATTTTGGCAGACCCCAAAAAGAGGAGAGTGAAGGCGGAGCCTGACATCAATTCCCAAGGAGTTTCAAATATAATCAGCCCCGAGTTGTTGTTTTTTAATAAAATAAAAATACAGGATAAGGTTAATGTTTGGTTATTTATAAGTAGTTCCAACTAATGACCTTTTAATAGCAGTTGTAAATAATAAAATATTGATCCTGCCTTTTGAAAACATGTTTTAGATTTTGTGAGTGTGCTTTGTCCCCCCCCCCCCCCCGGTTTTTAATATATGTTATTTTTTGCTGTAAGCTGCTTTCAGTTGCATTGGGGGGGGGGGAGAAGCAACTAAGAAATTTAATTAATAACAATAGTCCAACAATATCTGGAGGGCCACCTGGGTGCCTTTCTGCTGTAGCTACAATAATAAAGTCTTCCAGGAAGAAGCAGAATCTGAAACTTACTTCTCACCTGATTGATGCATACTTGAATTCACTTCCTTTTGTGGGTTTGAATCAAGGAGTGCCTGTTTTCTTTCACTTGTGGGTTGTGTTTCCTGGCGAGGTCTTTGCCATTTGCACCTCGCCTAAGCCCTCTGTTTCTCACCTTTTTAAAAAAATGCAATTTATTTTGCAAAATTTCCCCCTATTAACACACATTGTGAGGTTGGAAAACTGCATTGCAAAATTCGGAGCAGTGCAAGTTTCAAAGAATCACAGTGTTTTGGTTGGCTTATTGCTTCAGGAAGCACCGATCGAGGAGCTTTCCCATTCAAAGGCAAACAGAATCTACGTCCTCCCCATCCACAGCCGTAGCACGAGAGGAACTTTCCCGCGGCAAATGTCTGATGGCAACTGGGGGGGGGCAGGCTGATGTCAGAGAAAACAGCCCTTCTAGCCGGACTTATTTGTTGTCTCTCTCTCCCCCTCCCCACAGAAAAGAAATCTCCTTTTGGCATTCCAGGCTGCCGAAAGCGTTGGCATTAAACCCAGCTTGGTGAGTGCTTTTGTCCTGGGGAGATGCATTGTGCCAATATAGCATTGGCGGGGATGAGGCCGGTGGGGGACCGGAGGGTGGGTGTCATATTTGCACCTGCAGGAAAACAGGCAACAGGAGCATGGCTTCAAATCCATTCCACCCTCCCTTCCATTTATCTAATCTCCCACTTTAAAACCAGCGACCATCTTCTGCCGTCACATCTTGTGGTTGTTAGTTCCACAAGTCAAAGAGTGCGGTTGCATGGGGAAGACCCTCCCTTTTAATCATCCTGAATCTCCCCCGTCAGTCAATTTCAGGGAGTTTCTGACCTCGTCAAGAAAGAAAAATGCTTGGTTGAGGGTTTCCTGTTGTTTGCCGAACCCACCGAGGTGTTGTGATTCAGAGCTCAGATAGTTCCGATCCGCTGCTCCTTTCGGTTTAGAAAAGCCAGCCTTCAATCCCAGACTGCACAGCTATTTATTTTATGGCATTTATGGTCCACTGTTCCTCCCTGTAGCTGGTTTTTATCCTCCTGACAGCCTTGTGAGGCTAGACCGATTCGCCTAAGGCCAATCCCCAGCAAATTCCACAGCTGACTGTGGAATCTGAACCCAGCTCCCCCAGTACAACCTTGTTTCTGACTCTGCCTGCACGGGTTTCGATGTGGGGGCGAGCAAAATGCTGCTCGCGTTTTGCTTCTTCTATGACTCGCTCAAGTTTGCAGCCATAAACATGTTTGCTGTGGTACAGAGGTGCGAAAGAGCACAGGGCTAACAGGAACACACCAAGCTCCCTTGCTCTTGCTCTCTTCCTAAACCTGTTGAGTTATCACTTCTAAAAAGTCGTTTGCCCCATTACACCACTCCAAATAACTTTTTGCACAGCTTCAGGGCTCTTCTTAAGATTGGGGGACCATGTGGGTAGAGGCTGGCGTGAGCCCCGAGTCGCAGAGACCTTGCTCAGGCTGAAACACGCACCTCTGCGTGCATTAACTCACTTTACGTGGGGCTGCCCTTGAGACTGACCCAGAAACTCCAGCGGGTGCAGAATGCCGTGGCGAGACTCCTTATGGGGTCCTCGCCGTGAGATCACATTCACGCGGTGCTATACCAGCTGCACTGGCTCCCAGTGGAGTACAGGGTCAGGTTTAAGATGCTGGTTTTAACCTTTAAAGCCCTATATGGCCTAGGACCCTCGTACCCACAGGACCGCCTCTCCTGGTATGTCCCACGGAGGACCTTACGTTCTTCAAATAAAAACATCTTGGAGATACCAGGCCACAGGGAGGTTAGGCTGGCCTCAACCAGAGGCAGGGCTTTTTCGGCCGTGGCCCTGATCTGGTGGAACGCTCTGTCACAAGAGACTAGGGCCCTGTGGGACTTGACATCTTTCTGCAGGGCCTGCAAGACAGAGCTGTTCCACCAGGCCTTTGGCCAAGGCACAGCCTGACCCCCTCCTTCTGTAATCCTCACAGAACTCTAGCCCAATGGTTGCCATTGATTTGATTCTGAACTGATTTTGGCATGAATTGATTTTAGAATGTATTTCAATTAATTGACTGTGATTTTATGTAAACTGCTATTTTTACTGTTGTTAGCCGCTCTGAGCCCGGCTTTGGCGGGGGAGGGCGGGATATAAATAAAATTTTAGTATTATTAAGTGATAGGTCTCATAGCATGCAACCTTCCTCACCATCTCTAAAAACTTCAGGAAGGGCTGGAGACCCCAGAGAGGTCCTGTGCATATAATACCAAACTAGATGGCCAGCGGTCTGACTCTGCTAAGGTGCTCCCTCTGTTCCTGATTCAGAGCCATGCGGGCTGGAATCTTATTTTCAGAGGAAGGGCCTTAGACCAGGGGCAGATCACCCCCTTTGCATGTGGGAGGTTCAAACGGCACTGCCAAGCAGGGCTGGGCAGGAACCCTGCCGAGTTCCCGCTGCAGTGCAGACCAGACTGAGCCCAATGGACCAAGGGTCTCACTCTGCATAAGATGGCTTGCCTTAGGCTCCCTGGGGTTCCCCTCTGCCCTAGGGCAGTTTTAATAGAATCTTAGAATTGTAGAGTTGGAAGAGAAGTATTGCAACCCCTTGCCAGCTCCCTAGAAGCCTTGTTGTCGGCCAAAAACCAGCCTCCCCTCCCCACCCCAGAGGGCCCCTCTGTCGAACTCTCCCTGCCTCCATCTCCTGAATACCTTGCCCAAATCATGGGAACCTGAAGTGCTCACGGCTCTCTGTCCCCATCACCAAGCCTTCCTGGCACACAACCGTCAACTCACCGTCCCGTTCCCCCTCGTTTTATGTGAGCTTGGGTGTTTCAAATTCATTTATTTAAAAGGCTTACGGCCGGGATTTAATTACTCTTGGCTACCGCTGCCTCCTTGAAAGCCTTGCCAAGCAGATAGGGAGCCCTTCCGGCACGGGAAGGGGGGTGCTGCTGTTCCTGGCTGCCCCCCTACTCCATCCGCTGCCACGAGAGGGGAAGCGAAAGCCGTCACGTTCCCCGGGGCTCAGACGTGTTGGGTCCAGTGTGTGCGTGGGATCAGAGATCCGCTCCCCCCTCTGCCCAGTTTTCTCTCTCTGGAGCTTCAAGGGAAGAACTGAGAAGCTTCAGCAGACGGGAAGAATGTTATGAGAGCAGCTGAGGATGTTGGGCAGGCGTGGCCTGGAGGAGACGAGACAGAGGGAGGAATGAGAGACACCTTCAAATATCCGTGGAAGACGGAGAAAGCTTGTTTTCTACTGCTCCCACCAACAAAGGAGATTCCCGATAAATATCAACATCATCATCATTTATTATTATGGCTGGGTTTCCCCAGTCACTCTGGGGGGCTTCCAACAAAATATTAAAATACAATAGTCTATTAAACATTAAAAGCTTCCCTAAAGAGGGCTGCCTTCAGGTGTCTTCTAAAAGCCTGGTAGTTGTTTTTCTCTTTGACATCTGATGGGAGGGCATTCCACAGGGCGGGTGCCACCACTGAGAAGGCCCTCTCCCTGATTCCCTGTAGCTTTGCTTCTTGCAGTGAGGGAACCGCCAGAAGGCCCTCGGCGCTGGGCAGCGTTTCTTATGGGAAGAGTTGATTGACAGTGGAATGGACTCCCCCAGGAGATGGTGGACTCTCTTTTGTTGGACGTTTCAAAGCAGAGTTTGGATGGCCATCTGTCATGGATTCCTGCATTGCAGGGGGTGGACTAGATGACTCTCAGGGTCCCTTCCATCCCTACAATTCTTTGATTCTATGAATATGTATGTACTCACACATATACAAACTTCCTGTGAAATGATCCGGTATATTTTGGGAAGCAGGGATAGGGAGTAGGAAATTCCACCTGCATTGTGCCTTTTAACTGTCCCCGGGGGTTCGGAATGACCCTCTGGTTCCCCTGCTGCAGCTAAAGTGCTTTACGTTTCCTTGTTTTCCTCCCAATGACGCTGCCATCTCTTCCCGCTACAGGAGCTCAGCGAGATCATGTACACGGACCGCCCCGACTGGCAGAGCGTTATGCAGTACGTCGCCCAAATCTACAAATATTTCGAGACCTGAGTTCCGGAGCCGGGAGGAGGGAGGAGGAGGAGGAGGAGGAAGGCGTCTGAAGAACACCATGCAACGCACTAGATCACTTTAAAAGGAAAACACTAAAGGGACCCTCCCCCTTCGTTCCTGCTTGACAGAGGCCCCGGCAGACGTTTCTCGTGGCCCCAGAAAGGACTGGCCCCGATCCAGCCCAGGCCTGCAGCCTGAAGCAGAGTGGAGGGGCTCTGCTTGGCCTGGGACTCTTTTTTTGGGGGGGACGCAGGAAATAACATCTCCCCCATACTTGACCGTGCCAAATAAGACTCCTTTCCACCCAGGGTGCCCTGCGCTGTGGGGCAGAGAACAACTCCCTTCATCGCCGGACAAATCGGTGGCCTTGTGCACAGCCTCTGGAGGTCCCCGAGGGCATCAGAAGTTGCTGCTTCCCCTCTCTTTAATTTCACAAAACCTGGTTGTGGCTTCCCCTCTTCATGGTTCCCCTGGAAAGGCTTCCTTGCTTTTCTCCCCAGATGCTCAAGAAAAGAGCAGGGTGGGCTGGCTTCCTGAAACAGGCTGCGCTGTGTGGAACAGCCAGGACCCCTTGAAACATGACAGCATCTTTGGAAAAAACAAAATACCAAACTTAAAATCCCCTTACAAGCCCCCCCCCCATGACAGCTGCCTTGGCCCAGTCTCACGCAGCTGGTAGGGCGGTAGAGAGAGCCAGGCTAATCTTGGCTTTTGCAAATTTCCCCCCATCCCAGGACCAATTTAGGGACTGTCGGGATCTGAATAGGCTTCTGTCCATCCAGGACCCACACTGTCTTGAGTGTGGATGCAAGGAGAGGAGGGGGAGTCCTTCTGATCATTGCTCCACAAGGCTAGAGGAAGCCATTATCAGGCCCAGATCTCCTGCCCACCCAGGATCTTGTGTTGTGACTGGATCACTTTGATGCCCGATTTAGTCCGCTGGGGTTTTGTTGCAGAACAAAGACTGCATGTCTCTTTAACTCGTTGCACGCGGATTTCAGCAGGTGTCTTTTCCGTAATAGTGGGAGAAGCGGTGCCTTCTAAAATTCTCCCTGCCCCCCCCCCCAGTGCCTCCAAGTTGGTGCAGGAGATGCAAGAGTTGTGTTCTGTTGCGCAAACCTGCTTGTGTCACTGCAGACATCTTATTTGTCTGATCCACGGGGAACATCTGCGGCCTACAGGAAGTTGCTGGACTAAAACTCCCACCATCTCTGACCAGTGGCGTCTGCAGGGCCACAGAAGCGTCCTCATCAAACCGGATCCAAATGCAGAACCAAGACATGTTGGGAAGCCTGATTCCCCGGTTAAAGGCACCAGTTGCTAGCTTGAGTAGTGGAGAGAAAAGGTTGTGGGGGAAATGTGGTTTTTTGTGGGGGGTGAGAGGGTTAGGTCTGCACATGCTGATAGATTTTTTTTTTCCTTGGGGGGTGATGGCCTTTGGTGGGGCCAACAGCTTTTGAAAATCTGGAGTTGCCAAAAAAATATTAATTTCCTGCCACGTCCCACCTGCCCTTTTCACAGCCGTGCCAACAGGAAACTCCCCACAGCTCCAGTCTGTCCCATCCAAGCGGACACAATGTAAAAGCTTTACCTACTGAGATTCCACCTGCTGCGCTTCTGCTAAGAGTGCAGGAGCCCTTCCATGGGAGAAGAGGGAAGAGTTGGCAAGCCTGTGAGGGGAGGGGAAGTCTCTGAAAATCTGCAAGTTAACGTCATGTTGAAAGTGACTTGCCCTTAGCTCACAAGGCGAGCCTCAGCGTAGCGGATTTATGCGGCATCAAAAGCCTGAAAATTCTTGCAGCGACTGAGGGCTTCTCTGCAAGGACTCAGGTGCCCTTTAAGTGTGAGCTTGAAGCGTTGAGTCGATGACCCATGTGGGTGAAAGCCAGGGTTGGCAGCGCCAAACGCACAGACCTTCCCCAGCCCCGATTCACGACACCTGTGTGTCACCGAAGGGCCACCACGAAACCTCCTTGGCTGGCGTCAGGAGACCTGAAGGCCACCAGGTCACAAACACAAGTGGCGCTTCCTTTGGCTTGGTAGAATTTCCTCCTTGCCGCTTTGGTGTGACTCGCCGGCTCCTTTCTGAGACTTGGGAGGTGAAGCCTGTCACAGGAGTGTCGTGTGTGGGTGACGTGGCCTTTGGGCACGAGCCCCAGGGGCCCCTAGAGGATGCTGCGAAGGAAACGCTTCCTTGCCATGAGGCCTTGTGAGCAGACGCCCACATCGCCCACATCTGCTGCTTCCGTGCCCCGTGGCTCTGCAGAGGATGTGTTAGACATCCCACCGTAAGGTCACAGAAGGTCGAAGGACAGCCTGCACACCCAAATTATCATCGTGTGTTTTCTGTTACCGGATACAAAGTTGAAGGTGCCAAATAATTGTCTGAAGTTGTTCGCTTTGCCAAAGGAGGAGGCCTCCGTTTCTGCCGCTGCCTCCCAGCCCAGTTCTTCTCGTCCGTGAGAGAACGTCAATCTCTTTCCCCGCTCTTGGTCTTAGCTTGAGCTGAGCTTCCCCCACTTTGTTTAGGTCTCTCCTTCCCATCCAAAGCCCCTTCTCCACTTTGACATCCCAACAGCTGTGAAAAGAAGACTTCAGGCAGGCCTGCTGTAAGGTTTCTGCCTGAAGACTTTCAGATGTCTGGTGCTAGTCCTCATGGTTCCTAGCCAAAACCTGCCAGTCTCCAGACATCATCCAGTCATTCCAAAATCGTTTGACATCTTCTCTGGAGAAAACGTGCCACCCGGTCAAAGGAAGTTGCACACCACCTTTGCATTTTCATCAGGCAAACAGACCTTTAACTTGGGGGAGTCAGGCGCTGCGGGGAGGGAATTTCCTACGGTCCAGGAAAAGCACGGTTCCTTTAGTGAGTTGCGTCCAACGCCAAGGTCTGTAGCCATGAGTAGATGGAACAAGAACCCCACAAGGTAGACAGTGGAGGGGGCCCTCTAGGCATAATGGTACCCGAACTCCCACCCGCCCCTTGCAGCCAGCATCAGTTAAGGCTGAGTAGGATTCCAGCAACTTCTGGAGGTCCCCGTGATTGCAGCCTCTGATGTTGATCTGCAGGCGAAAGGAGATTTCTGCTGTCTGCATTTTGCCATTTTCTCTACTTTAAGAGGAGGTCTCTCATTACGTGTGAGGCAGGTAGAGGCAAAAAAGTCTGAGGTGGTCCTTTCCGGGAAGCTTCATCCCCCTTCCTTTAAACCGGGCCCTCAGACTGTCTCGTAAACATCAGTTGTTAGTTAGTTTGTTAGCTGGTGTGTGTGTTATATGCCTACAAGGTTAATGTTTCTGGGCCATTGAGTGTCCAGGTGTTGGATTGCATCAGAAATGGCGTTGGGAAAGGGAGGTTTGTTGGCTTCGCTGTGCACCTCAGTTGGCGCAAGAGATGGAGGAAAGGCGGGAAGTGAGTGAGGGTCCGCGTCTGGTCACCCTGAAGGTCCGGTTTGGTTTTGTCTCCAGAAAAGCAGGGGGAAGCTGAGAGGGGGGGGAGCAGGAGATTCCAGAGCAAAGCAAGGTGTGGATTTGCACCCCTAACAGTTGCAAGGAGAGCAGATGAGGCGTTTAAAATGTCCGTGTCAGAGTGAGAGTTTTGTCTGTATTGGTTTTGTCAGTGATGTCGAGCTGAGGTGTCTGAAGGAAGCCTGGGTAGGTCTCTTGAGGCCTAGCATCTTGAAGGGAATGTTTTAGGGGCAGGTTCTGAATCCACTTCCCTTGCTCTTGAAGGTTAGGAAGGTAGACTTAAGGTTGTGTGTGTGTGTGTGTGTGTGTGTGTGTGTGTGTGTTCCCCTCCCCCTAAAGTCCCCATTTTCCTTAGAACTCCACCTCTTTCTCCCTCCCCATCCCAAAATGAGGTGCAGAAGGAGAAATCCAGGGTGACACTGAACTTAATTTCCCCGGGGTTCTCAGTCACTGAAATGCCGCCAGATTACAAAGCCTGCTGCTTCTCTTGTCAACCCTCCTCAATTTAGGGTCCACCTGTGCAGGGTTTTATTCAGGCACTTCCCGCTCCTTCTACTGCGGGTGAAGCCAGAGGTGGCCGGCCCTATTAGCTTGTTCCTCCACACAACACTAGGCGGCCGTATCAACCTGCGCCCACCTTTCCCCAAATGATGCCAAGGGGGGGCACCGTCCTTGACATAGAAGCATTGGTGGTCGTGTGACTGTAGACCAGGGATGGGGGGGGGCAGTGTTCCTCCACGTGTTGGACTCTGAAATCCCATCATCCCTGGCAGCTGTGCAACACCTGCAGGAGACTCTCCTCACTTGAAGGATTCTTCCAGCCTGTCTTCCCCATCTTCCATACTTCTCCAGTGAAATGCACCCCATAATATAATGCAGGGAATTGGGCGTGGACATCTGTGGCCTGCAGATGTCACTGGATCCCAGCAGGAGCAACAAGCGAGCAGGATAAGGCCTGGGGGTTCCTGACATCTGGAGAGATGCTGGAGCCCCCCCATCCACCCCATAATTTTGTAAAAACATAAAAGACTCCTGAGCAGGTGTCCTACGTGGAATGGCTGGTGTCTGCAGGTGCTAATGATCTTTCCAATATGCCATTAATCGACTCCGACTGGCAATGAACGAACAGAGTCCTTTCCTCTGCTTATTAACTTGTTTTGGGAGAGCTAACAGATTCTGGATCCCTGCCCTGCCCTCTATTATCTTTATTTTTTTTAGCCTTTACACGTGCCAACTTCCAGATACATTTTGTTTGTTCATCTTTCCTTGTGAGCGTTTCAGTTATTAAAAAAAACAAAAAACGGACCTCTCTCTCGGCCTGGACTGGGCACTCCAAGTCTGAACTGTTCCTGCCGGAGAGCAAAACCATCTTATTTATACACCAAGAGCACACTAGAATGTACAGGCCCTCGGAGACTTCAACGGTCGAGGATGTGCGACTGCCAATGTTTTTATTTAAAGAAGATTAACGTTACTGAAGCATTGGGTGCAGGGTCTGCATAATATTTCTAATAAATGCCTTTGGTTTCTGACACTTGGCTTTTGGCGCTGCTCTTGTCTAGGCCGCATCCTGTCGTTCCTGAGTGGTTTAACTGTTGGTCCTTCTTCCCAGGAAACACTGGGAATTGTAGCTCTCTTAACACCTCTCAGCACCCTTAACAGACTACAGTTCCCAGGATTATTTGCGGGGGGGAGCTATGATTGTTTAAGGTGGTATGCTACTGCTTCCAATGTAGAGTGCCGGCGGGGACAGAGTCTACTCAGAAGTAAGTTCCATTGAGTCAGATGGGACTTGCTCCCAGGTAAATAGGACGGCAGCCTTCTGAATATTCAAAACATATACACATAACCAATGTTGGGGCAATTAAAACAACTCCAATTTAATTAGATTTCTTTTTAAAAAAAGTAATGACTACACCTCTTTGAATAACAGGAGCAGGTAAGAAAAATATTACCTTGCCATTCTTACAACAACCCTACAAGGTATAGTGTGAGAGACTTGTCAACAAGCCAGGATAAAACACAAATCAGTGAATTGCGAAGCATTAAAACTATAAATTGTGCAAACAGCTGCTACCTAACTCTTACAAAATAAATAATTTGACACTTTAATATGAGGAGTGACTCAAAACAATATGTCCATATGCATAACTCATCGTCAAACTCCTGTGTCCATTTAAAATCAGTATGTGAACATTCAGTATTTTCCAACTACAAATCCACAGACATGCCACCTGAGTTGAGCTCAGGAACCACAGGTGGGAGCCCCTGATCTCTTACCATAAAAGTCAGGTGCGTTTCAGCCACGGAGGTCTCAACTTTTAGCCAACATGCCTGAACCTTAGATCACATTACCTCTCACTGTTTTCTAAATTTCCAAATTGCTTGGAGGTGGGGGAGAATACAGTTGCACTGCCGTGTTGAATTGATATTACAAGTGGCCAACAACAGAGAGATGTAAAAATAAGTCTGGTACCCCAATAATGTGATTAGACAATACCACAATGTGTGTTCTGTGTGGCTTGTGCAGAAGCATTTGATGTGATGGACCAGGAGCCATGTTCAAGTGTGTGCGCATGTGTGTGTGTGTGTGTGTGTGTGTGTGCGCGCGCCTCAGTCACCATGCTGCATCAGCATCAGTTTTCCTGGTCACACTACCGTGTGACCAAGGATAGCCACCTGCGAATTTCATTCTCACATGGCAAGCAGGAAACGGATGTTCTGGGCCAGGGGTGGGCGAGGCAGTGGCACCTACAACATCCGCATGAATGAGGTCTTGTGCCACCAGAGGTGTTGCATGCAGCTGCTGGGGCTGCATGAACGGATATGGGGGGGTGCACGGCAGGGGGTTGGTGTAGATGACCTCTCGGGTCCCTCCCTACCCTACAGCTCTTTCTCAGTCTGTGCTAACTCTTCATATGACAATGTGCCATTGCCCAGAAGTCTGTGGCTGAAAGAGGAAACTGGACCCCCTGGGGAGCCGTCAGGGCAGCCCCAGAGTATCATTTGCATGGGCACCAAAATAGCCCACCTTGAAGTCTTGCTCATGAGAGCAAAGCGACTCAAAGCATCCTTCGCCTAGTGGGAAGATCTCAGTGCCCACGTTCTGGGTTGTGATGAGACCAACCAGGTGAAAGAACTCTGCCTTGTGGGGAGTCAGAACAATGGTCCACCTAGCTCAATATTGCCTACGCTGACGGGGAGCCGCTCTCAAGGTTGGCAAATGGGGAGTCTTATCCCCAGCCTTACCTGGGGAGAAACGTGGTTCCGTTTGTGTTCAGAGGTGGCGACGCCTCAATTCGCACTTCCTGAAAGCCATACGTGAACTGGAAATGCAGCCGCCCGTTGAAATTCACGCTTCTCAGAATTCTGCAGTTCTCCAGTCAAGCGATGTGTGCAAAAATGCACAGGCCAGGGTAAAGCATGCCTAAAAAATGCAAATATTCATGAAACAACATTTTTAAAAATGCATTTGCAAAAAGTGAGCACATTGGGGCAAACTGCATACAGACGTGTGTATATTAGAAATTCACCCTAAAATGCTGTTGAATTTCCATGAGGACTTTTTTTAAAAAATGGACAATAGCTACAGAATTCAGCTTGCAGAGAAGCTCGCTTTTGTTTTTGAGAGGCACGGTCCTAGTCCTCATGATTCTGTGAGAGGAGGCTGCTGGACTCGATGGGTCATTGGCCTGATCCAGCAACCTCTTCCGATGCTCCCCTGGTGGCTGGTGCCCATTGGGGCTGGTAGGGCAGGGACCCCAAACAGAGCCACAGACAATGAGAGGCAGAGCCAATTCATCCTAGTTTCTTCCTCCTGAGACACAGAGATGAAGGCGGCTGACACCCAGAGCCACTCGCCAGCTTGGTTTTTGAGAAAGAAGGCAGGGCAAGTGAGAGTTGGCGAGGGCAGTCGGAGGTCTGTGGGGCAGCGACCCATTTGCCCTAACGGACCGGCTGCCATTGCAGGGGAAGAGGGATCGACAGGTAGAAAGAAGCAGCTCAGCGGTGAAATGAGTCACGAGTTTGGCAACTCAGTTCCAAGTTCGGCTCCAACACCTGAGGCCAGGTATCCTAAATTCATTGGCAGCCGTTGCAAATGCTTACATAACCCAAACTGGTTTGCCTCTTCTGGAGATAACAGAGGCAGCTCATATTTCAACCAATTTCCTTCTCCGGGGGCTGGAAAAACACAAGAGAACAATCATTCTCAGGCTTGAAGGAAAGGATGGAGGTTTGGAGAGTTTGAAGGGACCCTAAGGTTCATGTAGTCCAAACTCCTGCAATACAGGAATAAATTAGGAGAGTAATTTATTTTATTTATATCCAGCCTTTCTCCTAGTGCAGAACCCAAGGAAACTCCCAGAATAAAACAGGGATAACTCAAAGCACACAAATATTTTTTTTAAAAACCCACCAATTAAATAAGTGACCCTATGAAAAACGGTGCTGAAGGGGGCATCAGGGAACTCGCAATCTCAAGATAGACTGCGCTGGAATATGGAAGTTCCACTCAGCAGGCATGGTTAAAAGTCGCTGATGGCTCCAACCCAGTCAACTTATACTGGCAAAAGCAGACATCTCAGCTTCCATTTCTGGGAGAGAAGTGTGCAGAGCACACTAGTGGCAGCCGTTTGCTCGGCAGCATCCAGCCAGGCGGAGACGCAGAGCCCTTCTTTTGCAAAGTCATTCCTGTGCACGTTTTCGCTTGCTCTGTTTTGTTCTGACTGTGCGTAGTGTCAGTGTGTCTCAGGCGGGGAAACCACACTGATGGGAACCTTGCTGCTTGCAAAGCCATCTACACCCTCCAAGAGGCTCTGTCTCGACCCGATACACAATCCTCTAACAGCAGCTTTCCCATACTTTGTGCTCTCCAGATGTTTTGGACTTGCAACTCCCATCAGCCCCTGTCAACGCCAGGAACTCTGGGCCAAAACATCTGGCCAGGACAAATGGGAGTTGCCAATCAACAACACCAAGAGGGCACCGGGTTGGGGAAGGTGGCTCTGATTCAATGATGGGAAGCCTGTGGCTTTCCAGATGTTGTCGGAGTCCAACTCCCAGCAGCCAGCATGGCCAGGGATGATGGGAGTTGTAGTGCAGCAACATTTGCAGCGCTGCCAACATCTCCCACTGCCCCAGTCTGGATTTGAGATATCTGGCCAGGAACTTCCCCCCTGAAACTCTCCAAAATCTACGTTAGTTGTTTTTGGGTTTTTTATATTGTAAACCACCCTTTGGTCCTTGGATGGAGAGCAGTATAAAAGTTAAATAGATATAAAATGAAACAATAAATAAAATGATGTGATTTTTGTTGGGGGAAGAGAGAAGGGCATTAGAAGCAAAGTAATTCACAACTTTTTTTTTGCCAGCAAATGAGAAGTAAGGGCGTTTTGAGTAAGCATTTCCTTCCTTCTCCATCCAATTTGTTGAAATTCAGGGATTCCCACCCCTAGTACCAGCTGCGTGCAGGAACATCCTCTTCGCATGTCTGCTGCCGCTGCAGCTTTAAATACAATAGAATCATATAACTGCAGAGTTGGAAGGGACCCCCCCAAGGATCATCTAGTCCAGCCCCCGGCAACGCTGGAATACGCAGCTGTTCCATACAGGGATTGAACCTGAAACCTTTGCATTATGAGCACCACGCTCTAACCAACCGAGCTATCCAGACTGACATATTCATGGACACATACCCTCTCCTCTCGCCAACCCCTCTGCCAGCTTCCCATGGCTCACTCTACACACAGCAAAGTGTGGGGATTCAAACCCGGGTCTCCCAAGGTCCTAGTCTGACACGCTAACCACTACACCACTCTGCCTCTCCACTGGCGCCTATGCAGCTCAGGGCCAAGTTACATGCAAGACCACACCAGCATGGCGTAGTGGTCTGAGCTCCTTGCAAGGGGGGAGGTGGGATATAAATGCAATAAATTAATAGAAATGAAACAAGGCAGACCTGTTTAGGTAAGTTTTAAATGTTTGATATTTTGTTGTGTTTTTAATATTCTGTTGGGAGCCACTCAGAATGGCTGGGGAAACCCAGCCAGATGGGCAGGGTATAGATAAAATTATTATTATTATTATTATTATTATTATTATTAACCCCTTCCCTTTACACCTTGTTCACCCCTTCCCTATTTCTCCATAGACTCCCCAAAGCCCTCCCCTCCCGACTCCCTTTTACTAAACCACTGTGTAAGGGCCTCACCTGAACTGTCCTTTCCCCACGCTGCAGTGTGTGACGAAACCTTACATTTTAATGTATATTGGAAGATATAGAGATCGGCAGAGATATACCTTACAGTTTCAGTCCACAGGCCTGTTTCCTCCCACGTGGAAGCCCCCAAGTGAGGCATCAGCTTTCCCTGGCTTTTTGCTTCAACAGCTGGCGTTTAGCAGATACACTGTGCCTGGATATGGAGGCTTCATGGAGCTACCACGGCTAGCAGCAGTTTGATAGGGCCAGCCTGCTTCACACACTCAGATAAATCCTTAAAAAGAAATAAATCTGGTAGTAGCCCTTGCGGCCTCTTTCCCTTCCCTTCTCTCATTCTTTTTTATCACCACACCAAACGGCAAAGGTCTCTCTGAAGGCTGTTTACAGCACAACACCAAGCTGAAATCAGGGCAGCCAATAAAATCTGCAGCGAGCGCAACCTTTTCATGGCACCGCGGGGAAACGCCGGCGCTAGCACAGAGTCAGGGAGGCAAGAACGAAGGACAACTTTTGCCCAGCTTTAAAAAGACGCCAATTAAGAAGCAAACTGCTTTGGCACCAAATGGTCTCCACTGGCCTTGTGAAGGGGGCAAGGCATCTAGCCCTCCTGATCGGCATTTGTGGTTTTTTTAAATGTCCACTTAATCAACCTGGACATTTGCCCACTTAATCAACTGGCCCCAAAGCGCCCCGCCTTCTTGCAGGTTGATGGACTTTTTGCCTTCTTTTAAATGCTCGCTTAATCACCTCAAACACTTGCCAACTTAATCAATGACTACACCCTGAATAGATAACAATCTTCCCTTTGCCACTGTATGGCAAATGAACAGGCTGAATGATGCAGCCTTGTTAAATCATTCCAGCAGCATCTTTCCACAAGGGAGACCCCCAGCCGACAAAATCACCCTCTCATCACTGTGATCTTTGTGCTCCAAGCTGATCTTTCAAACAGTCCCTTCTGGAGAGTTGTGCGTGTGTGAGATCAGGTCATTGCAAAACTCTTCAGGGTGGGTTGAATCACTGACTCACGCACACAAAGAAAGGGAGAGCGAAAGAGGCAAGCTCTCCGAATGAGGCAAATAAATCTCTCTCCCATGACTATGGTGAGGAAAAACGGGATCTCTCCAGTCTGTGGCTGGGGAGCGGCTCACACCAAGCGAAATCATCCATCGATGACAGCCACATCCGGTGAAGCTGCAAACCGGCTCCTACAAGATCAAATGCCAAAGATCTCCTCAAGTCCAGGGACTTAAGAGAGCTGGCCCTATCATTAGACCTAATGTTCGCTTGGAGAGCCGGTGTGGGGCAGCGTTTAGGGTGTTGGGTTAGGACTTGGGGGTTAGGACATAGTCCATGGACTATGCAGAATAAGATAAATTAACAGGAAGGATTCGAAACCTGCGAGATCAGAGATTCTTAGAGGACTGGAGTAAATATATGAATTAGTTGAAAAGTAATTGTGATGAACAGATTACGCTAGTAGGATTGCAAGAAATTTTGTAAGATAGATTATTTGAAATATTGCAAGAAAGACTATGAAAAGAATGATTCATTAAGGATAATATAGAAATTAAGAAATGCAGAATAAGTGATTAAGAAGGGAAAATCATCAGAGGCGTTGACGGAAGTCTAAAATATTGTATAAGATGAGAAGATATGTTGTATGACTGTTGGAACTGATATATTATAACATCAGACCATGTGGGGGGCCGGACTATATTTTGAAAAGAAAGAAAGAAAGAAAGAAAGAAAGAAAGAAAGAAAGAAAGAAAGAAAGAAAGAATTCCTATGCCCCACAAATAACCCAGAGATGCATTTTAAATAAAAGCACACATTCTACTCATGTAAAATCTGATTCCCGGACCGTCTACAGGCCAGATTTAGAAGGCGATTGGGCCGGATCCGGGCCCCGGGCCTTAGTTTGCCTACCCCTGTTTTCCACTTTAGCCTTTTTTCTCCCGAAGATCTCACAAGGCAACAGAGGTTTAGGGTCAGAGTTTTCCTTCTCCTTAGATGGGCTCCCTTCCTAGGTGGAAGAGCCCCATCAGCCCCTCACTTCCCTCTACGGCACATGAAGAAACAGCCTTTATGACTGTTGGACCCAATCTTGCTCTTGTCCGATCAATCCATTCGTACCTCGGGTTACAGACGCTTCAGGTTACAGACTCCACTAATCCAGAAATATTACCTCAGGTTAAGAACTTTGCTTCAGGATGAGAACAGAAATCGCGCGGCGGCAGTGGGATGACCCATTAGCTAAAGTGGTGCTTCAGGTTAAGAACAGTTTCAGGTTAAGAACGGACCTCCGGAACGAATTAAGTACTTAACCCGAGGTACCACTGTAAACACAAGGCAGATTCTGGACAGGGAGGAGGGGTTTGCAGCAGGAGTCGGATGCAGGAAAGACTTTCTGAGTGGAACGGACTCCCTCCTTCGTTGGAGGTTTCTAAGCGGGGGGGGGGGGCATCTGCCAGGGATCCTTTCTCTATGATTCCCTCCCCGTAGGGGGCTGAGCTAGATGACCTCTGGGGTGCCTACAAGTTCTCCAGTCCCATGATTCTATAACGTGCTCACTAAGCTAGACAGCTGCCTCCTTTATGTGCCGCGGAGGACACTGACCTGTCTCCAGTGTGGTAAAAATACCCCCCCCCCCGCGTCTTTCCTGTCGACTTCTGTATCTGGGAATGGGAAGACTGGTTTGCCCTCTTCGACTGTCTGCCTCTCAGTGGAGGGGTCTTTCATTGCCCACACTCGTCTGCGCAACATGCGCCATCTTCACACGTAAGATGGGGATGGTGTGCCTCACCCTTGGAGGTAAAAAAAAATAAAATGTGGCCCTCCATACCTCTCTGCCCGGCCCCCAGGACTCACCCTCAGGCCACACCCCCTACAGAGCCACGCCCCCACGCCAGCCCTGTTTTGTGGCACCCTTGGGTGTTGATTCTTGTCAGGGCTGGATTTAGGTTTGATGAGGGCCCTGAAGGGAATGGGGCCCTTTATATGTCCGGCTGTCCTTTGTCAACAACAAATTGTCGCTGGTTTTTTTGGGTTGAATATATGCTATACAGTAATTTGTGGATAATAAGTATCTAAAGCCATTTGTGGATAATAAGTATGTAAAGCCATTTGCACATAACAAAATATGTATTTTATCCAAGTAATTGTTGAACTGAAACACAATTAAGAACCAGTTATATTTTAGGGATCAGGCTAGCAGGACATTCCTTACATCCTAGGAGTCTACACAACTCAAAACGCTGTTGCTGTATGTAGGTTTTATTTTATTTGTATTTTATCTTATATTTTGGAAATGTACATCCAGTTTTTTTCCTTTAATTTTTTTGGGGGCCCCCAAGAGAGTGGGGCCCTAAGCTATAGCTTGTTTAGCTTGTACAGTGGTACCTCGGGTTAAGTACTTAATTTGTTCCGGAGGTCCGTTCTTAACCTGAAACTGTTCTTAACCTGAAGCCCCACTTTAGCTAATGGGGCCTCCTGCTGCTGCTGCGCCGCCAGAGCACGATTTCTGTTCTTATCCTGAAGCAAAGTTCTTAACCCAAGGTACTATTTCTGGGTTAGCGGAGTCTGTAACCTGAAGCAAATGTAACCTGAGGTACCACTGTACGTAAATCTGGCACCGGTTCTTGTCCTCCCTCATTTCTTGCCTGGATGGAGGTTGGAGAGAAGGGTTTGCTTGTGGGGCTGCAGAAACGCGCCTCTTGTTGACAGAAGAAAGCCTTTAGCAAACGTGAGATCCCACGGAGAGAGCGCCTGTCAGATGTACAGTTTCAGTTCCAAAGGGCATCTGTCACCACACCAAAGGCCCGATCCCGGCATCCATTACTCTCCCGTAACTGATATTTGATGATCAGTGCCTCTGCCTCTGGACTGAAAGCTCCACACAGCCCTTGCAGCTTACAGTCATCAACAAGCTTCTCCTTCCTGCGCAGACTGAATAATAGAAACATAGAACTGTAGGGGAGGGATCCCAAAGGATCATCCAGCTCAACCCCCTGAAATACAGGAATCCTAACTAAAGGATCCCTGGCAGATGGCCTTCCAACCTCTGTTTAAAATCCTCCAGGAAAGGAGAGTCCACCGCCCAGCGGCGTAGCGTGAGTTGTCAGCACCCGGGGCAAGGCACGTAATTTGCGCCCCCCCTAACCCCTAACCTGCGAGTTGCCGCTGGCGCTGCCGCCCAAACGACGCCGCTTGCCCGGAGGAGGAGGGGGGCAGAGAGGCAAGGAAAATGCAACGGCCCAGCAGCTGCAGCAGCAGCGGCGGAGGCGGGGCTGTGAGGAGGGGCTGCCTGGCGTGCCCTCCGCGGCCCTGACGCGCGGGGACCGCGGCGAGCGCTTAGAGCCGCTGCCAGCTCGTCAGTTCCGCGAGACATGGGGCTCTGCTACAGCCTGCGCCCGAGGCTCTTCGGCGACTCCGGAGGCAGCGAGCGCGCCCCCCCAGATGTTGCGCCCGGTGCGGCCTGCCCCCCTTGCACCCCCCACGCTACGCCACTGCCACCGCCTTCCAAGGCAGTCCATTCCATTGTAAAACTGCTCCTACCATCAGGAAGTTCAGTCAATCCACACTCATGCAATTAATCAACCCAAATTTTGTTAAACGGGACACAGCCTTAATTTAAACTCACTGGAAATATCCTGAAAACTGACAGGATGTGGAGCAGGGTGGAAAGCTGAGGACAACCAGTTTTTCCTGCCTTTCCCTTCTGATGGCTTGGCTCAGACATCTCTGCTTCATCACGTTATACGTATTGTTTTAATCATTATCAATATTTGCTTATAAAGCAGCAGCCTGATTATTTCTTATCCCCTATCTATTTGTTGCGAAACAGAAGCGATAAAAGAGCAAGTCACTGGGGGAGGTTCCGCTGAGTAAGAATTTTAAGGAATGTCAAGTAAATAAATGAAAGTATCTGAATATATTGGCTCTGAGCCTTTGGCTGTCAGCAAATGCTTGGCGAGGTATATATGGATATTGGTTTTTCATTGCTGACTTTTGTTTGTCTGTAAACCACCTTGGCATTTCTCTTTGAAATGAAAGATGATTGAATAATAATAATAATAATAATTTTCTGATTGGCAATTTTTAAAGTGATGCAAGCATTCAGACCTTACAAGTCCCTTCCTCACGGCACAGTAAGAATACTGTCTGCCATCACTTCCCACACACTCCCTCTTAAGATGCTGACTAAATGTCAAATTTGTGATCCAGCCTCAAGCCATGTTTCTCCAGCACGGAGCCAGGTTCCCCCACGTTGCTCTGTTTCACTTGGCATCCAGGCTGATGAAGAAGAGCTCTGCAGGACCCAAAACCTTGCTCACTATTTTGCAACAGGGATTTTTGTATTGTTTATGAGAAAGCCTGGGAAGGAAGCCCTACTGAATTCAAGAAGACGGACTCCTGAGTACACAGGGTTAGAATAGAAAACCCAAACACACATTTATAATAATTAAGCAACAACACCACAGATCAGATCATTGCCATCTCTATCTTTTCAGCAAGCTTTTTAAGTAGGGTTTCTTATCCTGTTCTGGATCTGCTTTGGAGTTGAGATTTTGTGTGTGTGTGTTGGTCGACTGATCAATAGATAGACAGGGAATTTAGGAAGCTTCCTTATACCAAATCAGACCACTGGTATTTCCTGCACTGACTGGCAGCAGCTCTTGAGGGTTTCAAGGCAAGGGAGACCATCAAGGACTGAACCAGGGATCTTCCACATTCAAAGCAGATGCTGTTACTACTACTACTAATAATAATAATTTATTATTTATACCCCACCCATCTGACTGGGTTTCCCCAGCCACTCTGGGCGGCTTCCAACAAAATATTAAAATACCATCAAACTTTAAAAGCTTCCCTAAACAGGGCTGCCTTCAGATGTCTTCTAAAAGTTTGGTAGTTATTTTTCTCTTTGACATCTGGTGGGAGGGCGTTCCACAGGGCGGGCGCCACTACCGAGAATGAGCTACAGCTGTTCTCTTTAAGATAAAATAAGATCCCAGGCCTCATGTTTAAGGGCTGGTTTAGAGAAGAACATAGGAAGCTGCCTTTTAATAGTCAGATATTGCACCATCTAGCTCAGCCTTTCCTACACGGACTGGCAGCGTTTTTCCAGGGGACATCCCTAGCCCCACTTGGTCCTTTGATGCCTCATTGTGAATCATTTGGAAAGTGATTCATAAAGGACAATGGAAGTAAAATAAAATAAAACACAACCCTAGTCTCCAGCGCTCACACCCCTTTTTGTTTTAAGACTCACAGTGTGTCTCTGAGGACGTGCAAAGTGCATCCCTCCTATTCTTAATCTTCCAGATCATCTACCCCGGAAGATTATACTTCTTTTTAAAAAGATAAGGATGAATGAGTGCCTCTGACTCACCCGCCGCGTCTCTCTTCTGGTTCGCAGCGAAAAGACTTCTTCAAAGTTTGGCAGGGCGTCGGGAAACATCGCGCGGCGCCTCGCTCGCGGCCTTACGGTAAAAGCGAGGAAGGGGCGGAGTCCGGGAGCGCGTCTCCGCCAATGGGACGCCGGGCTCCGCCGAGGCCCCGCCCCGCCCTCTCCCCATGTGCAGAAATAGCCGCGCAAGCCTCTGCTGCGGGGAAAAGACGCCGCGGCTCCGCCAAGGAGACTTTGCAGGAGCGCATCCGGGGGGCGCTTAAGAAAAGAGGGGCGTTTGCAGCGACCGCGATCATCCCCCTTTTTTAATTAGCAAGGATATAAGAGAGGAGCTCTGCCTTGGCTTTTCGAAGTGGTCAGACTCGAACTCGCGACTCCAAGTTGGGACCCTCCTGTGGATCAGCTTCCTGCAGACAGAACATCATTTCGACCGCCTGGGTTTTTCCCTGCTTCTGTGAGATGCCTCCCGGGGCTGGGCCTTCCCCTGCCCTCCTCTCTGCAGCTGCGCCCATTTCCTAGCCTGCAAGACTGATCCCCACTGCCTGCACCTTTCCCTGGGCTCAGCCGGCTGGGGGAAGCCCTGTTTCGCCCACCCAGTGGCACGTGGCGGGATAAAACAACAGGGACTAGCGCCTTGGCTTTCCACGCTGCCGCTTTGAGGTTTCTGGTGGGGCAGAAGAACAAAAGCAAGAGGCTGGCACCATAACAAGCATCACCGCCACCAGATCTATTGCGCCAGGAGATTGCATGGCCTGCAGTCTACCCGCGATGGCCGAAGACGTGTCCCAGCGGGCACGGCGGTGTGGTGGCAGCGTGGGCTGAGCTTCTGCGTACACCCCAAATCGGCACGCCTCCATGTCTGGTGCTAGCAGGAGGTCTTCCTTCCCGCAGGCCAGCTCTCCCTTGACCACCGCTCTTGGGGGTTTGGTGGACCCATGGCATTTGCTGGCGTGGGCTGAGCCCCCTGCTTGAAATGACCACGTCCTCGTCCCCGCTGGCCCTCGATGGCCTGGATATGGTCTACATCGTGGTGGAGCTGGTGATCGCTGTGCTGGCCATCGCGGGCAACGTCCTGGTGTGCTGGGCAGTGGCCATCAACAGCACCCTGAAGAACGCCACCAACTACTTCCTGGTCTCCCTGGCAGTGGCCGACATCGCCGTGGGCCTCCTGGCCATCCCCTTCGCCATCACCATCAGCATTGGCCTGCGGATCAACTTCCATTCCTGCCTCTTCCTGGCCAGCTTTGTCCTGGTCCTCACCCAGAGCTCCATCTTCAGCCTCCTGGCCGTGGCTGTGGACCGGTACCTGGCGATCAAGATCCCACTTAGGTAACGGGGTGATCAGGGGGAGAGAGCGCGGGGAGGGGAGAAGGGTTTTCCCTCGCCCAGATCCGGCGACTTCCGCTGTGTTGACCGCTTAGTCTTGGCTTGCGCAGCTTGGCTCGCTTGCCCGAGCTGCACGTCTCTGGAGAAGGGTTGCGGCTCAGGACTAGAGCACCTGCTTTGCATGCAGAAGGCATGGGATGACCCCCAGTACTTTTGCCTCTGAGGTAGGGCTGGGGAGGACCGCTTTCTGAAACCCCATAAGAGCTGCTGCCGATCGGTGCGGGTGATACTGAGCTAGGTGGGCCAATGGTCTGACTCAGTGTAGTGAAGAGCCGTAGCTCCGGGATAGGCATGGCTGGGAACGCCCCCTGGCCTAAAAGCTTGGAGACCGGCTGCCAGTCAGTGTAGGGAATAATGAGGTGGGTAGCCAAATGATCTGACTTGGTATACGTTAGCGTCCTTCGCTTCTATTTAAATCAGCCCTTTATTTGGACGTGTGAGAACTGGATCCTCGCTTTGTCCTTAAAGGAAGGGCTGTAGTTTAGCACAACGGTGACTTGGAATGTCCCCTTGGCCAGAAGTCCCTGCTAGTCACCCTGGACACAACTGTGGATCGACGGCCTGAGTCCGTTATAAAGCAACTTCCTACATTTGCAATTCTGCTGGTAGCAGATTGTGCTCTGGAGAGTGGAAGGGGCCCCCTGGTGCAGGCGGTGGCTCTCCGGGACAGAGAAAAAGCAGTTGTCCTTCACGCAGAACATAGACTATGGAACTCCCTCCCACAAGATTCAGTGTTTGTGTTTGCAGAGATTTGCTCCCCCCTTTAGCTTCTTTTTTCTTCTTTAACTAGCATTGTCCTGGGATCAAACGCCGGCCATGGGGGTGGGGGTGAGTTAAAATTCCACCTCTGCCTCCCAAGTCCGTGGGTAAGAATTCCAGTAGTTGTATGAGTCACGGCAAAACAAACCATGTGCTTCTTAGGTCCTGGGGTTGCAACCATATTCAGCTCATTGGAAATATATATGTCCAGGGGCTGAGTCACGTGGAAGCCACCGATATCCTCCTCTCCAGGTTGTTTTAAAGTTGGGCGGGATTTGTTGGCATCCTGGTTTGTTTGTTTTTAACCTCAGTTGTCTCATCTGCGAAATGGGTGCAGCTAATGAGTTAACTTCAAAGGGTAGTTATTACTGAAGGTGGAATACGGTTGAGGTTGAATATCAGAAGGATCCCTGCTGCTTGATCACGGCAAAACAGGCCTTACCCAGCCCAGCCTCCTGTTCTTACCACCCCATGTGATGTAATGCTTAGAGTGTCAGGCCAGGACCTGGGAGAGACCAGGGTTCAAATCCCGCCATTAAGCTCCCTGGGTGAACTTGGGGGCCAGTCACTACCTTTCCACCTAACCGACCTCACCGGGTTGCTGTGTGGATAAAATGCAGAGAGAGAACCTGAGCTCCTTGGAAGAAAGTTGGGATATAAACAAATGTAAATAAACAAGCAGCATTCACTTAAGATTCCTAGAAAGTGGGATACGCTAGGCCTGTTCCCTCCGACAATAAGTGCATTAAAAAAAATCATAAAAAACAAAAAACCTAACAGAAAAAAGGTTCCATATAAAGGGTTTCATACATTAAAGCGCCAGGTTATTAAGTCTGTGATGGCTAACAGCCATTGAGCAATTCATTGATGGCAGGCCTGTCCATTTCTGACGGCCGCAGTAACTATCTTCCCATTGAACCTCCCTGTGCAGGCGCAGTCTACCTTGGAGGACTGGCTCAGCTGTTTGGGGTGTCCCTGAGCGAGCCCCTGGTCTGCTCCCCGCCACCACCTTGCGTGCGTGAAGAATGATGCGGGCCCAATTTGTGGGGCTTTTGTGAAAATTTACCCAGCTAATGTGAAGGGTTTTCTGAGGATGGCCGCTAGATACTGTGGTCCAGCAAGAGGACAAATGGTGTTTGCATCTTACTCCTTCCCCCTTTATCCTCACAACAGCCCTGTGAGGTAGGTTAAGCCAAGAGAAAGAGCTCACAACGGGGCTGCAACTCTGTCTGTCCTGGTCCTTTTTTTTTGCTACTTAACCTAGTGGCTGTTTTTCACCTAAACTCCCCCCCCCCCATATTTCTGGGGGGTTCTGGGCAAAGTTTCCTTATCGAAAAGGTCTGGGAGAAGGAGAAACCTGGGATGGAAGATGTGTATCTGGTGAGGTGTGCCAGGGACCCACCGCAAAATGGGGAGCGTCCAGTGAGTCGTGTCTGAGTTGGGTCTGTAGATCAAGGTAGACTGCTCTTGAACGCAGGAGTTTCTACGATTGGGGAAGAGGGAACACACTCAGTTCGCTTAAGGTGATGGCGAAACCTAGCAGGAGGTGTTCAAAACGACTTTGGGGTTTTGCAAAACTAAGCTCAATAACTTTTGGGGTGTCCTGGGTTTTTTTAAAAAAAATCTTGAAATATGGGAATCCTAGTGATATGTTGAGGAATGTGAGAAGTCCCCGTTGGAGGACAGCTAGGAGAATAGCTTGAAGCCTTGTGCGTGTGGTCTTGGGGGAAGACCAGAGACCCGACTCCTTCAAAGGAGACCTTCCTGCTGTTTGCAGCCGAAACCTCAACTGTGAGCATATCCTGGTATTTGCACAAGTATAACTCTTCCCTGCTGGCAGGCCGGAGATTTTTTGCTTCGGAAAAGGGCGGTTCAAAGCTTGCCCCCCTGCCTTTTCTGGAAAGCAGTCAGCTGAGGCCGTTCCCAGTAGCGCTGGAGGTGTCTTATTAACGGTTATTGTTACAAAGTGTGGTCCTGCAAAAAAATGTTGCAGCGGGGAGTGTGTCTGTCGGTTCAGCCCGCTGGCCACGCCCTCCCATGGGTTACTCCATTCCATTTCCTCCTCCTCCTGCCACGCTCTCCTTTCCTTGCCTAATAAGACTTCCATTCCTTCTGTGCCCACAGAGCATCCCCAGACCCTTTGTTGTTTAGTCGTGTCCGCCTCTTCGTGACCCCCTGGACCAGAGCATGCCAGGCACTCCTGTCTTCCACTGCCTCCCGCAGTTTGGTCAAACTCGTGTTAGTAGCTTCGAGAACACTGTCCAACCATCTCGTCCTCCATCTTCCCCTTCTCTTTGTGCCCTCCATCTTTCCCAACATCAGGGTCTTTTCCAGGGAGTCTTCTCTTCTCATGAGGTGGCCAAAGTCTTGGAGCCTCAGCTTCGTGATCTGTCCTTCCAGTGAGCACTCAGGGCTGATTTCCTTCAGAATGGAGAGGTTTGATCTTCTTGCAGTCCATGGGACTCTCAAGGGTCTCCTCCAGCACCAGAATTCAAAACCCCAGACCCTAGGGAGCTGTTTTTTGCTTCCTGCTTGGCAGGGGGTTGGACTCGATGGCCCTTGTGGTCTCTTCCAACTCTATGATTCTATGATTCTATGTTTTGGGGACCACCACTCCCCTGCTGCTGAGCGTTCCTCTATTTTTCTTTGTAGGGGGGGTCTCATCCTACAATTCTTGGAGTTCCCCCGAGACTGCTGATTGTGAAACAGTAGTGCCACTGAAACTACCTAAGGTATTTGGAGAACGATGTCACTATTTGTGTGTACTTTGAGTTATAAATATATGGGCATGGCCACAAATAGGCAAAGCTCTCCATTTTTACTTCCCGGTTTCTCACTTTCCCCAGATCCTCAGTTCCCCATATTTCTCCATGAATTTGTGATTATTATAACTATTTTTTTAAAAAAGTCCTCATGAAAATTCACCAGCATTGTTTTGCATCTCTGCAATTTTGTGTAATTATACAGTTCCCCCTCCCATGTATTCTTGCACATGATTTTCACCAACATTTGCATTTGTTTACACACACTCTCTCTGCATTTTGGGGAAGCTTATTTGCCTGGAGATCCATATTGCGAAGTCTGAGGATTGTGTTCTGGTTTCGCATACTGTTCTTGACAGCTGGAAAATTTGTGATGTTCACCTTTTCAGTGGGGGTTTCTCCCCCGTCGCTCGATAAGGTTATTGATGGCAATGGGCTCTGTGGACCCTCCACGGTCAGGCGCTGTCTATCCTGAAATCGGTATTGCTGAGAGGGAAACGGTGCGAGGAGGCTGCTTTCCTGCACTTCCTGTTGAAGCATACACTTGACCCGTCGGCGTTCTTCTGATATTCCAATTGACACAGCACCAGTCCAGGCATACATGATGCTTTGCTCTGTGGCAGAAGGTCTCTGCCTCCACTGAGTTTACAGTCACAGCGGTGAGCTCTGGCTTTGCAGAACCTTCTCTATGCCCCTCCTTCCATGCTGGATTACTTTGCAGTGGTCCCCTGCTTCTAACAGGCAGTAAATTGCCATATAATGATTTTCTCCCAGGCAAGGAACCAAGCTTATTTTTGCATTCCAGGGGGCTGGACGAAATGACCCTCTGGATTCCTTCCAACCGTACGATTCTGAGATTCTCTGAGTGCATGCATGCGCCGGGGCCAGAGGCAAAGATGGATGAAGCAACAGATATAAATGTCATCTTAGGCTAGTTTCTACACACTCTCACACCAACCTCTCTCTATCCTCCATCCAGAATAGGCAGAAAGAGCTGGGGGTGGAGCCTCTCCAGCGAGGGGTGTGTCCTAAGGGAAAGGGGCGTGGCCTGGAGAGATGCCCAAGGGCCAGGTAGAAAGGCTCTGGGGGCCACATTTAGGGAAGTTTTTAATGTCTGAGGCTGTATTGTTTTTAATATTCGGTTGGAAGCCGCCCAGAGTGGCTAGAGAAACCCAGCCAGATGGGTGGGGTATAAATAATAAATTATTATTGTTATTATTATATTCGACATGTTTTCTGCTTTGTACCACCAGCTGCTCATTTGAAACCTCTGTGTTTTTGATGTATTAATCTCATTTTCTGTTGTGCTTGGCGCCCAAAGCGATACGGAGTGTTGGCGGTGTTTGAACAGTAACATAGTTAATGGTGCGGAAGGGAAACGGGACCGGATCGAGGCTCGCTTGTCGCAGGGCCAGAATCCTCTCAGGTGGGCGGATGAAAGCCATGCTTTTGAACCCCTGCGTGGCAGGCAGGCATTCAATAAGCAAGCGCGGCTGCTTTTCCCGTTGCATTTCTACCTGTCCCACAGCTGCAGAAACAACTGCCCAGTCTGAGGAAAGGAGAACTTGCTTAGCCGCTTATCAGTCACAATATATTACACAATCTCATATTTTTGAGGAAGAGGAAAACGTTGCCGCCTCTGAGCATATGGGGTTTGGGGGGGGGGGCAAGTTAGCTCATCGATGTCACAAAGGGATGACACTATCATTCTGGAAATTTAGGCGGAATTGTTGTTTTCTCGAAAACATCTGCTGATCAGCTTCCCCAGTGGGGAAACTGAGGCTGCAGTTCCTACCTAGTTGCCCAGAATTGCCGTTTTTCTTCCGTGAATTTGCCAAGAAATGCATCGCAGGATTGTGTTTTAAAAAAAGGAAAGGAATACATGTTTTAAGGTGTTCTCTCTTTTACTGATGCAATCTTTTCAACACTAATTAATGTTTAAAATTCATTTGTATGCTTACATCTTTCTGTTCATCAAAGTTGTCTTATTTTTTCTTTATTAAAAACCCCCCCAATAAATTACATATTTAGAATGGCATATTCTGACTCGGTTGCACCCAATGCTGGCCCTGCTCAGAGTAAACCCATTGATTCTCTCTTGGGTTCATTCATTTCAATGGGTCTGTTTTGAGCAGGAAGTCATTTGCAGAATAGACCTACTGCAATCAATAACAGCCCGTCTCAAACGCATTGAAATGTCTTCCGCCTTTCAGAGTTTAAAAGTTTTCGTAGCTTAGAGATTTTTGGCATAAATATCCCCTCTCGGGGGGTCTAAGAACTGAGAGTGGGCGGGGGAGAGATATATGGGGAAATTTGGATACTGTGTTGTTTGGCATCTATGCTATGCCTGTAAAAACAAAAAAAAATAGACATTAGCCTCATACTCTGAGTAGACCTATTGAATGTAATAGACTTGAGTTTGTCCTGGCTGATTTAAGCCCATCTCTTTTAATGAGCTGACTCTGATTTAGCAAAATATCCATCCCCATAATAAAACACACAAAAAATTGTACGTCAGGTACAAAACACGGCAGGATTGGACCCTGCCTTAAATCGGAAGGTAAAACAGCGAAAGGAACAAAGTTGATTGTAAAACACTGGCTTGGTTTTTTTGAAAATCCAATTGTGATACATTTACCCTTTGGGGAAAAAACAACTCTCTGATTCGCTCATTGCAGACCAACTTTGTTCATGCCTGGCTGCTCCTTTTGCATAACCTCAGTTGCCCAATCAGCCCAGGCCAAAGTCTTCGATGGAAAAGCAGTGGCAGGGTGTGATCCGCGGCTGTCGTGCAAAGTCATCCCGCTGTGACTGTGGAAATTTGTTTCTGAAGATAGGAGACTCCCTTCTGCGAACTTCCTTCGTTTATCTTGGGATCCACACTCATTGGGCGGCGGCAGCGGGGGGGGGTAACCTTCCCCCCTTCCAATAATAATAGTAATAAATAATAATAATAATATATTTATACCCCGCCCATCTAGCTAGGTTTTCGTAGTCACTCTGGGCGGCTCCCAACAGAATATTAAAAACACGATAAAACATCAAACATTAAAAACTTCCCTGTCCAGGGCTGCCTTCAGATGTCTTCTAAAAGTCAGATTTCCTTGACATCTGGTGGGAGGGCGTTCCACAGGGCGGGCGCCACCACCGAGAAGGCCCTCTGCCTGGTTCCCTGTAACCTCACTTCTCGCAGGAAGGGAAGTGCCAGAAGGCCCTCGGAGCTGGACCTCAGTAGCCCTCCTGCTCTGAACTTCTTGGGAAAGTGGTACTTGAGAATAACAATTGACTTGACGGGTTCTCTGCTGCAGCCGTGGTGCTGATATTGATGGAGCTCTTTGGGCTTGCATGCAGAAGGCCCCCAATCGAATCCTGGTCTCTCCAGCATAAAAACAATCTGGTAGCAGAATGAGGGGAAAGGGGGCAAGTTTGGCTGAATGACCTGGCTGACTGGTTAAAACAGTTGTGGTGAGTTTCTGACCTGCAAGCCTCTGAATAGTTCTCTGAAACCTTGGAGAGCGGCTGCCAGTCAGTGAAGACAGTACTGACCTGGATAGACCACTACTTTATCTCGGTCTCATGTGCCTTCCTGTGTCCCTGCCTAACAGCTCTTTCTCCACAACCATGAGGACCATTTATTGGTGAAAGACTGTAGCTCTCTCTGCCTGGTACCTTGGATAGCGGCTGCCGGTCAGAGTTGACAATATGGAGCTAGTTCAGAAGTTGGAAGTTCGTTCCAAGTAGCTATTGAATCCCTCCTGGTATGTAGAATACAGTAGCCTTAAGGGAGTGAATCTTGGTTAGGGAGCAGACTTTGGGGACCTCTTTCAGACTGAGGGCCGCATTCGTGTTTGGGGAGTCTTCCGGGGGCCACAGGCAAAAAAAGCCAGTCGTTTCTGCGCACATCTGCAGCTCCTGCTCCTGCTCAGTGCTCTGACTCAGTATAAGGTGTCTTCCGGCAGGCCTGTTGTGGACAATATGCTTAGAAATTACTCATCTTTGGGGCGATGGGGACGTTGGGAGGGTTTTGGGATGGAACTGGCGATGGCCGGAGAGACGGACTTCTTGAAGCTGCCGGTGTTATCAAATAGATTTGTCACGCGGTATCTCAAACTGTGGGCTGGCAGCGCTTCCTCCTTGACAGCTCCCGGGCGGCGGAAAAACTCAGTTGCCCTCGTTGCTTCGCGTTTCCTACCATTATGAACCAGCCTCGTTTCCTACGCTTACAAATAGACAGTTTCCTACAATTTGTGGGCTGAGGAGCGTTTTCTCAACCGTCCTTTCTTCTCCGCTTCCGTTGGTAAACCGTGACGACAATGGTAATAAATAGTGCTGGTTAATGGTAGTCATATGCATATTTAAAGAATAGTTTTTTTGGCAACTATCATCAGGGGCGGCGGGGAGAGAGAATCTTTGCCAGCTGACATTAATGATAAAAACACCGGCCATCGGCCCCGACTGAAATTGGCCATATATCAGAATTTAGGATCAAGACTGGCGATTACAAGTTCTGCGTTATAACAGGGAAAGGGCAGCGAGATTCCCCTGAAATGCAGAAATCTTCAGACCACTGATTCGTAGCTGGTGAGCGTTGACCCTTCCTGCCTTGCAGTATACGTCTCTTGCTTGGTTGTTAAAATAAGTACATTGGGTTATTAGTTATCTTCAAGCCACAACTGCAGTGGGAGATTCTGCAATTCTAGGATTAGGCCCACGGGGCTGAAACGCCCCACCATCGATTTAAAACATTTCTGGATTGGCCTTTGGTTCCAGATTTCCAGGGCAGTTTGTGATAAAGGTTAGCAAAACCACAAGGAATGTGCTGCTTACATTTGGGGGGGTATTTACAGGGTTTTTCCCTAGGCTGATTGTCACTGCTCTTGAGTAAGTTGATTGTCACTGCCGTTAGGTAGAGGAAAAGGGGAAAACCCAACGACCACTTAAAAAAAAAAAGTCACAATAATTTTTTCTTATTTAACATGGGCTTTAACCCCATTCCTGCCACCACCCAAATTTTGGGGGAACCCAGGCAGACCCAGAAGGTTTTCCTGAATTTGTAACTGGGCAGAGATGTTTAGAATTCTTTCTTTTCTTTCTTTCTTTCTTTCTTTCTTTCTTTCTTTCTTTCTTTCTTTCTTTCTTTCTTTCTTTCGTAGATTTGTAACCATGCAGGTTAGAAAATAAAAAATGAATTAAAAAACACAGACCCAAAACAGCCGGTTAAAAAGCCAGGCACAGCAAACCCCAGCTTGCTTTCTTATTTTAATAACAGTAGGGTTGTGACAATGAGGTCTAGCAGGTTAAAAAGCAAAGCACAGCAAAGCACAGTTTACATTTAAGGGGGGAAACCTGTTACTGTTTTAAAACGGTTTTGAATACGAACGTGTGTGTTTCAACCGTGTGAGATGGTTTATGCATTCCTGTGCAACATGCAACAGTAAGAAACCTGGTCGGGATTCTGGAATCCACAGCAAATCCCGCAGCTGCCACCCAAATTTAAAACTGAAGCGCTTGTGATGCTCTCGGTCTCATCTCCGCCTGAACAGATCCTGCAGTTGTAGCTGGGCAGCAGAACTTGTTTCACGAGATGTTTTGGTGGTGGAGAGGAGGAAGGTGGCAATTTCAGGGGTGGGGCGGAGGGTGTGCAGTTATTGTGCCAGATTTTTTTTTTTTTAAGGACTCACTCCGGTGAATATTTTGGATAGCTTTTTGTCTTCGAGATGACGATGAGCTTGCTGGTACAAGCCTCTAATCCAGAGGTGGCCAACGTAGCAACTTCCAGATGTTTTCGGACTCCAACACAGCAGCCCAGCATAGTCAGTGATGGGAGTTTGGAAGTTGGAACCCAGTGACTGCCTCTGCCTCGCTTGTTCTATCTGCAATATGGGCATAATAAGCCTTGCCTACCTTAAATGGGCAAAACTTATTGCAAGGGTTATAGGGATGATGGGTGTGCAGATCAGAGGATTCCTCTCTCTTTGTGTGAAGGATTACTGGGGTATCATGAAATGCTTCATCTCAGATTTCATAGCCTACGGCTTCACAAAGCGTGAATGAACACGGTTCCTTATTTGTTAGCACCTTCTCTGGAGCTATTTCTCAAGACCTTGAGCCACAAAGCAGCTACAGTGTTTCTCGACGGTGTTTGTCTCCCTCCGGTACCGTAAAAAATCACAGGGATTCTTTCGAAGGCTAGCGTTGTGCCCTAATTCTTTCTTGGCCTCAGTTGTCTCGTAATCTGTGAAATGGGCGCACCCTCCCACAACAGCCGTGCTGGCTTTTATGATAAAGACTGGATTGAAGCCTGTAATGCAAAATCGCACCTTGCTTTGAACCATGAATTATTGAATGGAGAACGCCGGGAGGAGATAAACAAGGTTTCTGAGACACTTTTTCTGCGTTAATGGCCTGAACAGTGATTAATAAATTGATAGATGCAAAGGGTAAACAGGATCAAAGAGCGAAAAGGCCTCTTAGGGCTCATTAAAAATTAAATATTTTTTAAAATGCACCAAGTGGGGGGGGAGAGACTTTATCCCATTCCGCTTTGGACCCGTGACGCCTGTGGAGTGTTTATTCCCATTTTGTTAGCAGGAAGAACTGGTGCTTAATAGATGGACTGCTTGCTTTAAGATGGGCGAGGGCATTGATTCATTCACCAATTCACTCCTGAGTGGGGGATTTAGACTTCAGATGTCTTTGGACTGGGTTGTGAATGAACTCTTCCCTTCTGCCAGGCAGAAGTTCAACCGGGGAAGCCTGTCCCCACAACCTGCTGCCCCTGTTGAATGATGAGCTGCTCTTTAAAGAACACAGGGACATGACTAGTTTGTGGGTTGGAGTGAGGAAGCTAGCGATGCAGGTCTGGTGTTGAAAGAGAGTGTCTTCCCACAAGTGAGATGAAAATCTTCAGCCTTTTCTCTGCCTGCCCCTCTGCCTCACTACCACAAGACCACAGGCTCACCAATTTAAATTTTCTCTTGACTGTCCTTCCCTATTCTCTTGAGTGCAATTTGTTTTAAACTGATTTTAATACTGTGTTTTTAAATGGTAGTCATCTGCCCTGGCATCTCACGGAGAAGGGCAGGTGGGAAATCTAAATAATAATGATGAAAATTTCATTTTTCTCAATCTGTTAACCAATTTCACCACAGCATTTGCAAAAAAAATCCCAGGCAGGTAACATATATGTGTGTGTTCGTTGCTTACTGGAAGGCAAAATTTCAAGGAAAGGGTGTAGAAAAATCCCAAGTGTGTAGGATATTATAGATTTGTTCTGTCCAGTTCTGATTTGTACTAGATGCCGAAGAGAGAAGAAAATATATTTCTCTATCTCTCTTTTCTCCCCTCTGAATCCTCAACCACCTAAAATAATATCTGCTTTGAAAACCAAATCCTCGGGATTTGGCCAATTAGCCATCTTTGCTCAGCCCAGGTCAGCAAACTTGTACATGACACGACCCCGTCACGTTATCCTGCTAAGCTGATCCCGATCAGCCCTGGCCGCAAATAGTTGACCTTGGACAATTGGATGTTTGCAAGGAAGAGCGTATTTCGTTGCCCTCATGAAGTTCTGCTTTGAATAGGTGGGTTAAATGGAGATGGTAGGAAACTGAGAATTACTTTTCTGAGAGCAGGAGGGAAGGTTTTGAGTGACTTGTGCATTTTCCGGCATTCCAGCAGAAGCTGAACCGGCTGGTCTCTGCCTGCAAGGAGCATACAGGCCTTGAGGAGATTAATGGCCTTGAGGTTTCCCCCTCCTTCTTTTCAGTAATTTAATTTCTTGGAGTCCTATGTGCTTAAGGTGGTCACATGGTTCTTGCTCTCCCCATTTTGACCCCAACGACAACCCTGTGAGGCAGGTCATGCTGAGAGACTGGGACTGGCCCAGCAGTGAGCTTCATGGCTGAGTGGAGAATTTGAACCCTGGTCTCTCAGGGCCTGGAGGGATGCGGGTGGCGCTGTGGGTTAAACCACAGAGCCTAGGACTTGCCAATCAGAAGGTCGGCGGTTCGAATCCCCACGACGGGGTGAGCTCCCGTTGCTCGGTCCCTGTTCCTGCCAACCTAGCAGTTCAAAAGCACGTCAAAGTGCAAGTAGATAAATAGGTACCGCTCCGGCGGGAAGGTAAACGGCGTTTCCGTGCGCTTCTCTGGTTCGCCAGGAGCGGCTTAGTCATGCTGGCCACATGACCCGGAAGCTGTACGCCGGCTCCCTTGGCCAATAAAGCGAGATGAGCGCCACAACCCCAGAGTCGGCCATGACTGGACCTAATGGTTAGGGGTCCCTTTACCTTTACCTCTCAGGGCCTAGTCCAGCACTTGAACCACATGACACGCCGGCTCTCACAGGTGTTGAAAATAAACCTGAGAAACGAAGGAGATGTATCTGCCTGTTGTGCAAACATTGTTCCAGCTGAAAGACCGAGGCGAGCTTCAACATAGGTGTTCTCATTTTCCAAATTACTGTTTTCTCTGCATCTTCAGCTGAGGTTGAGCAACACAGACCTTAAAGTTGCGCTTGGGTCTTGCAAAGCTTGCTGTGGTTCCTTTGCAGCAGCCTGGGTTCTACAACGACAGAGCTGCGCTTGCATGATCAGAGCAAGGGCAACAGAGGGTTCTTGTTTTGTTTTTTCAAGGAAATAAATGCATTTTGTGTGTTTGGATGCAGGGTGGGAGAGAGCAAGCCAAGTTTTAAATACCCCCTTCCCTCTGCCTCTCCCCGATGCCTTGGCCTCTCTCCTTGCGTCCCGTTTCCATGGGAACGGCAGGGCATCCCGGAAGAACGCCAGGGTCCATTCATGCCCGTCAATGCAGGAGGCAAAGTAGAAGCACAAATAAGGTGGCAAAGAATGGCTGTCTTTGTGGTGGCGGCGGCAGCAGTAGACACTTCCCTCTCTGTGTGAGGAGGGGAGGAAGGCTTCCTCATTCCAGAGCCTGTTGCAACTGGAGGGCTGCCCCTTCTCAGCTTCATGGGATCGTCACCTTGCGGGCACAAGTCTCCACTGCCAAGCCAAGCCTCTTTCTAACCTGCCTGGCTTCCTGCTACCAGGGCCTGAAACAAAACGTTGTTATTCTTGTTGGTCGGATTTATATCCCTCGATAAAACCCAAATCGAAAGACAATTCCACTTGTTGCAGTACAGTGGTACCTTGGTTCTCAAACGCCTTGGTACTCAAACAACTTGGAACCCAAACACTGCAAACCCGGAAGTGTTCCGGTTTGCGAACGTTTTTCGGAAGCCGAACGTGCTCCGTTTTGAGTATTATACTGAGGTCTGTTTTTGCTATTTATTTTGCGTTTTTGTGGCTCTTTTATGTTTTGTTTTTGTGACTGTGTGGAGCCCAGTTCAGCTAGTGATGGATTGATTGTGTGACTGCAGTACATTGTTTATTGCTTTCATGTTATGGATCAGTGGTCTCGTTAGATAGTAAAATTCATGTTAAATTGCTGTTCTAGGGGTTGTTTTTAAAAGTCTGGAATGGATTAATCCATTTTGCATTACTTTCTATGGGAAAGCACACCTTTTGGAACGCTTTGGTTTTGGAACGGACTTCCGGAACGGATTAAGTTTGAGAACCAAGACACCACTGTACTGAGTGCTCTGCCGGCCATGCCCGTTGCTGCACGCTCCATTCCATTTCAACCTCCAGTTCCTGGTTGTTGTTGTTGTTGTTTTGATCTCCTCCCCAGCACTCCATGCCTACCAAGCACGCTCCATCCTCGCTCAGCCATTTTGGAGGTTTCCCTCCTTAAGACTCTCCCACCCACTTTGCCAGCCACTCCCTTCTCCTTGTGCCATTTCGGCTACACATGGAATGGCACTCACAGCCAGAACGCTGTGAATAGATGGACTGCTAAGGCATGGAACGTCAGGCTGTGCCTTACACCAGGTCAGACCATTGCTCCATCTAGCTCAGTACTGTCCACACTGACTGGCAGGCGCTCTCTGGGCTTTCAGATGGGAGATGCTGGAGACCGATTCTGCGACCTTCTGCATGCAAAGCAGTGGCTGTACCACTGAACTATGGAACGTTTCCTAATTTTGGAACTCTGGATCCCAGGCTAGGGAACTCTGGAGCAGGCTAGGGATCCCAAACGCGACATCCTCCTCTCAAGCAAAAAATTCCTGGCATGCGTCTGTGGGTGGTGGACGATTACAATAGCGGCGAACTGGGTTTACATGTGTAAATGTCCCAGTGTTAGACGACTTGTACGTTTTTTTTACCACCACCGTAAAGCCAATTGCAGAGCTCAGCGATTTCTCACGGCCAGACGCAATGGAGAGACAGCGCTGTGTAGTGGTTCCAATGGCGGTCTAGGGCTGGACTGAGAAAAAGAGAGCCGGGTTCAAATCCCTGCTGCCCCACTGGGAAGCCCACTGGGTCAGCCCCCTAGCCTACTCCACATGGGTGTTGTGAAGTTCAAAGAGTCGGTGAGGAAGAATTAGGGGCAACGTGTCGAGTTCCTTGCAGGGCACAAATGTAAATGACAATAATGGCCGAACTCTCAACCTGCTCCTTCTTCCTTGATGTGGAAGGCTTGGAATCTCTGGAATTTTTTTGCAGGGGAAGTCCTGGACCCTTTCCTCCTCCGAGTCTGTTCCCACTCCCTGCTGTTCCTCGTATCCCCCCATTGTCTTCGTCTCACGTCCAAGCCTCTTGGACGGCCTTCATCTTCTTTCCCACGGCGAGGAGAGCAGAGGGGAGAGTCCGGAGGTTGACCTTGGCTTTGGCGGAGGTCTCCTCTCGCTCTCTTCCCACCCTGCAGCGGAACGGAGGAGACCGTGCAAACGTGCGTCTGTGGTTGGGATTCTGGGACCGGTGGGGATGTAAATTCAGAGGTGCCCTGCAGCTTAGGCTACGAGGCTGCCTTAAACCAATATGCCCACTTTTCCTGCTTCACTCTGCAGAAGCGGCATATAATACCAGTTCAGCATTTGTAAAAACTCGATTTTTTAGTCTTGAACTCCCCGCTTATTGATATCAAGCAGGCGCCTTCACCCTCTTTTCGGCGCCTGCTAAGACCATTTTCTTTTGGGCAAGTTTTAGAAAACGAATGCGAGCCTTAATCTGCTTTGAGTCTGTTGTTGTTTTAACTTTTCAAATGCCTCAATTTATTGCTGCTTTAATTTTTCTGAGAGGTGATTGTTGGTAGGTTGTTGTTGTTGTTTTACAATCAAGAGGCGTATAGATTTTATGAAATAAATAAATGGAAATAGCCACGAAGGCTGTCTTCTCCCTCTACTGTCAGAGGCTGTGAATGCTTCTGAATAGCAGTCGCTGGGAATCGTAAGTAAGGAGAGAGCCACTGTTGTGCTTGTGAGCTTCCGCTAGGGCAGGCATGTCCAAAATCTGTTTCGGGGGCCTAATCCGGCCCACTGTTTGATTTAATCCGGCTCCTGTGGCAGTACAGTGGTGCCCCGCAAGACGAATGCCTCGCAAGACGGAAAACTCGCTAGACGAAAGAGTTTTCCGTTTTGGAGGTGCTTCACAAAACGAATCTCCTATGGGCTTGCTTCGCAAGACGAAAATGTCTTGCGAGTTCCTGCGGGGTTCCCCCCCCTTTTTCTAAGCCGCTAAACCGCTTATCAGCTGATCCGATAAGCTGATAAACCGCTAAAAGCCTCTAATAGCGCTAATCCGCTAATCCGTCAATGGGCTTGCTTCGCAAGATGAAAAAAACCGCTAGACGAAGAGAATCACAGAACGGATTCTTTTTGTCTTGCGAGGCACCACTGTATATGTCCTTCAACAGCAGTAATCCTTTGGTCAGCCCTCATGCATGTTCACTTCATCAAATCTGGCCCTCTTTGAAAAAAGTTTGGACACCCCTGTTCTAGGGTCATCTACTGGCTTAGCCACTGTGAACCTGCAACTGAGCTCTCTCCTGACGTTCTCAGTCTCCAGACTTAAGGGAGGCATCAGAGGTGTGGAGACATTGGAAAGTTATGGGAAACTGAAGCCCTGCAGCAGAGGATCTTTGGGTTGACCAGTCAGGGGTCACTGTGCCAGATTCTGAGTTCCATGGCTGTCCCCTGTTGGAAACAGAATGCTAGGGTGGGCCATTGGCCTATCTTACATCAAGTTCTTACATGATGGAATATTACAGAAGGTCTTGAATTGGCAAGTCTGGTCTGAGCGTTGCTAGTGGTCAATTCACAAAGCTCTCTGCTGGCATTTGTACCATACGTAACTTTAATTGTATAGCACATTTCCGTAGTTGAAGCTATGCTCAAGGTGGCTCACAACATGGAAAATAAAATAAAATACAGTAATCGCAAACATAACAAAAGTTGTCATAAGATTGACAGCTACACGAATCATGATAGCTAGGAAGTGGAAGGGGCAAGCAAAATATGAAATGGAAGAATGGTCGGAAGAGGTGTGGGATATAGCTATGAATGATAAATTAACGTGTCATTAAGGTAAGACGGGGAATATGTAGGAGAAATGATTTTGAGGAGATGTGGCGGGTGTCTGTAGCGTTTGTACTGTTAAAATGGAAAGGGGTTAAACCATCGCAAGAGGTGTCAAAATTTAGGGAGGTTGGATAGTTACAACGGAATGGTCTCGGTGGTGGGGTGCACATTTTAGTCTTTTTTATGTACGGTTATTTCTTTGTCAAAATAAAACAATAATAATTAGTCATTAGCAAATAAACAAAACATCAAAAAGCACACGCCTAAATTAAAAGTTTCCGCATGAGTCATAAGAACATCTAAAATAAAGATTTAAAAAAATCAATAACAGCAACAAAAAACGCCCCTGAGCAACACCCCAGCCTAAGACTCTGTTCAGCAGCCTCCACTTTTGTAGCTGGAGTCAGTCCAAGCTCCGCCCTCCCAGGCCAGGTGGGGAAAAGTGTGCAAGGCAGGGAGCAGGTCTCCCAGGACATACAGCCAAGATGGTCTTTTGTCAGTTGGTTAAGCTGAAGGAAGCAGAGAGTTGCAATAACTGCAAAGTATGCTTAATGGAGAGAAGTGGACTCACCTAAGGATCAGTAATGGGGCCAGGGCTTTTTAACGTATTCATAAATGTCCTAGAGTTGGGTGTGAGCAGGGAGGGGGCCAAGTTTGCCGGTGACACTAAATTGTTCAGGATTGTTAAAACAAAGAGATTGAGAAGAGCTCCATTAGGACCTCTCCAAGCTGAGTGAATGGCCAGTAAAATGGCAAATGCAATTCAACGTAGAGAAATGTAGTGATGCATGTTGGAGCAAAAAAAATCTTAAATTCACGTGCATGCTCTGAGCTGGAGGGGAAGGACCAGGAACGAGACCTTGGGGTCATATTCTATAGCTTGATGGAGATGCCGACTCAGTGTACAGCAGCCGTAAAAAAGTCCATTTCCAGGCTAGGGATCATTAGGAAGGGAATTTAAAATGGACCTGCCAATATCACCATGTCGGTTTACAAATCTATGGTGCAGCTGCATTTGGAGCACTGTGTACAGTTCTGGCTGCCTCACCTCAAAAAGGATATTGTGGAGCTGCAAAAAGGTTCAGGGGGAAAAAGCCACTAAAATGATTGAGGAAAGGCTGCAGCGTTTGGGACCATTTAGTTTAGAGAAAACACAAGAGGCGACATGATAGAAGTTTGTTAAAACTGGAGGCAGGGATGGCCACCAGCCTAAAGGTAAAGGGACCCCGACCATTAGGTCCATTCGTGGCCGACTCGGGTTGCGGCGCTCATCTCGCTTTACTGGCCGAGGGAATGGGTCATGTGGCCAGCAGGACTGAGCCGCTTCTGGCGAACCAGAGCAGCGCACGGAAACGCCGTTTACCTTCCCGCCAGAGCGGTACCTATTTATCTACTTGCACTTTGACGTGCTTTCGAACTGCTAGGTTGGCAGGAGCTGGGACCGAGCAACGGGAGCTCACCCCGTTGCAGGGATTCGAACCGCCGACCTTCTGATTGGCAAGTCCTAGGCTCTGTGGTTTAACCCACAGCGCCACCCGCATCCCTAGATGACTTTAAAAGCCACCAACCTAGATGACTTTAAAAGAGGATTTGACAAATTCAGGGAGGGCTATTGCTAGATACTAGCCAGGATGACTCTGTGTAACGCTTCTGAATCCCAGTTGCTGGAAACTGCGGGATGCTGGACTACATGGGCCCTTGGCCTGATCCTGCAGGCTCTTCCCGTGTCCTTACACGTGTTTCTCCTTGCAGATACAAGAGCATTGTGACAGGGAAACGGGCCCGGGTCCTCATTGCCGTCCTCTGGATCCTCTCCTTCGGCATCGGGCTCACCCCACTGATGGGCTGGAACCACGGGGAGAACGCCACCACCTGCACCGAGAACTTCACGACCTTTGGCAACGGGAGCCCCATTGAGGCGGGTCAGCGCAGGCCCTGCCAGGTGAGATGCCTCTTTGAGAAGGTGGTGACCATGAGCTACATGGTCTACTTCAACTTCTTTGGCTGCGTCCTGCTCCCGCTGCTCATCATGCTGGGCATCTATGCCAAGATCTTCCTGGTGGCCTGCAAGCAGCTGCGGCAGATGGAGCTGATGGGCAACTCCCGCACCACGCTGCAGAAGGAGGTCAACGCCGCCAAGTCCCTGGCCATCATCGTGGGTCTCTTTGCCCTGTGCTGGCTGCCCCTCCACATCCTCAACTGCCTGACCCTCTTCCACCCAGAGCTGGCCAAGCCCACCGAGATCATGAATCTGGCCATTGTCCTCTCACACGCCAACTCGGTCGTCAACCCCATCATCTACGCTTACCGCATCCAGGACTTCCGCTTCACCTTCCGGAAGATTCTCTGGCGGTACGTCCTCTGCAAGGCCGACGACTTCCCCAAGGGCGCTAAAGGAGGCGGGGGAGGCGGCAGCAACCGCGACCTGGCGGTTGCCAGCATCATCACGGCTCCGACCTGCATTTGAGGACTGCCGCGTTTTTGGAGGTCCCGGCAGACGCGTGTGACCCTCAAAACTCCGGGAGGAGAAGGTGACGACAAGGGACCGCTGTTGGGCTGTGTTTGTACTGTTGCAGTTCGAGTCTACGGTCCATAATATGCAGATCTATTCCTGCTGTGAGCAGGGGGCGAGAATGGACGGCCTCCGGATGGCCCCTTGTTTCTAACTCTTAAAACTGTGATGATTTATTTTGTGATTTTAGTTGTGTTTGGTTTTGTTTATAAAAATTGTGCCTCTGAGAGGAGGAATCCTACCGTCAACCTTACATGCTGTCTAAGTCCCTAAAGGATGAAACTTTGCGGGGGGGGGGGGTGAGAGAGAAGGGATGAGATTTATATTTTCCTTCCGAAAGAGAGAGAAAAGAAAACTCACGTCAAATTCTTGCCTCTGGAACAAGGGCCGGTTTCCCAACCATGCTGCTCTCTGTTGTTATTTTTTCATCGTTCAAAGACAACTTTTAAAAAATATATACGTGATGGGTTTGTTGTTTTGACTAAGAATGTTGTGTGTTTGGGTCTCTCTGTCCTCTCTCGCCCCGCAACCGCCTTTTAAAAAAAATTAAAAGAATGGTCATCAGTTGCTTGATGCTGCTGGTATTCTCCAATGGGAAATCATTTTAAGTATAAATTGTGGGCTTGTTTTTCCCCTTAAAACTTGGTGCAGAAAGGACAGAGTTAAGGGGAGGGGGGGGGAATTGACTGAACAAACTGGTATTAATTCAGAAAGGAGGGAACCTACTGACAGCGTTTCTTCCTTTAATAAAGGAGAGTTGTTGAGGGCCAAAATCTACATCACTGTCAGTGTACTGTGTTTTAATTTGCCTGAAAACTTGAGCATGGTGCTTTTTGGGTTATATCTGATACCGAGAGAGAAAAGGCTGTCTAATCAGAGCTGTGAATGGAATGGGCAGCCTTGACAGGTAGTCACTTTTTCTGGAGGTAAATGTATGATGCTGTCATTTCCTCAGTGAGAAAAATCCGAACCCCTGTATGCATTACTACAGTTTGGGGGGCGGGGGCTGATGCATTCAAGCACCCACCCACCCACCTCAAAAAAATCTCAAACCCAAACAAAACTTATATTTAACTATTCCTCTGGCTTCTGAGGTTTCATCAGATGTCACCTGTCACAGCCTTCCAACTATTTATTACTTTATTTAAATTTAGCTTTTTATTGCAGAGAGAAGTATTCCTGTACAGCTATTTCGTGGAATATCAGGGTGGGGTAAAGTGCTAAAAACACAAAATGCCATTTGAAAGATAAATGGATAACCATTAAGCTGAGTGGCTCATCAGAGTCAAAAAGGAAGAGTTGCAAAATGGCCGGTCAGCGCGAAAAGATATTCAAGAGCCGCCTGAGAGTCAAAAAGTGAGGGTGCCTGCCGTATCTCTGCTGGAAGCGTGTTCTGTGGTTTGGGACAGGCGACACTTGACCCCTGGCTTCTAAATGGCACCCTGCCTTTTCCCTGCAAGGAAACCCAGGGGGCACCCACTGTTGTCCTCTGAATTTTGTCCTCACAGCAACCCTGGGAGATCGGTTAGACATTTTGTCCGAGTGCCTGGCCCAAGATCACTTGGTGAGTTTCAGGGCTGAGTGCTGGTCTTGGGACAGAACGCGCGGCTTCTCTCTCCTAGGCAAATACTCAGAGCTCCACAGTCTGATTTAAGGTGAGGTAGGAGCTGGGCGAGAGAAAGAGGGAAGGATGGGGTGAAAAGGCTGTCTGCAAGTGATGAGTTTAGGTCAGAGTGATCTGCCTCTCCCATGGGCAGCCTTCTGGGAAAGGAAAGAGAGAAAGAAAGGCGGAAGAGAGAGAGCGAGAGAAGGGGTGGCAAAGAGAAGAGGGAAAATAGGTGGCCTAGCTCACCTCTGGCATGCAGCCCCTGCCTGGAAAAACAACCACCCGTATTGGCTCGCTCTCTATATACATCACAGCAGCATTCTCTTCCCGGTAATGAGGACTAGAAACTTGAAACAAAGCTGATTGGCTCAGGAAGCTGAGCGCAGGGGGGAGTTCTACATTCAAATGTGCCCCCACAGAAGCTCAGCAGACACATTCAGCTTGGGAACGCAGAACCGGACTTACGTTTGGTGGCCGAGGGAGGATTTAAACCCACCCCACCCCACCGACACACATAAAAGCTTTCATTTTCCTGCATGCACATATACCAAAATTGTAATGTGACCCTAAGTCTCTGCATGGAGCAATTACAGGTCCAAGGTAGATGTCTACCCGCTTCCCCCAGAAGCCAGACGGACAGCGAGAACAGGGGGATATAATCTTTCATTGATCCCAGTTTGGGTTAAGGCCCTCGCCCCTTTCTTGAGACCCCATGGCCCTTCGGACAATGTCAAATTCAAACCCCCAACATCACTGGCCATTGCTGGCAGCAAGGGCTGATGGGAGTTGGAGTCTAAGGACTTCCGGATTCCCTTCTCTCCAGAGGGAAGGCCTCTTCCAAACAGAGGCATTACTCCTGTGGAGTATTCACTGCTGCTTCTTAGAGCAGGTCTGCTTGGACCACAATGCCCAGCATCCCTCACCACCAGCCACTGCTAACTGCAAGGGCTGATGGGAGTTGGAGTCCAGCAGTGTCCAGACAACCACACAGGCTCTCTGTTCCCTTACTGAATCTCGGAGGCTGTTCGTAGAGGAGCAGAAGAGGATTCTCTCTCGAAACCCAAGCTGAGGTCTTCATCTTTCTTCCTCCTCCTCCTCTTGCAACAAGAGTCTGGTCAGCTGCTTGTCTGGGACAGTCAGCTCCTGGCAGGACCCCAGCGCCTGGCTGAGGTAGACGGCGAGAAGGTGCTTACACTGCAAGGGAGGAACGAGAACTGTTAGCAGCGCAGCCAAGTGCCCAGAGCAGAGACAGGATGCTTTCTAACGCAGGCTGAAAAACAAGCCTCTGTTTGCCGCTGGGAGTCTCAGGCCGGGGTGGGGTGGGGGCACATCTGAAGAGACCCTGGCTGTTGGACCAGTCCCCCCCCCACAAGCCCATCTTGTCCAGCATCCTGTCCTCACAGGAGAGGAGCACAACAGCTCTCTTCCATGCATGGTTCCCAGCGTACTGTTTCCAGCAGTGCACAGCCAGCATGGCTTGCAGCCCCTGATCTAGCTGTATTCTCTATGAGCTTGTCTAATTGTATCTTAAGGTAAAGGGACCCCTGACCATTAGGTCCAGTCATGGCCGACTCTGGGGTTGTGGCACTCATCTCGCTTTATTGGCCCAGGGAGCTGGCGTTTGTCCGCAGACAGCTTCCGGGGTCATGTGGCCAGCATGACTAAGCCGCTTCTGGTGAAACCAGAGCAGCGCACGGAAACGCCGTTTACCTTCCTGCTGGAGTGGTACCTATTTATCTACTTGCACTTTGAGGTGCTTTCGAACTGGTAGGTTGGCAGGAGCAGGGTCCGAGCAATGGGAGCTCACCCCATCGAGGGGATTCGAACTGCTGACCTTCTGATCGGCAAGCCCTAGGCTCTGTGGTTTAACCCACAGCGCCACCCGTGTCCCTCTCTTAAATCGCCTCTTAAAGCCATCCAAATTGGTGGCTACTTGTGGCCACAAAGCCACAGTTTAACCCTGTGTTGTGTGAAGAAACTCTCTTGTCTGTCCTGAGTCTTCCAACATTCAGCTTCTCTGTATAAGGAACAGAGAAAAATGACACACTATCCCCTTTCTCGATGCCAGGCACAATTCTATCGACCTCTATCGTATCTCCTTGCCTTTCTTCCCCTAAACAAAAAAGGCCCAAACATTGTGGCCTTTCCTCCACAGGAGAGTTGCTCCAATCCCTTGATCATCTCTGCTGCCCCTTCCTAGCTCTGCAATTTCCCTTTCTGAGGCGAGGTCTTCCCTAGGCCCCTTGCAACACAATCCCTTTTTAATAGGAGCTGCCAGGAGATTGAACCTGGCAGGCTTTGCATAGGAAAGCACAGGCGCTGCCCACTGAGCCACGTTCCCTCTCTACTAGTCTTTTGAGCTCAATAATTCCTCCTTTGCAGAAGGAGCAATGAGAAAAAGGAAGCGACTCTCAATATGCTGTTGGGGGACAACTCCCTTCATCCAAGTGTCCGTACAATCCGGGGGCTGGTGATAGTTTTGGACTACAATTCCCATCATCTACAAAGCTGTGGCTGATGGGAGTTGTAGTCCAAAACAACTCAGAGAGCTCCAGGTTGGAGTGGGCTGCATGAGAGCTGCCTCACTGCTAGGATTCTCCATCCCGCTCTACCTGTCTTGCCATCGCAGAGCCTCTTGCCCTGACATTCCTCCTTGCCGGTCAGACTCACCACAAGACTGTCGCCCTTCCGGAGGACAGAAAACATGAAGGCCGGGCAAGTGCAGAAGTGGCAAGAGGCGTAACAAGTGTAGTGTTTGCCTGAGCTTCCAACCACCTGTGGGCAGAAGGAGGGAAAACATATTATTTGTAACACGCACAAAAGGAGGGCCGTATCTAACGTGGTTTATATGAAAGCCTGAAGGATTGAGGTGGGCTGGGGAGTTAGAAATAGGAGTCTGGGTCAGACCCAGGCTCAGATTCGCCACCCTTGACCCGTGAAGAAGAAGAGTTTGGATTTGATATCCCGCTTTATCACTACCCTAGGGAGTCTCAAAGCGGCTAACATTCTCCTTTCCCTTCCTCCCCCACAACAAACACTCTCTGAGGTGAGTGGGGCTGAGAGACTTCAAAGAAGTGTGAGTGGCCCAAGGTCACCCAGCAGCTGCATGTGGAGGAGCGGGGAAGCGAACCCGGTTCCCCAGATTACGAGTCTACTGCTCTTAACCACTACACCACAGTGAAGACTTTGGGCCAGTCGCTTGCTCCCAGCCCAGCCTGCCTCACAGGGTCGTCGTGAAAACGGTCTCATTCGAGGGTACCCTCAGCTCCTGGAACACAACAACATCATCAACACAATTTTTTTTATTTATACCCCAGTTTTACCCCTGACAGGGACTCAAGGCAGCTTACAGATAAAAATAAAAACAGCTAAAAACATAAAAGAAGAAATTTAAAACATGGGAAACCAGCAGGCAGGACCTGAGGACAAGAGTAGCTCTTGTCTCCTGCAGTTTCCAAGTTGATGGCCATCGCTGCCTCCAGTGGGAGGGAGTTCCGTAGTTTAACTCTGGGCTGCGTGAAGAAGCGCTTTCTTTTATCTGTCCTGAACCTTCCAAAATTCAGCTTTCCTGGACGTCCACATGTTCAACCCTCTGGGTTGTTTTGGACTACAACATCCATCGGCCACAGCTTTGTGGATGATGGGAATTGTAGTCCAAAAGTTCTCTCTATCCACTCACCCTACGGAAGGAAGGGTGAGATATTGAATGCCATAATGAAAAAAAGGGAACCCACGGGCAAGCATGCTTCCCACTGCACCCAGTAGTATCCTTCCTCGGACGCCAACGGCACGAATGAATTTTTAGAAAATTATTATTTTCAAAAGAAGTCTCCGGTAACGGAAACAAAAAAGAACGGACGTCTCGTGAAGCGGCTCTAACTGTTTGGAATTTGAAAGATCAAGTCTCTGGGGCCCAGGCCTCTCGGCTTGGTTTTTGTACGGAAAATGCTTCCAGGGTTTTTTGGGGGGGGGTGGGGGGTGGAAAAAGGAAGATGCTAATATTTTCTTTTCTCCTCGTGTTCCTTTGAGGGGGTGGGAGGGTCTGCCAGTCTTCCCTGAGGCAGTCAGAGCATCCCATGGGGAGGCCTGTGTTAAGATGGCCTGGTTCCGGAGTGTCGGGGCGTCAGGTCTTGGCCTGAGGCGCCAATGTCCTGAGGTACCAAAGTGAGCCAGAGGAACATACTTCCGAGCCGAGCTGTCCTGAATTGACTCCAGATTGGGCACAATGAGAGGGTTCTCTCTCTCTCTCTCTTTTTGGGGGGGAGGGATTGCTATTCAGCCCCACCAAAGTGCCTGAGGAAAAGCCTGGCGTGTGACCAACAGACGCATCCGCTCCAGTTCTGCTGCAGGTCCACCTCGCACGTAGGGTTAGGAGTTGCTGCGGCAGAGGAAGAGAGCGCTGAGCCGCCTACTCATCCAAGCCGGGGGCGGACGGAGAAGGGATGCAAAACTGGCATGTGACCAACAGACACAACCGCTCCAGCTCCGGGTGTCATCCGTCACGCAGCTAATCTGGCTCCTGTTTTGGTCCAAGGGCTCGGGAGGAGCCCCAGACGATATTTCAGCCTGGCAGGCCTAATCCACTTATTTACTGCTCTGGGGGCAGGCTGCCACAGAAATAATAGTTAATTGAGATGAAAGTTATCTTTTCCTTTAAAAATTAAAAAAAAAAGGACGTAAATTAGCAGGAGCAAACAAACAGATCAGAGAAGCTGAAGGGGGTGGGGACTGGAAGATGAAGCAACTTCTCTCCAGCAAAGACCCACGCAAACACCCAGTTATCTCACACCGCAACCCCTCAACAGCTATGGTTGCCCATTACCACAGGGGGCATAGAATAGCCCCACTGTCTTGTAAGACCAGAACCCCATGGGCCCCCCAAGGAAGCAAAATGGTGGAAGAACCAGACAGAGAAAAGAAAGGACTTCAGCAGGACACAGCGCAGAGCGGCCAACTGCAGAACTCTCTCCCGCAGGAGGCAATGACGGCCGTCAACATGTAATAATAATAATAATAATAATAATAATAATAATAATAATAATAATAAATTTTATTTATACCCCGCCCTCCCCGGCCAGAGCTGGGCTCAGGGCGGCTAACACCAATAAAATCACAGTAAAAACATAATGGGGAGGGGGAACCAATTTAAAATGCAATTTAAAATGCAGCCTCATTTTAAAAGTAGCCGATAGATCAAGACCATAAGGGGAGGGCAACATAAGGGTCAGACTGAGTCCAAACCAAAGGCCAGGCGGAACAGCTCCGTCTTGCAGGCCCTGCGGAAAGATGTCAAGTCCCACAGGGCCCTAGTATCTTGTGACAGAGCGTTCCACCACGTTGGGGCCAGTGCTGAAAAGGCCCTGGCCCTAGTTGAGAACAATCTAACCACCTTGCGACTTGGGACCTCCAAAATGTTGTCATTTGTGGACCTTAAGGTCCTCCGCGGGGCATATGTATGGCTTTTTATGAGAGGATTAGACAAATTCAGGAGGGGAAGGCGATCAATGGCTGTGCTAGTCATGGTGGCGATGTGGGGAATTAGGACCTAGGAGAGGGCCTTGTCTGCAGCAGCCCCAGATTCTTCAAACTCCCTCCCCAGAGAGCTGCGTCTGGCATCTTTAACACACAGCTTGTGCCATGGGGCTGAAGACCCAACTCTCTACTTGGCCTTTGAGAGCTAAGATACCTCCCACAATTTTCCATTCATTTATGTCACGGCCAATGTGACGCGAAATACTTCTAAATGATGGACAGTTTTTCATCACTGAACCAGGGAGAAGAGTCAGTGGAAGAAGATTGGAAGAAATTTAAAGACTATTTACAGAAATATTGCAAAATTAATGAATGTTAGAATGATGTTGGATTGAAGTTAAGTGGTTTTTAGCAGCAATGTTAAAAGGAATATGTAAAAATGGATTGTCAACAGGTGATAATTTAAAGTTATTATATTTTAAGATAAGAGATTAAGATAAAATCAAAGAGGGAAAGGATTTGCTGAACTAACTAATTTGAACTGGAATACAAAAAGGGAGGTGTGAGGAGGTCGGGGAAACAAGCAAATGAAAGATAAGACATGGAAAGACTAATCTTTTTTAATTGTTTTTATCTTGTATTTTCATTTTTTATTTTTTTTCTTTATTTCTTCTTTCTTTTTTTGCTTATTTTTGTAATATGTTGAAATTTTAATAAATATCTTTTTTAAAAAAAGTTTTTCATCACTGTACTGAGTGCTCACCCGAATGCCTTATTTTTTAGTGGGGTATTTTGTTGACCTTTCTTTGTATTTATTTATTATTTTACTATGTTTTGTTTTAGTTCCTGAATGTTAAATCCCACCCCACCCCTTTTTAAAGAGCTAAGACACTTTGTTTTGTGGGGCCCATCTCTCAGCTGAATTTATACTGTTTGGTTCCATTTGGGATGCTTCTTATGTATTTAAACAATAGTAATTATTCAATCTGCTTTTTCACAACTGCGTTTCCTGGGACATCATGCATAAGGAATCTTTTAAGCCAGGGATCAGCAAACTTTTTCAGCAGGGGGCTAGTCCACTGTCCCTCAAACCTTGTGGGGGGCCGGACTATTTTTTTTTGGGGGGGGGGGGAGAACGAATTCCTATGCCCCACAAATAACCCGGAGATGCATTTTAAATAAAAGGACACATTTTACTCATGTAAAAACACGCTGATTCCAGGACCATCGGCAGGCCGGATTTAGAAGGCAACTGGGTTGGATCCTGCCCCCGGGCCTTCATTTGCCTACCCATGTTTTAAGTGAACAGGGAGCGAAGGAGCTGTCCGGCCGTGGTTCTTCAGAGGCCTGAGGCTGCTTTCTAGAAGGAAGGAGCAGCCGACAGCTCATCTTGGCTTACTTGACCGGGAGGGACCCTGTCTGCCGGTTTAAGAAGTGAGCTTTTCAATTATTATTTCTTCCCTAAGACACCAGAGACGGCGGCTGTCTTTGAACGCAGACTGTTCGCTGGGCAGACTCCGGGTGTATTAACTGCGAGATCTCCCCCACCCTGACTGTCGCTCCTTCCTGGTTCCTCATCGTCCTTCTTACAACATTGCCCCGGGATCCTGTTATCAACGGATGCGAACGTTTTAATCCAGCCAGGGCTGACGGGAGCTGTGACCCAGAACATCTGGAGGCAACCAGGTTGGCAAAGGCACCCTTTTTGGCTCTTATCAGAAGCAGCAAAGGAAGCTGCCTTAAGCAGAGCCCACCTAGCATAGTATTGTCAGACGTACCCAGAGATTCTGGGGACTGAAGCTGGGAGACCTTCTGCATGCAAAGCAATGCTTCTGTCACTGAGGCCTCCTAACACTTGCTAAGGGGGATATTTCAGTGCCACCAGGGTTTCAGGAAGCCAATGCCCACGCCAGCCTCAGCCCACATTGCACACCCGCTGCCGGCAAGACAAGACCTTTGGGGGTCGTACCTGGTAGACCCGCCTTCCGCTGGGAGATGTGATCCGTGTGACTGACTGGCGGTCCACCAAGTCCAGAGCAGGGACGGCAGAAGCCCCAAAGATGAACTTCAGCCTGGGAAGAAGGAAAAGGCGCCGGGTTAAGCTTCTAACCGCCGAGTTCTGCCCCCGCTGCCCAAATGCTCTGGGGCGGTGTTTACACTATACAGTGGTGCCCCGCAAGACGAACGCCTCGGAAGATGAAAAACTCGCTAGACGAAGGAGTTTTTCGTATTCTTAGCCACTTCGCAAGACGCATTTCCCTATGGGCTTGCTTCGCAAAATGAAGCTTGCCCCGCTGTCCCCGGACCTCTTTTGAAGCAAGGGGCGGCGGGGAGAAGATCGCTTCACCCCGTTGCCAACCCCGCAATCCCCGGGGACAGAGGGGAAGGCGCGTGCGCCTTCCCCTCTCTCCCTGGACCCCTTTTGAACCAAGGGGCGGCAACGGGGAGAAGCGATTCTCCCCGCTGCCCCTTCCCTTGCTTTAAAACAGGTCCGGGGACAGAGGGGAAGGCGTGCGCGCCTTCCCCTCTGTCCCCGGAGATTGCGGGGCAGGCAACGGGGAGAAGCAATCTTCTCCCCGCCGCCCCTTGCTTTAAACAGGTCTGGGGACAGAGGGGAAGGCGCGCGGCGCTTCCCCTCTGTCCCCGGACGGTCTCCATAGGAACGCATTGATTGATTTTAAATGCATTCCTATGGGAAACCGTGCTTCGCAAGACGAAAAACTCGCAAGAAGAAAAAACTTGTGGAACGAATTAATTTCGTCTTGCGAGGCACCACTGTAAAGCTAAATGGGTTTGAAACTGAGAGGTCCTGTTTGAGGTTTAATCCTCTTGGATATTTAAATCAGAGAATCCTAGGACTGTGGAGTTGGAAGGGACCCCGAGGGTCATCTAGTCCAACCCCCACAGTGCAGGAATCTTTTGTCCAATGTGGGGCTCAAACCCAGGACCCTGAGATTAAGAGGCTCATGCTCTTACCAACTGAGCTATCCAGCTTTTTTTTTTACATTTCACCCTTCCCCACAATAGGTGGCTGAGAGAAAGGTACTGGCCCAAAGTCACCCAGGAGGGATTCGAACCCAGCTCCCTTTAGTCCTGCTCAGATACATGGGGCACCTGCACGCCGCCAGATGTTGCTGGACTGCAACTGCCATCACCCCTAAGAGGAGCTGGGAGTCCAGCTAAAGCGTCATGAAGCCACCAGTTCCTCAGCCTGGCTCCAGCCACTACACCACACTGCCCAGCCAAACTGGCATGCAGTTTTAAACACCTTTTGGATTTCAAGACACCTTATTACTGATGTTTAGGGTTTTGGCCAGAGTAGTGCTAAGTAATTCATCCCATCTGCGTCAGGACTAATGCTCCCCTTCACTCCATGCCCTAAACTTGTTCCAGGGGTTCCCTCAACCTTCCAGAGCAGGTATTGGGGGGCATAGGGCATGCATGAGGGGAGGGGAAAATTGCACTGTGCAAGTGTAAATCCTTGTACCTGTGGAACAGGTTGGTTGGATAGCATCCCAGAGCCGCAATCCTAAACGTACGTGAGCCCCGCTGAATTCAGATGTTCTCCTGTCTGATTTTTGTGAGTAGGTTTTGTGCTGTTAATACATTACTGAGAAGAACCCCAACACCAATGTATTAACACAGCCAAATTTCCTGGTCGCCTGTGGCGAGCGATGACCAGGAAGGGAAACTTGCCAAAAAAGGGTGATGTGGTTTTCCTCTGAACCGACAAATCCTTTTACACAGTGCGGCTGTCAAATGAAGTTTGCGGGTTTGGGGACTCTGGCAGAAATCATTTCGCAGGGCTGAGCAGGCACCTGCCAAACCGAGGAACAACATCCCTGCAAATCCCGAGAGCGCGATGCGATGATTTAATGCCCTCCCCAAGAAGCCTTAATCCAGTGATGACACAGTTACCACACACAACCAACGTCAGGAGAGGCTGTGTGATTAGTAGGAGGACGTAACCCACTGTCCGACAGACTAGGGAGATTTTAGCTGTTATTTTAGGCGAGGACATCCTCCCGGCTTGGGTTCTGGGGGCATGAGGATGTGATGTACCAAAGGCGGATTGGTGTACAACGTGGAGTTTTGCCTTGATGCCGTACCGACTGCAGTTGCAAACTTTTAAAACGAAAGGAGGTGGCTTTCGGCCGAAGGGCCCAGTTTGAAAACAGTATCAGAAAGACGGGCTTTCTATTCTGGGAAGAGCAGATCTAATTCCTCCTGAGAGCCCGGGACAGAACTCAAGGGATTTTAAAGGCTGCACAGAACAGTTGACCCTAATCTCTACGTCACGGAAGGGCTGGCAGATGGACTTGCGCTTAATGCCGTGAATTGGAAGTCAGAAATGCAAGCATATATGAAAGAGTGCAGCCGGGTGCAGGATCAGGACTCGGGAAGAGAGGGTGGTCAAGGATCTCTGGAGGCCCACAAGGCTGTCTGTTTCCAAACTCAGAATCCAAGCCCCTTTTATAAATGCCATTCCTTTTTAAAAAAAGTTGTTCTGTCTTTGCACGAGCAGGAAGCTGGTGACAACTCAAGAATGGAACAGCTGGCGGAGGAAAATCCAGAGGGAAGAATGGGGAAGAGAGAGCAGAAACAGCCCAAATAAGTGATGGAGGTTCTCCTTTTTATGGAACATCACTCTCCTCTCTCAAAATTATTACTGAGCTGATTTCTCCCATTTCCTTAACCTTTCCCTTTCCAGACTAAGTCCTTCTTTTGAAGCCTTAAAGGAGAAAACGGCTCACATATTTTCAGCGGGTGTTTCCCTAATGAGGGCTAGAAACTTATTTATTACTGTTGTTTCAGAAATGGCTAGCAACCCATGTGGATGAGGCAAAAAATTGTGGGGTATTGAAAGCCAGTGTGGTATAGCGGTTAGAAGTGGACCTAGAAAACTGGGGTTGAAATCTCTGATTGGCTGTGAAGCTCTCACTGGGTGAACATGAGCTAGTCACAGCCTCTCAGCCTAGCCTACCCCAAAAGGTTGTTGGGAGGATAAAACAGTAGGTAGGCGAAAAACAGAACATCAGCTTGCTCTCCTTGGAGGGACATAAATGGAATAAGTCAACAAACCAAGACAATAAGATGCACTCAAGGGCAAAAACTCGTGTAGCAAAATGTGATGGCAGAGATCCCTGGCATAACCCACCAGCTTTGCCAAAAACCCTGCTCCATCTCCTACCCCTGAACTTTGCCAGCTGGTAAGAACAATTGCTTAATATCTGGTGCCTGAGTTTGATTTATTCCTCTTCCCTCGTGTGCCGTGTTCTTTCATATTGTAAACCTACAGGCAGGGATTGTTTGAACTGATTGCTTGTAAGTCACCAGGATCCTTTTTGGCTGAAGTACAGGGTAAAAATGCTTTAAATGAATACATAAAGTGGAAAGCAGAACCTCCCAGGGAAATAACATTGTTCAACATTAGTTACAAGGAGCACTCGGAACTAGGGATAGGTCAATTTCGATTTCTCTCAGTTTCTCTCCCTGTCCCCCCGACTCAGTTCAGTTCTACCCATTTCTGCAAGAGTCTGCAATTGTTTTTTTTTTTCTTTTTAAAGAAAATTCAACAGCATATTGATGTGAGTTTATCCTGATACGAACATTTTCATGAGCAATGTCCCCTATTGCAAAGCAATTATATATTTTATTTTAAAATTCTTACTTGCAATGTTTCGTTTACCCTTGTAAACAAAACCTACCATTGCAACATCCCAGATCTTGCATTTTGTATATGATTTTCATGATGCATGTCATTTTATGCAAGCTCCCTCCTGTATACATTATTTTGCTGTGTGAACGTTGAGTATTTTTAACTGTTTACATTATGTTAGGGCCACAAACGAAAGCCCCTTAGCAACTACTCACGCCAGGAGGAGGTCATCGGGAACTGGAAAAAAGAAGGAGAAAAAGCAACGTTAATTTTGGCCCACAGCAAGGTACTGGGAAGGGCACAGAATGTCAATTAGGAACTCTTATAAAATCTCTGTGCAGATCTGCAAACGCTTCTGGCTGGTTGTTTAACAACAGCCACAGCAACGAAGTTTTACCCACCTTCCTAAATCAAGGCTGCTAAAATGAAGAAGGTTGGGGTAGCCAGAGGGGAACCAGGAGTGGATTTTGGTGCAAAAAAAACAACAACACAAGCTGAGTTTCCATTACTGAAAACTAGGTCGGGATCCCTGATGAGATCTGTTATTAATAACTGGATTCTGTACTTCCTCCCAATGCTTGCGCTTGCTTTCCCCTCATCCCTCCGGTTCCTTTTTCCTCTTGTGCCACACGTTTTTAGATGAGGGGTGTAGAACCTCTGGCCCACGGGAAGGAGCCAGAAGGAAGAGTCTCAATTAAGCTCACAAGGCTGTTCCCAATAAACCGCGCCCGCCTGCCCCATTCATTGCTTTTCTGGGGCACGCCTTGCTCCAGGCGGCACAAAGCTGTTTGCATTCTACTCCACTTCAGCAGAGGTTTCTGTGCAAACCATATTGCGCTCCCGGAGCAAGGCAAACCATTGGGGGTGGCAGGCACCACTAGTCCTAGCAGGAATGGAGTTTGGGTTTCAGCCCAAGCCCAAATATAAACGTCATTAAACAGGCTCTCTGGCTCGGCCGGCACCACGGAGGATTAAGAGAAACTCTAGATATTGGGGGTGGGGAATCGTTCTGTGTGGGTTATTGAAATAGCTCCCTAATCTGCCATGCGGAGGACAATAATATTTCCACGCCTGTCTCGACAACCAGCCAAGGCTGAGGGGGGAGCGGGGAGGATTCTGGCTCAAGCCTGATCTGCGCCGCTGCTTAGAATATCCGCATGGTTGGCAGGGCTGTGGCACTCTCTGCTGGCGAGGAGGGGTGGGAGAGGCGATGGCAATCCACAAACGGAAGCTCCATCCAGATAAGACAGAGGAACTGTTAGACCAGAGGGAGGGGAGGTTGCCTGCTCTTGATGGGGCTACACCAGGGGTAGGCAATCTAAGGCCCATGGGCCAGAAGCAGACCACAAAGGCGGTTTAACCGGCCCATGAGCCACCCCCGAATTGAGCCACCTGCCTGGTGAGTCCCTGCGCGCTGCGCTAAACTGGCACAGTGCGGTATCTCTCTTCCACAGCTTCTGTGCATGCCCAGACGCCGGAAATCGCATCTGGGCATGTCCGCTGTGCCAGAAATGGCTTCTGCGCACGCCCAGAAGCCAAAAATTGCTTCTGCATAGGTGTGATTTTCGGCATCTGGGCACGCACAGAAGCAATTTATGGTGCCGCAGACATGCGCAGATGTGATATTTGGCGTCGCATTGTACCGGTCCAGCCCACGGAGGATCTCCGCGGGAGTGATCTGGCCCATGCCCAGTAAGCCTTGCCAACCCCTGGGCTGCACTCTGAAGGAGTGGGTATGTTGCTTGGGGGTAATTCTGGGTCCTTTGCTATTGTTTGAGGCTCCATGGCGTGGAGCGTCTCCCAGCAGCTTCAGCTGGTGGCTCAGCGGCACCCCTATTTGGACAGGGACAGCCTAACCTCTGTTGCCTATGCTCTGGTAACCTTTAGGCTAGATGACTGCAATGCATTATGTGTACGGCTGCCTCTGAAGACGGTTCGGAAACTTCAGCTGGTGCAGAATTCAGCAATGGGGCAAGACGGTTTGAGCATATTACACTGCTACTGGCCTGACTGCTGTGGCTGCCATTTGATTTCTGGGCCCAATTCAAAGTGCTGGTTTTGACCTATAAAGCTTTAAATGGCTCAGGACTACAATGCCTCAAGGACCTCCTCTCCCGATATGAACAGCCCCGGACCGTGAGATCATCTTCTGAGGCCCTTCTTCACGTGCATCCTCCTCCACGAGACGTCTGGAGGGGGGCAACACGAGAACGTGGTGGCTCCCCAGGGAGGCTTACCTGGTGCCTTCATTATACACCTTTAGGTGTCAGGTGAAAACCTTCTTCAACCAGGCCTTGGGCTGATTAACATCCTAAATCCTTCTCGACACTTCTCAATGTGTTTGTGGGAAGAGGGGGCAATTGGTTTGTTTTGTTCTTGTTTTTATTTTTATTTTGTGTTTTTCAGATGAAGGGTGGTATACAAATAATAATAATAATAATTTATTATTTGTACCCCACCCATCTGGCTGGGCCTCCCCGGCCACTCTGGGCAGCTTCCAACAACGATTAAAAATACATTAAAAAGTCACACATTAAAAACTTCCCTGAACAGGGCTGCCTTCAGATGTCTTCTAAATGTCAGGTAGTTGTTTTTCTCTTTGACATCTGGTGGGAGGGCATTCCACAGGGCGGGCGCCACCACCGAGAAGGCCCTCTGCCTGGTTCCCTGTAACTTGGCTTCTCGCAGTGAGGGAACCACCAGAAGGCCCTCGGAGCTGGATCTCAGTGTCCGGGTAGAACAATGGGGGTGGAGACGCTCCTTCAGGTATACTGGACCGAGGCCGTTTAGGGCTTTAAAGGTCAGCACCAACACTTTGAATTGTGCTCGGAAACGTACTGGGAGCCAATGGAATACAAATAATACTAATAATAGCAATAATAATAATAAGGTTTGCCTGGAGAAGAGAAGACTGAGAGGTGACGTGAGAGCCATCTTCAAATATCTGAAGGGCTTTCATGTGGAATATGCAGCCATCTTGTTTTCTTTCGCTCCATAGGGTAGGACCTGAACCAATGAATTCAAATGACAAGAAAATAGATTCTGAGTAAACATCAGGGGGAACTTTCTGACAGTAAGAGACCGTTAACAGTAGAACGGACCACTATCTGGAAAACTGGTGAACTCTCCTTCCTTAGAGGCTTTTAAGCAGAGGCTGGATAGCCATTTGTCAGGGATTCTTTAGCTGTGATTCCAGCATTGCAGCTGTTGGACTAGATGTCCCTGGGGAGTCCCTTCGAACTCTATAATTCTATGATGCAAATACCTTCCTCCACCTACCGTGAGATGTCTCGCAAAAAGCCTTTTCTATCTCTCTCAACAGTTCTTCCGCTAAGGCTGGCAGAGTGGCACCCATCAGGAGAATGTATGAGGCGGGCAGTTTTTTCTCTGGGTGGAAAAACAAACACACACACAAGGTTGTTATTAAAGGATAACAAAGCAAGTTTCATTTCCCAGAAGATGGGAGGGCGGGGGAGAGAGAGAGGTCCCTATTTATTTATCCTTAATAAATCTCCTGTTTCGTTTATTTTTCATTAAAAACGAAGGCCTCTCAGATATCTTCATAACGCCGGGGGAATTTGAAACCCCACAAACATTGACTAAGCGTCACCTTCTACTTCGGAGCCTCTAGGACCCGAAGGGTAAAAAATAATCTAAAATAAATAAAATAACATAAGATCCCGAATGTGAGGATCCATGGATCAGCTCTGCCCGCACATTGGATCGGCTAGGATGAAAGAGGTCAAATCATAAGATGACACAACCCCAAATTACCTCTGGAGAACCACAGAACTTAAGAGTTGGAGTGGCATTCTGCCAGTTTCGTCCATGGCACTACCTCTGGGACTCCCAACCATTTTGGGACTTCCAGGAGCTGGCTTGGAAGGGCTGCTTGCAAAATCTGGAGGGCCGCTCTCTCTTCCCCCACTTCCAAAGCCCCCCTCAAGTGTCTGGGGGTGGAGAGGTGCCATTCAAGACAGGATGGGAAGGTAAGAGAGTGAACTGGGATGTATCTGAAGGTAGCCAGAGAGAGATAACGTCAGTGTAATTTTGTCAAGCTTCTTTTAAAGGAAAAGGTGGGAGGGGGAGAGAAGAGACAATTTCCTCCTGCCCCAGAGATCGCTCTTGCTTATTTAAATGCATTGAATGTTTGGCAAAGAGAGAGCTATAATTCTGGCAGGAGGGAAGGTTGGAGATCCTGGGATTCTGACCTCTAGGGATATAAATATTTGAGATGAACAGACAGAGGTCTGGCGCAAGGCTCCCCCCACCCGCTCTTCCTCGCTGGTCAGCTAAAGACAGATGGAGCCCAAAGTGGAGACAGAGGTAATATCCTTGAAAGCCGCAAAACGTGCCAAAATCTGGAATGATCCCATCCTGTGTGTGTGCATGGAGCAAAGGGATGGACATTAAGAGGGTGCTGGCAAAGCAGCAGCAGCAGCAACAACAATCCAGCAGTTTCACCTCAGATTTCTCTGGGAAAGGTTTTGGAACAGTTGTGCCTTATAGCAACATGGGTGTCACCTATGCATGTTTTGAGAGATACAACAAATGACGCCTGTTAACATATAAATTTTATCTTGAGATATTATGCACCCATTCCAAAAAATGATGAAGCAACAAAAAATGATAACATTAATAAAATAGTACTAGCAAGAGTAATAGGAATAGCTACAGACTCTAAAGTTAATTACACAACTACAAAGTGTTAAATCAGAGGATATCTATCTATCATTTGCCATTATAAAAACTTGGGGTATTAACATCATGAAATATGGGTGATACTCAACTAAGTCATACTCAAAGTTGGCCCATTAATATACATGGATTTAAGTCGGAGCGTGGCAAACATTAAATACCACCTGATATCTGCAGCTTTAAAGTAGCACTACTTACAACTTAGCAGTTGTGTTTACTATCAACTGTACAAATTATCACATTGTGGTGGTGCAAAATTTGGTATTTTCAATTCATTCATCAGCACTTACTCAAAACTCCAGTTTTATTTCATTCTTCTGTTTGTTTGTCTCAGTTCTATAATGGAAGTCGACACTGGGACCTCTCTCTCTCTCTCTTTTTTCAATGGATTTAAAAAAATATTAAACAGTCAAATTTCTAGGTGAACCAGAGTAGCACACGGAAACGCTGTTCACCTTCCCGCCGGAGCGGTACCTATTTATCTACTTGCACTTTCACGTGTTTTCAAACTGCTAGGTTGGCAGGAGCAGCGACCGAACAATGGGAACTCAGCCCGTTGCGGGGATTTGAACTGCCAACCTTCTGATCGGCAAGCCCTAGGCTCTGTGGTTTAGACCACAGCGCCACCTGCATCCCTTATGGCTTTAGACATAAGCTAAGAAAACAACTAGGTGGGACGCAGGTGTTGCTGTGGGTTATTGGTTTGTTTTTGCTTTTTTATGTATTTTGTGTCCTTGTTTTGCATTTTTGTGCTGTAAACCACCCTGTGATCTTCAGATGCAGGGTGGTATACAAATGTAATCAATCAATCAATCAATCAATCAATAACATAAATAAGGTCAAGAGAGGCTTATGCAATCCTACCCAAATCTGCTCAGAAGTAAGTCCTATTAAAATCAATGGGGGCTCACTCTGGGATAAGTAGGGTTGCATTTGCAAGCTCAAGTGATTTAACTTTTGTTGTGAGTCACAGCGCTCCAAATCTTTGCACCCAGCACAGCTTTGTTGTTGGCATCTGTCTGTCTTGAGAGACAACAGAGTTAACCTTCGGGGTTAAGAGACCTCTCTGGGGCGCAAGCCTGGGCGGTGCGCCTGGAAATCCCAGGCTGCCTAGATGGCAAGATTGGGAGAAGTATATGAATTATTTGAAGAGCAACTGTAATCAACAAATTATGCTAGTAGGACTACAAAAAGTTTTGTAAGGAGAAATATATGAAGTATTACAAAGTAGAAAAAGATAGAGATATTGGTTATGAGTTTGAAATGTAATAGGGGGAAATAAGAAATGCATACTAAGAGATTAGATTGTGAAATTTTCAGACAGGCCTGATGGAAGTAAAAAAAATTGAATAAGGTGTAAAAGTATGTTTAATTACTGTTGAAAATGATATGTAAAAAAACTAATAAAAATTTATATAAAAAAGAAAGAAAAAGAAATCCCCTTACTACATTTTTTAAGTTTTGCCTTGAGAGAGTCTTTAAACCTCTTTTGTTGACCACCAGCATTACGCTTTCCATTTTTAAGTTCGGAATAGAGTAATTGCTTTGGAAGACAATAGTCGGGCATCCGCACAACATGACCAGTCCAACGAAGTTGATGTTGAAGAATCGTTGCTTCAACACTGGCGATCTTTGCTTCTTCCAGTAAAACTGGTATTAGTTCGTCTGTCTTCCCAAGTGATGTGTAATATTTTTTGGAGACATTGTTGATGGCATCTTTTGAGGAGTTGAAGATGGCACACACATATATGTCATATATTTCCTTAAACTGCTTATTTTGTTATTATCTTTTTAAGAATATGTTGGAAATTTAACAACAAGGTTGCCTGTGTGCATCAAATTCAGGTGTTGTTGTTTTTAAGGACGCTGCTGATAACCCTGATTCTTTCGGAAACTGGATACTATGAGATTTAAGTATAAAAACAGAGAGATGGCGCTAGTGAGTTTAGGACTGAACCCCACACCGTTGCCTGGCAACGGAGACATTTCCCCCCTCCGAGCAGGGGCAAAAAGCGCATGCGCCGCCGCGCCGCTCAGCGAAGCCAAGCTCAGTCACGTGGCGCCAGATTCCCCTGCAAGAGTTACTACGCGGGAAAATCAAAAGCGCGCGCGGCATCAAGGCAAGACACGTGGCCTTTAAAAGCCAATCAGCAAGCGAGAAGAGTTCCACAGACTCTGCGAAATGTAGAGGGGAGCCTAGAAAGAGGAGCGGCGGAAAAGAGAGAGAAGACAATTTGATGGAGAAGAAACTTCTCGATATGGCTCCTTCCCCAGCCCCAAAAGCAGAAATCAGACATAGGAAATTTAGCTGACTTGGACACATTTTCCCCGTCAGGGAGCTGAGGGGGGGGGGAAGCTCTAAACTCACCCCGGAAGCTGCCGAAAGTATACCTCTCTGTCGAATACGTCTATAGACAAGATCGGAAATGACGTTCGAGAAACCCTTATCACGTGCCTGGGCAGCGACGACGTCAAGGTCACCCTCCTCTTCTTAAAGGGCCATGTCGCTGTGTGTGGCGCTGCTGCCTCGGAGGGGCCTGAGAATGGCGGCGGCCGCGGCGGCCTTGGGACGGCGCAGCCTGGCGCAGGCGAGGGCCGGCCGCAGCGGAGGCGGAGGAGGGAAGCGCCTGACGGCAGCCACGGGAGCCGCTACCTTGGCGGGAGGCCTCGGCCTATCAGGTGCGAGGGGCGTGGCCAGGGACGGGGGCGTGGCTTCCGCTTGTGGGCGGAGTCTGCGCAGGCAGTAGTTAAATAAGGGCAAGAAGGGGAAAGTTGATGTCCGAGAATGTTGCCAGGCTTAGGCAGTCTGAGCTGCTAAAAGGGGATTTAATACGATCAAGAGCAATGGTTATTTATGTGCGTGTGTCAGAGCAGTTTATACCGACTGTAGCCCATAAAATCCATATAACTAAAAGCCATATAAAAAGTTATGACCACAATTCAGGTGACAGTTGTGCAGAGATGTAATCTAATTGCCTGCATAACAGAAACATAAAAGAGGAAGGGTTTATTGAATTTATACCCTGCCCTTCCTCCCCATGCAGCTCAGGGCAACAAAGAGAGATACAGTTTTTAAAAGCAAACAAAAACATCCTAAATGAGGCCACAGCACTCTGAAAACAGTATCAATTGAAAACATCTAAAACCAGTTATAGTGAAAAACATTCTAAAAAGCTATTATAATGTGTTTCTGTGCAGTGATCTAAAAGTGAAAGAATGATTAGTAGTAGTTACAGGTAGGTAGCCGTGTTGGTCTGCCGTAGTCGAAACAAAATAATAATAATAAAAATTCCTTCCAGAAGCATCTTAGAGACCAACTAAGTTTGTTATTGGTATGAGCTTTCGTGTGCGTCTGAGTATCTGAAGAAGTGTGCATGCACACAAAAGCTCATACCAATAACAAACTTGTTGGTCTCTAAGGTGCTACTGGAAGGAATTTATTTAAATTTTGTTTCGAATGATTAGTAGTCGTATTAAGGGCTCACTATTAGTTGTTACTGATGTTTATTATTACAATGGAAGGGGGGTTATAGGGTTGTTTTTGTTTTAAATTATCTATTTTGTGTGTTTTATATTGTGATTTTGTGTTGTGAGCCACCCTGAGATTGACAGGTATAGGGTGGTATACAAATTTAATAAATAATAAAATAGTAATAATACTTACAAATGCCCTTGATGACTGTTCAGAGATTGCAACAGATGTCATCCCCTTAGGAGCCACTCTGGCTCCTGCTAAAATGCTCCACACTGTGAGACGATGGTCAAGGGGCACACCTGCCCTCGGGGTCCACCCCGAACTGGCTTTCTAAACTCCATCTCCCTCTTCCTGTTTCCAGCCTTTTCCCTTTTCTCCCGCGAAGCTGAGAAAGAGAAGGATTCAGCAGAAGGGCAGAGCGAGGCGAAGGAAGAAGACACCATCATTCTTTTGCTAAAGAAGGCCAAGGTGAGGTTCTGGGGCCAAACCAGGATGTGGGAACTTAATCACAGTGGGGTGGTGGGAGTCAACCCATTGGCCTCGCTGGCTGGGGCTGACAGTTGCTGGGGTTCAAACATGGAGGCGGGGGGGAAGGGGCACCAGGTTAGCTAGACCAATGTCTCTCCTGACCTGCAGTGAGTCAGTTTCTCATGGTATCTAATACTTCAAATTGTACCTGACAGAGCATAGCAGGCATCGGTATCTCTCAGTGATTTGGGTGTTTGGGAAAGATTTTCTGGTGCTGATCGGCCTAGGAAAATGTCCTGTTTCCATCAGAAAGTTTTCTGATGCCTAGAGAGCAGTGCATTCTATTAATTTATTGTTTTGTTACATTATTGCATCAATACCCCAGCTTTCCTCCAAGCAGCTCAAAGTGGCGTCTACTCTTCCCTCCTCCTCCCCATTTTATCCCACAACAACCCTGTGAGGTAGGTTAGGCTGAGAGGCAGTGATTGGCCCAAAGTCACCCAGGGAGCTTCATGGCTGAGTGGGGATTCGAACCCTGGTCTCCCAGGTCTTCGTCCAACACTCTAACCACTACACCATGCTGGTGTGGCCTCACATGTAGACCAGTTTTGAGCTGCTTAGGGCTTTTATGTCTTAGTACCAATACCTTAGGGACACGGGTGGCGCTGTGGGTTAAACCACAGAGCCTAGGACTTGTTGATCAGAAGGTCGGCAGTTCGAATCCCCGCGACGGGGTGAGCTCCCGTTGCTCGGTCCCTGCTCCTGCCAACCTAGCAGTTCAAAAGCACATAAAAGTGCAAGTAGATAAATAGGTACCGCTCTGGCGGGAAGGTAAACGACGTTTCTGTGCGCTGCTCTGGTTCTCCAGAAGGGGCTCAGTCATGCTGGCCACATGACCCGGAAGCTGTACGCCGTCTCCCTCAGCCAGTAAAGTGAGATGAGCGCCACAACCCCAGAGTTGGCCACGACTGGACCTAATGGCCAGGGGTCCCTTTACCTTTACTACCAATACCTTGAACTTGGCTAGGTAGCCGATTGGTGGCCAGTGCAAATTCTGCAAGCAGGGTGTTGTATTAGCGGTCTTCACTTGATGGTTTAAACCTGGCTTTCTCTGTTTTTGCCCCAGCTGAGCATCATGAAAGGAGAGTTGGAAGAGGCGGAGAGGCTCCTTCACGAAGCTGCCAGGCTCTCGCACCAGTCGGACAACAAGCAAGCAATTCTTTATACGTACGACACGGTGAGTCCAGGAGATGCTTAAAACCCTGCAAGGAAGCCACACTGAATCGGAGGAACGTCTGCCCTGAGATCACAGCACAACATCTTATCATTATCATTGTGATTATTATGATTCGCTTCCTGTGAGGCATCCCAGAGCGATGTACAATGCAGCAAAGATGCAGTTGTATGAGTTAAAAATGTGTAAAACATAGGAGAACAGTTAAAGGACAATCGTATAAAAACAGTTTGATGCGGCAACACTCACATACACACTGGTGGGTGAAAATACGGCTACTCATTGTGTTAAATTGGAAAATATGAGGAAGAAGCTCAGTAATACGTAGGTGGATAATGTGCATAAATTGTTCTGGAGTGCAACATTGAGTAGCCTTAAAACCTCAGCTTTCATTCCACAGAGTCAAACGTGCACAACTTTCTAGTCCTCCTCGTTTTTCATATGGTTGAGATCTCCACTGATGGAAGCAGAGTAAAAGGACAATTTTTCCTCTTAAAACATCTAAGCAGCTCCATTTTTTTGTCTGTTGCAGATGGCGAATTTGGCTTTCATGAGGGGTCAGCTGGATCACGTAAGTAAGTTTAAGAAGAGGCCAACCCCTGTTGCCTACAGAACAGAGAGCGCTCCCTTAAGTCCCTGGTTGTTCCTGGGACGGGTGAATCTCTGTTTTCAAGCCCTTGTGAAAATTCAGCAGAATTTTAGTGCAGTTTTTAAAATCCGATTGTAGATTTTTATATGCTTTTTTGCCTAATGTACACATATTTGCAAAGCAATTTTCCCCTACTACAATGGAGTTTTGTTTACTGTTTTCATAAATAAGTGTATTCTTATCCACACTTTACTGTTTGTTTTTAAAAACACATTACCTAGCCAGATAACTGCATTGCAAGGTTCAGAGAAGCGCAAATTTTAAGGGACAGATGTGTTCTGGTTCTCTGTTACAGAAACTGGAAATTCTGTAGGTTCACCTTTAGACATGAACTGATTCCAGCTCTTTCCCTATCTCTCGGCTCTTCTGACCATTTCCCCCTTTTGTCCTCTCATTTCAGGCAGAAAAACTTTTCAAGGCAGCCATGAGCTACTTACTGGCTGGGGACATGAAGCAAGTAAGGATTTTTCTCTGCTAGAAACCCGTCCTGATCTGATCCCAGGTATCTGGATTCTAGAAAGGTGCAATAAGCGAGACAGAACTTTGTAGTAGTTTTGGTGGAATTGGAGGAGGAGAAAGGTAACTTGCAGATTTGCTTTATAAGAAACTTCCATTTTATTTAAGAGATTTATATAGCTGACCTACCAAGAAAGGCCACAGAGTTTACAACAACGTAGGAACATAACGGTACTGGGCCAGGTGAGCTGATAGTTGCACCTGGTGAGGAAAGGCTAAGCGAAGAAGGCGCTATCCTGATCTAACTTATGCCCATGCAGTTCCTGGAGCACTACATCCTGATGTGTTTGGAATGGGGACATTGGACCAGAGAGAGAGAGGGCTGATCAGTTTTTGGATGGTGGAGCATAGTGGCAAGGAAGTACTCCTTCATGCAGGGCAGAATCAAACTATGGAACGCAGGAGGCAGGATTAGGCCCTTCATGGAGGGATTAATATTGATGACTACTACCGTCTTTCCCTGAAAGTAACACATCCCCCGAAAATAAGACCTACTTCCGGTTTTGCCTCTTGCTGTAATATAAGGCATCCACCCGAAAATTAGATCCCCCCAATAATAAGGCCTCCCCCGAACATAAGGCCTTCCCGGAATATAAGACCCCCGAAGCTACCGTAAGGCGTCTGACTCCTCTGGACCACAGCAGCGGGCGCTGCCACACCGCTCACTGATTGGCTGCAGCCGGAGCTATTCAGGCAGTGTGAGGTCTCTTTAAATCAGAGAGCCCGCGCCGCCACCAGAACAAGCTGCCACCTGCTGCTCGCTCTGCCCTGACGGAGTCTGGCTGACTCACAATTAGACAGTAAAGGTGTACTGTATTCTTCTTCATGGAAAAAGAAGACGTCCCCTGAAAATAGGACCTAGCGCATCTTTGGGAGCAAAAATTAATATAAGACACTGTCTTATTTTCGGGGAAACAGGGTAGCCCTTGTTAGTATCTTGGCTCACAGTCAGAGGTACCTGGCCTCCCCCGAGGCAATTGAGCGAGATACTGTGTTTACCTTCCGTCCGCTACTCCCCGGCAGACTAGGTAAACAACCCGGCGATTCTTCTCATTAGACGTGAGAAGAACACACCCTCTGCTTTCCTCTTCTTGTCTCCCTCCCTGCATTCTCCCAGGGAGGAGAAATGAGACAGACAGGAGTCCTTTTTATATGTTTTATTCCTGTCACTCAACAGTACATAAAAATGTGACTGCTCCCTTCAGACTCCATCAGAAGAGACACCAACTCCTCCCCTGTACTTCCAGCACAGGTCACATGACACTCTGAGCTAACATCCGGTGCTCAGTACAGAGAATAGGCTCCACCTTTTCTCCAACAGTACATCTGCAAAACACGACATCCTGTTTTGCTTTCCAGCCATCTGGAGCTGGCTTTTGCCTTGCTGCTTTTTCCCAACAGCCCTAATGGCTCGGCTCTGCCTCTGCGGGTGGAGGCAGTTGCTGGAAACCACAGGAAGGGGGCGTGTTGCTCTTCTGCTTGAACCCTGTTTCCTGGTTGGCCACAGGCATCTGGCCACTGTGGGAACAGGATGCTGGAGTAAATGGCCATTGGCCTGATCCAGCAGTCTATGGTCTTAGCAGTGGGCTAAACAGCAATCTTAGCTGGCTAATCTCCTGCAACCTTCCTTTCCCTTCTCCAGGATGACAACGCCATCATAGAGATGTCCCTCAAGCTGGCCAGCATCTATGCAGCACGGAATGAGTGAGTTTGACTGTCCAGGGGGAAGTGGGGGAAGCAGTGGGGTTTTGCTGCACCAGCTGCATCCAGTTCCCCACCCCTGTCTTAGCATACTTCCATCATGGCCTCTGAAATTTCAGTAGCTGTTCCCTGTTCCCATGCAGGGGAAAGGGGACACAGCTCAGTGATACAGCCCCTGTCTTGCATGAATAATTGCAAGGTTAAATTCCAGGCAGCTGCAGGGAGGGCTGGGAATGTCCGCAGCTTGAAACGCTGGGTCTACTCAAGAGCAAATCTTAGCTGGAGACAGCCCAGGATTATTGACCTGCCGAATGAATTGAGGTATCTCATCGGCCAATTTATTTTTTTATTTTATTGATTTGTTAGTGCATTAAACCAAACCTTTTCCTCTAAGGAGCCCAAGGTGGGGCGTGCATGGTTTGCCTCCTCCCCATTCCATCCTCACAACAACCCTGCGAGGTAGGGGAGGCTGAGAGGGAGTGAGAGGCCAAAGGTCACTCAGCGAGCTTCATGGCCAGATTTGAGCCCAGATCTCTCCCGGCTCCTAGTCCGACACTCTGAGTGCTGCACCGCACAGGCTCCACAGGTTGTTGGAACAAAAATGTACCGTATTTTTCGCTCTATAAGACGCACCAGACCACAAGACGCACCTAGTTTTTGAAAGAGGAAAACAAGAAAAAAAATATTCTGAATTTCAGAAGCCAGAACAGCAAGAGGGATCGCTGCGCAGTGAAAGCAGCAATCCCTCTTGCTGTTCTGGCTTCTGGGATAGCTGTGCAGCCTGCATTCGCCCCATAAGACGCACACACATTTCCCCTTACTTTTTAGGAGGGAAAGAGTAAGTCTTATAGAGCAAAAAATACGATATTTCAGCTGGTTTTACGGAATGTACAGATACAGTTTCATTTAACTGATTTAAGTCATGCAGCCCTAAAAACACACCAAGCAGCTTCGCAGTAAGAAAACACAATGCAGCAGCTCCCCATTTTTGGATTGTGATGATATCCTCCTCCCCACTTACTTTATTTTTCTGGTTTAGGGACAAGTTGGCCCTGGCTGGCTACGAGTTCTGCATTCTGACCCTGGAGGAGAAGGTCGCAAAACAAAAGGACATCCCTGCTGACGTTTTGCCAGGTATGGTGGGAAGGCAGAACAGCTGTTTTGCATGCAGAAGGTCCCCAGGGGTCCAGTCCCTGATGGCATCTCCCGGTAGGGCTGGGGATGTTCCCCCTCCTGAAACTCTAGAGCAGGCATCCCCATGCTCAGCCCTCCAGCTGTTTTGGGACTACAACTCCCATCATCCCTAGCTAACAGGACCAGTGGTCAGGGGTGATGGGAACTGTGGTCCAAAAACAGCTGGAGACCCAAGTCTGGGAAAGCCTGTTCTCCATTGTGCATAGTTTCAGACACCTCTATCACAATCCTGTTTCCTATATACAGTGGTACCTCGGGTTACATACGCTTCAGGTTACAGACGCTTCAGGTTACAGACTCCGCTAACCCAGAAATAGTCCCTTGGGTTAAGAGCTTTGTTTCAGGATGAGAACAGAAATCATGCGGCGGTGGTGGGAGGCCCCATTAGCTAAAGTGGTACCTCAGGTTAAGAAGAGTTTCGGGTTAAGAACGGACCTCCAGAATGTATTAAGTTCTTAACCCGAGGTACCACTGTAAATAAAAAAACCCCAAATGTGGTACCCTTCGTTATCAAACTCAGGAACTCGGGTTGGTGTTCACAATTCCTCTCCTATTTCCTTTCCAACAACCGTAAGTCAGGGCAGAGGAAGAGAGGGCAGCCCAGAGGTCACCCGAGGTTTATCCTTGCATGATTTGAACCCAATACCGACACACGAATTCAGAAATGTGTGTCCCCACCTCCAAAATTTGCCTCCTCCTCCCCAGTACACCCAACTGGCTCTCATCGCCACACTCTTTCCCCCTCCTGTTCCCCACAGAGGAAGAAAAATCCAACACCCGTCTGCTCCTGGGAATGACCCTCGACTCGTACGCCCGCTACCTCCTGGCGCACAGCCAGGCAGCCGCGGCCCAGAGGATGTACGAGAGGGCGCTGCAGATCTCCATGGAGGTTCAAGGGGAGACACACCCCCAGGTGAGGGCGCAGCATGTGAGCGGAGCAGTTACGTTTCGGGAGTGGAGAACGCCGATCTTTCTCTGCAAACAAATCTAAGTGTCAAGACCGTAGCTCTGGGAAAGAGCCTGCGCAACGCATTTGGGGAACTCCCAGTTTTGATTCCCAGCACCTCCAGCAAAAAAACCACGTATTTTTTCGCTCTATAAGACGCACCAGATCGTAAGACGCACCTAGTTTTTGGAGGAGGAAAATAAGAAACAAAATATTCTGAATCCCAGAAGCCAGAACAGCAAGAGGGATCGCTGCGCAGTGAAAGCAGCAATCCCTCTTGCTGTTCTGGCTTCTGGGATAGCTGCGCAGCCTGCATTCGCTCCATAAGACGCACACACATTTCCCTTTACTTTTTGAGAGAGAAAAAGTGAGTCTTATAGAGCAAAAAATACGGTAACCTGCAAGTTATCAGCTGGTGGGATCTTTGCTGGATTTTACTCTGCCTGAAACCCAGGAGAACAGCTGTCAGTCAGAAAAGAAGTGGAACAGGACTGGTGAGGGCCGCAGTCGAGAGGCCTGGAGGGCCACACTCGGCCCCTAGCTGGCCTGAGGTTCCCCACCCCTGATGTGAGCAGATTCACTGCTGAAAAGGGCCTCTGATCGCCCTTTAGGTGTTCTCAGAGCAGATCATGCTCTTTGTAGACAGACAAGGCAAGGATGGTCAAGGAAGGATTCCTTTTGATGAGAGATAACGTCCCTCCCGCTCCTTTTCCCCCCATGACACAGACGGTAGTTCTGATGAACGATTTGGCGACGGCTCTGGATGCTCAGGGTCTCTACGAAGATGCTTACACGCGAGTAAGGAGGGCGTCGGAGCTGGCCCAGCAGACAGAGCACCCAGAGACCTACATTGTGTTGAACAACTTCGCTGGGATTCTCATGCACAAAGGTGGGTTGTAAAGGGGGGGGGGGGTTGAAGGACAGCAGGTGGGGTGGAATTGGCATTTAACTGGAGAGCTGTGATCAAAAACAAGGACAATTGTCCCCCCCAACCTCCCAAATAGTCCTCTCAGTCTATTACGGTCAACGACTAGTATCCAAAAAAAGAAAACTTAGTACAAATATATAAAACAGTGTTTCCCAAACGTTTTTGGGCAACGGCACACCTGTTTACTGAAAAAAAATCTCGCGGCACACCACCATTAAAGCCCCGCCCCGTGACGTCAGCGCGCAGCGTCACGCCGGGAGGGACGCACAAAAGTGAAAGTTTTTCCCCTCCCCCTTGCCGGGGAACCTCCAAGCTTTGGGCAGGCAGGCAGGCAGAGCTGGGACGGGGGTTTCCAGGGGACACGGCAGCTCCTCGAAAGGCTTCTCTCGGCTGCGCTCAATCCTCCTCGGAGAGGATTTCCCCTCCGGTCCCATGCGCTCGTTTGGGGGAGCCCTCCGGCTGCTCCCTCTCCCGCCGCGCAGGAGCGATGCCTCTCTCTGGCTCTCCCTCCGCGCAGGCTGAGGGAGGGAGGGAGGGGCGCGTGTGACCCGTCTCTGCTGGGAGACCAAACCCAGCGAGGCACAGTCGCGCGGAGGCGCCCAGGCAGCGCTGCCGGCTGTGAGGAGGAGCGCCAGGCAGCAGCAGGAGGCGCGGCCTCTCCTCGCCGCCGCCGCCCCGCCTCTCGCCGCCCGACTCGCCCGCCTCCCTCCAGGCATCTCGCGGCACACCAGCCGATGTCTCACGGCACACTCGTGTGCCGCGGAACACCGGTTGGGAAACACTGATATAAAATACTGTGTTGTTGTTTTATTAGTTTATTTATATCCCACCTCTTTCCCAAGGCAGATAATGAGGAAGTTCTTATTTGGGCAGCACATTAAGTTGAAACTGTGGAACTCCCTCCCACTGGAGGAAGCGATGGCTGCCAACTTGGGTGGCTTTAAGAAAGCACTGGACAAATTCACGGAGGAGGAGAAAGCTATTGATGGCTACTAGCCAGGATGGGCAGGCTCTGCCCCCACAGTCAGAGGCAACAAGGCTTCTGAATATCACTTGCTGGAAACTGCAGGAGGAGAGAGGGCTGCTGGGCTGCTTGCGGGTTTCCCGCAATGGGCATCTAGTTGACCACCGAGAGGACAAGATCTAGCAGGCTCTTCTCATGTTCTGAAGTCAGCTTCCTAGGCTACTCTGCCCTGCTTCCAGTTTCCCTCAAGTAACTCCTCTCTGCTCTTTTGGTCAAGGAGGATGCCTGTATTAACATCCTTGCACTGTTAACCATGGAATTGTAGAGTTGAAGGGCGCCTAAGGGTCCTGTAGTCCAACCCTCTGCGGTGCGGGAATCTCAACTACTTGCTGGCACTGACTGGCAGCATCTCGCCAGGTCTTCTAAGGCAGCCATACCTAGAGCTGCTGGGAAGTGTACCCAGGACCTAAGAAAAACTCAACCACTGGCAATTTCTTGATCTCCTGCCCTCAGGCAGAAGATATAGAAGCATGTTTAGTCGCACCAACAGGGTAAAGAACAGCTTCTGTCCGTGGGCTGTTAGGCTGCTGAATGAAAAGATAACAACAGGGCAACTGACTTTCGGATTTGGTGGGTGTGCATCAGTAAACTAGGGAAATTAAGACTAAGAGAGCTGAGTGGGGGGTGCTTATGTAATCTCACTGTATACAAGTACAAGTGACAATAAAGTATTTCAGCTAAAGCATCCATGACAGATGGCCATCCAACTTCTGCTTAAAAACCTCCATTGAAGGAGAGTCCACCACCTTCCAAGGGGGACGTCCATTCCACTGTGGAACAGCTCTTACTTTCATAAAGCTTTTCCCTGATAATTAGAATCTCCCTTCTTGTCACTTGAATCCATTGGTTTGAGTCCTACTCTCCAGAGCAGGAGAAAACAAGTTTGCTCCATCTTCTATGGACAGTCCTTCATGTAGTTGAAAATCGTCATCTCCTCTCAGTCTCCTTTTTTCCAGGCTAAACGTACCCAGCTCCTTCAAGAGTTCCTTGTGAGGCTCAGTTTCCAGACCCTCAATCTCCTTAGTCGCCCTCCTCTGCACACTTTCCAGCTTGTCAACATCCTTCTTAAACGGTGGTGCCCAGAATTGGACAGAGCATTCCAGCTGTGGTCCAACCAATAATAATATATCATTTATACCCCGTCCATCTGGCTGGCGTCCCAACAAAGTATTAAAATACAGTAGTCTGTTAAACATTAAAAGCTTCCCTAAAGAGGGCTGCCTTCAGATGTCTTCTAAAAGTCTGGTAGTTCTTCTCTTTGACATCCGGTGGGAGGGTGTTCCACAGGGCGGGCGCCACTATCGAGAAGGCCCTCTGCCTGGTTCCTTGTAACTTGACCAAGGCAGAATCAAGCGGGACCATGACTTCCCTTGAGCTGGATACAGTGCTACCTCCGGTCGCAAACGCCTCTGGTTGCGTGCGCTCCGGGTTACAAGCTCCGCTAACCCGGACGTAGCTGCTCCTGGTTGCAAACTTTGCCCCAGGGTGCGAGCAGAAATCGCGTGGCGGGAGGCGCCATTAGCGAAAGCGCGGTTCCTGTTACAAGCGGCTTGCGGTTACGAACAGACCTCCAGAACGGATTCCGTTGGTAACCAGAGATACCTCTGTACTAGGCTTCTGTCGATGCAGCTTAGTACAGTCATACCTCGGGTTACAGCTGCTTCAGGTTGCATTTTTTCGGGTTACGGACCGCCGAAACCCGGAAGTACTGGAACGGATTACTTCCGGGTTTTGGCGGTCGTGCATGCGCAGAAGCGCCAAATCGCAACCCGCGCGTGCACAGACACGGGTTGTGAACGCTGCGGGTTGCGAACGTGCAGCGCTATGTACATAAATTGCATCATAGGATAAAATTGTGTTTCTGCCAAGGGGGTACTTACCTCATTTGCTCCCCCCCTTCTCTCCCACAAAACGCAGAAGAGTATTCATCGGCGAAAGCTGTCTACAAAGAAGCCCTGCAGAAGGCAGAGGCAGCTGGAGACGGGGCTTCCGTCAGACACATCCGAAAAGAGCTGGCAGAGCTTGCCAGGCGGCAGAGGAAGGGGCCAGTCTCTACGGCCAGTTCCTCAGGAGAAGAACAGAAGTGATGGAGGCGGCGCAGGAGGGCGAGGGTGGCGCAAGCGTCGGCCGCAAAACCCTCAGAAGCACAGCGTCTCCTTTTGCGTGGCAAGGACAGGTGTGTTGCAGGAAACGCAAGGCGACCCCATGAAGAATCCCTGGCAAAAAGGCCAAGAGGAGTCTGTGGGTGGGAGACCCCAGGAGGCTGGGGTGAGGCTGTGCCACCGAAATATACGATGCGGGGAGGCGTCTCCGTAAATCTCTGGGCTGGGAAAGGAGACGAAAAGCTACGCTTTGCATCCCAAAACTGAATAAAGATGACTGCAGCTTAAGGGTGGATCTTTAAAAAGAAAGAGAGTTGACAACATTTACTCTGAAGATTTAAGAGGGCTGGCACCGGCCCCCTAGAGAGGGTGGTTGTTTAATTGGGGTGAAGGGCCCTGGGGAAAAAGGAAGAAGTGGGTGGCGGAATGGGAGAATTGGCTTCCCTTCCCTTTTCTTCCTCCTCTCCCCCCAACCCCAGCGGTTCAGAGGAGCTGGTGGGAGCCAGTTCAACTCCTGGGAAAGGGACACACAGTTCGTTTGGCAGCACGAGGCAGAAATGCTTCCGCAGGAGGGGAGATGGCTCTCTTGCACTCAAATCCTGTTTGCTGGTGTCCTGTTAATGGCATCTAGTCAGCCACAGTGAGAACAGGATGCTGGGTCCTGGGTGCACTTCCCAGCATCTCCAGGTAGGGCTGCCTTAGGAGACCTGGCGAGATGCTGCCAGTCAGTGCCAGCAATACTGGTGTAGGTGGACCCTGTGACTCTGTCACAAGCCAGCTTCTGCTCTCTCTTCCTTTGCCTCTGCTCTTACCCATTTGGTGGTGAGGACTGGGGCAGCGCCTAAGACGGAAGAATCTTGTTTTGGGTTACCTGCCTCTCCTGACCAGCCCTCCACAACAGGGGCCTTCCTGCTGGCCAGACTTCAGGACTCCCCTAAACCTAGAGCTACAGGGGAGACGCACCCCCATGAAACAGGGCGACAAGAGAGCCCCTCGTGCAAACAGGGCAACGTGTGTGGTAAAGGTAAAGGGACCCCTGGCCGCTAGGTCGTCGCGGACAACTCTGGGGTTGCGGCGCTCATCTCGCTTTATTGGCTGAGGGAGCCAGCATACAGCTTCCGGTCATGTGGCCAGCATGACTGAGCCGCTTCTGGTGAACCAGAGCAGCGCACGGAAACGCCGTTTACCTTCCTGCTGGAGCGGAACCTATTGATCTACTTGCACTTTGACGAGCTTTCGAACTGCTAGGTTGGCAGGAGCAGGGACCGAGCAATGGGAGCTCACCCTGTCGCAGGGATTCAAACCACCGACCTTCTGATCAGCAAGTCCTAGGCTCTGATTTAACCCAGGGAGCCACCTGCCTCCCTATTAACGTGTACTGGGGAGCATTGGGCATGATAGGGAGCCAGGAGGATGTGCTGCATCGTGTGTTGGTAGAGAGATTGGGGGGCAGGATGCGGCCCATGCAGTGGGCTGCAGGGAAGAGTTGCAGAAGAGGTCAAGTTGCCGTCCCTCTTCTGGCCCATGCAAGAGAAGCCAGCTTGGCCCATTGGGTGTGCAAGGCATCACTGGACTCGCAACTCCCCCCAACCATCCTGGGAGCTGGAGTCCAAGAGCAGTTGCAGGGCTGCAAGATCCCTGTTCCTGGAGACAAATCCACAGAGGATGAGACTGCCGGTGGCTCCCAGGAACACCGTCTCCATTTGGGAGGCACTGATGTCTCCGGATCTCACTTGCTGGGGGAGTTGCTGCTGTTGCAACCCAGGTCTTGCTTGCTGTAAAGGTAAAGGGACCCCTGACCGTTAGGTCCAGTCGTGGCCGACTCTGGGGTTGCGGCGCTCATCTCGCTTTATTGGCCGAGGGAGCCGGCCTACAGCTTCCGGGTCATGTGTCCAGCATGACTAAGCCGCTTCTGGCGAACCAGAGCAGCGCACGGAAACGCTGTTTACCTTCCTGCCAGAGCGGTACCTGTTTATCTACTTGCACTTTGACGTGCTTTCGAACTCTAGGTTGGCAGGAGCAGGGACCAAGCAACAGGAGCTCACCCCGTCGCGGGGATTCAAACCGCCAACCTTCTGATCAGCAAACCCTAGGCTGTGTGGTTTAACCCACAGCGCCACCCATGTCCCTTACACCTTGCTTGCTGTACAGTGGTGCCCCGCCAGACGAATGCCTCGCAAGACGAACAACCCGCTAGACGAAAGGGTTTGCCGTTTTTCAATGTGCTTCGCAAGACGAATTTCCCTATGGGCTTGCTTCGCAAGACAAAAACGTCTTGCGAGTCTTGCGATTTTTTCACTCCCCCCCTTTTTCTAATCCGCTAATAGCCTTTTAGCTGCTAAGCCTTTAATTGCCGCTAATAGCGCTAATCCGCTAATAGGGTTGCTTCGCAAGACGAAAAAACCACTAGACGAAGAGAATCACGGAACGGATTATTTTCGTCTTGCGAGGCACCACTGTATCCTCTATGAAATTGCCTAATCCTCTTTTGAAGCCGTCCAAGTCGGTGGCCGTCACTGCCTCCTGCAGCAGCGAGTTCCACGGTTCAACGATGCGCTGCACGAAGAACTATTTCCTTTTATCCATCCCGAATCTTCCGACAAAATTGGGAGAAGGGAAAAAGACTTCCAGCAAAACCGCAGCTTTCCACCCCAGCCACCCACACCCTGTGCGCCCCAGTAAGGGAATTTAAAGAAGACAAAACTCACGCAGAGCCTTCTGATTTAGGGAAACAAATTTACTAGGGCTGCCCGTCAAAGCAACAAGTGGGGTGGTTTTTTTTTTCCTTTTAAAAACAACAATGTTGAAGCAAGAGGATTATCGGAACCGGGGCGGGCTGTGCCATTCAAGCAGTTCAGTGTGTGGCCGGCGAGGGAACCCTCGCCATGTCTGAGTTATCGGGGAGCGAGAGAAGGGAGCTTCACCATTATGTACCCATGCAATAAAAGTATTTTCACAGTGTTGCCAAACAGAAACCCAACTGTATGGGGAAAGAAAATTTACAGCGTGGCAGAATCATTAAAAAGACCTCACCTGCCAGAGGGCCAGGCTGGTTTGTATTAAAAATAAAAAATAAAAATAAATGTACAGGATTCATTAAATGGGGTCAGTTTTTTTAAAAAAAAGTTTTCCCAAAAGGTGTTGAACAACCACAGAAAAGGGGAGGGGGGAAAGTCCCTAGAATTAGGTGGGGGGAGAGAGGAAAGATTGTTTGGTGCCACTTGCAAGAAGTAGCTCTCTGCAGATCAAGCAAGGGTGGGACGCGGAGGGGGAACTTAGGGGTGTGAGCCTGGTTGGGGGACACGTTGACTGTGGGTGCCCCTCAAAACCGGAGCTCACAGGCAGATGTCCTGGGCTGTATCGCGTGCTCAAAATATTATACCCTTTGATAAAACACTTTCCTTAAAAATAAAAAGATAAAATGACCCCAAAACATTTATGCAATGATTTGATTGAACATAAGCACACCAGATACCTAGCAACAGAGCTGGGACAGGGGAATGTGGAAAGGGGGGGGGGGGACACAGCAGGGGAAAAAAAGTTACCTCTATTTACATAAGAATGATTTTTTTTTTCCTTAAGGAGACATTATGTTAGGCTTTTTCTCTTTACAAATAAAAGATGTCGCTCAGGAATAGGTCCTTTTTTCCTTCCTTTCCTTTCCTCTTTTTGTTAAAAAAACAACAAACAAAACCTCTTTACATATTTATCTTCAGGGCACTGAGCCTCCCCTTGCTCACGTAGGCTTGCGTAGAAAGGGAGTCTTGATAAAAATAAAAACCACCCCCCCACACACAAAACCGGCTCCTGTAACTCCTTCATCTTCCAAGGTCCCGGCTCTCGCTTGCAAAGTCTTTGGAGGGGGGGAAGTGTCATTTTAAAAACAAAAAGCGCAACCCAAGAGCTTCTGACGCAGAAATGAAGTTTCTTTTATAAAAGGGTCCTTCCCCTCGCCTCCCTGGGCCGCCGCCGCCTCCTGGTTCAGTCGTCGCTGTCCGAAAGCGTTTCGTACTGGGCGGACAGGAGGGGCGCCGGCTCCCGTTCCCATATCCGGTTGGGCTGGTGGGAGGCGGCCTGGCTGACCGAGGGAGGGGCGCAGGCGATGGACGTTGGAGGGGTGCTGCTCAACATGCGCATGGTCAGAGGGTTGTAGGGGAACTGCGTGGATCCTGGAGGGTCAAGGTTTTGGAAGGGGGGAGGGAAAAGAGAAGAAGAAATGAGGGGTTGAAATATTCCAAGTCCTACCAGCCTGTGCACAGAGCCCTCAGCCCAATCCTGTGTTTTGGGTCAAGCACATTCCAACCCAGGGTTGACTAGACTCGAGAGGAATTGATTCTGGGAGCAGCCCTAATGTTAGATTAGGAGCTTAAACCTTAACTACTGCCCTGTGCAACTGGTGGGGGAAAAGATCTTGTGGCATCAGCTAGTGGGCGGTTCGCAAATCCTTCCCCCAGGTGGTTCTCAATAGAGTCCTCCGAGCTCTGCTGCAGGAGACCCACTGGTTGTCTACCTGAACAGAATAGCATAAGGCAGGGGTGCCCAAACTTTGTTCAAAGAGGGCCAGATTTGATGAAGTGCACAAAGTTGTTAACCTTTTTTTAGGATTGAAGTTGTTGAGCTTTCTTGGGGATTTCACCCCAGGAAATAATCCAACCATCGGGCTGGATTAGGCCCCCCAAAATGGACTTTGAACATGCCTGGCGTAAGAGAATGCTGTATCAGACCAATGGCCTCTCTAGTCCAGCCTCCAGCTCTCACAGTGACTGACCAGTGAAACCCACAAGCAAGATCTGAACCCAATAGCTTATCTCCCCTCCGGCAGTTTCCAGCTGGAGTCGTACCTCGGAAGTCGAACGGAATCTGTTACGGAAGTCCCTTCGACTTCTAAAATGTTTGGAAACCAAGGTGAGGCTTTCAGGAGCTCCGTTGGACATTCGGGTTCAAAGAACGTTCGCAAACTGGAACACTCACTTCCGGGTTTGTGGCGTTCAAGAGCCTAAACGTTTGACTTGCAAGACATTCGGGATCCAAGGTACGACTATACTGGGATTTAGAAGCATGGCTGCCTCCAGCTGTCCTTTCCTCCCTGTGAGGCTCATTTGACATATCAAGCCATCGGTATTATTGGCCCACACCTGGGGATTGCCCTGTCCCAATATATTTATTGACTGTTTCTGTTTCACAAAACTTATACGGCACTTGACTGTAAGGACAGCAGAGCATCCTATCCCTTTCAATCTAATTGTGATTTCGTTCTGGTTATAAGCCACCCGTTTTCTTTCATTGGAGTCTCCCAGGGATGTCCAACAGGTCGATCGCGATCTACTCGTAGATCCCCGGGAGGTTTTGTTAGATCGCGGTCAATCTCTGCCTCCCTTTCCTTAGCATCACTAAAATTGACTCCTGCCACACCACACCCTCCATTGTATGATCTCTGGAAGGGAAGACAGAGCTTTCTCTGTGCTGATGTTTTGCTCCATAGCAATCTTTTGTGACTTTACCCCTTTGTCCCTTGCCTTTAACCCCCCACCATGGAACTTCCCCCCCAAAAGCTTTTTTTTAACCCCTAAAAAACGGGACTTTTCTCCTCCCTAAATAAGTTCAACAACTTTGAGCTGAACCCCTCCAAAATGGGGGTAGATCACTGCCAGTTTTTAATTCTGAAAGTAGATTGCAGTCTCTCGAGAGTTGACCACCCCTGTATCCTATTTGCCTTTATAACATGGTTTGGTGGCTAAGCTGCTCTGTTTTCTTTCAATGGCACATCCATGCCGGATTCCTGTCTGAAATGCTGGGGAGCCAATGTCAGTCCGTGTTGACAACACTAAGCCGATGGCCCACGGTCTGACTCTGCCTAAGGAGGCTTCCTGTGGCTCTGTTTAAAGGAGCTCTCTATTCAGAACCAAGAGGACTGCAAACTTGGCTTTTCATTTTAAGGAAAGAGCTGCAGCTTACTGGAAAGGAAAGCTGCCTTGCTAGGTGGCCTGGTGGCCTAAAGAAGCTGCCTAATTTGCTTTGATTTACACCAGGGGTCAGCAAACTTTTTAAGCAGGAGGCCGGTCCACTGTCCCTCAGACCTTGTGGGGGGCTGGACTACATTTTTTGGGGGGAAATGAACGAATTCCTATGCCCCACAAATAACCCAGAGATACATTTTAAATAAAAGGACACATTCTACTCATGTAAAAACATGCTGATTTCCGGACCGTCCGCGGGCCAGATTGAGAAGGTGATTGGGCTGGATCTGGCCCCCGGGCCTTAGTTTGCCTACCCATGCTTTACGCAAACAAATAAAAGCAGCCTTCTGGAAGATCTTGCCACCCACAGCAAGGCGCTTCCTTGTGGCGCCCACGACTGGCCTGGCTCACCCGTGGAGGAGGGCCGGTCTTCCCACGACCACACCGGCGTCTGCCTGTGGTAGTCCCCTTCCGAGTGCACCGACGAGACCGACGAGGGCCGCTCTGTCCCCAAGTAGCCTTGCCCAGGGATCGGAGACTTGGACTTCCTGCTGCCTGATTTCCCCATCAGCTTTTGCTTGCTGACACCACCTGGAAAAAGGAAAGGTGGAGGGAGGGATGCCAGGGCCTCTTCCGCGCCCTCGGACAGAGACTGCCCAGTTCTCTGCAACAGAGGGGGGGGGTGCCCCTTCATGTGGGGTGAGAAGGGGACACGGGCTGCTGCGTGGGCAGCGGACTTGGTTTCAAAAGTTGCATTCAAATCGTTTTTATAAAGGAATGCAAGGTCCAGCGTCCTGTTCTCACAGTAGCCAACCAGTTGCCATCTTTGGCTACATGCTGCCTTCACTGAAGGCACAGCATCATAAGAATTGGAAGGGGTCCTGAGGGTCATCTAGTCCAACCCTCTGCAGTGCAGGAATCTCAACTAAAGCACCCATGACAGAGGGCCATCCAACCTCTGCTTAAAGACCTCCAAGGAAGGAGAGCCCACCAGCTCCCGACGGAGATCGTTCCACTGTCAAACAGCTCCTACTGTCAGAAAGTTCTTCCAGATGTTTAGTAGGAATCTCCTTTCTTGTTACTTGGAGCCATTGGTTCAAGTCCTGCCCTCCGGAGTGGAGAAAACAAGCTTGCCCCACCTTCCATGTTACAGCCCTTGAGATATTGGAGAGGGCTATCGTATCTCCTCTCACTCTCCTCTTTTCTATGCTAAACACCCCCAGCTCCTTCAACGTTCCTCATCAGGCTTGGTTTCCAAACCCTTGATTATCCTGGTTGCCGTCCTCTGCGCACCTTCCAGCTTTTCAACGTCCTTCTTAAACTGTGGCGCCCAGAACTGGACACAGGGCTCCAGGTGGGGCCTGACCAAGGCAGAATAGAATGGTCCTATTACTTCCCTTGACCTGGACTCTATACTTCAGTTGATGCAGTCTAGAATAGAATTAGCTTAGGACTTCCGGTCGGTGCCAGCGCTTAATGGCGGTCCTAGCTCCGAGCTCCGGAGAAGGACTGCTTCGCAAGTTCGGGTCTTACCCGCTACGGCAAGCGGGGGACCCCTAAAATCCCAGGCGCTGAAGCCTGAGAACAAGGAGACTCGGTGGGCACCTTCGCGCCCCCCGGTACCGTGAAAGAGCCTTTTTAAAGGCTACGGATCGACATCGGGAGTGAGCGCGGTGCTGAGAGTCGCTACCCAGCCTGCGAAGTGAAGCCGCGTCGCCATAAGCGGAGAGCGCCGATTCCTTCCTGAAAAGAAATTCGGACTGATTCCCCGTGAGTAAGAACTGAAAAATAACCGGGACTTTTTCAATTTTAAAAATTGGGCTAAAAACGGGGGAGATTTAAACAAAGGAAGTCTGCCTCCCCCCGACCGCATGAAAGTGAAAGCAACGGAGCTCTAAACCTGCATCCGTTTAAATCCGTCCTTTGATCAGCTAAACCGGACATTTAAACCTTTGATCTCCCCTCTAGCAAGCAGGGCAGAGGGGAGGCGAATCTGACCATTAACTGCATGACTTATTTGGAGGAAAAAAACCTCTGCTGTCTCATTTGCTTGAAAGTACGAAACGGTCTGCCTTCTTAGTACACTGAACTGACTTTTCCCTGTGAAGTGATACTTTGATACAAAGTTTCCACACTGCCTGACTATTGTATATTATAAGAAGAAACAGTATAAATTGGGCAACTGTGGCAATTTGAAGTTACAAGTATTTAGTAACATTGACTTTGACTGTGTTAAGCTCCCTTTTTCTTACTTTTTGGATTGTCTCCTTTGTTTTGGTACTTGGAAATTTCGCTCTATGGCCATTTTGATTTGCTCCCTCTAGAGGATAAAGTAAAGTTTGGCACGGCTTAAGACAGTGGAATTTTCCAAGGGAGAACAAATCCCGTGGGAATTGACCTTGACATGAGTGGCCCACAAGAAGAGATAGTCACAAGAGCCAAGATTAAGCAACAACAGCAACAACAACAGTTGCAGCTGCAACAGGCAAAGAAAAGAGGCTCAATCTCAGGCGCAACAGCCGGATCAGCAGGAACAACAGGTCAAGACAAAGGAGCAGCCGTTTCTATGGAAGCTGTGACAGAGGCCCTGCTCAAGATAAACCAAACCCTGGAGTCTTTGACAAAACAGACTTCAGAGAACACACAAAAATTAACAGAAATATCAGCAAGATTAAACCAGAATACAGAATCTATAAATAGATTGGTAGAGGAGAACGCCACCACGCGCCAAATTGCCGAGGAGGCCAAAGCCACTGCCGGAGAGACACAGGAGAAGCTAGAGCCGCTTGCCAAGAAGGTCTATGAGCATGATGCAACTTTGGCCTTGTGGGAGTTACAGAGGAAAGAGAGAAATTTAAAATTAAGACTGATTCCGGAGAACGAAAGTGACAGCCTTGTGGAATACTTGACACGGGAGTTTGCGGATTGTTGGGACCTTGAGGAAGACGAATTTAAAATCACGACTGCCTTCAGATTGGGTAAAAAGCAAGATAGAAAGACACCGAGAGACTGTTTGATTACACTCAGATCCAAGGAGGAAAGAGACAAAATATTAGGATTACACTTTGGAAAGGCCCTGCAAATTGGAAATTCAGCTGTACAGATCTTTAAAGATATCCCAAAATACATTTTGGATTTAAGAAACTTTTACAAGGACTTGGTTCTCTTGCTAAAGAAGAACACTATTCGATTTAGGTGGGAGTTCCCACAAGGACTGTCATTTGACTTCAAGGCAAAGAAAGTGAAAATAAAGACAATTCAAGATAAAGATAAATTTTTGGCAAGATACCAGGAGGATTTACAGAAGGGGACTGTGGACGTACTTGCAGAACAGAGGAGAGCACTGGACATCCTGAATCTCTCGTTTGGACAAAAACCACCACCATCAGAAGAAGAGCAACAACTTGGAGCTGTTGGAGGAGCCTTAAGAAAATAACAAGATGGCTCTGCAATTCCTTAGTTGGAATTGTAATGGGCTCAATGGGCCTTTGAAGAGAAGACAAGTATTTCATATATTGAATAAAGAACAATTGGACTTGATATGCTTACAAGAAACTCACATAACCAGAGCCCACAGGAGATTACTTTCAAATAAAAGGCTAGGACAAGAATTTATCTCATCAGACAAAGTTAAGAAGAGAGGAGTTGTAATATATGTGAAGGAGAAATGGGCTCCAAAAATGATATTCAAAGATGAACAAGGGAGATATCTGGCTGTGGAGATACAAGTACAAGGAGAAAAATTCTTAGTTGTTGGAATTTATGCACCAAATGAAGGCAAATCTGACTTCTTTAAGAGACTTCATGAAACCTTGACGGACTATTTGGATTACAATATGATAATTATGGGAGACATGAATGGCGTGGTCTCCACTAATATGGACAAGGCACAAAGACTAACAGTCACTAAAGAAGGGAGACTCCCTAAGACTTTTTTCGAAATGACAGAAAATATGGACTTGATAGACATCTGGAGAACAAGGAACCCTCTGGAGAGAGAGGGAACCTTTTTCTCCCAAGCAATGATGACCTGGACCAGAATTGACCAAATCTGGGTTACTAGTGGACTGGCTCCAAAGATTAAGAAAGTGGAAATCTGCCCAAAAACTTGCTCCGACCATAACGCCGTGAAGATGGAGATGAAACTCACAATAACTGGTCAATTTAGATGGAGAATGAATGACACCCTCTTTCGAGATAAGGAGATTCTCACGAAGGCCCAAAAGACCCTAAAAGACTATTTTGAAATAAATTTGAGGACCGACGTGGAGAAAAGAGTGATCTGGGATGCAAGTAAAGCGGTTATGAGAGGATTTTTGATTCAACAAAATTCAATAAAGAGGAAAAAACAAAATGAGAAAAAAGAGAAGATCTTGGAAATGATAAAGGAAGGAGAGAGGAAATTAAGAACAAAACCAAAGTCTCAGGACATTTTAAGAGAGATCAAGTTATATCAAACTCAATATATGGAATTGATGAACCAAGAGATTGAATGGAAGATAAAGCAAATGAAGCAAAAAACTTTTGAATCAGCAAATAAATGTGGTAAACTTTTGGCATGGCAATTGAAGAAAAGGCAGAAACTAAATACAGTTACAAGCCTAGAGGTGGATGGAAAGAACATATCTAAACCCAATGAAATCAGAAATTGCTTTTTAAGTTATTTCAAAAAACTCTACACTCAAGGCCCGCAAAATGAAGAAGATATAGACAAATTCCTTGGAAGATATGGACTACAAAACATCTCTCAGCAAAGTAAGATGGACTTGAACCAGAGAATCTCAGAACAAGAGATAGAGGCTGCCATTCAGAATATGCAACTGGGTAAATCTCCGGGACCAGATGGACTGACTTCTAGATACTACAAATCGCTGAAGGAATGGTTGATTCAACCATTAAGAGAAGTTTGTAATGAGATCCTAGAAGGAAAAAGGGCACCTGAATCGTGGAAAGAGGCATATATTTCACTCATACCAAAGTCAGAGACTGAAAAGACCCAACTCAAGAACTACCGCCCAATATCATTGCTCAATGTGGATTACAAAATTTTTGCAGACATTTTGGCAAAGAGACTCAAAAGAGTTTTGATGGAGATGATTCATAGGGATCAAGCAGGCTTTCTCCCTAAAAGACACCTGGCAGACAATGTAAGGAATGTTATAGACATTCTGGAAAAGCTAGAGGTGAATATAAACACTAAAGCAGTATTGATTTTTGTGGATGCGGAGAAAGCCTTCGACAATATTTCTTGGAGTTTTATGAAGAAGAACCTTCATAGGATGGGGGTAGGCCGGGGTTTTGAGAATGGTATGGCTGCAATATACTCTGAACAAAAAGCCAAACTGATTGTAAATAATGTTGTGACTGAGGAACTTAAGATAGAAAAAGGAACACGACAGGGGTGCCCGATTTCCCCATTACTCTTTATTTCAGTTCTGGAGGTGTTGCTGAATATGATAAGAAATGACCAGCAGGTTAAAGGTGTGCAGGTCGGAGCTAAACATTACAAGTTAAGAGCGTTCGCAGATGACTTAGTATTGACTTTGCAAGAGCCAAACACTAGCACGAAAAAGGTATTAGAAATAATACAACAGTTTGGCCAGGTAGCTGGATTTAAGTTGAACAAGCTAAAAACCAAAGTTTTAGGGAAAAACCTAACAGATATGGAAAAGGAGAAATTTCAAGAGGAAACAGGTTTGACTGTGGTCAAGAAGGTCAAATATCTAGGGGTTTATCTAACATCCAAGAATCAGAATTTGTATAAGGACAATTATGAAAAATGTTGGTCAGAAATTAAAAAAGATTTAGAAATATGGTCAAATTTGAAACTGTCAATGCTAGGCCGAATTGCAGTAATTAAAATGAATGTATTGCCTAGAATGCTATTTTTGTTTCAGACCTTGCAGATCATTGATAAGATGGAATGTTTTAAGAGGTGGCACAAAGATATTTCGAAATTTGTCTGGCAGGGCAAAAAGCCCCGAATTAAATTTAAAATATTGACAGATGCTAAAGAAAGAGGGGGCTTTGCCCTGCCGGACCTAAAATTGTATTATGAGGCAGCAGCTTTTTGCTGGCTCAAAGAATGGATGCTCCTCGAGAATACAGACATCTTGGATCTGGAAGGTTTCAATAACGCTTTTGGCTGGCATGCATATCTTTGGTATGATAAAGTTAATAGTGTCTTCAAAAATCACATTGTCAGAAAAGCATTGTTTAATGTTTGGATAAGATATAAAGATTTATTGGAAAACAAAACCCCTAGATGGGTGTCACCAGTGGAGGCTAATGCAGTGAAGAAACTTAATATGGAGGTCGGATGGCCGAAGTATTGGGAAATTTTAGAACAGGATGGAGATAAGTTCAAATTACAAAGTCAGGAGAAATTGAAGCATAAAGTGGAAAATTGGTTCCAATATCGTCAAATAATGGAATTTTTTAAACAGGATAGGAAAGTCGGCTTCCAGGTGGAAAAATCAAAATTAGAAACCGAATTGTTAGAACCCAATACTAAGAATTTATCTAGAATGTACAACTTGTTGTTGAAATGGAACACACAGGATGAAACAGTTAAATCGGCTATGATTAAGTGGGCTCAGGATGTTGGACATAACATTATGTCAGCGGACTGGGAATGGTTATGGAACACCGGTATAAAATTTACGGCATGTAATGCCTTAAAGGAAAACATTATGAAAATGGTATACAGGTGGTACATGACCCCAGTCAAGCTGGCAAAAATCTATCATTTGCCCGATAACAAATGTTGGAAGTGTAAAGAGACTGAAGGTACTTTTTATCACCTTTGGTGGACATGCCCGAAGATTAAGGCCTTCTGGGAAATGATCTATAATGAAATGAAAAAGGTGCTTAAATGTACCTTTTCTAAAAAACCAGAGGCCTTCCTCTTGGGCATTGTCGGCCAATTGGTGACAAAGAAAGATAGAGCTTTTTTCATGTATGCCACAACAGCAGCAAGAATACTCATCGCAAAGTATTGGAAGACACAGGACCTACCCACTTTGGAAGAATGGCAGATGAAAGTGATGGACTACATGACATTGGCCGAGATGACAGGCAGAATCCGTGACCAACGAAAAGAGACGGTAGAAGAAGAATGGAGAAAATTTAAAAGTTATCTTAAGGACTACTATAAACTTAATGAATGTTAAAATGTCGTAGTTTCCAGAAACAAAGGGGTACAGGGACATAAGGTCAGAGTGTAAGAGAGGACTAAGATGATAGAGATTGGAAAGTAATAACTGGGAGTTGCTAGTTGAATTATGGACATTGGGATGCAGAGAGGGGGGGTATGGGGAAGTCCTAGAAAGGAGGTTTATGAAAATATGTTTGAAACTATACGTGTATGTTTGTCATTTTTAATGTTTGTCTGTTTTTCTTAAAAATGTTGTAAAACCAATAAAAATTTTATAAAAAAAAAAAAAATAGAATAGAATTAGCTTATTTTTTGCTGCTGCATCACATTATTTAGGGAAGCTTTTAACATTTAATAGACTATTGTATTTTAATATTCTTTTGGAAGCCGCCCAGAGTGGCTGAGGAAACCCAGCCAGATGGGCAGGGTATAAATAATAAATTATTATTATTTACTCGTGTTCAGCTTGTGGTCTACAAAGACCCCTAGATCCTTTTCACGTGCAAGCCAGGTGTCCACATCTTACATTTCTGCAGCTGGTTCTTCCTGCCTAAGGTAAAGGGACCCCTGACCGTTAGGTCCAGTCGTGACCGACTCTGGGGTTGCGGCGCTCATCTCGCTTTATTGGCCGAGGGAGCCAGCGTACAGCTTCCGGGTCATGTGGCCAGCAGGACTAAGCTGCTTCTGGCGAACCAGAGCAGCACACAGAAACACCATTTACCTTCCCGCCAGAGTGGTACCTATTTATCTACTTGCACTTTGACGTGCTTTTGAACTGCTAGGTTGGCAGGAGCAGGGACCGAGCAACGGGAGCTCACTCCGTCGCGGGGATTCGAACTGCACACCTTCTGATCGACAAGTCCTAGGCTCTGTGGTTTAACCCACAGCGCCACCTGTGAAGTCAATTGGAGAGGGCATGTGACATAAATGAATGAGAAGACGAGTCCTGCTGGATCAGGCCAAAGGGGGCCCATTTAGTGCAGACTCCTGTTCTCGCAGTGGCAGATTCCCTTAAGCAGGACCAGGCCCAAGAACAACTCTCCCCTTCTGTGGTTCGCAGCTGCTGGTGCTCAAAGGAAGCATTGCTACCTGTAGCCGTGAAGCCGCAAACTTTGTGCATGAAGGACCTGCCGTGCCCACGCAGCCGCCGCAAGCTCCCCTTCTGCAGCCGCCCTTACCTGGGTTGGGGGAAGGGTTGGCGTCTTCCCTCCGGAGATCGCTGCTGGCTGCCAGGGAGGGGTTGGAGCCCGCAGAGACCAGCCCCATGGGCTGGGCCATGACGATGGCGTGGTCCTCCCCTTTGTCGTCAAAGTTGCCCATCAGGGCCTTGCGGATGATGTCCTCCAGGCCCAGGTTGCTGGCGGGATCGGCAAAGGAATGACCTCGAGCACTGACCGGACCTGGGAGGAGGAAAGAGAGACGGGGAGGGAAGAAGAGGAGGAGGAGGAGGAGGGAGGCGGAGAGAGGAAGAGGCAGTTTTCAAGAGGGGCAGAGAAAGTGGGGAGAGGGAGAAAGAAGATGGTGAGTACAGTTGATGCAATGCTCCAAAGCAGGGGTCAGCAAACTTTTCCAGCAGGGGGCCAGTCCACTGTCCCTCAGACCTCGTGGGGGGCCGGACTATATTTTGGAAAAGAAAAAAAAAGAATGAATTCCTATGCCCCAGAAATAACCCAGAGATGCATTTTAAATAAAAGCACACATTCTAATCATGTGAAAACACCAGGCAGGCCCCACAAATAATCCAGAGATGCATTTTAAATTAAAGGACACATCTTATTCATGTAAAAACACGCTGATTCCTGGACCATCCGTGGGCCGGATTTAGAAGGCGACTGGGCCAGATCCGGCCCACGGACCTTAGGTTGCCTACCCATGCTCCAAAGCTTCAGTTTGCAAACTGTGAAGCAGCTGAAAAACGTACACCATACCAGCGACTGACAGTAGGAGCACTGTTTTGGTTGGGAAATCATTGAGGGTTGCAGCATGCAAGGCTGCTAATGTGTGCAATGAAAACGCAAGAGCAAAGGGATTTACACCGGTGCCGGACTGACAGACATCCCCCCATGAGACCTTGCACGATCACCTCACCAATTCCTCAGGAATTAAAGAGTTCCCCTGTCCCCCGGTGGGATCTACAGACCTAAGAGTGTTTCAGGACCTGTTTCCCGGTTGATGAAATGCAAGTGTCTTAGCAGGGGCTTGGACTCAATGACCTTTGGGAGTCCCAGCACTACAATTCCATGATTGTTGAGCTCACTGATGTGGAAAAGTTGTTGTTTTTTAAAAAGTGAATGTGGCTGCGATATGACAACCACATACAAAGTGACAGCAGCTACTTGTGTAGCTCCCTGCCCTTATTGTGGCAGGATCGTTGCTGCGTCTATTTAAGGTTCTAGACCTCATCGTTTCAATTTCTGAGGTTTCTCCCCACACGCAAACATTTCCTAAAATGCTGTGAAGGCAGCATCCAAACTCTCAGGTTACCACCGGCTCCATTGTGAGAGCAGCTTTGTTGCCCAACAGCAGCTCAAGACTGCGGTAAGGAAGAGAGACCCTCCTCTGTCCCACGACTCACTGGGTGCTTTCAGGGAAGGCTCACCTGAGGTAGTGACGGCGGGCAAGTTAAAGATTTCAGTCCCTGGCTGAGCGGCAGCTGTTGAAAAAGAGAGACACAAAACACACATCCCAGTTAGAATCAGCTCGGGCAAATTCAAACATGTCCTCATCCAAATGAGATTCTCTTCAGTTCCTCTGCCCTGATTTTTTAAAAACCGGGGATAAGGAAGCTTTTTGAACTCAAGGGCTGGGTTTCTTCTGGGACCACAGTGGGAAGGGGGCGGAGCCAGAGGCAAAAGTGGGCGGAGCGACAGTAGTGGCTTTTACCCTATCTCTGCACCAGGAGTGAGTATCAGCCCTACCCCAGCATAGCTGCAGCTGATGGGATTGGTAGTCCAAAATGTCTGGAGGGCACCGGGTTGAGGAGGAGTGGGTGGAATGACCCAGATGCCTCCAAATGCAAAGATGAGGCTGAAGGTCGATTGAATGGAGGAGGTGAGGACAGAACAGCAACTCACGCAGAGAGACAGACAGGGAGTCCCTTGCCCAGGAGAGCGCTTTGGGAGTAATCCTAGCAGCCATTAATGAAGGAATCAATCTATTTCATCAGGGCCAAACGAGGATATCTTGGACTGCACTCGGGAAACACACAGTGGCTGGGGAATGATTTCTGAGAAAAGGAAAAGGCAGGCGAAAGGAGATCCTTCGTTACCCATGTCATTGTCGCCTCCCCCGCAGGAGTTCAGCTTGCGGAAGATCTCTTGCTTCTTCGACATCACCATTGGCGAGGTGCTCTCCAGCTTGGTGAAGAACGAAGGCAGGTAGCTCATGCTCCCCGGAGAACGAGAGTCCGTCCTGCCGAGAATAAAGGGTTGAGAAGGGACGCAGAAAGAAAATGGGCGATACTTTAAAGAGAAAACACCTGCAGGCATACATTTGTTTCTCGCTATCTTGACACTCGCTACGTGAAAATCTGCTTATTTGAACATGGTGAATTAGCACCCAGAACCTTGCTATAGGAATGGTTGATTCAGATATCAGCCTTAAAGTTTGTCTACTTCCTTGCTTGTGTTTTGCTGGTTGATGGCTGCCGTTTCGGGCAGAAACAACAGTGGAAAGGCAGAAGGGAGAAATCACGCATTAGAAATTTCCCCAAAGGAAAGAAGGGAAGTCGCCAGTTTGTTCTGTGAACGCTCGCCTGACGAATGATTTCACAGAGATGGGCTGTGTTCCGATAGCAGGACCTGTACATCCGTTTTAACAGGCTTATTAGAGCTACATTTCTGCCAAACTCTTGCATCCGAAATTTCTATCAGGGCACCTTGGGCTCTGTGTGTGCCTGTCGATCTCAAGACCACAGGCAAGCAACTTAACTGACAGACACGAATGAGAAACTGCTGTGATGCCCGTCTTGTGTACCTCTGTTCCGAAGGCTCGGATCGCTGGGAGAGTAATATGAGGCTGTCTTGCTTCTCGTGAGCAGCCGGGGCCTGGGGGGGCGAGATCGGTTCGTATGACTCGGAGGAAACGTGGCTCCTCTCTGGGGACTTTCCAAGCCTAGAGAGATTGCGGGGCAAGAAACGTACAAAAGCATTTCAAATTATAAACACGCAGATATCCTCTCCTGGTCTCCCTGCCCCAAACTTTCGAGGACGGAGGCTGCCCCAAACTTTCGAGGACGGAGGCTGAGGTTAAACTGTATGAGCCAGTGAGAAGAGAGGCCACTTATATGCAGGGTCTTGTAAAAGGAGAGGGGTCAGACTGAACTCCACCCAAAGGCCTGGCGGAACAGCTCCATCTTGCAGGCCCTGTGGAAAGATGTCAAGTCCCGCAGGGCCCTGGTCTCTTGTGATAAGAGTGTTCCACCAGGCCGGGGCCATGGCCGAAAAGGCCCTGGCTCTGGTCGAGGCCAGTCTAACCTCCTTGAGGCCCGGGACCTCCAAGATGTTATTGTCTGTGGACATACCATATTATTTATTATTATTATATTATTATTATATTTACACTCCAGATTTCTTCCAAAGAGCTCAAGGCGGTGTGCATAGTTCTCCCCCTCTTTATTTTATCCTCACAACAACCCTGTGAGGGTGGTTAGCCTGAGAGTTAACCCAGGGAACTTCCTGAAGGCCGAGTGGGGACCAGAAGCCTCCTCCCTCTCGGGTCTTAAGTCTGACATTCTTGACCATGACACTACCCTGGCTCCCCAATCTAGTCCAGCATCTCGTTCCTTTTAAGGATCTAGCAAATGTTGGGAAACAGTTGAAATTAGCAATACTAAAAGCATTGTTTCATTTTAACAAACTGCTTGGAGGTTGTTGTCTTTTTACAATCAAGCAGTATGTAATTTTTATGTTTTCGCCATTTATCAAATAAATATTAGCAATATTACTTACCATTAGTATGGTTTATTATTATCATTAGTGTGTTATTTACTTTGTATGATTATTACCGTATTTTTCGCTCCATAAGACACACTTTTTTTCTCCTAAAAAGTAAGGGGAAATGTGTGTGTGTCTTATGGAGCGAATGCAGGCGGGAGGCTCTGCTCAGCTCTCTCTTTAAAGAGCCGTGCCGAGCGTGAGTGTGGCTCTTGCTGGCTTTTCCGCGAGAGGCGCTGCTCTGCACCCGCCTTGCTGTAAAGCAAGCATAGCACCTGTCCTGGTGTCTCCTCCTCTTTTACAGCGAGGCGGGAGGAGGGATGTGCAAGCAAAGTAACAGCTGCACAAAGTGGGACAGAAGCCACGTAAGCGGCTCTCGCTTTGCTTGCTTTAAAGCAAGAAAAGCGAGAGCCGCTTACATGCTCTGCGCAGAATATTTTTTTTCTTGCTTTCCCCCTCTAAAAACTAGGTGCGTCTTATGGAGCGAAGAAATACGGCAGGTGTGTCTTATGGAGCGAAAAAATACGGCAGGTGTGTCTTATGGAGCGAAAAATATGGCAGTTATTTTTCTAGGCTGTCCTTCATCCAGTGATCACCAGGTGATACACGACAATGTAAGTCAGGGCATGTTAAACAGAAGAGACCAGTAGTTGGTGTTTAGAACTCCAGCTATCATATGCAGCCTCCACCTCAGTTCTCAGGGCTCTTAGCAAACTGAGGAGCAGCAAAGTCAATGACGAGCCAAGTCAGTGACAAGCTTCAAAGCCAGTTCCGAGCGAGTGGGTGAGAGAGAACGAGCCCCCTTCTCAATGCGGCACAGCCTTCTAACACAAGACCACACAGCAAAAAAGGTGCAAAGTCCCATGAATCGTTACCTTCCCCTGCTTTTCTCCGAGAGGTTTTCGGGGGACACTCGCGACCCGGGGCGCTGGTGGGGCGCAGACTGGATCTGCACCTCAGGGCTGTAGCGGTTTGAGGCCTTCACCCGGTTCGTGGTGGCGATGGAAGTTGGGGCGGAGGTCTGGAATGTGCTAGTGGGAGTCTGTAGGGATGGCTGCGTAGTAGGTTGGTTGCGGGCAAAATCCTGGGTGATGATTTGCTGCGGGGGAAACGGAAAAGACAAAATGAATTATCAGCAAATAATTTTGCAAAACCAAACCAGCACCCAAGGCATGAAGCATGTGTGATTGATTTGCAGACTGCTGTCAAGGGGAGAAACCTTTAATCATTTTTGTTGTGAATTGTGTAAAAGCAGCGTGTTTTAGAAATTACAGTGGTGTCGCAAGACGGAACACTCGCTAGACAAAAGAGTTTTCCGTTTTGGAGGTGCTTCGCAAAACAAATCTCCTATGGGCTTGCTTCACAAGACGACAATGTCTTGCGAGTTCCTGCTGGTTTTTTTTGCCCCCCCCCCCTTTTCTAAGCCGCTTATCAGCTGATCCGATAAGCCGCTAAAAGTCGCTAATAGCGCTAATCCGTCAATGGGCTTGCTTCGCAAGACAAAAAAACCGCTAGACGAAGAGAATCACAGAATGGATTCTTTTCGTCTTGCGAGGCACCACTGTACAAGATTAAGGATGCCCAAAATTTTTTCTGCAAAATAAAGCAACTAGCCAGTGTAGACTCAATGTTTATTTGGCTTTGGGGATAAGGAATTTTGCAGAGAATCCCATTTTTTAATTATTATTATTATTATTATTATTATTATTATTATTATTATTATTATAGTCTCACCTCCAAAAACACTTCAACAGGTTTGCAAAAGATTATATGATCAAGAGTGCTGGTAGTGGCGCATGCCTACCCTTCTCAATTACACCCCACAAACCAACTCAGTTCTTGCCCTGATGATGACCAGCAGTTGCTTAGGAAACTGCCTTGATGATCCACCGAGCTCGGCATTCGTCCTGGGAGAAGCTCTCCAGCATTTCGGGAAGGCTGGCTTTCCAAGTCCTACCCAGAGGTGCTGGGGATCAAACCTGGAACCCTCTGCAAGCAAAGTGTGTGCTCCAGCCCTTCCCGTGAAACTAAACCAAGCTTCCAGTCCTCATGGGTCTCAATAGAAAGCTGATTTAAAGCAGGAAGCCGCCTTATACTGAGTCAGACCAGTGGGCCCATTTAGCTAAGTATTCCCAGTACTGACTGGCAGCAGCTCTCCAGTGAGGGTTTCAGGCAGCAGTTTTCTCCAGCCCCTACCTAGAGATGGGGAGGACTGGAACTGGGACGTTCTGCAATCAAAGCAGGGGCTCTACCAGTGAACTACAGCCTCCAGCTCACTATTCCACCCTTGTCTCCATCAAACTATATAACGTCGAGTGAAGAATTCTCTCTGTGCTGCAGATAACCTAAGCGGGGTGCCAGTTTGCTAGTGGGCCAAGTTCAAGGTGCTGCTATTAGTCGCTAAAGCCCTTTGCAACTGGGGACCAGTTTCCCTACAAGATGACATCTACACCCACTCAACCGCTTTGATCAGCAGGTCAAGACTACATAATACCCATTCTGCAATTGTAAGAAATCAGTATTTTAGCATGGCAGCGCCTACACTTTGGAACTCCCTGCCTACTGAAATTATGCAGGTGCCATCACTATACCCTTCCTGCTGAATATTTTTTGCTTAGACAAGCCTATCCAGATGATTTGAAAGCTGGAGTGCATTTTAATTTTAGTCAGTTGTTACTTTTTGAAAGTCTTGAATTACGACTGTTAGTTTTTCTTATGGGTCATTTTTGTTTTATCCTTTATTGTACACCTCTTTGAAGGTTTGTTTGTTTGTTTGTTTTTTCAATCAAGTGCCGTACAGATTTGATGAACTGGAACTAGAAATGGACCGTATTAGACAATACAAGTATAAAGGCAACCATGCGAGTTCCTATAAGCAGCGGTGAGAATCGGGGGGTAAACCTCAAATCAGGCACCCCCAAACTCAGCCCCCCAGCTGTTTTGGGGCTGCAGTTCCCATCATCCCTGACCACTGGTCCTGTTAGCTAGGGGTGATGGGAGTTGTAGTCCCAAAACATCTGGAGGGCCAAGTTTGGAGATGCCTGCCTCAGATGAAAGCATCAGGGAAGTTTCCAAAAGAGGTGCTCAAGTATGCAAACCTACACAGATGTGATCGGCCAGGGTGATCAGGCGGTGTGTTCGTGGCACGGGCCCCATCCCTTCCCCCTGCGCAGGTGGCGGAGGTGGTTGCTGCTGTTGCTGCTGCTGTTGCTGTGGCGATGGAGAATCTTGCTGCTGCCTGTAGGAGTGGATGGACCCCTCATACTGACGGCTGCAGTCTCCTAGTTAGAAAAGAAGAAGAGATTCACAACGCAATAAGGTGGGGAGCCTGTGGTCCTCTATAGGGCTTCTCGGCCTCCACATCCCATCAGCCCTGACTTAGGTAACCGGGAGAGGAACTCATTTGCACTCAGAAAAGATCACTCCTAAAATCAGCAGAACGTCCCAATGGCGCTCGGTGGGACTTGATGAGAAACGCTTCAGCTACAGGGTTGCAAGTTTCTCTTTCTGCACTGCAAAAAGAGATACGCAACTCTTAATTGCGAATTACTTGCAAGCTTGTTCCGCCTAGACACATGTACGCATTTTGGCCTGCGACTCTATTCAATTTTAAGATTCGTCATTTGTTGTTTGTGACCTACGACTCTGAATAAATGAATAAAAAAAAAGTCTGCACCCAATTCGCCCTCCCTGCGCGAAGATGCAAGTCAAGAGGCTGCCCCAATCCGGCGCAGTGAGAACTTACGTTCTGCCTGGCTCATTTTGGGGGCTTCCTGTTGATAAGGCAGCATCTTTTCCTGGGGAGGGACCGGCGAGTTTGCGGGGCTGATCACCTCGATGGCGTCTCGGGGGGGCTCGTAGCGGTGGGAGGAGGAAACTACATGGATCGAGGAAGAGAGAGAGACAGAGGTCATTCGTAAGGCCCAACCCTGACCTGCCTCTGGTAGTGTTAGGTCTGCTGGTGTAGAAGTGTGATTCACGCTTTGGATGAGAAATGGCTGACTTTGTTTCCCAGGAAAACCCGTATAAATAGGGGTGCAGGTGGGTATCCTGCCTTTGGGGGAGACACTATAGGCCCCTTCCCCATTTTAAATATTTTAGAGAGGAGTCCTGTTTTCTGTCTGAGTTTTAGGTTATGTGTGCAGGTGTTTCGTCTGTTGTTGACAGAGAGAAGAGTTGAGCACCCACTTGTTTTAATTCTGTGAAATGGGTATTTTGTGGTGCTTTAGACCGTTCCTTAGATTTCCATAGGTGTCCTCAGCCCCCCAACCCCCAAAACAGCTTGGGGATCCCCGATTAACCTTTTCATCCATCCGTGTTTGAAAGCCTTTCTTCTCAAAGGGGTTTACAAAGTACATTTTGCTGAACCCCTTTCAGGACAGTTTCGTTTAACATCTGATGGGAGGGTGTTTCCACAAGACGGGCGCCACTACCAAGAAGGCCCTATGCCTAGTTCCTTGTAATCTCGCTTCTGACAGCGAGGGAACCACCAGAAGGCCCTTGGAGCTGGGTCTCAGTGTCTGGGATGAGCGATGGGGGTGGAGACGCTCCTTCAGGGATACTGGGCTGAGGCCGTTTAGAGCTTTAAAGGTCAGCACCGACACTCTGAATTGTGCTTGGAAACGTGCTGGGAGCCAACATAATTCCTTTAGGACCAGTTATATGGCCCTGGTGGCTGCTCCCAGTCACCAGGCTAGCAGCTGCGTTCTGGATTAGTTGTAGTTTCCAAGCCACCTTCAAAGGTAGCCCCAAGTAGAGCGCGCATTGGAGTAGTCGAAGAGGGGAACTGCTACCCTGAATAATACTTTGTAAAGAGGAGGGGGAGTTGGGGATGGGTTTGAGGGCCATAAAAGTTTGAGAACCACTTGTCCCGGCTAAAAAGTGGCTGCTGTTTCTTTAATGCTAAAAGAACTAAGTCAGCATAAGTCAGCGGCCTACAATGACTCCTGCAACCTTTCACCAAATTGTACCTGTATATACAGAGTGGTCAATGTTAGTGTTTGGTGTGGGCTGGTTGGTTGGATGGTAGAAAGCTGGTTGCGTTTGGTGTGTGTAAAAGCTGTTGGTTGTGGTTGGAAAAGAAGACTTTTTAAGAATAAAAGCAGCAATACTCTGCAAGAATACTCTTTCTCAAAGACACTTTTGTGCCAACTAAGGTCTGAGCACTAGGCAAAGGAGGTCAGAACCTTTTCTTTTTCAAACACTGATACTACTGCCCTGCACCTAAATGGGCCAAACCTATAGCCAGGCTAAGGAGGCCAAAGGAAACTCAGAGGACGTACGGCTGCTGGAGGAATCTGAGCTCTGGGAGCCGCGATCGCGGGCGTCCTTGTCGGAGGCGATCTGTCGTGTGATGATCACGTCGATGAAGTTGGCCGCCGTGATGGTGGTCTTGCCACGCGTCCGAAGCTCCTCCTCATACTTGGATATGGAAGGCGGGCCCTTGTCCTTCCCGGCGTCCGAGTAGATGGACGAGGAAGGCTGGGATTTCCCCGAGGAGGAGTAGCTCGACGAGGACGAGGGGTACAGGCCCGGGGGCCCCCTCTTCTCTGCCTCCATCGCCTTCTGCTCCATCTGCTGCTGCTGCTGTTGCTCGCTCACGACCGATCTGCGCCCCGGGTTCTCCTCGATGCGGCCCCCGTCGTGCTTGCCGCCCTCTTTGGACTTGGCCACCTCCATCTGGGGAGCGGAAGCGGCAGCATCCACGAGAGCGGCCAGAGCGTCAGCGGCCGTGTTGTAGCGGGAGGTGGGCAAGGCCTGGGTGATGGTGGGAGTGCCAGGGGGGATCTGCCTGTTGGTCGGAACAAAAAGAGGGTGGTAACACCTTAGGACATTTTTAAAATTTTTGAATGTTGATGACATTGAATTGAATTCAAGGGGCCCTAGCAACAAGGTAAAAAGTATAAGGGGATTAACAAATGGACAAACTAATAGATCATGAATTTGCTGAACTAAATTCAAAAGGGATACAAAAACGGGAGATGTGAGGAAGTCAGGAAAATAAGTTAATTTAAAGTGGAAAGATTAAGAAAGAGAGAATTTTGTTTTTCTTTTATATGTGTTTTTTTTCTTCTTTTTGTGCTTAATGTCTGTAATTTTGTCTTTTGTATTTTTGTGCTTTTGTATTTTTCTATTTGTCATGTATGTGTCTTTTGTGCTCTCGAAACTTTTTTATTGATAAAATCTAATAAAATATTATAAAAATAAATAAAAAACACTTTAGGACATTTTGAGTTATACGGCAAGGGGGGTGCTATCGTCAGCTGTTGGCACAGACCCATAGGGCTGCGTCCAGCTAAGTTCCACCAACTTAAAGGTAAAGGTAAAGGGACCCCTGACCATTAGGTCCAGTCGTGACTGACTCTGGGGTTGCGGTGCTCATCTCGCTTTATTGGCCGAGGGAGCCGGCGTACAGCTTCCGGGCCGTGTGGCCAGCAGGACTAAGCCGCTTCTGGAGAACCAGAGCAGCGCACGGAAACGCCGCAGGGATTCAAACCGCCGACCTTCTGATCAGCAAGTCCTAGGCTCTGTGGTTTAACCCACAGCGCCACCCGCATCCCTCTCCACCAACTTAGCCGTATGCATTTGTAGTGGTCATGTAGGATTGCTATGAGGAATTATGAAAAATGAAGCAAGCCATTGTGTCAGCGGGGAAAGCATCGCTTTGACTGGGTTTGAGTCATTGACATGATTTCTGATCAATCCCACAAGCCTCTGCATCTCTGTCCCTTTTTCTCTATGCCTGACAGTCATGTACAGACCAGTTGCTTCACCAGGCACCCTGGGTACATAAAAATAAAGAGATAGCTTTGAAGGAGGTAGCTTTGATGTAGCTTTTGTTAATCTTTAGGTAGATCTTAGGGCCAGGAACAGAGTTCACATGGAGGTGGTAAAATGCCTGTCTTTCCTTTTATGACCTCCGGGGTTTGCTAAATGCATTCCTCCTTGGTTCCTGTTTGCTTAGCCTCAACATGTATGCATGCTCAAATAGGAAATAGATCTTTGTAGTTAAGAGGCTTCCTCTGATCTGACTTTGTCCCCACGTGGGGATTTCTTGAAATGCTCAGAGGAAATCTGATTGGTTCTTACAAATGCTGTGTTAAAGTTCTTTTGTGAATAAAAACGGCCTGGGCCAGGGAGTGGCAAGCGCACTTTCTCCCAAAGGTCTTGCTGGTGAAGCCTCGTGTCTTTTGTGTTAATCAGGGTCCAGTCCTTCCTTTGCCTTCAGAAAGCAACATCCATTCATTACAGCGGGCTGACTCTGAGCCCAACTACTGCTGGGTGCAACTCACTGAGTTGGAAGGGACCCTAGAGGCCATCCAATCTGACCCCCTGCTTCAGTAAAGGTAAGTCTTGCAACTCCCTGCCCCCCTCGAGAGATTCTTCCTCTCCAGCCTCTGCTTCAAAGATCTCCTGCGGAGGAGAGTCTGCTGGGTGTTCCACGGCTGAAAAGCTCTTCCCGTCAGAAATCTTTTCCTAACATTTCAATAGAATCTTATCCCCTCCAATTCTGAGGGACAGGGAACAGGTTCTCTCAGTCTTCCTCCTGGCAGCCCTTTGAAAGATTTGAAAGGCGGCTGGTCTTCTCCTGCAGCCATTCCTTACAATAACGCCGTCTCCAAGCTCTATCAGCCATAAGGAATTAACAAACTTTTTTACAAGCATTGAGCAACTTGGGCTTTGAGGACAGCTGTATCCCTTTAAGACAGTGTTTCCCAAACTTCAGTCTCTAGCTGCTTTTGGACTACAATTCCCATCATCCCTGACCACTGGTGCTGCTAGCTAGGGATGATGGGAGTTGTAGTCCCAAAACAGCTGGAGACCCAACTTTGGGGAACTGCTTTAAGAGAAGACTGAGTGCATCCCTGTTTGCACAGAGCAACCGTCCTGCCTCAGGAGTGCCTGATGCAACTTTGCTTAAACCACGGGTAGTGTCAGTCACGGGCAAACAGGATCCCGGCTGCACAAAAGAATTAAAACGAACGTACATGATGCGCAGCTGTGCGGAGGGGTCCAGTGGGGTGATGACACTCGTCCCGTTTGAGCCCTGGAAGATGCTCGGCCGCTGCTGCATGACGTTCTCCTGGCTGCGGACTGACGGGGATGGCGAGCGGACGTAGCCGTGGCTTCCTGGCCTTCCTGGCTGCTCAGCACCTGAAGAATATAATAAATATTAGGAATGAAGCAACGTCCCACCCGGCAGTAGAGGAAAAGAACCAGGAGGTTTGAAGAGTCTGAGTCTGAGTCACTGCTTCTAGAGCCACATCCACACTGTACTTTGAAGCACTGCGGTACCACTTTTGTGGCTTCTCCCAAAGGATTCTGGGAGCTGTACAGTGGTACCTTGGTTCCCAAACGTCGAAAACCCAGAAGTGTGTGTTCCGGTTTCCAAACCTTTTTCGGAAGCCCGATGTCTAATGTGACTGCCGGTTATTGTTTCCGGGGCGCCTGTACCAATCAGAAGCCCTAGCTAAAGCTTTCTTTAAACCACCTGCCTCGTAGTGACAGAGGAACTCCCTCCCACTAGAAAATTAAAGATTACACACACACAAATTTGCTTTAGGCTCTGAGGTATCAAAAAGGAGGGGGCAGCAGCAGCTGGAGAAGTCATTCTGGGCACTCACCTGGGCGCAGGTAGAGCTCGCTGGGAACGGCTGCTATCCGCTCCCTCTCTCTCTCTCGCTCCCTTTCACGCTCACGCTCCCTCTCACGCTCCCGTTCCCGCTCCTTTTCCCTCTCGCGCTCCCTCTCCCTCTCAGCGTTGGCTGCGGCAGAGGCTGCCAGATGCGAAGGGTGCCCTGGTGAGGAGGAAAAAGAAAAAATGTGGGTTTTGAGGGGTGGGTGGGGAAACAAGACAAGAGGGTCCGTTTGCGTAACAAGGCCAGGCGACACAACGCAGCCCGCAGGGGTTTCGCTGCCGTCATGGCTCCCCACAAGGAATCCTGGGAATTGTAGTTTGGAGAGGGTGTCAGAGTCCGCAAGAAATTCTTAAGTCCTCCTGACATCTAGGGTTCCCCTTGCCCCTCATGTTCCTACTGCTAGAAAAAAGCCTAACAGGGCGGGGGGGGGGGGGAAGGGATGCCATCTGATAAAAGCTGGCAGAAGTCAGTGGAAAGAGCATGTGGATTTATCTAGAAAAGACACTCCTGGTTTGAAGCTCCCCTAAGAATGCCAAAAGCAGCGAGAGACCCTAAGGGCCAACTCATCCAGCCCCCTGCAATGCAGGAACCTCAGAGGGATTTTTGTCAGACTCTCTGCAGTGGGAGAGAGTTAAAAGCTGTGCCGCCAATAATCCTGTTAATATAAACCGCTTTGAGGCTTGCTTTAGGCCTTTTAGAAAACAACAAAGCAGCATATACATTTTATGAAATAAGCAAATGCAGTGGAACCTCGTTTTTCGAGCATCTCGGAAGCCAAACGATTCGGAACCCAAACGCCAAAAACCCGGAAGTAATTGCTTCCGTTTTCGAACGTGCCTCAGAAGTCGAATGGCTTCCGAGGTGTGTTTTTCACTTTTCCCCCATTGGCTCTGCAGCCGGCCCATTGACCCTCGGTTTTGGAAGTCGAACGGTCTTCTGGAACGGATTACGTTCGAAAACCGAGGTTCCGCTGTAATAGTAAATAGTTACGTGACATGCTAAAAAAAGCCCCAAACCTTGTATGTTAAGTGTAATCGCACCATTAGCTTCACAGCTGGTTGGTGGCCCTTAAGGCAGTGTGGGAAGAGGATGGATGGCCTGGAAGCATCCACCAAAGCAGGGAGGGGGGCACTGGCACAGAAGACATCAAAGGCGGGTGCTGCCGCTAGGTTTTGCATACCCCCCCAAAAAAAGATTGAGAATCTGACTGATGACGCTGGGTGTGGCAACAGCTTGCCTGGAACTCTGGGGTGGTGGTAGTGGCCAAAGGGCGACAGAGGCCATGGGTTGCCTTCCCCACCAGGGCAGAAGGGTTGGCGGCCCACTGTTGTTTTGGGGGAGGGGGGGTGCCCCCTGCTCTCCCCACCTAGTGGGGAGGCAGCTCTCACCTGGAGACATGGAAGGAGGGTTGTAAGGCCTGGTGGGGAACGCTAGCTGAGTCCCAGGGATGTAGGTGATCCTGTCCATCGGGGGGGTGCTGGGCCCTCCGGGGTGGGGCACCAAGATGGTGGGTGCCATGGTGTTCAGGTCAATGATCCCTAATTAAAAAGGGGGGAGACATAATGGAGATATGCACAAGATCACTCAGGCCAGCAGTCTTCGAGCCGTTTTCGACCAGGGGACCCACCTTTAACCCAAATATGCATTTTGGGGACCCATTTGTTAATTTTCAAAAAGCATTTATTTGTAGGATGGGGCTGCCGCTGCTGCGTCAATCAGGCCGTGACCCATCAGTTGAAGAACAAGGACTCTGACCACATAAATACTACCGATACCATGTTAAACAGTCATGGCTCCCCCCGCAAAGAATTCTGGGAGCCATGGTTTATTAAGGGTACCAAGAGTTGCTAGGAGATCCCGATTCCCCCCTCGCAGAGCTACAATTCCCAGAGTTCCCTGTGGGGAGGGGCTGGCCGTTAAACCACTCCCACTCTCGCCCCTGACGTCACACAGAACCCAAGGTGTAGGGCAGGTGGGTGTGGCTTGCCCCAAACAGCCTCACAGAGGTCAAATGGCGAGGCGGATTTGGCCCAAAGGCTGAAGTCTCCCAACCACCCTGCTTTAAAACCTCTGTTTTTAAAGAATGGGTGCACCGAACCCATTTACCACCACATCTCCACTGATACCGGACCCCTCAACCTGCTTAAAAACAAACAAACAAGCCTTATGTTCTAAACCTGGGAAGGCTGGGAAAGGGGCGAGGCGTGCGAGAGGTTGCCACCGGTTATCCTCCCCGGAGGAAGCAGACTCACCTCTGGCTCCCGCGTAGGGGAGGGCCAAGGTCTGCTCCCGGGGAGAGAGCCCCCTGGTCAGGTCAGGCCGCAGGTTGACTTGCATCTGCTGGGAGGTGATGTAGTCATTGAGAATGGTCTGCCGCGTGTTCTCCATGGCATAGAGCTGGTACTGGCTCGGGTAGCCTGGGGTGGGCGAAAGTTGTCTCTGGAACATGTAGGCAGTGGCTGGGCAGGCAGAGAAGGGAGAAAGGGATCGTTTTAAAAAAGGGAAGGTCTGAGTCTGCATTGCAGGGCCCCGCAGGTTCAGATCCCAACGCGGGCCGGTTGCCATTGACCAGCCTTGCCTGCCTCCCAGGGTTGTTGTGAAGATAATAATTAGATGGGGGAGCTGGGCCGGGGGGCAGAGGGAACCATCTGCACCACTTTCTGGAGGAAAAAGGCAGGATCTGCCCATCCACAGCACTGAGCTGCCAGCTTCAAATATGAGAAATGGACGCGTAATAAATTGCTGCCAGGGAACACCACAGTGAAGGTAAGGTAAAGGTAAAGGGACCCCTGACCATTAGGTCCAGTCGTGACCGACTCTGGGGTTGCGGCGCTCATCTCGCTTTATTGGCCGAGGGAGCCGGCATTTGTCCGCAGACAGCTTCCGGGTCATGTGGCCAGCATGACTAAGCCGCTTCTGGCAAACCAGAGCAGCGCACGGAAACGCCGTTTACCTTCCTGCCAGAGTGGTACCTATTTATCTACTTGCACTCTGATGTGCTTTCGAACTGCTAGGTGGACAGGAGCAGGGACCGAGCAACGGGAGCTCACCCCCGCAAGGGGATTCGAACCGCCGACCTTCTGATCGACCTTCTGAGCGGTTTAACCCACAGCGCCACCCACGTCCGTACAGTGAAGGTAGGATGCCGCAATGAACAATAAAACAAAACAGGAACAGTGTCTCCGGGATAAGTCAACTGTTTCAAGGACGAATCTTCATCAGCGAATAAATTCCAAATGAATTGTCCATTCAGGTACATATAATGATTATAGACCAGAGCTCACTAACTGTGTATCTGAAGAAGTGTGCATGCACACGAAAGCTTATACCAGAGCAAACTTAGTTGGTCTATAAGGTGTTACGGGAAAATTTTTTATTTTTATTTCGACTGCAGCAGACCAACATGGCTACTTACCTGAATCTAACACTGTTCTGTTCTGTTCCTGTTTTGTTTGCTGTTCATTGCTGCATTCTACACCTTGGAGCATCACTGCAATGTTGGACATTATCTATTGAAAGACATCCTAACTTCGTCGTGGGGTTCCCTGGCAGCAATTCATTACGCTTACCATTTCTTGTTTATGGACTTATACATACATTATTTGTGAATGCTTAAGATTTGTAAATTCTGGATTATGATCTAACTAATTATATTATTAGCCATGTGTTGCGGTTGGATTTGAGCAGATTTTTCTGTATTGCAACACAGGGGGTTTGTCTCTGTTACAGCTTCAAATATGAATCACCTGGTGTCACTCGATGTCAGGTGACTGTGACCTGACTCACTTGTCAAAAGGGGTTGGGGAGGGTGGGCCGGATTGGGACCTGGCCTTTGACCTGAAAGGAAAGCTCTTGAACCATTGCCTTAAAGGCCAAGCAGATGCAAGAGATGGATGTGAAATTTGGGGTGAACCAATGCAAAAATCCTGAGAATCCATGTGGATCCATGCTTTGTAATCACGTTTTTGCGTCATTGCGGCCCCACGCAACAGTGGGTGCGTCATTTGTTTGGTGCAGGCTGTAGCCATGGACATGCTATGTGATCTGATGGTGAATTTGGGGTGACCCAATGCAAAAATCCTGAGGCTCCATGGGCTTTTACCTCCCCCTTCCAAGGCAGCCTCCTGTATCTCTAACGTCCCTTATCTCCCTCCCGATCGCTTACCAATCAGCTGCTTTCTTTCAACACTCCCTTCCCTCTTGTTTGCCTTAGTGTCTTTTCCTTAGCTGGAGCAGTTTTTTGCTCCTCCTTTTCTTCTAATTTCTCTCCTCATTGCTTTAGTCTTTCTGTCTCCTCTCCTTGCAAGTTCGCTGTCTTTACCTCCCCCCTCCCAGGCAGCCACCTTTATTGCTAGCATCCCTTATCTCCCTCCCCGATCGCTTGCCGATCAGGGGCTTTGTTTAAACACCCATTTCCATCATTTTATTTTTTTTTTAAAAAAGCACAATCTGCTTTTTGCCCCTGGGCAATTCAGCTCCAGGGACCACGCATTTGCTCCAAAAGACGCAGAGACATTTCCCCTTACTTTTTAGGAAGAAAAAAGTGTGTCTTATGGAGCGAAAAATACGGTAGATTGATATAATGAAGACAGAAAAAGGAAATCAATAAGTAGCTCAAAAAGGACCGGACGTACTGGGATCCAGCGCCCTGTGGAACTGCATGGCTGGGTCCAAGTGTGATGGGAGGTGGCTCCTGTAGACCTCCGGAGTAGCCCCTCGGTGGTGGGGGTCGAAGGGGCTGTGAGATACGACGGGATCCACCCCGGGGACGGGGGATTTCGCCGGGATGCTCTCCCTCTGCGTTGGCGTCAGGGTGGACTTCCTCTCGTGGTTGGAGGACTTCCCTGAAGAGGGGCCAGGTGCAAATGAAAAGCCAGAGTTAGGAACAGTGCCAAGAATGAAATATTTCAAAATGTAGGTGTTTTGGACCCAAGGAACACATGTGCGAGCGCTTTCCACAGAGTCGGATCTGACTTAAGTGTTCTCTACACTGACTGGCAGCTGCAGCTCTTCCCCTAAAAATAAAGTGAGATCCCAGTCTTCACAGTTCCGAATGAAGGGCTGGCTTAAATAGGAGCACCAGATCAGATCACTGGGCCATTCAGCTCAGGACTGCCCACACTGACCAGCAGCAAAGGCTCGCCCTGCTGAGGAATGAACCTGGGACCTTCAGCATGAAGAACAGATGCTCTACCACGAGCAGTAGCCATTGGCCACCAAGTTGGATGACTTTATAAGAGGAGGAGATAAATTCATGGTGGGGAATTGTCAAGGACCGGTTGGATGCAGAAGAACGGTGGGAAGGCACATAAACTGGTGGAGGGGGAGTGGTCCCTGTTGCTGCAGCTGCTCCAGAGAGCAGAAACCTGGGAATAGCTGCCTAAACCAGGCATAGGCAAACTTGACCCTCTAAATGTTTTGGGACTACAATTCCCATCATCCCTGACCGCTGGGCTTGTTAGCTAGGGATGATGGGAGTTGTAGTCCCAAAGCACCTGGAGGGCCGAGTGTGCCCTAGATTGGTGGGCTCCAGTACCCAGACCTGCAGAAGCAGCTGTGCTAACTTTGACTATTGGCCGGCACGTTCCTTTGGCTGGAGAGTGCCCTAATGGTCAGTTGCTCCCCCCGATCCCCGGCTGCAGTTTAGGCTTCAAATCCCACCAGCCCTCGGGCCGAGGGAAACTCACCTTCCGACACCCTGTTCATCATGGGGGAACTCCTGGACATGCTCTGGTAGCTCACGGGCGTCCTCCTGGCGTTGGCGTCCTCGTAGATCCCGGGGCTCACTTGCGACTTGGGGGCCTCATGGAGGGTCGAGCGGAGGACCGAGGTCCCGGAGCTGACCACCGTGTGGCGCTGGCGGACCTCCCCGGAGGACTTGGCCTCCTCGTACTTCCCTCGCTCCGCCGCCTTCACGGTCTCCGTCACCAGCTCCAGCGGAGGCATCCCGCGAGGGAGTTTGCTCGGGCCGGTGATCAAGGACTTGACGTTGTGCTTGATGGCCGACTGGCCGGAGCCGCTCTCGTATTTGATGGGCGTCCCCTAGAAGAGGGAAGAGGACGGGGGGCCACAGCGTCAGCTAGGCCTCGGTGGGTCCACAGCTATGGGAAGTCACCTCAGAAACCCCACAGACGCACACGTTTCCCCCCACCTTAATTCTTTTCCATACAAGTCTTTTAAAAGGTAAAGGGACCCCTGACCATTAGGTCCAGTCGTGACCAACTCTGGGGTTGCAGCGCTCATCTCGGTTTATTGGCCGAGGGAGCCGGCGTACAGCTTCCGGGTCATGTGGCTAGCATGACTAAGCCGCTTCTGGCGAATCAGAGCAGCGCATGGAAACGCCGTTTACCTTCCTGCCGGAGCGGTACCTATTTATCTACTTGCACTTTGACGTGCTTTTGAACTGCTAGGTTGGCAGGAGCAGGGACCGAGAAATGGGCGCTCACCCCGTCATGGGGATTCAAACCGCCGACCTTCTGATCGGCAAGTCCTAGGCTCTGTGGTTTAACCCACAGCGCCACCCGCGTCCCTACAAGTCTTTTACCGTTTCTTTATTTCTGTTGCCATTATGAAGCGAGATACACAAAACAAAATACACCCCCCAGTTAGAGCTGGACCTCAGGGTCCAGGCTGAACGATGGGGGTGGAGATGCTCCTTCAGGTATACAGGACTGAGGCCATTTAGGGCAAGTAATGAAATAATGATCTAAACCAGGTACGGAGAAGCTTTGCCCCTCCAGATGTTTCTGAACTACAACTCCCATCACCCTGTGCCTGCTGGGGCTGATGGGAGTTGTAGTTCTTCGGTGTTTTGGGCCGGCCCTCGGCTTGCGGTGAGAAAATGCACCCTCTTCCTTTCTTTTTCAGAGTGGATACGCCCAGCTGCTCCGGTGGGCTTTGACACCTGCCTACCTGAGATATGGAGCCGTCAATCATCGGCCGGGAGCCCTGGACGATCTCGGGGGTCTTGCGGCTCTCTTGGCTCAGCAGGTCCTGCCTGGGGATCTCATGGATGGAGCGCCCCATCTCCTTGATGGTGGTGACCCCATCGTAGGGCTTCCCCTTGGTGATGGCGCCTTCGAAGCTCCGCAGGGCAGGGGACTCCCTCTTGATCTTTGGGTACTTGAGGCCTTCCTCGTAGCCCTCGGCCGCGGCCCTCGGGGTGCCTTTTGTGGGGGAAAGCAGGGAGAGGGACGGATGCTTCAGAAGAGCTCACACAACCAAACAGCTGAACGTTGGCAGGAGAAAATGCTGTTTTGCTCCCGCAAATGCCTCTTGACTGCTCGTCCCTCCAGAAAGATCTCTTTCCATGAGCCACAGCTCCAATCCATTTTTAATGAAAGTATTAAACATGGGTTGTTTGTTTTTTAAGTGTTTAATGTCACTTCTTGCAACTGAATCAGCCGCCTGGCCTTGGGCTTGCAAGGTGTGATATGATGCGAGGTTGGCTCAGCTGTTCTGACATCTGGCCTTCTGAGCCTTGGGGGAAACGCGCTGAATTCTGAAGCCCCTTGGCTACTTGGGGGGCTAAATGAAAGGGGCCGAAACGTAGTTATGCCATGGCCATTGCGAAAGATACTTCACAGTATTTAGCCTGGACGTTGATTTAGCAGGAAAACTAAGGTAAAGGGACCGCTGACCGTTAGGTCCAGTCGTGGCCGATTCTGGGGCTGCGGCGCTCATCTCGCTTTATTGGCCAAGGGAGCCGACATACAGCTTCCGGGTCATGTGGCCAGCATGACGAAGCCGCTTCTGACGAACCAGAGTAGCGCACGGAAACGCTGTTTTCCTTCCCGCCAGAGCGGTACCTATTTATCTACTTGCACTTTGACGTGCTTTTGAACTGCTAGGTGGGCAGGAGCAGGGACTGAGCAACGGGAGCTCACCCTGTCACGGGGATTTGAACTGCCGACCTTCTGATCGGCAAGTCCTAGGCTCTGTGGTTTAACCCACAGTGCCACCCACGTCCAGCAGGAAAACTAGCCCTTGATAAATACACGTTTCTGATCCACTTTATTTACTACCCACTGTTTATTTACCATCTAGGTATGCTGTCATATTGCCTCTTTTCTACAAGTTTCTTTTAATTATATCTCTATCTATGTCAAAAGGTGTATACTGTATATAAATATAAATATAAATCTCTTGTCTACTGTCTTTATACCTGACCAGGCTCAATTGGTGCTCTTTCTTTTGAATGGTTGGAATACTTCCTTAGTCTTGTCTGTTATACATTTAATAATCATCATATTTATTATCATAAAAAGACTCACAATTCATAGAATTGGAAAGGACCTTGAGGGTCATCTAGTCTAGGAATCTTTTGCCCAACGTGGGGCTCCAACCCACAACCCTGCGATTGAGAGTCTCACGCTCTACCCTGTTAACATGTGAAATTTGCTTTTCAATAAATAGCTGGACCAGAACCCAGATTGGTGGAGTTGAAGAGCTTTTAACCTCCTCCCTCCCCACCCCAAGAGCCCATGGGGAGACCTACCTTGCATTATAGAGCCCGACAGCACAGTCCTCTCTTTCAGGTCCGAGTGGGGGCTGCCCCGAGGAAGAGCGCGGCAGATTAACCCTGAAAAAGATGGATGGGGACTTAAGACGGGTGCAAAACCACGCCGTTCCTCTTCCAAATGACACATGCTGTTTCACGTTACGAGAGTGGCATGTTCATACAATAAAATACATATACATCAAGCATGCACAAAAGTTTATATATCTCTAGCCGAACATCTCTTCCAGTATGATCACATCTGACGCATGTGTAATTTTGTTTGGTTTCAACCATATGTGGTCAACGGCCAGTTGGTTGAAATACCGTGAGTTAAATGCAAGAAGATGGGGACAGGGCAGGATTTAGGTCTGATGAGGCCCTAAGCTACTGAAGGTAGGGGGGGGCCTTTATATGTCCAGGTGTCCTTTGTAAACAACAAATTGCTGCTGTTTTTTGTGTTGAATATATGCTATATGGTAATTTATGGACCGTAAAGGTAAAGGGACCCCTGACCGGCTAAATTTTTTTGCCGACCCCTGGATTATGCGCACTGCGAGGCAGGTTCTAAGCATCTGAAGAGAAACGGTAAAGCGCCACGTGGCAGGCCTCCCACCTTCTAACGGTGCGGAGACAGGAGATTCCCTCATCGACATCCCTTGCTTGATGTTGCCTTCCATAGCATCGTATGTCCGCTTCAGCCCCATCTCGTGAGCGGTCCGTGGGCTCCGGGTTCCTTCGCGGACATTCTTGATTGCTGTCAAAAATGCAGAAACGTGGGTCAGGACACCGGCAGAAACAATGTGGGGAGGGATATTGAAGTGGCACTTTTGTTGCCATGTAGTGCCACTCCAAAAGGTGACGCTTAGCTGTTAGCATCGCCCATCAAGTCAAGACTGGTCAACTAATGTTACCCCCCCCCCCATCAATGCTCAGCAACTAGAACTGTGTTTCTCTTTCTTTCCTACAACTTTTGTTCAATTTTCTGTTTAACATTTTAGAATATTCATTTAAACAACCTTAAAATATCAACGGCTTCCCCTCTTGTCTTTCCATAGTTCATTTTGCATATCATAAATCCCTGCATATTTTATACAAACTAAACCATCCAGTATTCCATTATTACGTCCATCGAAACTGATTTACACTGCTGAATTTATCTTAATGCTGCTCACGTTTTCAAATGTACACAATTTCCCCCACATATTCAATAAAGATTTTCTGATGTTCTTTAAAACGTTTGTTCTTCTTGTTCTCTTATTCTAAAAGTCCGCGAGCTGTGCATATTCTATCAGTTTAAGCTGCCATTCTTCTTTAGTTGGGACTTCGCTCGCTTTCCATTTGTGGGCTAACAAAACACAGGCCGCAGTAGTGGCACACATAAATAACCTTTTTTGACACCTGGGAATTTCTCCCAGGTAGCACTGTGTTTCTGAATCCCCAGCCGGGGTTAGACTACAACTCCCATCAGGGATGGGATGATGGAAGCTGTAGTCCTACAGCAGCTGGAGACCTGAGTTTGAGAAACACCGGACCAGCATCACCGCTCCTCAGTCATGGGACGTCTTGTGCCAGACACCAATGGCACCCTGAGCTTGAGACTTACCGTCGTAGGTTATTATGTGCCCGCTCTTGCCCTCGTAGATGACATGGCCCTTGGAAGAGGCGGCTTCTTCCCGGCACTTCTCCGGGCTGCTGTCCTCCGTGGCCAGGCGAGTGATGGTTCCCTTTAGCAGCACGTCAGCTGCAATCCCCGACTGCGACAGAGCTGGCGTCCCCTGCAACGAAAGCGAAGGGAGCTAGGAACTCAGGCCAAGCCAGGCTCTGGAAATGGAAACAGAGGAAGCCGCCTCCTCTAGAACGATCGCTCTCCAGGACAGGCTCTGGCTCTCAAAGACTCGATTAGACGGTGGCTGAATGTTTTGGGCTGTTTCACTGAAGTGGAAAACTGAGCATATGGAGTCATGTGGTGGCCGCAAAGAGAGTTTAATTGTTGAGCGATTGGGCTAGGTGGGTGTTGTGTGTTTACTTCGTTTTGTGTAGTGTAGGCTTTCCAAAGTTGGGTCTTCAGCTGTTTTTTTGGACTACAATTCCCATCATCCCTGATCACTGGTCCTAATAGCTAGGGATGATGTAGTCCAAAAACGGCTGGAGACCCAAGTTTGTGTAGTGTGAATGTGCATCTGAAGGATTTTGGTGATTGTATTAGTACATGTGAGGGTTGTTTGTTGTGGTGTTTATTTATTGAGCTTTTCATCTATACTGTATTTATGTTGCGTCTGAATGCTTTGTATAGGATTTGCTTTTACAGGCGCCATTTTGAGATATTTATTGTTGCTTAATTTTGCTACTTAAAATGTGGAAACAGCAGGCTGCCCAATTTCCCCATTACTTTTTATTTCGGTCTTGGAGGTTCTGCTAAATATGATTAGAAGGGACCATTTGATTAAAGGTATAATGGTCGGAGCTAAACAATACAAACTGAAAGCCTTTGGAGATGACTTAGTATTGACATTACAGGAGACAGAATTTAGTACTAAAAGAGTATTAGAACTGATTCAAGAGTTTGGTCATGTGGCAGGATTTAAGTTGAATAAGCTAAAAACTAAAGTCCTTGAGAAAAATTTAACAACGACTGAGAAAGAGAGATTTCAGAATGAGACAGGTTTAACAGTGGTTAAGAAGGTGAAATATTTGGGGATTAATATGACAGCTAAAAATGGGAACTTATTTAAAGACAATTATGAAAAATGTTGGTTGGAGGTTAAAAAGGATTTAGAAATATGGTCAAATTTGAAGCTTTCCTTGTTGGGTCGAATTGCTGTTATAAAGATGAATGTGTTGCCAAGAATGTTGTTTCTGTTCCAATCATTACAAATTTTGGACAAGATGGACTGGTGTGAGGAGGTCAGGAAACAAGTAAATGAAATATAAGACATGAAAATATTGATTTCTTTTTAACTTTTTCTTTACTTTTTATGTATTTTGTCTTTGTATTTTTCTATTTCTTTTTCTTTTATTATTGTTACTTTTTTCTATTTCCTATTTTTAATTTTGTAATTTTTAATTTTGTAACTTTTTATTGTCTGTAAAATTCAATAAATATCATTATAAAAATGTGGAAACAGCAACAGTAGCAAAATACTATTGTTTCTTCTACTATCATAACCAGACAGGGGGCCTCCCCTGGTTCTACGTCAAGACCCCAGGGACCAAACCCTGGGGTGGGGGTGGGGATGCCTTCTTCCTGCAAATCATGAAAACCCAAGTGATGGTTTTGGAAACTGCCCCCCTCCCTTGGTCCATCATAGATAAACAACTACCTGACATTCAGAAGACATCTGAAGGCAGCCCTGTTCAGGGAAGTTTTTAATGTTTGACATTTTAGTGTATTTTTGGTCTTTGTTGGAAGCCGCCCAGAGTGGCTGGGGAGGCCCAGCCAGATGGGCAGGGTACAAATAATAAAATTATTATTATTATTATTATTATTATTATTATTATTATTATTATTATTATCAACGTCACAAGACAGAAGGAGATACCTGAGTGATGGAGCCTCGCAAGGTCGGCATGGATTCAACAGAAACCTTGCTGGCTGGGGTCCCTCGGGTTATGCTTCCTTCTTGGAGGGTCACCGCCGTACCTGGTTAAAGGTACAAATTCAATGCCACTCCTACAAACGGAGCACACACAAACATGCACCCAGAACTACCGTATTTTTCGCTCTATAACACGCACCAGACCATAACACGCACGTAGTTTTTAGAGGAGGAAAACAAGAAAAAAAATATTCTAAATGAAATAGTGGATATATGATTTTTGTGGTTCATGCTGTGGCCACAGACATGTGATCTGGCAGTGAGTTTGGAGTAGCCCAATGCAAAAATCCTGAGGATCCATGTGGATCCATGCTTTGTAACCACGGAGGAGGAAAGGAAGGGGAACCATGGATCCTCTGCTCATGAATGCAGCAGATCCCACCCGCCACCCATAGGCACTCGCTCCATAACACGCACAGACATTTCCCCTTACCTTCTAGGAGGAAAAAAGTGAGTGTTATGGTGCAAAAAATATGGTACTTTTTCCTAGGTATCTCCCTCCCTCCCTCCCTCTCTATAACTCCTTTTCACCCAAAACGAAGAGGACCCCCAGTCCTGCAACTTGGCCTTCCTTCTTGTTAGGGGCTGAGGTTTACCCACCCTTTATTACAAGAATGTGGTGCCTTCCATGGTTCCAGTTACAGATAGGTAGCCGTGTTGGTCTGCCATAGTCAAAATAAAAAAATTCCTTCCAGTAGCACCTTAAAGACCAACTAAGTTAGTTCTTGGTATGAGCTTTCGTGTGCATGCACGAAATCTGAAGAAGTGTATCTGAAGAAGTGTACATGCACATGAAAGCTCATACCAAGAACTAACTTAGTTGGTCTTTAAGGTGCTACTGGAAGGAATTTTTTTATTTTTACAAGAGTGTGATTCATCAATTTGCAAAGCTGGAAGGAACCCCGAAGGCTGCCTAGTCCAACCCCCAGTTTATGCAGGAAATCCCCTCCTGTGGCATCTCTGCTAGGTGGCTCATTCAGCGTAAAGCAGCTCCTGCCAGCCGAAGCAGCAAATCTCAGACAGCTTACCCCGAACCACTCCCTCATGCTGGGCTCTGACCAAGAGGCCCTCAGGCTGCGAGTTTTGGCTCCTGGGAGAGAATTCTTCTTGTTTGATGTACGGCATGGAAGCTTTTAAGGAGAAGAAAGGAGACGGACATATGAGGTTTCTAGGCAGCATTTGGAACACACGTGCTTTTCAATCTCACAAAAACTGCAAGCAATATGTAACGGGCTGTTTCCAGGCCGTTATAAACAGGTGCGGGGACTCAAGCAGCCAAGCCTTCCAAGCTAGGAACGCTACCTGCCCCCTTAAAAAAAAATTCAGAAATGTATACGGAAATCTTTCAACAAAGACCAGCTGAGTGATGCCATCTGAACAAGGGAAGTCGGTTCCTCCCTAGGACACACAGGGCACTTGCTCATTAATTAGCCCATCACCTTTTCAAGCAAAACAAAATAATAGGAGCCAGTTTAGTGTAGTGTCAGATTAGGACCTGAGGAGGAAGGGCAAAAAGTAAAAGAGGTTACTCTATGTGGTGGCAGTGTAAAATTATTAAAAAGGCCTGGGGAAAGACATATAAAGATTTGAAGAGAATGTTGAAAATGATTGTTGTTTTAAAAACTGAAGTTTTGATATTGAGATGTACAGGACTTGATGGACTCATAGAGCGAAAGACTTTGTCCCCGTATTTGAGAGTGGATGCCAGGCCAAGACCGGCCCACCCCGACAGAAGGAAGAAGCCTCCGCCAAAGAAGATGGGCAAAATAAATTATTGAACTATGCAGGGCATATTAGATAATTTAAACCCAAGAAAGAAAGAGGACTTTAAATTTTGGGGGTTTTTTCCTTTAAAAAAGGGCAAATGTTTAATGCACATTCCTTAAGCTTTGTGTATAGATTTCTATATTAGTATAACTTTTAAAAGTCACTTGTAAGATGAAGAAGGTTCTAAAATTGGACTGTTAAGAATATAAGGTTTTATGGACGTGCATGTACAAGCACAAAACAATGGAACCAAGAGGGGGAGTGGACGGAAGTCAAGCCAAAAAATATGGTTTAAAAATGTGTTTATGGTGTTTTTCTTTTTTTTTCTTTGTTATTATTAAATCAATAAATTGCTTATATATATATAAAAAAGACTAGGACCTGGGAGACGAGGGTTCAAATTCCCACTCGGTTATGAAGCTCACTGGGTGCGACCTTGGGGGCCAGTCACTGCCTCTGAGTCTACCTCACAAGGTTGTTGTGGCGATTAAGTGAGGAAGGGGATTCATGTGGGGAAACCCCCAAGCAGCACCTGAGCCCAAGAGCCCTCTCCCCTCCTGCGGTTTCCATCAGAAGCATCAGTGCCTCCAGAGCCTGGAACAGATTGCTGGACGGTAGGCGTCCTGGGCCTGATCCTGCAGGGCTGCTCCCCTGTTCACACGTTCTAAAGACAGGTTTTGACTCACGGCTGGCCACATGGGGACCATTCTCAGAACATACAGCCAGTAATTATGAGTGGGAACCATTCACAAGGAAACAGTGGGTTCCCTCTCCCCCAATTCACACCAGAGACTGGAGCAGAAACTAGATCTCTCCCGCCCCACAGCATCACTTACCTGGTTTGGCAGATTCCTGTTGCCTGGGCAGCCCTAGGGAGATGGATCCCACAGAGGGCTTAGGTGGTTCTTGACTGTAAGACGTCTGGCTGTGGGATGTTAAGTAAGTGCCCGGTGTCCCCTGGAAGTCGGAAGGGGAGAGAAGCAAAAATGTGGTGTTAATTCAGTTCGAAGCCAGCGCAGAGCGGATCACGCTGCTGGTTGGTATGCAGAAACAAGAGCGGAACTGAACATTCTTGGTGGCTCCTCTAAGAGTCTAGAACTCCCTCCGAAGACAAGCCAGGCTGGCTCCATCATTGCTTTGGGGGACTCGCTGTTTTTAATGGAAACGGTTTTTAATAGTGACGTGCTGCTTTAACTATCTGCCTTTTAACAGACATGTTTTTACACTGCTTTAATTTTGTTAGAGCTCTGTTGCACTTTAACTGTGATCCTTTTTAGGTTTTTAGCTTTTTGCATTTTCCCCCTGTCTTGTTTTGATTTGCGCCAGCCGCCTCGAGCCCTGGCCTGAGAAAAAAAGCAAAATATAAATAAATGCACCAGCAGCAGCAACACGGACCAGCTGCATCCTGCTCTGCCATGGAACGGCTGCATGCACGCTTGCGCAAAATCCTTCACGCGCACACACCAGGCTTCCGCATCCTGGTGCCTTCTGAATGTTTTTGCACAACACAATAGAAAAGGACTGTTCTCCAAGTATCTCTTGCGGAGGGCAGAGAGAGAAGGGCCTCAGATGCTGATCGCAGAGTCTGAGAAGTGGACGACTGGAATCAGGTACAGGGAGCAACTTCGCACTGCAACACTTTGCTGCAGAGGTCCCACTTGGCATTCGCTTGGCAGAAGAAACTGGAAGCAAGGGCGGCAACGGACCTCCTTTGTTGCTTCTTACGTATCACCAGTTACCATATTTTTCGCTCTATAAGACGCACTTTTCCCCTCCTAAAAAGTAAGGGGAGATGTGTGTGCGTCTTATGGAGCGAATGCAGGCGGGAGGCTCTGCTCAGCGCTCCCTCCTTGGGGAAAAGCCCCCAAGAGCCGCACACACACTCCGCAAGCTCTTTAAAGGGAGCGTTGCTCTTGGGAGAGCCTTAGCTGCACGCAGCCTCTCCTGGGCAGGGGATGAAGGCTCCCCCAGCCCGGGAGAGGCTGCGTGCGGCAAAGTCAGGACAGCGATCCCGCTTGCTGCCTGGGCTTCTGGGATCCAGAATATTTTTTTTCTTGTTTTCCTCTACCAAAAACTAGGTGCGTCTTATGGTCTGGTGAAAAATGCGGTATATTTTCCTGGTGCAAATGTCTGCCTTTGCTTTATTGTTTTGTAAAGGTATACTGTGTGTAATTTGGGATTCCTGTTTTTAACTTTTGATTATGTATAGGAAGATTTGACAGTAGCGCTAGGAAAACAACAACGTTTGTTGAAAGATGACTATCATAATGCCCTGGATGTGCAGCAGGAAGAAATCCTACATACAGAGGAGCTGCGCAGTGGTCCCGCTAGCTGTCCTGGCTTCTGGGATTCAGATTTTTTTCCCCTCGTTTTCCTCTTCCAAAAACTAGGTGCGTCTTATGGTCTGGTGCATCTTATAGAACGAAAAATACGGTAAGCCCCTTGTGCTACGGGGTAAGGCTAGCCGTCTCCCCAGTTTGGCATTTTACTAAAATGAGCCCCTTTAATACAAAGTAGTCGTCCCCCGGCCTTACTTGCGAGATGGACCCTCCCATGATGAAAGAAGGCTTCTCCGATGGAACCACTGTTTTGGAGGACGGGATCAGGGGGGGCGGCGGCCTGGTGGGCCGTGTAGTTGGGGGCCGGACCCCTTCAGGTAAGTTGCTAATGACTTGATGAGGAGCAGGTTGGAGGACTTGGAAAGAGGGGAGGGAGAGAGAAGGGAAAGGTCTCCATAAATAACAGGGTGAATAATCTGCATCATTTTTAAAGAAAGATAACAAATATCAGAACTGAACGATGAGCCGCGCTCTGTACGCTTTCCAAGTTTCTAGCCATAGTCAAAAAGCTTCGACTTAACCAGTTTTCGTCTGTAGAAATCTGTTTTAAATTTGCCATTTTTAAGCTTTGAGAGTGCCTGCGATTCGTCTGAAAACCCGAATCGCGGGAAGCGAAATTGTGCATTCAAAAACTACACTCAAAGCCCAACGCTATGCTCATTTAGTGAATGGAAATTTTCGCTAAACTGAATGGGGCTTAACCCCTATCAGCGTGGGCAGGATCACAGGACACTGCCTTATTCAGAGTCGAGTCCTCAGCTCAGGATTGCCTGCTACACTGACTGGCAGCAGCTCTCTAGGGTTTCAGGTAGGGGTCTCCCCCCAGTTCTACCTGGAGATGCCAGGAACTGAACCCAGGACCGCCTGCATTCAAAGCGTTCAGCTGTGGTCCTTCCTCCTTCCCTGTCACCAATTAGTAGCTATTACAATCCTATCCATGTTTTAAATTATGTTCTTCAGATTATTTATCAACTGGTTTTCTGGCATTTCATTTTGCAAGCTGCCTTGAGACATGTCACAAAAGCATGGATCCTAAATATTCAAGTGAATGCAACAAAAAACAAGAAATCGAATCTTTTAGTGTGGAAGCACTTACACTCCCAATTCTCTGCCTATTGACACCAGGCTGGCAGGCACTCTTTCTGAAGCCTAATAAAAACATTTTTGTTTCCGCAATCCTGCCCAGATACATAGAATGCTTATATATGCCTGAATCTGGTTTTCAGCTTAGAGCTGCTTTTAATCATTTTGGGGGGTGTTTTAAATTATTTTATTATTTTATTAATTTATTTAATTTATATACCACCCTATAGCTGGAGGTCTCAGGGCAGTTCACAGAATAATATCAAAATATAAAACCACAAAATACATAATCAAAATAAAAACAACAACCCAATTACTCCCGTCCAATAACCCTTCAAATGGTTGTTTTTAACTGGTTAGTTCAGAGCATGGGATGATCCTTCCCAACTCTAGGATTTTATCATTTACCGGTAATTTCACTGTTTTATTGATTCTTTGGGGTATGATGATGATAATAATTATAATAATTAAAATTTTTTTAAAAACCAGGCTCCAAGAACCCAATCATCAACAAACCCACCCCTACCTACCCCGATCCTCCCAGCAAGCAAATTGGGAGGGGGCACAGTTGGCTGGGCCAAAAATACCTGGGGGGACGCTGTAGCGAGCGGCGTTCATGTCAGGCTGCGGGGAGACCTTGCTGACCTCCCTCGGAGACAGGCGGTAAGGCGAGGCTGACCTCACCACCGCGCTCTGCATCTGGGCTTCCTGCTCCATGGCTCGCTTGACGTCGGCGTAAGGCATGTAGGCAACGGACTTCCCTGCGGAAAGGAAAGCAGCACAAGTCAGGCTGGGGATTGCAGAGACCGCAGGCAAACTAGAGGCCCCCTCCGTTTTTATTCCAAGCATCCGGGGGTGTCACCCAAAGGAGCCACGAAAGGTCCGGAGGGTGGCAGCACGAGAATAGGGACTTTTCTGTGGTGGCTCCCCATCTGCAGAACACTCTCCCCAGGGAGAAGTGTGGGGTGATGGAACCTGGAACCCTGAGCATGCAAGGCTCTACCATTGAGCTACATCATAGATCTGTACAAATGATGGAAAAGGAGAAAGGACTATCTCATAATATACTGGTACCTTGGCTGTCGAACTTAACTCATTCTGGGAGTCTGTTTAACTCCCGAAACGGTTTGAAAACCCAGGTGCGGCTTCCGATTGGCTGCAGGAGCTTCCTGCACTCAATCGGAAGCCACGGAAACTGCGTCGGACGTTCGGCTTCCGAAAAACGTTCACAAACCGGAACATTCATTTCCGGGTTAGCAGAGTTCGGGAGCCAAAACGTCCGAGCACCAAGAGGTTCAAGAACCAAGGTATGAGTATACTAAAATTTGATGGGGAAAAACTGCAGCTCAGTGGTAGAACATCTGATGTCCCACCTGGTCTGAAACCCTGGACAGCCTCTGCCAGTCAGAATAGGCAACACTGAGCTAGGCAGCCCATTGGTCTGACTCCGTACCAAGCAGCTTCCTAATGAAATCAGAATCATGAGGACCAGAACCTTGTTTTGTTTTACGGGAAAGGACTGTAGCTCTCCTGGGGTTTGACCCAAGAAATCTCTAGACAGCGCTGAGAACGCACACCCTGTCTGAAACCCTGGGAAGCTGCGTAGGCCAGGGCTGATGGTCACCGCAGCTCAGCAACCTCTGGAGGGTGGAAGGCTGGGGAAGGGCGCAGGAGACGGGACGAGGGTGGAAGGGTTGCGGGCTCCACCTACCGTCCCACTCGACGTTTGGGCTCTTGGACGGGCCGCAGGGGCTGCCTGGCCTCCGGCAATCCACCTCCATGGTCTCCTGCCGCTGCCGCTCTTCCAACATGGTGGACTTGTGCATGGCCTTGATGTGCTGCTGGAAGAGGGTGTAGCCACTCATGGGGAGCCCCTGCAGAGTAGAAGAGACCTGCAGAGAAGCAGGAGGGCGAAGGAAACAGACGCGGCTCATTGCATGAAATTTGCACGACACTTGATTGTCAAAAAAGAAAAGTAAAAACGGCTCGGAACGGATTTGGGAGGACATCAGAAGCCACCCATTCATCGTAAGGAGAGCTTCCAACAGCTTAATAATAATTTTATTATATCATTATTCATATGCCGCCCACCTGACTGGGTTTCCCCAGCCACTCTGGGTGGCTCCCAACAAAACATAAAGAACAACCATTAAGAACTTTCCAGTGCAAGGCTGCTTTCAGATGTCTTCTAAAAGTAAAATATTTATCTCTTTGGTAACTGACGGGAGGGCGTTCCACAGGGCGGGCGCCACCACTGAGAAAGCCATCTGCCTGGTTCCCTGTAACCTCACTTCTTTCAGTGAGGGAACCACCAGAAGGCCCTCGGCGCTGGATCTCAGTGTCCGGGCTGGATGATGGGGGTGGAGACGCTCCTTCAGGCATACTGGGCCGAAGCCGTTTAGGGCTCTAAAGATCAGCACCAACACTTTGAATTGTGCTCGGAAACGTATTAGGAGATCCTTTAAGACTGGTGTTATATGGTCCCAGTGGCCACTCGAACTGACCAGTCTTGCTGCTGCATTCTGGATTAGTTTAAGTTTACAAGTCATCTTCTAAGGTAGCCCAAGCAGGAGATAACCAGAGCATGCACCATTCTGGTGAGACAGTCTGCTGGCAGGTAGGGTCTCAGCCGGCATACCAGATGGAGCTGGTAGACCAGCTGCCCTGGACACAGAATTAACCTGCGCTTCTACGGACAGCTGTGAGTCCAAAATGACTCCCAGGCAGCGCACTTGGTTCTTTGGTAGCACAGTTACCCCATTCAGGACCAGGGAGTCCCCCACGCCTGCCCGCTCCCTGCCCACCAGAAACAGTTCTTCTGTCTTGTCAGGATTCAACTTGGAGGACATCTGCACAGAGCCAATCGGAAGCCATGTATTCATCAAAAGGAGCGCTTCCAGGATTTTGCCTGGATTTTCGAGGCCCAAATTGCCTGGCAATGCAAAAAGGTAAAGGACTCCTGGACAGTCAAGTCCAATCAAAGGCGACTATGGGGTTGTGGCACTCATCTCGCTTCAGGTCGAGGAAGTCGGAGTTTGTCCACAGACAGCTTTCTGGGTCATGTGGCCAGCAGGACTGAACCGCTTCTGGCACAATGGGACACTGTGATGATGAGTGCCAGAGTGCACAGAAACGCCGTTTACCTTCCCACCACAGTGGTACCTATTTATCTACTTGCACTGGTGTGCTTTCGAACTGCTAGGTTGGCAGAAGCTGGGACAGAGGAACAGGAGCTCACTCCATCATGGGGATTTGAACCACTGACCTTCCGATCAGCAAGCCCAAAAGGCTCAGGAGTTTAGACCACAGCACCACCTGCTCCCCTCTGCCTGGCAAAGCATCTAATGTGGAACTGGTCTGATCAGAAGCCTTCCTGCTCCTTAAGGTCCAGGCGCTGCTGCACTCCCAAGCTCCATTTGACCCTAACCACTGCCCACGTTGCCAGGACAGATGGGGGCCCCTCTGCTGAGCTAGGCGCCTTCCTGGTCAAGGGGATCCCTAGCGCCGTACGGAACGTACCATGGGTGGTATCACAGCCGCCCGGTGCTGAAGCTGCTGCAAGTCCATCGGCACTTGTTTTATCGCAGACGACACAATGAGGGGCCCGGTGGGATTCAACAGGGAAGGCTTTGAGTCCATCGTAAACATTCTGGATGGGGAAGGAAATGATATCAGAACACACGACGGAGGAACGGGACTATTACATGTGCAGAAAAAATAACACGAAAAACTGAGAACAGTGAAGGGAGGTAAGAAAGCGGATTAGGTTTATCCTGGAGTAACTGCACTATTTAATGTTAACACCTGGGGCTGCTGCTGCTGCTGCTGCTTACATTGCTCACCAACCCCGCCAGCTGGCAGGCACATGAACTGCAGCATGACGATTTTTTTCCCCTTACACAAATACTATATAGGAAGATAAAGGATAATGGCAGAGCATCACCAACTCAGTATGCTCTTATTTGAAAATTGGAAAGGCTTGATCTGTTTAGGGCAGGACTCGTTTAAACCAAAAAGAGTGAAAAAGGCAAATGCAATTACATAAGGCAGAGTCTTCAACTGACTGATGTACCTAATTGTTTCTGAAATGCTGTATTTGTTGTGTTGCAATTATTGGTTTTGCTATAAATTATGAAACCAATGAGTTGGGTTTTTTTAAGAGAGAGAACTCACCGAGGAATGAAAAAGAAGGGGGAAACAAATGATCCATCGACGTGAAGCATAGCATAGTGGTTTGCGCGTTGGACTCTAAGCAACACTCCCCACTCAGCCATGAAGCTCATGGTCACTCTCAGCCTAACCTATCTTAAAGGGTTTGCTGTGAGGATTAAATGGGGAGGAAGAAAACTATGTATGCCACCTTGAGCTCCTTGGAGGAACAGTAGGATAAAAACAGGGTACCATTAATTGAGCAATAATATGACTAAAAACAGGACTGCCATACACCTGGATTTTCCTGGAACTGATGTCTGGGGAGAATTTCTGGAAGGCGGTGCTTTGTCCTATAGTGTTATTTTGGTGTTTTTTGTAAAAAAAAAATAAGTTCAACAACTTTCGGGGTGGCAACCCTAACTAAAAAGAAAAAGGGAAATGTCTTTGGGTAGCTGATTGCAGCAGGCTGGTCTGGGACTTTTATGGATCAAGAGCGGAGATTCTTCCCCCAGCCCCTCCATTGGCTAGAAGGGAAAGTTCTCTGCAATACTCTTGGTAAGAAAAAAAATATGGAAACAGAGCAACTCAATAGCTTTGACATTTAACACCCTGTCCAGGGCAAGCCCAACTAAAACCGTTCCATGGATGGCTTCCAAGCCAACCCTGAGCGGGAGAGAGGAAACTTTCCATTACACCGAGAGGGTGTATCGCAGACGGCACTGAAACCCTGGAGAGGAAGGCGGAAGGAAACAACTGGAGATGGTTCCCCGGACAGCACACAAACTCCCCACGCTGTGCAAGAGCAGTCTGCGCACTCTCGGCAGCAGAAAAACTGCGGGGCCAACACCATCGAGACTTGAGTGTTAGGAGCAGCGGGGTTGTTTTTTTCAGCCCAGCCCAGCCCAGCCTTGCATTTAAACCACTCACCTGGCTGAAATGGGCAAGGAATTCTGCGCAGGGGAGATCACAGAAATATGTGCAGATGGCGAGGCCGGAAGAGGGAAAGGTAGCTCCACTCTTCACCCCTGGCCAGACTGGATTCCGTGTTTTAGGGGCAGGAAACCGAGAATGATTTTTTTGGGGGGGAGGGCTGGCAAGCCAAATTTCCAGGCTAGCAAGAGGGGAAGGAGCACCCTCTTGGAGGGAAGACGCCGTGTCCCTCTACATCTTAGAATCTCGGAATTGTAGAGTTGGAAGAGACCCAAAGGGACATCTAGTCCAACCCCCTGCAAAGCAGGAATCACAGCTAATGAATTCCTGACAGGGAATCTGAGAGTGACTGGCCCAAGGTCACCCAGTGAGCTTCATGGCCCAGTGGGAATTTGAACCCTGGTCTCCCAGGTCCTCCTAGTCCAGCACTACACCACACTGGCTCTCACTATTTCATGGTGCCTGCAACAGCTTCCTAGATTTCCAAATGGGCCCTCCCCCTTCCCACAGGGCCCAAGCAGATTAGGTATTCCTGGCCTAAACACATACACAAAATTATGGAGATCCTTTGCTTCATTTGAAGAAGGCCTGTGGCTAAAAGCAGTCTTGGACTAAAAAAACCACTTGTCTCTAAATCAGGGTTGAGGAATTTTATGGGGTCCACAGGCCAGATGGATCCTTCTCAGATCCTAAGCATGTAGGTCACATTTGACAGGTGTGAGGGCTGTGTAGCTGCCAGCCTCCCAATGTTGCAATGCTGTGAGGTGAGTGGATGCTTTGAAGTACCAAAAGTGGGTCTTCCAAGCACCGTGCAGGATTTGCAGAGAGTGCTATGTGGCGCATTAAGAGACCTGAGGCTTCAGCGATACCTCCGAAAGCAAGATGGGGAGTGCATTTGGTTGTGCGCTGCCAGATGTGCCTCTACCTGCCCCACACCTGGCATCACATACGATGTCAGGTGTGGGGCAGGGGTTTCCAAGCCAAGGCCAAATCTGAACCTCTGGCAGGTCAGGCTTGGCACACAGAATGGAGGAGCCCAAGCCTTGCTCTACATTGGGATCATACTGCATTGCTTGCCTATCCAACTTAGGTGGACAAGACCGCAAAGCAGGTGGTACATAGCGGGCCAGAACGGCTCCTCATCTGGCCACAATCAGTAGCACCAATTCTTTGTGAAAACTCTCCAGCCTTCGACTGGAGGGCAGACCTTTTTACCTCTGCCTGTCGGGTTCTCCATCCACGTCCTCATCGGCACTACAAGTGGCGCTCGAGTCATTGTCCGAGGTGGGCTCCATCCTCTGAGCGCTAGCCTCCTGGGCCAAGCCAAAGTCCATCCCTTCCGGCTCCGTCTTCTCCTTGGCCATCATTTCCTCTTCCCGCTCTTTGGCATCGCTCTCCGTCTTCACCTGGACGTCTTCCGGAAGCCTCGCTTCGGGCTCCAGGGGCTCCACTTTGGGGTTCGCAGGGAGGACAGGCTTGGTGTCCGCAAGCTGGCTCCCGCTCTCGGCCTCCATGGATTCCTCCGCCTCGGCCCCCGCCTCTTCCTTCACCTGCAGCTCAGGGCTCTCACTCTCGGCTACCGGCTTGGCGCTCTGGGCTGCCGAGGGAGAGGAGGCCCCGGGCGCTGTTTTCACGGGGGACTCCTGCTCCGCTGCCTCGGCGGTCGTCATCCTGGAAGCCGAAGAGACGCTCTCGGGAGGGGCCTCCTCCATGGGCTTGGCAGCCTCCGCCGGCGAAGGAGACGGCGCGCTCTCGGTGTCGGAGCTATTTTCAGCACCTGCAAAGGCATTAAGTTGGGTGTAAGCATCCGAACGGTAATTAAGGAGCTTTAACGGGATGCCAGACGATTACCGCTTAGCGGCGCCGGGCAACGCACTCTCAAAAGAGGAGAGAGCTGGCGCCTCAGAGACCTTAGGCCTCTGGGCAGTGGGGTGGGGTCAGTGACTTTTTCCTAGAAAAATAAGTACCATGTCAGGGATGTGGGTGGCGCTGCAGGGATGTGGGTGGTGCTGTCAGGGATGCGGGTGGCGCTGTGGGTTAAACCACAGAGCCTAGGACTTGTCGATCAGAAGGTCAGCAGTTCAAATCCCCGCAACGGGGTGAGCTCCTGTTGCTTGGTCCCTGCTCCTGCCAACCTAGCAGTTCAAAAGCACGTCAAAGTGCAAGTAGATAGGTACCTCTCCGGCGGGAAGGTAAACGGTGTTTCAGTGCGCTGCTCTGGTTCGCCAGAAGCGGCTTAGTCATGCTGGCCACATGACCCGGAAGCTGTACACCGGCTCCCTCAGCCAATAAAGCGAGATGAGCGCCACAACCCCAGAGTCGGCCACGACTGGCCTAATGGTCAGGGGTCCCTTTACCTTTACCTTAGTCACTATGAAGCTGTTACAGCAAGTGCCACACTTTTTAACAACAGCGGAAAGTGGTGCCGGTGCTGTGTGCCTTTGAGTACCCCCTGGGGAAAAAAGCACTGGAGGGGGGTGGACATCGATTGGCTCTGTGCTCTTGAAACTGCACCAAGCCAGACCACAGCAGCTACCCTACCCAAGGTGATGAAAACTCCGTCCTCCCTCTGCCTGACCCCCTAATATCTCAGCTCACCCGCAGGAGTGTCGTTGATCATTCCCCCAGGTGGTGAGGCTCATTTGAGAACAAGAAACCGAGCCTTGGGTGTCATCCTGTGGAACAATCTGCTACTAGAGATTCGGCAGGCACCCTCTGTGGCAACTTTTAAACGCCTGCTTAAAACATTTTGGTATTCCGCCAGATGCCCAGGTTAAGAATACATCCATCCAAAGTGGTTAAGTGATGCCTGTTTTTAAGCTCTTTGTGGCTTTATTATAAGGTTCCACTTTTTTTTTTGGTAAACCGCTTTCATTTTTTTAAAGGTACAGCGGTATACAAATATTTTCATAAATGAATAATAACAACAACCCTGGTTTGTGGAGTATCCTGCTCTGGTCTTGGCTACTGCAGCCTTCTCTGCTTTTTGCACTCTGGAGATGAGGAGCCTGGGCCTCTTCAGAGAGTGTTGGGCTACAGCTCCCATCACGGCTCACCATTGGCAACTCTGGCTGGGACCGATGGGAGTTGGAGTTCAACAGCAGCAGGAGTGGGGGTTGATGGGAGTCCAGAAACAGGGAGCGCTGGGATAGGAGCCTATGGGCACTCCCAAGGCTCACGGACTACAACTCCCATCATCCCATTCAGCTTGTTTCCCGATCGAAAGGGAAGCGAAACCTGCAAATCCAGCTGGGATTTTGAGGGCCAATCTGAGAATCACCTTCGCTGTCTTCTGGGTTCTCTTCCTCGTTGGATGCTTCGATGTCCTCGTCCTCCTGCGCGGAGACTGTCGATGCCACGCTTTCGGACTGTGAGACTTCGCGCTCCTCGCGGGGCCTTCGAGAAGACTAAAAAAGGCAGAAAAATAAGGGGAAGGTGGTTACTCAAATATATATATATATGGGTGCAGACAGACAGACAAGACACACACACATGGCTCATTGGTTAGGCTAGATTCTTCCCAGCTCTATGGTTCACCAGAGTGTTCTGGTGGAACACTCTGTCACAAGAGACCAGGGCCCTGGGGGACTTGACATCTTTCCGCAGGGCCTGCAAGACAGAGCTGTTCCACCAGGCCTTTGGCCAGGGCACAGCCTGACTCCCTCGGCAATCTTCGCGGAGCTCTGGCCCAATGGTTGCCAGTGGCTTGAATTAATTAATTTTATAATGAACGATTTCAGAGTGTTGTTTATGCTGTACTTTTGTATTGTTTTATTGTTGTTAGCCGCCCTGAGCCCGGCTTCGGCTGGGGAGGGCGGGATATAAATAAAATTTATTCTTATTCTAATTCTAATTCTTATTCTTATTCTTATTCTTATTATTCCCAACTCTGTGGTTTTAACCCCTTAACCCGGCACCAAACACAGAACAGTCTCCCGACTACATCACAAGGGCTTCTTCACACGCTACATTTTGGGTGGGGTGTACAGCCAAGATCTTAGGGGTTTTTGTTTTGTTTTTTAAAAAGCATACACTAAAATATAAAAGGTTATATCCAACCAAGTGCTATTGAAATTTAATTGTGCTAAGTTAGTTGCGCTCATCTATTACACGTACAGTGCAATGCAGCTTCCTATGTTCCCATTTGAACCACTTCATCGTAGGACTAGAACCCTACTTTGCTTTCAGAGGGGAGGGACTGCAGCTCTCTGTCAGGGGCCCTGATCTGCATCCGGAAAGTTCCCAGGATCGATCCCTGGCACCTCCTAGAGAGGGCTGGGAGAGACCCTCCCTGTGTGAAACTCTGGAGAACTGCTGCCAGTCGGTGTGGACAATACTGAGCTAAAGGGACCGATGGCTCTGGCTCAAGGTGAGGAAGGCCCACACGGAGAGGCAGGACTGAGATGTGGAGATATGCTTCAGAGATCCAGACTGCGGGGAGCCCCGAAAAATTAATAATTATAATTTGCACTATAATTTGGTCTTTTTTATTTTAGTTTTTTATTTTAATTGGAGTATTATGATTGGATATATTAATTGGATGTTTTTTATTGGCAAATCAATAAAAATGATTTAAAAAAAAAAGATGAGGAAGGCCCTCTCTTGAACCTGGCTCTGGTTTTCCAAACCAGACGGAAAACGTCCCTGCCCTTGCCCACATTCTCCTTGCCCCCACCCCAGCGCTTGACCCAAGGCTGACCAAGATCTGAAGGGCTGCCACCAGACCCGATGGCTTCAGACTGCAAGGAGGGAGATTCTGACTAAACATCAGGAAGAACTGTCTGAGGGTAAGAGTTGTTTGACAAGCTCCCTTGGGAGATGGTGAACTCTCTTTCAGTGGAGGTTTCCAAGCAGAGGTTGGGTGTCAGAGATTCTCTAGCCGTGATTCCTGCGTTGCAGGGGGTTGGACTAGATGGCCCTTAGGGTCCCTTCCAACTTTACAGTTCTGCGATTCTGCGACTCCCCCCCACTCCTTCTCCTGCTCACTTTCTGCTTGTACTGCTGAAGGAGGCTGTCAAGGTTGTGTCTCCTCTTGTAGTTGAAGTAGAAGTTTTTGCACTGGGCCTCGCTCTTCGTTCCCACCATCTTGGCAATGGCTGCCCAGTTGCGGCCGTGTTCCACTAACCCTGTCGGAAGCAGAAGAGAGACAGTTCTTGGTTTTTTTTGGTTTTTTAAAAAAGGAATCATAACCGCAAAAATCTCTGGCTTTCAAAACTGCGTTGGGGAGTGGGAGAAGAACCAAGGTTGGTCAAAGAGAAGAATGTGATTTATTTACAAGACACCTCTGGGCTTTCCCCCCTTAGGGTCTATACAAAGGTTTCTTTGCTTCACAAAACCGCAACACAATCCAGGAAGCAGGCCTACGAACCTGCAGCCTTTCAGATTTTGATTTAATTAAAATAGGCATAGATTGCCATTCATGAAAGCAGATATCAGAGCGATTTGCTGTGGTATAAAAGTATGACGAGTTTAGCGTGAGCTGGAGAAAAAACAAAAAACAAATTACATGTTGCCAAAGGTTTGGAGGACCCTGAAAAATCCTATGCTGTTTGGCAGGATTTTATCTTACACACCACAAATTAAGACGCACAGGACTCCCCTCTCCACAGAGGGAGTGGTGCTCAAACCCACAAGCCTGAGATTCTGAGAGACTCTATCAACTGAGCTATCTTTCAGCATGGAACACCTGTGCTCAGAGACCGGCACCGACTGCCAAGCTGCTTCCAGGCCAAGTTCAAGGTGTTACTTACTATTAGTCTATTAAGTCTTTAACAACTTGGGACCAGTTTACCTACGAGATCGCCTGACCCCAAACAGGCCACACAGCTGCTCTGATCTGCAGAGCTGGCACTGTTACAAGCGCCGCATAATACCCTTTCCACATTTGAAGGAATTCTATCTTTTAGCGTGGCGGCACCTGCAGTCTGGAACCCCTTGCCTATTGACGTCAGGCAGCTGTACTCTTTTTCCGCACCTGCTAAAAACATTTATGTTTAGACAAGCTCACTAATGTGTGCAGAATGTCCATGTGTATTTTAATCTGTTTTTAGCTTATTTTACCTTCTGAATGTTTTATACAGTGGTACCTCTGGATACGAATGGGATCCGTTCCGGAGCCCCGTTTGCATCCTGAAGCGAATGCAACCTGCGTCTGTGCATGAACAGGTTGCGATTCACTGCGTTTGTGCATGCGCATGATGTTATTTTGAGCGTCTGCGCATGCGCGAGCGGCGAAACCCGGAAGTAACGTGTTCTGTTACTTTTGGGTCGCCGCGGAGCATAACCTGAAAACACTCAACCTGAAGCATATTTAACCCGAGGTATGACTGTAGAGCTGTTTTTTATTACCTGTTACCTTTTACCGATAATTTTATCGTTTTCTTCTCTCTGTAAACTGAGCATTTTATTTTTAATAAAGCAGCTAAAACCAAGCGGCATGTGCATTTAAAAAAATAAATAAATGGCCCCACGGGAAGCTCTGAATGCAGATTAATTATCCCGCTGAGGAGTCAGGGTGCGGGAATGAATCTGTAGAGGGCCGTACGATTCCCATACTCCTTCCAGGAAGACAAAAGCGTTGGACAAACCACCAAGGAGGACACCTGAGGCTGGCAATTCTCTCCTCTGAAGATGAGAATTAGCCTCCTTTCCCACACAGCGAAACTGACATGCTCAGAGGCGGCTTTGGGAGGGGGGAAGAGCACGACTCTTTTAAGGTCATTCCATGTCAGCGCCAAGAATAAAAGGGAAAAAAACTCAGCTCTCTTGACCCCGCAGCGCCGAGAGCTTATCTACTGGATCATGCAGTCTCCCTGGTTGACATAACCTAATTCTCCCTGGGCTGTAAAGCTGCTAAACCTTCCCCCACAAAACCCCAAACGGTATTAAGCAGAGAGAGAGAGAGAGAGAGATGGTGGGAGCGAAACAGAGCTAAGAGACCTTCCCAGGTGAAAATGATAGAAAAAGACTCCTCAGGCAGGATCTGATCCTCTTTCTACAGAACCAAAACTTTTTGGGTTATCCTACGAATAACAAAACTGGTGTCTCCGTGCTGATAGGAGTGAAGAGAGAGAATGAGAGAGAATAAGAATGGGGCGAAACAGCAACTCAGTATATTCAGGGGGAAAACAAAATGCTTGCAGAAGGAGAAAACAAAAAAATAAATAAATGAAAAATCTTCAAAGCCAAACCAAAGGGGAAAAACCCCACCCCCTAAAAAAGCAGTCCAACAGGGACTACAAGGATGCTCAGTAATCGCTAGCAATCATCTGGAAGATAGGGAAAAGAGGATTGGAGAAGGTGTGGCTGGAAGCCTGAGCAGACCAAGGTCCACATCCCCAGGTGGGCAACGTTCCGAGGGCCACATGCCAGGGGTGGGCGTGGCCAAAGGTGGGCGGGGCAAAGGATGGGACTCTCTTACCATTCTGCAGCCACCTCCATTCCAGCCACGCAAAAGTCTCTGCAAATGGGCAAACACCTCTCACAAGCAAAGAGGCGTAATTGTGGTTCACGGAAGGACTGTGACCAGGCAGGAGGAGGTGCTGTGGGTTGGGGACAGTCCCAAGGATCAGGTAGAGGGATCTGGAGGACCAAATTCACCCCCCGCCTCTGGGAGTGGGGGGCTTGAGGTTCCCCACCCGCCATGTCAGGACCGGAGATATACCGCAACACTTTGTTGCAGTCCCCGCTTGTCTAGACACAAATGCCCTGAGCCACATTCAGATGGTCCTGGGACCCTGTCAGTTGGAGGTGCCAGCAAGCGAACAGCAAGAACAGGTGTCCTAAACTGTTTATTATTATTATTATTATTATGGACTGACAATGGTGATTTGTATTATTAGTTTGTGTTATATCCTACTTTTCCTGCATAAAAGAGCTTGAGAGATGTCACACGGCTCTTCCTCTCCTCATTTCCCCCTCACAACATCCTTGTGAGGTAGAGCTTCGGCTGAGAGGCAAGTGGCGGCCGCACCCGGTGAGCTTCACGGCGGAGTGGGGACTCGAATCTAGCCTGACACCCTAACCACTACGCCACACTGCCTCTCTCCAACTCGACTGGCGCGTTTTTAACGTTCCCCTTCCCACACAGGACCCAAACCTCTCTCTTCATCCATATATAAGTATCCGGCAAGAACTCACCTCTGGTATCTGATGACAAGGGAGTTCCCACTTTATACAACTCAGAACATTTAAGCCGATTTAAGCCTCAAAGGTTTGCAAGAAGCGTTCAGAATGGCAATGCTCCAAAGGCCACCACGGTGTGTCAACACACAGGTTTTCAGCCCAGGTAATGTCAAGAGTGGCCTTTATTGCTGCAAGGTAACCAGCTTCATAAAACTGAAATGCTGACGCCCAGAACAGCCTAATCTCCTCAGCGTTTTAGAGGGCTAACAAAACACCGTGAGTTGGTTTGGGGAAGAAGATCTTCAGAGACAGTCCCATCGCAGGTCTGATCCCCGTTAACGGACAGCTGCATATTCCTGCGTTGCAGGGGGTTGGACTAGATGACCCTCAGGATCCCTTCCTACTCTATCTTTCTATTCTAGTCTGTTTCATCCGGTTCAGGGAATTATTTGAAAATGACAAACTCTGCATTCTGAAGCCAGGAGGGGCCTCAGGTCAATGGCAGAGCACCCGGCTTTGCCTGAGAAGGTTCCAGGGATCTACAGGCCTCTCTGCGTCTCTAGGTAGGGCTGAGTCTGAAACCCTGGAGAGCTGCTGCCCGCCAGTGCTAACAACACTGATCTGAATAGATCAATGGTTTGATTTTTTTTAAAAAAATAAAAATAAAAAAATCAAGCCATTGATCCATTCAGATCAATGTTGTTAGCACTGGTGGGCAGCAGCTCTCCAGGGTTTCAGTGCTAACAACATTGATCTGAATGGATCAATGGTTTGATATTTTTTTAAAAAATAAAAGGTTCCTGGCTGTTGCAAAAAGGTTTAACAACACTGAAGAATCTCTTTGCATTGTACAAGACACACTCGCCCAATCTTCAATAGAACACTTCCTTGAAAAAGAAAAGGGTGCTTTTACCTTTTTTTGCAACTTCCATCTCTTCTTCCGTCCAGCGGGATGTCTCCACCGGCTCTGCCGAAGCTGAAACAGAGCAAGGAGAGAGAGAGAGAGAGAGAGAGAGAGAGAGAGAGAGAGAGAGAGAGGCGGGAGAGCCCGTCAGATGGTGAAAGGGCCAAGACTTGCGGTTTCAGCGTAATCTATTAATCTGTTTACATTAAGGCCTGCTGAGGCCATTCGGGAACCAGGCCCACTGACAGCGGGAGAGAGTCGGTTCCTATTACATCAAAAAGCAAGGGGCAGAGAGAGGGAGGAAGAGGAAGAGAGATCCCTTGCGCGCGCTAGTGAAGGGTAGAAAGAGAGAACTCCCCTGCGAGTGCAATCGACGGGGAGAGAGGGAGGACATGAGATCCCCTGTGAGTGCAAGGGGGGGAGAAAAAGGCAGCGCACTGGAGGGTTGCCAGGGTGTGAAAGGAGGTTTTCTCCTTAAGCACCTCTTTATCAAAGAGCCCATGCAAACCATTTTTGAGTTCATGAGACTGACAATCTGCACGAGACTGGCTGCTGGAACAGGCCCAGCGCTGGGTTCTCGCAAGGGTCCTAAGAATCTAGGAACCTAGATAGACTGCCACTGGTCCTGGAAGCTCCATAAGAACGTAAGAAAAGTCCTGCTGGATCAGGACTCCTATAGTGGAGGATGAAGCGTTAAAATCGAGATGTGGGAAATATGGAAACAACGAGGAGGAGCAGGACTAAGATGTGGAGATATGCTTCAGAGATCCAGACCGTGGGGAGCTCCGAGAAATTAATAACGTATTTTAAGACGCACCAGACCATAAAATGCACCTAGTTTTTGGAGGGGGAAAACAAGAAAAAAAATATTCTGAATCTCAGAAGCCAGAACAGCAAGAGGGATATGGCTTCTGGGATAGCCTCTTGCTGTTCTGGCTTCTGGGATAGCCGCGCAAAGCCTCTCCCGGGCAGGGGGATGAAGGCTCCCCCTGCCCGGAAGAGGCTGCACGCAGCTAAGGCAGAAGCCAGGACAGCAAGTGGGGCTCTGTTCCTCCTCCCGCTTCGCTGAAGGGGTGCTGCGTAGCTCGCCCTCTCTACGCAGCGCCATTTGCTCCATAAGACGCACTCACATTTCCCCTTACCTTTTAGGAGGAAAGAAGTGCGTCTTATGGAGCGAAAAATACGGTAAATACAATTTGGACTATAGTTTGATCTTTTTTATTTTAATTGAAGTATTATGACTGGATATTTAATTGGATGTTTTTTATTGGAAAATCAATAAAAATGATTTATGTAAAAAAAAAAGAAAGGACTCCTACAGTGGAGGGGAGAACATAAGGCTGGTAGCCACTGATATTGATGAATTTGTCTAATTCTCTATGAAAGCCAGCTAAGTTGGTATTCACCACTGCCTCCTGTGGGAGGGAGTTCCATAGATTAACTCTGTGTTGCATGAAGAAGGGCTTTCTTCCTGAATCTTCCAGCATTCGGCTTAATCGAATGACACCACTTTGGGTCACTGATTTTTTACACAAACCCAACTTACGACAATAGGAAGCTTAAGCACGTTTGGGGTGTTTTTGCATAGGAAAGGGCGTCTGTTATTTATTTCCCTTCCAATTTACATATATTTATAAACCAGAATCCTTCCAATATAGCTAAGAGATCCCACAAAATGGCAATGTATTTATAATGGACTTGATTTTCAATACTGACGGCTGCCTGGATTCTTCTTGTCTCTTTACAGACGAATAAATGGGCGACCTCCTGAGCACAGAATGACAGGGCGTCATCCTTTTCTTTGAGGGAAATAACTGCGGAGAGCTTTTATTCGCTACGGGGAGCCACGGACCGGAATCAACAGTCCCGAGGCCATTGTAAAGAGGGAAGTATTCACTGAATTTCTTAAGCGCATCAAGGCCACCGACACCACGTCTCCACAGATGAAGTGACCTCGTTCGCTTTTTTTTATTGGCCTGCTGTTCTTAAAATTAGGACAAGACAGACAAAGCAGACCCTCACGCATAAAATAAAACTTTTAGAGCACATCTGCATGGAAAATATTTAGACAATGAAGGAAGCAAAGTGGGGAGAGGCATTTTAAAATAACTTTTGTCTGTTGCTATCTGAAGGTCTGAGTTCTGTTTCTCTTAACTTACAGTTAGGGAGGCGAATTATTTTCTTAGTTTTTTTTCATTTTGAGCTTATTTATTGCATTTATATTCTACCTTTCCCCACCCCCAGGAGCTCAAGGTGGTGTACAAAGTTCTCCACCACCAACACCCATATTATCCCCACAACTCTGAGGTAGGGAAGGCTGAGAGAGAGGCAGCTTCATGGCTGATGTGAATCCTGGTGCCACAGGTCCTAGTTCGACACTCTAACTGCTGTGCCATTACTCATTTTTGGATTATGGGGGGGAGGCACTATGGAGCTCAGTGGTTCAGAGCGCTTGCTTTGCATGAAGAATGTTCCAGGCTCAATCCCCACCACCTCCAGGTAAAAAAAGAGAATGAGATGCTTCCTTGTGTGAGACTCTGGAGCACTGCTGCCAGCCAGAGCAGACAGTATTGTGCTAGATGAGCAAAGAGTCTGACCTGGCAGAAAACAGTCTCCTCTGTTGCCAAGGGAGGGGCCGTAAGGAGCTGCCCAGAGTGGCTGGGGCAACACAGTCAGATGGACAGGGTACAAATAATAAAATTATTATTGTTGTTGTTGTTTAGTTCAATGCAGTTTCAGTCCCCAATAGCAACCCCAGGTAAGGCTGTGGGAGAGACTCCCAGCCCCAAACCCTGAACAGTAGTTGCTAAAAGGACAAATTTTTGGTTCAGTATTTACACCGGTTTCTTATTCTTATTCTTAAAACGTGTTGCTTGTTTTATCTTGCCTAAGGTCACCCACCCACCCACCGACCAACAAAACCCACACGGATGCATTAAAACCAAGCAGGGGAAAATACATTAAAAACATCCCGCCCCCTTCTAAAAGGCCGCTCACCCTGTTCTGAACAAAGGGCTGGTTTAAACAGAGGAAGCTGCCTCTTGCAGAGTCAGACTGTTGGCCCCTCTAGCTCAGTGTTGTTGGGCACTGGCCGGCAGCAGCTGGCCAGTCCTGCCGTGGATCGAACCCAGGAATGTCTACCTGCAAGGCAAGGGGCTCTGCCGCTTCCACAACGAGTGGCAAATTTTAATTTCCTTTCGTTTTGCGTTCGGAAGGGAGAACAGTTCCTTGGCAGAGCACTTAGGCATTTGGGGGCATTTTGGTAGCTGAATCCAAGACCGGTGAAAACATAGCGCCTTCCATTGCACTTAAGGGCAGGAGGCTAACATGGCAGGTACAGGGCAGACCACATTTTAGGGAAGCTTTTAATGTTTGATGTATTATGGTATTTTAATATTTTGTTGGAAGTCACCCAGAGTGGCTGGGGAAGCCCAACCAGTTGGGCGGGGTATAAATAAATTGTTGTTGTTGTTGTTGTTGTTGTTGTTGTTGTTGTTGTTGTTGTTGTTGTGGCACTCGCAGGTCCGCCCACTCCCCGCACCTCAGCATCTGCCGCCTGAGGCAGCTGCCTCACTCTGCCTCATCACAGGGCTGGCCCTGCCCTTCCCGCTGGCCAACAACTGTTTTGCGGGGCGTCTACTCACAAGGTTCTGGCGGCGGGGGCAGTGGCGGCGGAGGCTCCTCGGTGGCGGCAGCTGCTGCGGCATTAGCCGCCGCGGCCTCGTTGGTCATCGACCTGGTGATCCGGCCCTTCCGCCGGCCCTGGCTGTTGGCCGTCTTCCGGCCTCGCGGGGCCACCTGCTCCCTTTCCTCAGGCTCTTCGGGAACAACTTCAACCTTGTCCTTCTCTTTGATATTCTCCCTGAGAGGGGAAAAGAAAGGGGGCGAGAGGAATGAGATCCGGAACCGTGAAGCGACTGCATGGAAGACGGGGTCCCTTCTCCCCCCAAAGTGCCAAAGGGTGCCTCCAAGGCGGTTGCCATTTTACAGGGGGGAATCAATTTATTATTTTATTTCATACAATTTATATACAGCTGGACTGTAAAAACAACACCAACACCCTCCTCAAAGGGGTTATTGTCAATAATTATTATTTAATTTCCATGATGTCTAACTGGTGTCAGTTTCTAACTTTTTAAAGGTCTTTCTTGGTATAGTTTTATGTTTGTACTGCTGCAAACGACATATATACCAATGACACAGTGGTATACAACGACTTTTATAAAGATGTTTTTCATAAAATAGATAAATGAGTCATTCATTGCCTTTTACCTACGTCTCAAGTCAAGTTACAAACAGACCACAGGAAAAGCTGAAGAGTTTTAAGCACAGTACAGTGGCACCTCTGGTTGCAAACGGGATCCGTTTCGGAGCCCCGTTCGCAACCTGAAGAGAACGCAACCCGCGTCTGCGCATGCGCGGGTCGCAATTTGCCGCTTCTGCGCATGGTGTCATTTTGCGTGTCTGTGCATGCGCAAGCGGCGAAACCTGGAAGTAACCTTTTCCGGTACTTCCGGGTCACCGCAGGATGCAACCTGAAAAGCCGTAACCTGAAGCTAATGTAAGAAGAGGTCTGATTGTAGAGGGAGGAGGGGAAAGACAGACAAACAGAACCAAGGTTCAATTATGCATCTTGATTGCATAACTAAAGGAGAGCTCTTGCACAACAAGCCAGTTTCCTGCCATTCTGTTTGCACTACCCTTGACCCTGCGGTCTCACCTCCTGGTAAAAGGAAGCAACATGGCCGGCCAGAGGTCAGGGAAGCGGCCCTGCCCCAGTGCCTGCTGCTTCTTGGGCTCTAAGCAGCCAACATGAGCAACAGTCGGGAACAATGGGGGCCGCAGGAAATTTGATGGGTGCAAATAGTCGTTAGAGGTGGCAAACATCAGCTGCAAGCAGAGATGTGCACAACCTCGTGGCCCTCCGTCCGGAGTTGAGAGGGGAGCAGGGAAGTGGACTCCTGTCTGCTAGGCAGCAGCTAAAGCACAGGAAGATAAGGAGAGCCTTGCAAGGTCAGGCCAACACCAGTGTCGAAGCAATAATTCTTCAACATCAGCTTCGTTGGACTCGTCATGTTGTGTGGATGCCTGATGATTGTCTTCCAAAGCAACTACGCTATTCTGAATTTAAAAATGGAAAGCGTAAAGAGCCCACGCAAAGCACTTTGAGTTGTGAGACTGAAAATCTGTACGAGACTGACTGGTGGAACAGGCCCAGCGTTGGGTTCTCGCAAGGGCCAAAGAGAGACAGAGAGGGAGAGAACTCCCCTGCGAGTGCAAGGAGAGGAGAAAAAGAAGGCACACTGGAGGGGTGCCAGGGTGTGAAAGGAGGTTTTCTTCAGACCCTCAACAAACTACAGCTCCCAGGATTCTTTGGGGGAAGCCATGACAGTTTAACGGGGCATCAAAGTGCTTTAACTGTAAAGGTTGTGCGGATGCCTGATTATCGTCTGCCAAAGCAACTCCTCTATTCCGAACTTAAAAATGGAAAGCATAATGCTGGTGGTCAACAAAAGAGGTTCAAATACTCTCTCAAGGCAAATCTTAAAAAATGTAGTATAAACACCGACAACTGGGAAACACTGGCCTGCGAGTGCTCCAGCTGGAGAGCAGCCTTTGCCCAAGGTGTCATGGGCTTTGAAGACACTTGAACTCAGGACGCAAGGGAGAAACGTGCTAGGAGGAAGGCATGCTTGGCAAATCCACACCGTGATCAGCTCCGGGCCGGAAACCAATGTCCCCACTGCGGAAGGACGTGTGGATCCAGAATTGGCCTCCACAGTCACTTACGGACTCATTGCTAAAACCGTGTTTATGGAAGACAATCTTACTCAGCTACGAGAGATCGCCAAAGAAGAAGTCCAGCATCCTGATCTCACAGCCACCACCCAGATGCCTGTGGGAAACCAGTAAGCGGGATCTGAGCACGAGAGGACTCTCCCCTCCTGGAGTTTCCAGCAGCTGATATTCAGAAACCTTGCTTACACTGACTGCGGAGGCAGAGCAGAGCCATCCTGGTGAAGTTGCCTAATTCTGTTTCTGAGCCTTCTAAGTTGGTGGCCATCACTGCCTCTTGTGGCAGAGAGTTCCACAGATGGATAGGATGGGAAACATGTGCCACCGCCACCCGGATGTTGTTCACCTCCATCTCCTGCATGGCTGACAGGCAGGGGTGGCAGGAGTTGTGGTTTGACACCGCCCGGCAGGCACCTAAACTGCCTTCCCCCTGCCTGCTCCCCCCTCCGCCGCCGCCCCTTGGTGCAGAGCTAGGGCTTCTCGCGACACGACTCACTTGGATTCTTCCTTCTCGTCCTTTTCCACTTCATCTCTTTTCTCTTCCTCTTTTTTCTCAGTTTTCTCGGCCTTCTCCTCCTCTATTTTTTCCTCGACTTTTTCTTCTTGAGAAGGACGTGGGATTTGCTGAAATGGAAGGAATCAGAATTACAAAACAGGGCTACAGCCAGCAGCAGCGGCAGGATCGGGTCTGGGAGATCGCAAGCGCCCGAGCTAAAATCTTGGGGATGGGAATTCTCCTGGCGCCCCCCACCCCACAAATCAGAGATGTAACCGCATGTTCACTTACACCAGGCATTTGAGAAAGAAAGAGGAGAATGAATGAGAATTGGGACCATCCTGTGAAATATTCCCAACATGAGGAAACCTCACAAATACTGCCACAACAGGAGGGTAGAATTACTCATACAAATCTTAAGATTCCCACGTGAAGTGACATTCACAGCCTGGATGAAAAAGAAGCAACCATCTTCCAAATTTACAAAGGGTTATTTTGCATAGTCGCCTATAGGCTATTGTTACCCTGGGGCAGAGCTTTCAAAACTTTTCCTGTTGGTGACACACTTTTTATCAATTCGCGACACAGTAATTCAGTTTTACTAGCAAACCGGAGGTTAAACTAACCCTTTTCCAGCCTCGAGAGAAGCGCGGGGAGCGTTCACACGAAACACCTGCACACTGTAGCCAACACACTCATCTGACACACAGTTAGGAAAGCTCTGCTCTAGGGGATCTGGAAAGTGGCTAGTTACAAGCAGAGCCGGGGATTGAGCTAAATGAAATTTTGGCTTCTGGGTTCCATAAATGAAGAAAAGTATTAACGGTAAGGAGAGGAAAGAGGAGAGTCAATAGTACCCTCTTGATACACATTCTTGCCCCTCTAGCAGAACAGACTCACACTATAGGCCTAATCTGGCTTCAAAAAGATGTTGTTTGCCTGCAATGGTTTTGGGGGCAGCGTCTCCAGGGCGGGCTAGGAATGTGCCGCTGCCAGTCAGTGCAGACAATATTGGGCCAGATGGACCAATCTGGCATAAGGCAGCTTCTGATCCTCTTCATCCAACTGCTTCATTTGGAGGGCTTGGGATCTGCAGGGAGAATGCTCAACCCCCGTGCAAAACTAAGCAGAAACCCCAGGATGGGTTGGTGGGCGGGAAGCCATGACAGACCTAAAGGCGTCTGAGGTTTATATTAAGGCGGCCATGTAGCTCTCTGAATGGTGCCCAAAGCAGTGTGATGCAGAGGTCAGTGTTGGACTGGGGCTCAGGAGACCAGGGTTCAAATCTTGGCCATAAAGCTCTCACTGCATGTGACCAATCACTGCCTCTCGGCCTAACCTACCTCACAGGGTTGTCGTGGGGATTAATGGAGGAGGAAGGGAACCATGTACGCCACCTTGAGCTCCTTGGAGGAAAAGGTGGGATATAAATGCAATAAACAAATGCAACAGATAAATTCCAGGTGGGCCGCCACAGAGAATGCCTCTGGACCCACGGGTTTGGCATTGCCGCAGAGAAGATGCCCGACTTAAATGTCTTCCGTCACCCTATATCGGGCATAGGCAAACTCAGCCTGCCAGCTGTTTTGGGAATACAACTCGCATCATCCCTGACCACTGGTCCTGTTAGCTAGGGATGGTGGGAGTTGTAGTCCCAAAACATCTGGAGGGCTGAGTTTGCCTACGCCTGCCCTATATAATACCACTTTAGGCAGATCTTTGATTTTTCTCTTTCAGAGGTGGATCTTTGATTTCTCTCTCCCTGACTACATACTTCCCATACACACAGCGCAACCTTTTAAAATTCCCCCATCGGTTTCCTATATGGCATGGCCAGCTGTTATTCAAAAAAGCCCAACATGACCCTAAGCCCAGCACCTGGCCACAGAACGCAGATCCCGCCCAGCCTCCCCCCCCCAAACCAGGCGCTGTCAAACTCCCATCAACTCCAGCCAATACGGGTAATGGTCAGAATGATGCAAGTTGCATTCCAAAGTATCTGGAGGGCAAGAGGGCGAGAAGAAGGCTGCTCTAGCCATTTCCTTCTATGTGGCCTCTCTCTCTCTGCCCCCACTCTAGGAATCAACTCTACCACTTTGGCCCAGGGGCAAGGAAACGGTGGTCTCCTGCATGTTGCCGAACTACAACTCCCACCATCCCTGACTGTTGGTAAACGTTGCCTTGGGGTTGATGGGAGTTGGGAGTCTGGCCACATTTGAAGGAGGGCCACAGCCTCCCCGACCCCTGGATGAGAGGCGCGGGCTCCAACCAGGGAGACCCACCTCCCTGGCTTGGCGCCTGAGTCCATCTCAAGGCTGCTCATTCCCTCTTGAGCTATCCTACCTCGCTGGGTTGCTGTGAGGGGCGAAGCACAAGGGGAGAACGAGGCAAACTCAGTTTACACACTACGCTGGCTTCCTTTGAGGATAGGATATAAGAAGTGACGGCCTTAAATCAATCGCTGGGCAAAGCCAGCATTTATATAACTTTTCGGGGGGGGGACAGGGTGGAGGGAGGGAGAAGTACTCTTCATTGTGATTGCAAGAAGTTTTGTAAGGAGGATTGGGCGAAATATTGCAATGAAGACTATGAAGGGAGTTATTAGTTAAATAACCAAAGTAATAGAGAAATTAAGAAATGTAGATAAAGTGATAAAGGTTGAAAAATGTAGCCGATGGAAAACGTTGTATAAGATAAGAAAATATGTTAAATGACTGTTAGGAATGACATGTTAAAAAATTATATATATATACTGTATATATATTTTAAAAAATATCATTTCCAACAGTCATTTAACATATTTTCTTATCTTATAGAAGAGTACTTCTCTTTATAATATTAAAATATAATATAATATAATATAATATAATATAATATAATATAATATAATATAAAGAGAAGTACTCTTCATTGCAACTTAGGTCTTTCCCTTCATACGCACTCAGAGAGAACAGCCTCCGTCGCTGGAAGTCAGCTGTTCCGATTCTAAAACACTCAAGGAATATTTAGAGAGCGCAGTGGGTTGAGTGTGCCAACATAAATAGTCACGCAGTGCCCCCAGATGTGCCAGGGAACACACAGACTCAAGCAAAGAGGAGGAGGGGGGTTGTTTACTAAATTTAAGAGAGAAGCAAACTCTAGCAGAAAGCATCTCGCTTTGCAGGCCCGGGACAGGGCAGCTGGAGGAATGAGACACAGCGTTCATGACTCCTGCCGAAGGGAGGTTTGGTGCTGCTGCCAGGAGCTTCCAAATCAACAAAGCAGGTGGTTAGAACAGGCCCCCATCAGCTGCAATGAGGGGCGATTTTGGGACCGTGAGGGGCAGGTTGAGCTGGAGGGGAACAAGGAAGGCGGATCAAACCCATGGGTTAAATTATATATAGGACTAGGGCCTGGGAAAGATCACGGTTCGAATCTCCACTCAGCCACGAAGCTCACTGGCTGGTTCTGGGCCAGTCGCACTGCCTCTCTCAGCCTATGCTACCTCGCAGGGTCGTTGTGGGGATTAAATGGGGAGGGGGAGAACCATGAACACCACCTTGAGATCCTTAGGAGAAAAAGGTGGGATAGAAACGCAATACATAAATATTCTGGCAGACCTGCTGGGGAGAGGAGGGGTGTGTGTAAAGGAACATAGCAGATCAGGCCCTCATTTGTGGGTGCTGGGGGAGTTGGGCAAAATTTTGCATCTCCAACCAGGCGCCAAAATGCCTTGGAGGCTGACCCCAATTTGGAAAAGAAAAGGGGAGTTAAGAGACAGATGTAAGAAAAAGACTGCATATTAAATGATTGTTTCTAAAGGATCATTTTTTAAAAATATATATACATGCAGGCTACTTAATAATTTCCAAAACCACAGCAACAACAAAACCTTCCTTAAGCCTGAGCAACAGATATCTTTATTACAGTTAAGGTGGAGGCAGGGGGAGAAAAGCCCCAAAGTTATTTTTAGAGTGAAAATGAGATTACCTTTGAAACGCTTTAAAACTCACAAGGGACGCTCTTAAAAACACATGCACACAGTAGACCCCACAAGCCTTGCTCATGGCTACAACGCCAAAGTGTTTAGGGCATTAACTGGTTATCCCAAGTGTTTCTTTAACAAGGTTTAAATAAAAAAAAAACAGGGGGGTGTCCTTTGCCACACTCCCACCTGTCACCAAGTCACAGCAGCCCTAGATGTAAAGGGTTAACTTTACAGAGTCACGGGGGGGGGGGAGTCCCTTCGCTTCCCCCCCACCCTGCACAGCAACACACAAAAATTAGACAGAGCTAATCACCCGCTTCCTAATTTTAAACCTATTGTCCCCCCACGCCCCCCCCCCCCTGTTTTAAAAATAAACCGGCTAACGAGATTTTAAAAGTCGGCTTATCCGGCGGATGGAAGAGAAGCAAAAGGCAAGTTCTGGGAACACAAACCTTCGGTCGGCTGAGGCTTCGCGGTTCGACGTACCTGCATGCTTGACTCTTGCTTAAAAATAAAAAGGTTTTTGGTTTTGGTTTTTTTTAATTATCCACAGCCCGGAGAAGGGAGATACCGGTCTGTGTTAGGCGTGGGGGTCAAAGGGGGAAAAAAATCGGGCCAAGTTTCCAACGGCTCAAATGACATGGGGGGAGGCAAACTTGTCGGCAGCGCCTCCCCCCTAAATTTGGAGGGGAAGACTGTCCAACTTTTAGATTCCAGGGGGAAAGGGGAAGAAGAATGAAAGAAAGAGAGAGAGAATCTCACGGTGTCATCCTGGTCACTTAAAAAAAACAACAGAAAAAGCAAAGCACCTAAGCAGGGAGGAGAGTTGGCTGGCCACACATGCCAGCTTCTAATCTCGACGGGGTCACACGAGGTAATCCCTGCGCCGAGCGCAGCCTTGATTGGCCGTCACAGGAGAACCAGGCGTTTCTGTCTAGTCAGATCGCCCGGCTGAACCAGCTGCTGCAAGGAAGGACACGCGTGCGGGGGGGGGGAGGGAGGGGAGGGGGGCCGGTCCACGAGGGACGGCGGCTCGTGCTGGGAACTGTGTCAACTAGGGACAGCAAGGAAGGGTCTCCCCCCCTCCCCAGGCCGGTTGAGCAGCAGATCAAGCACTCCAAAAAAGGATGCAAAAGAAAAACGGAGAGGAGAATCTGAGGTTGCGTTTCCTCCTCTGCACATCTGGAGGCCGGGCCCAGGATTTTAAACTGATTTCAGCCTCTGGACGTCTGAATGTCGCAAGCGCAGAGCAGGGCGATTCCCAAGGATTTATCAGCCAAGACCACGAGTGTCGACTTGTCAGGGCTTCAGTCCCTGTTTCTATGTTTTTAATACTCTTTCACAGTGCTTTTTTCTAAAAAAAAATGTTTAGGGGTACTCTCATTTTGGCTCAAGAAAATCACCATTTTATAGTTCAAATCGGGGGAAATAAACACAGTAAATGGACAAAAGTACAAAGATTCACAAAATTTTTAGGGGTATGTGTAATCCTGCGTCTCCCCATATAAAAAGCACTGCTCTTTCCTGTTAACTGCCTTGAGATGGTGGTTTAGAAGGCAATCCGTAAATCAATGAAGATAGTTACTTGGATGCAGCAACAGCTACCTGTCTTTTGGTCTTTGCATATTGTCAATCTGCCTTATCTATATATTACTGCATGGATATTATTTGCCCCCCCTTCAAGCCTCCTGGGGCGGGTTACAAAACTTTAAACACAATATTTAAAATGGTTTAGAACAACTTAAAATCACAGAGAGAAGGTTGGTCCTAAAAATAGAAACCTCAAGTGCCAAAGGCCAGGATAAAGACTGCGTCTTCAGCATTCACTGGAAACTGTATAATGAAGGCGTCAGATGCACCTCTCTGTGGGGAGGGACTTCCACAACTTAGGGGCTGCCACAGAGAAGGCCCTGCCCCAGGGATGCTGCTGGGACACAAACAAATTGAGTTTTGGATGTGGTGGAACAAGCAAAATCTTAGCTGTAGAGAAAGAGGAGGCCTTTCAGGTATGTGAGATGAAGCTGTTATAATTAAGTTTTAACCACCCGAAATCTGCTAGCCAATATTATTTTTTTAATGCTTGCCTAGTAAATAAATAAATAAATAAATAAATAAATAAATAAATAAATAAATAAATAAATAAATAAATAATATCTTTATTATCATTGCCCCCTCTCGGGGACAACGAAATTACTTGGCTGCTCCATCCACCCAGGTAGGGCACTCCACACAAAATCAAAACAACTATAAAAACACTAATTAAAACAATACAGTATAATACAGCAAGGAAGATTAGATGACTTTCAAAGTCCAGGCTTCCCATTCAGGGAATCAAGAGGTCATTTTGAGATCCTGCAGGAAGTGCACAATGACTTTCCCTTTTTTAAGAAAGGGGACGAATAATGACTCATTGTTAGGAGAGAAAAAGCTGGTGTTTTCATTTTCACTGCCTGCTACAGAAACATACCGGAACCAAAACAGCATCTTTGATATGGAACAGGTGGGACCTTTGCTTTTGCAGATTAAAACAAGACTGTCAATGAGAATAAAAAAACTGGACTCGAGGGAAAGCAAAGCAAGACGTTTGGCAACAACTTGGTTGCAGGAGTTGCCGGAAGGAGGAGTATAAGGAGCCAACTAACTTTCTCAGAGACTCCAACCAGGATTTGTGTAGGGATGACCAACTTCCAAGAGACTGCGCTCTACTCACACAATTAAAAACTCGCAGTGATCTACCCCTTTTGGGGGGATTCAGGTCAAAGTTGTTCTCCCAAAAATATCCTGCAAGGCAGCAGAGGTTTAGGATGAGTCTTCCTTCTCCTAGATGAGCTCCTTTCCCAGTTGGCAGAGCCACATCTTGGCCCTCACTTTCCTCCACAACACATGCAGAAACCGCCTTCTTGGCCACTGGACCCACTATTGATCTCATCCACTCAATCCAGGGGTCAGCAAACTTTTTCAGCAGGGGGCCAGTCCACTGTTCCTCAGACCTTATGGGAGGCCAGAGTAGATTTTGAAAAGAATATCTGAACGAATTCCTATGCCCCACAAATAACCCAGGGATGCATTTTAAATAAAAGGACACATTCTACTCATTTAAAAACACACTGATTCCCGGACCATCCATGGGCCGGATTTAGAAGGCGACTGGGCCGGATCCGTCCGCCGGGCCTTAGTTTGCCTACCCATGACTCAATCCACCAGAGCCTGTCTTTGAATGCAGGGGAAGCCCCTAACTCACAGAGGGTTTAAGACCCATCAGCTACCCTCACCTGGTTTAGCCGGCCAGTCAAAGCCATTTCCCAGGGTGTGGCTGCTGTCACATGCTGGCAGCTTCTAGGAGCCACAGGTGAGAGCTGAGAGCCAAAGGTGGACAAATGACCCCAGAAGGAGCAGGATGTGTCCATCACAAGAGGTGCTACCCCTAACACCCCATATATAATGTCCTTCTAAAAGAGGTGGGGAACCTTTATTCAAAAGGGGGGGCACCTTCCATTCTAGGAAATCTCCAGGGGGCCACATACCAGCGATGGGCAGGGCCAGAGCAACATAAATTCTACCTTTGGTACGTCAGGTGAGTTTCTGCTCACACACACATACCTGAAGACCCCTCTCCCTCTCCTCCATCCAGCCAAGCAAAGGTTTATGGTCAGAATTCAAGAAGAGACATTTCCAGCCCGGAAAAGACACTCAAAGCAGGGTGAGAGGCAGGGGCGATGAGGGCATAGCCTGGGGAAGAGTCCCAAGGGCTGGACAAGAGAGGTTTGGAGGGCCACATCTGACCAATTGCAGCTTAGGTGAGGACCCTCACAGACTTTCCCGAGGGGAGACAAGAAGCCAACACTCCACCAAGTGACCCACACCATTAAGAATCCACCAGGGTCAGCCCACCCAAGCTTCCACTTTTTTGTCTGCAGTAAAGAATGTGTTGGAGCAGGGTGGATAAAAATCAACGATTTTTTTAAATAATTTTTTTATTTAAATCGGTTTTTTTAAAAATTCCAATCAGATTTTTAAAATAAAATGCTTTTGGAGAGAAAATCTTTCTAAAGATAGTTTTCTATTTAAGTTGCATTTTAGTCCAAAGGCTATTCATCAGGAAATAAGGATTTGTTTTAAGTTTTTCATGTGGGCTAAAACTCAGTCTAAGGTTGTTGTTTTTTTAAAAAAATGTTTAACCACATCAGTTAACAAACATGGATACATATGCTATGTTACTGTTTCAGTTAAATAAATTGTTATAATTGTTATTAAGGAAATGATTATTTTTCTCCTTCTAATAAAGTACAGCAGAAAAGTTGTCCAAATGTAAACAGTTAACTTATTAAACCTCACAATAATTTCATAATTATCCTTCAATGTATTTCTAATAGTATAACCAAGTCAGTAATTTTTTATATAACTGTAAAAACTGTAAAAACTGCTCTGAAAATTTATTACTCCAAAAATGAAACCTTCATCTGGTTGTAAATATTAAGATTATACCAGCAAGAATGAGTCTTTCTGTAAAAAAATAAATAATTAATTAAATCAAGTCTTACTGACTAGTGATTTAAATCAATTTGATTTAAATCAAATCCACCCTGTGTTGGAGAGTCGAGATCAGGCTTCTATCGACACAACCATTTCCTCACAATTCTCTGCAGGTGGGGAAAATGCAAGCCAGCAAGAAACCCAAAACCTTGTGGCTGAACACACTTCGTCTTCAAATCACTGCTAAAACACCCCTAAAAACATCAACGGGCGATTGACAGCTATTCAGAGATTTCCCGGAGCCCCCAAACAACATCTTTTCTACACATTGCCACCTTGGATCCACAACCATGCCCCCCCCCTTCTGACCTCAAACAATTTCAGCCAGAGGGAGTGAAGCTGGTGGGTGATCACTGCTCTTCCACACACGCCTTCAGCCGTAGCTCAGTGGCAGAGCACACACTTTGCCCAAAGAAGTTCCCAGGTTTGAGCCCCTGTGACTCCAGGTGGGGCTAGGAGAGACCCCCCTGCCCTGGAGAGAGCCGCTGCCAGTCAGTGCAGGCAGTACTGAGCTAGGTGGACAAATGTCCAACTCAGTATAAGGCAGATTTCTATGTTCCTTTTAAAATCAGACCTTAATTCAGAACCAAGAGGACTGGAAACTTGACTTTTCCGGAGGAAGAGAGGGGAACCTGCCCCATTGTATATCGGGTGTGTGTGTGTGTGGAGAGAGTCTCCTCCTTTAAATTCCTGGGAGTTTGCCTTAGCGAGGACTTCACTTGGAAAATCAACATAACTCAGGTGGTCAGAAAGGCCCAACAGAGACTCCATTTCCTCAGGGTCTTCCAAAGAATGTTAAACAACAGCTGATGAACTCCTTTTACCAGTCCACAACAGAAAGTGCCCTTTCATATTGTATCACAGTGTGGTATGCTGGCCTGACAGCCACAGACAGAAAGTCTCTACAGAGGGTGGGGAATACAGCCCATGATACCACGGGCTGTCCCTTGAGTCCGCTAGATGATATCGCAAGGGATCGTTGCCTTAGAAGAACGAGAAAAATTCCCAGGGATGACTCACACCCCGGCCATCACCTCTTTCATCTGCTACCCCCGGGCAGGAAATATAGAAGTATAATCAGCCGTACCAACAGGCTAAAAAATAGCTTCTATCCGTGGGCTGTTAGGCTGTTGAACAGAAAATAACATAGCGAAATTGACTTGCAAGGTAGTGTGTTGTTCGACAAGAGATTGAGTGTTTGCGGGGGGGGGGGGAGGCTCATTTAATTTCATTGTATACAGGTTGTACAATGACAATAAAGGTATTGTTATCATTATTGTTATTGTTATTATTATTATTATTATTATGGTACCTCAGGTTAAGAACTTAATTTGTTCTGGAGGTCCGTTCTTAACCTGAAACTGTTCTTAACCTGAGGTACCACTTTAGTTAATGGGGCCTCCCGCTGCCGCTGCCCCGCAATTTCTGTTCTCATCCTGAAGCAAAGTTCTTAATCCGAGATACTATTTCTGGGCTAGCAGAGTCTGTAACCTGAAGCGTCTGTAACCCGAGGTACCACTGTATTATTATTATTTTTAGGAGCCACAGTACACAGCTTCCATCCCCAGAATCTCCAGGTGGGGTTGGGAGAAACCCACATGGGACCACAGAATTGTAGAGTTGGAACAAGAATCGCTTAGCCCAACCCCTCTGCAATGCAGAAACTTTTTGCCCCGATGTGATTATCAAATCCACAACCCTGGTTAAGGGTCTCACGCTCTGTGAACTGTCTGAAACCGCAGAGCGCCTCTGCCGGTCACTGTGTAGACAATCTTGAGTTTGACTTGTACACGGCCATTTCCTATGTCCCTGTTGATTTCATCCCTAAAAGAGCTGGAGGGAAACCAGATTGGGTAAAGGCCAGCCAGAAAGTGTTCCTTGGAAAGTTAACGGGTCAGATCCATTGAGTCCTTGTTCTCGCCACCAATGTACAAGCAGAAACATCATCCCAAGAGGGTGGGGGGAAGAATTACTGGGACTCTGTGTTCCAGCCTGTGTCACATCAGATAAGCAGAGGGGAATTCCAAAAAGATTCCCAGGTCCCAAATGGTTGGGGGGAAAGGAGGAGCAGGAGGGAGAATTTACTGGCCAATGCCTGGTACTTAGAAGACGAAGTGTGTATGTTTGTAAGAATATAAGAGGGGTGAGCGCGTTGTGCATGTCAGAACTTAAGAGCCCTATAGCTGGATCAGGCCACCGGCCCGTCTAGCCCTGCATTCTGTTCTCACATTGGCTCATCAGATGCTTCCACGAAGCCCCCAAGCAGGGCAAGGAGACCAACAGCCCTGTGGTGCTGCTGCACTCGTCATCTGGTAACTGGAGGTAGACTGCCCTGGCACGCAGAGGCTCAGTTTGGCTATCCCGTTGTTGATGAGGTTAGCCTCCAAAACGGGATAAGGAGAGTCCTGCTAGATCAGGGCCAAAGACTCATAAGTCCAGTATCCTTTGACACAAACAGACACAAGGGAAGTAGACACCCCTGGGGAACCCACAGGGAGGAAGGGCAAGGGCGTCTCTCGCTGTGTGTGTGTGTGTGTGTGTGTGTGTGTGTGTGTGAGAGAGAGAGAGAGAGAGAGAGAGAGAGAGATCTTTTTTCTTTGTACAACAGTGAAGTCTCCATTTTTGCCCAAACCCTTTGCCCAAGCCATCAGTACATTTGGGGTGGGGAAAACTTCTTTAAAAACAGCGCCCCGCAAAACTTTGCATAGAAAATTACATATATATATAATTTGTAAGATAATAATAATTTTAAAATTGCCTTTTTCAGTCGTGAGAAAACGAGCGGGTCGCAACACTCAACGCAACGCACCTGGTTCCTTCCCCGCCGCTTGCCATAGTTCCTTCGCACAAGGGCCTTGTAGTTCTCATTTTTCTTGGTCAAATAATAATACAAGACACAGTCTGGAACATTCTGAAATGGAAAGATTTATTACTTACGGACCCTCAGTGGGATACGCCATGTAAATGCTCTCACTGTCAATTGTGCAGACCCGGGCTTAGAAGTGAGAGAATTACATTAGCCTGGGTCACACATAACGCTACACACCGCAGGTGCCTTTAGCCAAAGTGTGGCTTGTGTGAATATTTGCTGTAGAGAATTTTACTCAGGCATAGTTTGTAAGTGCAAACCACTTAAGAAGCCATCTTGAGAATTAAGTGGACATTCCATCACACAAAAAACCAAAACCAAAAACGCATCGTCTCACCTTTCTTTCTAAGTAGGAAGCAATTAGGCCAAAGTTCTTAGGATGCTGGACAAATCTGATGGGGAGGAAAAGACACAGAGAAAACCTCATGTTCTGCCATCCAAAATTAAAACCATCACAGTTACCAGGGCTGCATTTTGCTAGACCTCTTTTGCAACCTGGTTAAATGCAAGTTCAGATATTAAAAAGGACGACGTCAAAATAGCCAAAGCACCCCCACCCCAGTTTCAAGAAACCCTGCTTGGTTGCCCTGTCGGCTTCTGGCATTTAACTGGAGGAAGGGCCATAGCCCAGTGGGAGAGCCCTGGCTTCACATGCAGAAAGTCCCAGGTTCAAGTCCTGGCATCTCCAGGTGAAAGACTGCTGGTCTGTGTAGACAACATTAAGCTGGATGGGCTGGCTTTGCAGAAGGCAGCTATGTAGGTTCCTATTAAATCAGCCCTTTAATTCAGACGAGGACTTGAATAATAATAATAATAATAATAATTTATTATTTGTACCCCGCCCATCTGGCTGGGTTTCCCCAGCCACTCTGGGCGGCTTCCACAGAAACCAAAAAACACTAAAATATCATACATTAAAAGCTTCCCTGAATAGGGCCGCCTTAAGATGTTTTCTGAATGTCAGGTAGTTGTCCATCACCTTGACATCCGATGGGAGGGCATTCCACAGGGCGGGCGCCACCACCGAAAAGGCCCTCTGCCTGGTTCCCTGTAGCTTCGCTTCTCGCAATGAGGGAACCGCCAGAAGGCCCTCGGCGCTGGACCTCAGTGTCCGGGCAGAACGATGGGGGTGGAGACGCTCCTTCAGGTATACTGGGCCGAAGCCGTTTAGGGCTTTAAAGGTCAACACCAACACTTTGAATTGTGCTCGGAAACGTACTGGGAGCCAATGTAGGTCTTTCAAGACCGGTGTTATGTGGTCTCGGCGGCCGCCCCCAGTCACCAGTCTAGCTGCCGCATTCTGGATTAGTTGTAGTTTCCGAGTCACCTTCAAAGGTAGCCCCACGTAGAGCGCATTGCAGTAGTCCAAGCGGGAGATAACTAGAGCATGCACCACTCTGGCCAGACAGTCAGCGGGCAGGTAGGGTCTCAGCCTGCGTACCAGGTGGAGTTGGTAGACAGCTGCCTTGGATACAGAATTGACCTGCGCCTCCATGGACAGCTGTGAGTCCAAAATGACTCCCAGGCTACGCACCTGGTCCTTCAGGGGCACAGTTACCCCATTCAGGACCAGGGAGTTCTCCACACCAGCCCGCCCCCTGTCCCCCAAAAACAGTACTTCTGTCTTGTCAGGATTCAACCTCAATCCATTAGCCGCCATCCATCCTCCAACCGCCTCCAGGCACTCACACAGGACCTTCACCGCCTTCACTGGTTCTGATTTGAAAGAAAGGTAGAGCTGGGTATCATCTGCATATTGATGGACACCCAGTCCAAACCCCCTGATGATCTCTCCCAGCGGCTTCATATAGATGTTAAAAAGCATGGGGGAGAGGACGGAACCCTGAGGCACCCCACAAGTGAGGGCCCAAGGGTCTGAACACTCATCCCCCACCACCACTTTCTGAACACGGCCCAGGAGAAAGGAGCGAAACCACTGTATAACAGTGCCCCCAGCTCCCAACCCCTCTAGACGGTCCAGAAGGATGTTATGGTCGATTGTATCAAAGGCCGCTGAGAGATCCAGCAGAACTAGGAAACAACTCTCACCTTTGTCCCTAGCTCGCCGGAGATCATCAACCAGTGCGACCAAGGCAGTTTCAGTCCCATGATGAGGCCTGAACCCTGATTGGAAGGGATCCAAATGGTCCGCATCCTCCAGGCGTGCCTGGAGTTGTTCAGCAACCACACGCTCAATCACCTTGCCCAAGAATGGAAGATTTGAAACTGGGCGATAGTTGGCCATACTGGCCGGGTCTAAAGATGGTTTTTTAAGAAGCGGTTTAATGACCGCCTCTTTCAGCGGATCTGGGCTGCCTTATAACGATCTTGTGGGAAAGGCCCATTAAACTGAGGGGCTGCGCCTACCACCTTGGCATGCCAAAGATCTCTGGTTCAAACCCTAATCTCCAGGTAGGGCTGGGAAAAGGCTTCCTTGCCTGAACCCCTAGAGAGCTGCTGCCGAACAATGCAAACAATACTGAGCTGGACGGATTAATGGCCTGGATCGTTATAAGGCAGCATTCTGCGTTCCTTTTGCCGGACATCACCTGCAGGGTCTAAAAGCCTATACTCTCGATCATCCATCAGGACTAGAAACCTGAACTCTGTTTCGGTGTTTTTACGAAAGGTGAGCATTTCAGGGTTGAATACCAAGCCTGACGACTATGCATGGCAACCACAGAAGACAAACAACTCTGACAGCTGAATCCGAAGTAATTGTGAGCATTTATTATCAATCTGTGTTTTGTCAATCATTAAGCTGAATAAGCTTCTACGTGAAATGAACCCCCTGCTCCCGCAAACAGACCTTTCACAGGGCGAGCCAACAAAATAGAAGTCTTTTAATTAACCAGTTTTTCCATTGTGTCCATACTTCGATATTACGGTTCCCAGCTTCAGAACTACCCAGGCTACAAAAGCATTGGTTTGAAGCTGATTTAATAATATATACACTCAGTGACGTGTATATGTACACTCAGGGACACGGGTGGCACTGTGGTCTAAGCCACTGAGCCTCTTGGGCTTGCTGATCACAAGTTCAGCAGTTCGAGTCTACGCGATAGGGTGAGCTCCCGTTGCTCTGTCCCAGCTCCTTCCAACCTAACTGTTCAAAAGCATACCAGCACGAGTAGATAAATAGGCACTGCTGCAGTGGAACTCTGGCACTCATCATGGTGTTCCATGCGCCAGAAGCAGTTTAGTCATGCTGGACACATGACCCAGAAAGCTGTCTGCGGACAAACGCCAGCTCCCTTGGCCTAAAAGCGGAGATGAGCGCCGCACCCCATAGTCAAATTTGACTGGGCTTAACTGCCCAGGGGTCCTAATAATATACAATTCCCATCTGCCCCGTTCAACCCTACCAACCATCAAGAATGATGGGAGCTGTAGTCCAGCAACACCTGGAGGTGAACAGGTTGCCCATTCCTGATTTAAAAGTAGGCAGAGTTTATGCTGGAGGTATCTAGGAGCAGTGAGGGCAAGTGATGGAGGGGGAAGTAAAAGCAAGTGATGGTCCGGTTCAGGGATGGGGAACCTTTATCCCTCCAGCTGTTGCTGGGACTCCCAAGCCCCATTAGCCCCATCTAATGGTCAAGGATGATGGGATCTGTAGTCCACAGGAGGGCCACGGATTCCCCATTCCTGAATTAGACCATTGCTTGCCTTTACTGGCCCTAGTTTGTCGCCATGCAACCGATTTTACTACTGTGCAATGCACACCCTTAAAAAACCCCACACAAAATAAATAAAAGTACTTTTCTTTAAAGATCTCCTTCTCATGGTCTGTCCAGACGTTCATGAACTGCCGGTCCTTGTAGATTTTCATGGGGTCCTCCATCAGCCCGTTCATGTTTATGAACTTCACCCGCCTCTGTTCCGCGTCAAACATCATGGGAGGAATGACCGAGAGCTGGCGCATTTGTTTCTCGTTATTCTGCAAGACCAGAGAAGGAAAAAAACACACAAAAAATTTATAGTGAAGTTTCTGTTTACAAGTAATGGACCCCCCAAGTCAGCCAAGACAGAGCCAAAATTGCTTTTTAAAAAGGAGGGAGGGAGTGTCAGCTCTTGTGGTTACATCTTGGACTTCCTTAGTTACAAGTACTGAAGAAGAAGAAGAAGAAAAAGGATTGTTCTCTTTGGCCCACAGCATCTTTATCCAGTCCCAGCGCAGCTCTTTTTGGAACAGGGAAGATGGTGGTGCTTGTTCATGAAAAGCTACCCTTTGCTGAAGATGATTTAAGGGGTTTGCCAACGCTGTAAGAAAATCCACATTAGGACAGAGAAAACATGCTGTGCTGGACGTGGTGTAAGATCAGGCTATAAAAAGCACAGGTTATGGGATGTGTGCCCCACGCTGGACTTCAGGATTCGAATCTATGTTCACACACGCAAGAATGTCCCAGCCATAAGGCTTGCTGCGTTGGTCTGGGCCAGACCCGTCTCGACCCACAAAGCCCCCCTCTGACTAGCCTACCTCAGAACAGCCCACTTGGGTCAGGCCAAAGGCCCAGCTAAGGGCACATTCACACCCATACAGTTAAAACACTACAAGATCACTTTAAACATTCAAGGCTTCTTCCAAAGACTCCTGGGAAGTATAGTTTATTAAGGATGCTGAGAGTTGTTAGTACAGTGGTACCTCGGGTTACATATGCTTCAGGTTACAGACTCCACTAACCCAGAAATAGTGCTTCAGGTTAAGAACTTTGTTTCAGGATGAGAACAGAAATCGTGCTCCGGCGGCGCGGCGGCAGCAGGAGGCCCCATTAGCTAAAGTGGTGCTTCAGGTTAAGAACAGTTTCAGGTGAAGAACGGACCTCCGGAACGAATTAAGTACTTAACCTGAGGTACCACTGTATACCTATTCCCATCCCGGAGCTACAATCGCCAGAGTTCCCTGTGAAGGCAATTATAGCTCTGGGAAGGGACTAGGGGGTCTCCTGACAAAGAGAAGAGGATGGAGCTTGTAAGAATATATCTGGCAAGGGACTCAGTAAAAGATGACTGCACCCTCCCCTCTTCCAAATTCAAAGATGCTACATGTGCCATGTTTTGGTTTTTTATCAGATTGTAAGTCTGGGCAGGCAGGGGACTGTCTTGTTTTCCTTGATCGTATGTAAGCCGCTCTGGGAGCCTTTTCGGCTGAAGAGAAGGGTAAAGATGCTGTAACATAAATAAGAAGCCTGGTTCTCACCTCCTGTTCCGAGAGCCCGTCGATTATCTCCGAGATTTCGTGCTCGCTCCGGGCGATGGTTGCCGAAAGTCCGGTCCCTCTCTGCCCCACTCTGGGGATGCAACAACAACAACAGAAAGAGAAACCAAAATGAAAAGAAAAAAGTAGCTTTTTTCTGAGAACAGGAAAACAATTGGCAATATCAGGGTGAGGTGTGGTCAGCCAGCCTCTTCAGGGCCGGACGGGACAGAATGCATGCTAGCTTTGGCAAAAGATGTGAGGAAAAGGTTGTTGTTTTTTAGCTCTTTCCTACATATAAAAAGGGGACGCGGGTGGTGTTGTGGGTTAAACCACAGAGCCTAGGACTTGCAGATCAGAAGGTCGGCGGTTCGAATCCCCGCAGCAGGCGAGCTCCCTAGCAGTTTGAAAGCATGTTAAAGTGCAAGTAGATAAATAGGTACTGCTCTGGTGGGAAGGTAAATGGTGTTTCTGTGTGCTGCTCTGGTTTGCCAGAAGCGGCTTAGTCATGCTGGCCACATGACCCGGAAGCTGTACGCCGGCTCCCTCGGCCAATAAAGCGAGATGAGCGCCGCAACCCCAGAGTTGGCCACGACTGGATAAGAAGAGAACTGAGGATCACCTTATCAGCAGCAAGAGGGCCGGTCCTACCATGAGGCAGAGTAAAGCAGCCGCCTCAGGTGGCAGATAATGGAGGGACAAAGAACAGCGACAAGATTTTGGAGGGCAGAGATGAATGTGCTGTATGGCCTGCTTTGAAACCCCTATGACAGCCTGCTGCTCTCAAGGGTGGTAAAGAAGGCTATCCTAACACAATGTTGATGCAACTGCAAAACGTTTTGATCCAGCCCGGGGAAGGAGGCCTGAGCCCATTTCAGAGAGCCCCAAACTGACGTGTGAAATTTGGTGGGATGTGTGTGGGGTGGCCTCTTCTTTTTAAGGTGGCTTTTAAAAGGAGAGGAGGAATCACAAAACAGGCAGAAGGAATCCCCAACGGAATTCACTATTTCATTCAGCGCATTTGCAACCCACCTTTCCTCTGAGGAGCTGAAGGTGGCAGACGTGGTTCTCCTCTTCATTTTGTCCTCGACGAGCCTGTGAGGGAGGTTGGGCTGAGAGTGAGTGACTGGCCCGAGATCACCAACTGAGCTTCCTGGCTGAGCAGGGGGATTTGAACCCTGGTCTCCCAGGTCCTAGTCCAGCACGCTAACCACTGCACCACACTGCCTCTCCTGCACCACTCTGTGATATGGCCCTCTGATCAATGTCCCACTCGGGAGGCACCACCCAGGTGCTGTTGGGGGAAATCAGAAGGCTGGACCAGTTCGGCTTTTGCCAGGCTGGTGCCCTCCAATCCATTTGGACCCGCACTCCCGTTTACCTCTGAAACCGCTCCTGCTGCTCCCTCTGCTTCCGGATTTCGGGGAACTGCTTCTCATAATACTCGCGGGTCTTGCTCTCCTTTGCCTTCCGGCGGGGGTTGTTCTCTATGCGGTCTACTTTCTTCTCCCAGGCTTCCATCAGCTGATCGTAACGCTGACAGATTTTCTGCTCCTGGTTAATTCCACACACAGCCCCGGGCCCCCCCAATTTCTGGATTAAAAAAAGCTCTCTCTCACACAACGCTAGAATGCCACTGCGTGACACGAAACTGAAAAGATGGCGGCTTCAGCAGGGCATACAGACCTGGTTCACAAATACTGCTAAACCATGGTTAGCGTAAACCATCATTAAAACTGAGGCACCTTGGAGCCCATCACTTAAACCTGGGTTTGTCACATCGCAGGATACTTAAAAGCATCAGGGAGAACAGGTGATCCTTGACAGCAGCTTGAATTTTTCGCCACTGTTCACTCATGGCTCTGTATATTTGGTGATGGCTCCCTAACCATGGTTAAGGAGGAGGTCCGAGTTTGCACGTAATGCTAAGCTATGGTTAATACCAACTAAAGTTTATAAGCCAGATACAAATCCTTGGCTAATGATTAATCTTAAAACAAGCTGACAAACCATAATTAAGGTACTGATCTGGGTTCTCACATAATGCTAAGTCATGATTTAATATAGTTTAATAATCCACAGTTTAGCATTATGTGCAAACCAGAAATGCACCAAGCCGCATAATTTTGCCCTGTTTCAGCTTCACTGGTGCTCAATCAGAGCTCTGTTTCGTTTTTAACAAAGAACACACAAAATCAAATGGTTGGTAATTTTGTAGGCACTTCTCATGTAAAACACACCCTTTTTGATGCATCCTAGTGTAGCTAAATTCCTTTCATTTTTTATTTCATCGAGTGAGCTAGTATGTCTTAATGTCACAGTTAGCTTATTCACACCCAAATTTAATAGCTTCCATATTTAGGGGCATTTCTCTTACCTGTGGGGCTTGGGGTGCTGAGTTCTGAGCCCAGAAAGGAGAGCCATCAGTAAGGTTTGGGTATTTGCCACCTATGCCCACTTATAGGTAGGTGAATGACGTGTGCTGCGCTTTGTGTATAAAGGACAACTCTCAGCACCGAAACAAATACCCTCGTAACTGATGGATGACAGTGGGTTTTGGGGTGCGTTTTAAGGGGAGGGAAAAGAAAGCCTGTGCTAACAACAAGCTAACCGGCCGCTCCCAATAATTTAGGCACAGGAGGACAAAAAATAAACAAAGAAATAGATCCATACCCTCTGTTTCCTGGCGTGATTCCTTCTCTTGAAAAAGAGGATCAGTTTTTTTCTCATGACTTGGTTCCTAACAAAAAAAGAGAATGAAGGGCATCAGAAGAGAGTCTGGCTGCTGGATCTGGCCAAAGGGGGCCCACTGAGTCCAGCATCCCGTCTTCGCAGTGACCAACCAGAGGCACACCCTCCCCTGGGAAGCCTGCAAGAGGGACATCCCAATTTGCGGTCCCTAGCAACTAGGATTCAGAGACATCCTGCCTCTAGCTGGATCAGGCCAGTAGCACATCTAGTCCAGTATCCTGTTCTTAAAGTGGCTTGCCAGCAGGATCTGAACGCTCTCTCCAACTGCCCTTTCCAGCAACTGGAAATATTCAGAAGCAGAGCATAGCCATTGTAGCTGGTATACTATAATAAATAATAATAATAATAATAATAATAATAATAATAATAATAATAATAATAATAATAATAAATTCTATTTATACCCCACCCTCCCCAGCCAAGACTGGGCTCAGAGCGGCTAACACCAGGTATAAAAATAATTGATTAAAAAACAAGATTAAAGTACAACATTAAAATGCAGCCTCATTTCAGTAGAAACTCAAATCAAAAACTTTTGGGGGATCAAATCTTCACCAAGGCCAACTATCCAGACTGGTCCTACATGGGCCAGAAAAAAGGCAGGGAAGTCCCCAGATAGGAGTTCCATCACAGAAGGAGAAAGGAAAAAGGAAAGAGGGGGAGGGGATCAAGTTGATTCCAAGCCAAAGGCCAAGTGGAACAACTCTGTCTTGCAGACCCTGCGGAAAGAAATCAGATCCTGCAGGGCCCTGGTCTCATGAGACGGAGCGTTGCACCAGACCGGAGCCAGAGTTGAAAAGGCCCTGGCTCTGGTTGAGGCTAATCTGACTTCCTTAGGGCCTGGGACCTCTAGGGTGTTGCTATTTATGGACCTTGAGGCTCTCCGTGGGGCATACTGGGTGAGGCGGTCCCGTAGGTACGAGGGTACTAGGCCATGAAGGGCTTTAAAGGTCAAAAGCAGCACCTTAAATCTGACCCTGTACTCCACCGGGAGCCAGTGCAGCTGGAAAAGCACTGGGTGAATATGCTCCCATGGCAGAGACCCCGTGAGGAGCCTCGCTGCAGCATTCTGCACCTGCTGGAGTTTCTGGGACAGCTTCAAGGGCAGCGTAGCTCTTGGGAGCTTTATTCTCCTCCATGAATTTGTCCAATCCTCTTTTTATTAAGTCTTTGCAACAACAAAAACCCCAAACTAAACAAAAACCAAGAAAAAAGAGAAGGGGGGAATACAAAGTCATCTTTTACAGGTAAATTTTGACTTGTCCCACACAGAGAAAGGTGGGCCCTCCCAGCTCCCACCTGGGAGCTTTCCTTTCTCCTTCCATCCTCCCTTTCCTGCCTCTCAACACAGAGTCCTTTCTCCACGAACCATCACCTTCATCTGCACCTTAACATGCAGAGGACCACACAAAACACAAAAGACCAGAGGACAGCAGGAAAAGGAAAGAGAGCCAAGAGATAAGAATACAGGACCTGTATTTTAATCAACTGTTGTTGTTTTTTTAAAAAAAATTACTGTATTTTATATTTGGTGTTAGCTGCCCTGAGCCCAGGTCTTGGCCAGGGAGGGTGGGGTATAAATAAAAAATTTATTTTTATTTTTATTATTAATCAGTGGTACCTTGGTTCTCAAACGCCTTGGTACTCAAACAACTTGGAACCCAAACACTGCAAACCCGGAAGTAAGTGCTCTGGTTTGTGAACTTTTTTCGGAAGCCAAATGTGCTCCGTTTTGAGTGTTACACTTCCAATTTGAGTGTTACGCTGCGATCTGTCCTTTTTTGCTATTAATTTTGCGGCTCTCTTTTGTTTTGTTTTTGTGGCTGTGTGGAGCTACTGATGGACTGATTGTGTGACTGCAGTACATTGTTTACTGCTTTCAGTTTATGGCTCCATGGCTAAATTTTAAATTTAACACGGTTAAATTCATGTTAAACGGCTGTTTTAGGGATTGTTTTTAAAAGTCTGGAACGGATTCATCTGTTTTTGCACTACTTTCTATGGGAAAGCGTGCCTTGGTTTTGAAATGCTTTGGTTCCGGAATGGATTAAGTTTGAGAACCAAGGTACCACTTTATTAAAGGAATGAAAAGGAAAAGAAAGATTTCTTAAAAAGAGAGAGAAGTGAGTAAAAAGGACTTCTCACTATCCATCTCTCCGTTGCATATACAAGAGTCCAACCGTCTTTCAAAGCCATCCGGGCTGGGGAACCATCATGTTGGTGGGGATGCGAGGCACTTACGTTTTGATGTTTTCATGGTACACCTTTGTGTCCGACGGCTGGTTGTAGAGCGGCTACGGAGCAGGGGGTGGAAAGAAAACAAGGTAAGAAGCACAAGGAATCATGGAACTGTAGCGTCAGGTGGGGTCCAAAGGGTTGTCTGGCCCAACCCCTTGCAAAGCCAGAGCCACAGCATAGAACACATCAGGGCAAGCCTTTTTTTGTTTAATAGCAAACCTCACTAAGAGGGCATTTCAAGCACCGCCACGCACGTGCGGCAGGCACAAAGCCAGCACAGCGAGGAACACCCGCCCGCCCTAGAAAGCTGGGCCAGGGCGTTCCAGTTCAAAGGAAGTTCACGACCCATCAAGACACTCAGTGCCCTCCCAGATCTGGAGAGCTCCCAACTCACTGGGAAGCGGGGCCCAAGAAATTGTGGGGAGAATCCCCACCCCACCCCTGCGCTGGAAGAGCTAAAAGCAAGTTTGAGAAAGAGACACACGTGGAAAGGGCACAAGAGTTATCGGGTTGCTCACCAGTTCGACTTTGGGGCCAAGGCCTTCGAAGATCTTGTGGGCTTCTTCGGCCTTTTTCTGCAAAACCGGGGGGGGGGGGAGAGAGAGAAAGGCATCATGGGATGGCCCAGAAAATCAGCAAGGTGATACATTGGTGCCTCGCAAGACGAAAAGAATCCGTTCTGTGATTCTCTTCGTCTAGCGGTTTTTTCGTCTTGTGAAGCAAGCCCATTGAAGGATTAACGGATTAGCGCTATTAGCGGCTTTTAGCGGCTTATCTGCTGATTGGATCAGCTGATAAGCGGCTTAGCGGTTTAGAAAAGGGGGGGGGAACCAGCAGGAACTCGCAAGACATTGTCGTCTTGCAAAGCAAGCCCATAGGAGATTCGTTTTGCGAAGCACCTCCAAAACGGAAAACTCTTTCGTCTAGCAAGTTTTCCGTCTTGCGAGGCATTCGTCTTGCGGGGCACCACTGTATATATACACCCATGTATGTAGACCGAGATATGTACACACATTTCAGTAAATGGATATAGATATACACCATAAAAGCAAAGTAAGATCCTAGTCCTCATGGTTCCGAATAAAGGGCTGAAGCAGGAACACAAGAAGCCACCTTGGTCTGAGTCAGGTCCCAGGTTCAGTTCCCACAATTGCCAGGCAAAACTGGGAAAAGGCAAGTCCTGCCTGAGATCCTGGACAGAACCTGCCAATCAGTTTAGACAATGCCAATCAATGGGCTGATTCAGCAGAAGTATGCCTGGAGAGCTCAGCTGGTTTAGCTCCAAGGTTGTAGGTTCAATTCCCGTATGGACTCCATGGTTCTAGGACAGGGGTCAGCAAGCTTTTTCAGCAAGGGGCCAGTCCACTGTCCCTCAGACCTTGTGGGGGGCAGGACTATATTTTGAGGGGGAGGGAATGAACTATGCCCCACAAATAACCCAGAGATGCATTTTAAATAAAAGAACACATTCTACTCATGTAAAAACATGCTGATTCCCGGACCGTCCGCGGGCCGGATTTAGAAGGCGATTGGGCCAGATCCGGCCCCCGGGCCCTAGTTTGCCTACCCATGGTGTACAGCAGGGGTCTGCAACCCGCAGCTCCGGAGCCGCATGTGGCTCTTTTACACCTTTGCCACGGCTCCAGGGCAGATACTGGTGAGGGGAGGAGGCGCATTGTGCGCCCCAACACTTCCCACTGTGGCGGGCGCTGTACTGGCTGTGATGTCACATGGGAGCGGGGCGTGCGTTAGTCACGCACCGTCCCGACGTCACCTTCCCGCCCACCCGCTACATTGTAAGGGGCATGTACGCTGGTCACTGTTTTGAAGAGGAGTGAAGAACACACACACACAAAAAGGTAACTTGTTAATTTAATGTTTATTTCTATGAGGAGGCGTAATTCTGAGGGGTCAAACAAAGAAATAATAAAAAAGTGACAAAAAAGTTATTTTTATAATGACGAGTTTTGCGGCTCCCAGTTTTTTTTTTCTTTGGAAACGGGTCCAAGTGGCTCTTTTTGTCTTAAAGGTTGCAGACCCCTGGTGTACACACACACCAGGGGTTTCTATGGATAGGCAGAGGTGTACACAGAGAGAGAGAGGGGTTTCAATATAAATAGATGGGCTTACACACAGAAAGGTGTCTATGGATAGATGTGTATGCAAATGCACAGTTTCAACAGATAAGGTAGGTCTACACTGAGAGTTCTCTATGGGTAGATAGATGTGTGCACCCACCCACAGATTTTGATAGATATAGATTATGTTTATACGCAGATAAGTTTCTATGGATAGATAGACAGATATGTACACCCACACAGGGTTAAATGGATATAGATAGCTGTCTATAAACAAACACACACACGCTCCCTCCTTCTATCTGTCCCTTATAGCAAGTCATAGCACCGGGGCACTTAAGAGAAAATACACACACACAAACATATAGATACAAACACACACACATATATTAAGGAAACATTTCACACAACATTCTGAGAGCAAAAATATTTTCTATGGAGGGTTGTCCATCCCAAACCCAGTTCCATTTCTGCCCTGGTGGGGGAAGTGTTTCCTATTTTTTTTATCCCCTGCTCAACCCTGGTTCTTCACAACCGAGATGCAAAGCTCCCCCTCAATGCTTCAGTGCTAAAATATGTTGTTGTTGATGATGATGACGATGATGACGATGATGGAGGGGGAGACAGACATTAAAGGTCTACCATGCCTTAAGGGCCAGGAGGCTGCTTGGATAGTTGCACTTGGACCCAGGGGTTTGCTTGGTATCCAAAGAGCTTTGGGATCCGAATTTTAAGGCCTTGCGTCCTGGCCAAAATATCCCTCCCCCAAGACCAGCTGAACTTTCCAGCTGAAACGGAGGTTATTCGCGCTGACCTCGCCTTCCTCTTTGACCGCATTCTTCTCCATGGAAATGGCTCTCGGTTGCACAACGGGGAGAATAGAGATAGCTCTCTCTCACACACACAAACACACACACACAGGTTACAGCCAGGCCTGTGTACATTCAGTGTCGCCACCACCATGTTGCATCAGGCAGGAGTTTGGCAACGGACACAGAGCACAGTTCCCACGGCTGTGCTCAAAAGATCAATTAAAGCAGTCAGAGAGGTGGCTGGGTGGAATGTCCGGGGAAGGGGCTTCATGGCCCACCTGCCCCTCAGGAGACTAGCAAATGTGGAATGGATTACGCCAGTGGATCCCACAGTGGGCAGCACAGCTCCCTAGGGGGCGGTGGGATTGCATTGGGGGGGCACTAAGAGGCAATGGGGTGCTTGAGGTTTAAATGCCTCTTGGACTTTAAAAAGCTGGTGTCACTGGACTGAGTATACCAATTTTGATGAATTAATTAAACTAAATAGTTCTAATTGGATTATGAATCAATGTGCAGTTAATTGTGAGTGTTTTCAATTTTATTGTGCTATTATGTTCCTTACTGGGGACGCGGGTGGCACTGTGGGTTAAACCACAGAGCCTAGGACTTGCCGATCAGAAGGTTGGCGGTTCGAATCCCCGCGACAGGGTGAGCTCCCGTTGCTCGGCCCCAGCTCCTGCCAACCTAGCAGTTCGAAAGCACGTGAGTGCAAGTAGATAAATAGGTACCGCTCCGCCGGGAAGGTAAACGGTGTTTCCATGCGCTGCTCTGGTTCACCAGAAGTGGCTTAGTCCTCCTGGCCACATGACCCGGAAGCTGTACACCGGCTCCCTCGGCCAATAAAGCGAGATGAGCGCCACAACCCCGGAGTCGGTCACGACTGGACCTAATGGTCAGGGGTCCCTTTACCTTTTTATGTTTCTTAGTGGGTCACACAAACTACTATTTAAATAATGCTTTTTAGAAGGCAGGGAGGGAAAATGGGGGTGAGTTTATGGAACCAAGGGGGTCGTGCACGCAAAAAGTTAGGGAACCACAGGATTACGCTATATCCTGGGATGACAACACACACTTTCCTTGCTTGGAAAGATACCAGAAAAGAGTTGGGCACTGGAGCATCTGGCTGACCGGTGCTTAAAAAGCCTCTGGAATATACCAGGGGTGAGGAACCCGTGTCCCTCCCTGCAAATGTAGCCTTCCAGATCCCTGACCAATGGCTGAGCTGGCAGGGGCTGATGGGAGCTGGAGTCCAGCAACAGCTGGAGGACTGCGTCTTCCTAAAAGCAAAATTTATCTATCATTCTTATTAGTCTTATTAATGTGAACTGATGGAGGCGAAAGTCCCAACAAATACACCTTTTGACAGTGGTACCTCGGGTTACAAACTTAATTTGTTCCGGAGGTCCGTTCTTAACCCGAAACCGTTCTTAACCTAAGGCGCGCTTTCACTAATGGGGCCTACCACTGCCGCCACCACGCAATTTCCGTTCTCATCCTGGGGCAAAGTTTGTAACCCAAGGTACTATTTCTGGGTTAGTGGAGTTTGTAACGTGAAGGGTTTGTAACCCGAGGTGTTTGTAACCCGAGGTACCACTGTATTCAGCTCTGAGCGAGCCCCAAACTTGTGGAACTCTGGCCACGTGCTTTGCAGACAAGAAGCTTAAAGCCTGCTTCAAAATGTTGCCCTGGAAGCTCTTGCAAAGCTGAACTTGGAATAAAGAAATGACTTCTGCTATATACAGCGGTACCTCGGGTTACAGACGCTTCAGGTTACAGACACTTCAGGTTACAGACTTCGCTAACCCAGAAATAGTACCTTGGGTTAAGAACTTTGCTTCTGGATGAGAACAGAAATCGTGCAGTAGCGGCAGCAGCGGGAGGCCCCATTAGCTAAAGTGGTGCTTCAGGTTAAGACCAGTTTCAGGTTACGAACGGACCTCCGGAATGAATTAAATTCTTAACCCGAGGTACCACTGTATACAGGGTGCATTTACTCTTGGGAACTCATGAAGACAACCTCATTCCATAGAAGAAGAAGAGTCTGGATTTGATATCCCACTTTATCACTACCCTAGGGAGTCTCAAAGCAGCTAACATTCTCCTTTCCCTTCCTCCCCCACAACAAACACTCTGTGGGGCTGAGAGACTTCAGAGAAGTGTGACTGGCCCAAGGTCACCCAGCAGCTGCATGTGGAGGAGCGGAGACGCAAACCCGGTTCCCCAGATTACGAGTCCACCGCTCTTAACCACTACACCACACTGGCTCTGGCCAGTGGCTCTCGCCATAGAAAACAAGGCAGTCTCTGGTTCAGCACGGAACTCACTAGCCTAGCAAAAGCAGGAGTGCCACAAACTGGTTTGTTAGGGATCCTGGCTTGCTAGGGAGCAGCGGCTGCCAAAGAGGCACCACTCCCCACTCACAGACCCCCTCCTCATACTTATGAGGTTTGCCTTTCTCTCCCTTGAAAAGCACATAGAGCTGAAGGAGGAAGTTGGAAGAGCGGCTCTCTTTCCCACTTCCTCTTTCTGCTCTACGTGCTTTCAAAGGTTTGGATTAATTCTACTGGACCAGGCTTTGGGAAAGCAAAGTGTGTTTCTGCGCCCACATTCTCTCTTTCCATCTCTCAGAGGGAGGGAAGAGGTGGAGCCAGAGGGGGTGGGGCTCAAAAATCCAAGCCATGAGCCTAAAAAGACCAGCAACAACCCTCACTTCTGGGTTCAGACATTAATAGGAACTGGCGGCTTCCGGGTTCGCTCATCCCAGGGAAGGTGCAATCAACTGGCATGCGCAATGAAACCGCACTAGGCCACCAACCCCAGCTCATCACAACATGCAAACACGGGAATCCTCTCCCTGCATCAAATATAAAAGAGGCTTTGAAAAGGGGGGTGGGAGAAGCAAGTGTTACCCGATTCTCATCATAAATAATCTGGACGATGCTGCGGTGCTTCTGTTCCACAGGGGGAGGGGAGACGGGTCTCTCCGGCTCAGGGGGCTTTGCAGATTCTTCCTCGAGTTGTTGCTAGGAGACAAAAAAAGTGAGGGGGGGGGGAGAGAATCAGCCATCTGTACCAAGGTCCTTGCTCTCACCGGGAATGAGTCACCAGAGAGGGAGGGAAAGCCAGCCTCTGAATCAACAGTTTGCTGCAAGGTGCAAATTTGTAAAGGAGGACAAGGCACAAAGAGATTGCAGAGCCATCAGGCTGTGCCAGTCACAAGGCTGCAGAGTATTTTTGCTTCTGAACTTAAAAAAAGAGAGACATAATAATAATAATAATAATAATAATAATAATAATAATAATAATAATAATAATAATAATAATTATTATTATTATTATTATTATTATTATTATTATTATTATTATTATTATTATTATTTATACCCCGCCCATCTGGCTGGGTTTCCCCAGCCACTCTCGGTGGCTTACAAAAAAATATTAAAATACTGTAATACATCAAACATTAAAAGCTTCCCTAAACAGGGCTGCCTTTAGATGTCTTCTAAAAGTTTGGTAGTTATTTTTCTCTTTGACATCTGGTGGGAGGGCGTTCCACAGGGCGGGTGCCACTACCGAGAAGGCCCTCTGCCTGGTTCCCTGTAACTTGGCTTCTCGCAGCGAGGGAACTGCCAGAAGGCCCTCGGTGCTGGACCTCAGTGTCCGGGTAGAACAATGGGGGTGGAGACACTCCTTCAGGTATACTGGACCAAGGCCATTTAGGGCTTTAAAGGTCAGCACCAACACTTTGAATTGTGCTCGGAAACGTACTGGGAGCCAGTGTAGGTCTTTCAAGACCGGAGTTATGTGGTCTCGGCGGCCGCTCCCAGTCACCAATCTAGCTGCCACATTTGGGATTAGTTGTAGTTTCCGGGTCACCTTCAAAGGCAGCCCCACATAGAGCGCATTGCAGTAGTCCAAGCGAGAGATAACCAGAGCATGCACCACTCTGGCGAGACAGTCTGCGGGCAGACAGGGTCTCAGCCTGCGTACCAGATGGAGCTGATAAACAGCTGTCCTGGACACAGAATTGACCTGTGCCTCCATGGACAGCTGTGAGTCCAAAATGACTCCCAGGCTGCGCACCTGGTCCTTCAGGGATCATGCAGAGGGAGACTAAAAAGTCTACACCAGGGAAAAACTAGGTTTGGTAAACCAGGGGTGAAGCAAACAATCAGATGCTTTGCTTTGCCTACTCCATGAGTCACCGATGTGGAACCCTCCTGCTGTTGTTGGGACTCCAGCACCCATCTGTCCCTGACCACTGACCGGGGCACGCTGGCTGGAGCTGATGGGAATTGGGGTCCAAAGGCAGCAGGAAAGCCACAGAGATTCTCCAGCCCCTGGTGTGGAAAAGAACATGTTAATGTTTATCAAACTTGTGTCTCCAGCTGTTAGCTGTTGTTGGACTACAACTCCCACCATCCCTAGCTAGCAGGACCAGGGGGCAGGGATGATGGGATTGTAGTCCAACAACAGCTGGGGACCCAAGTTTGGGAAACTCTCTAGCATCTCCTGTTAGAACAGGGAGAGGAATGCAGAAAGCTGCCTTATCCTGAATTAGACCACTGGTCCGTCTAGCACAGTACTGTCAACGCTGGAATTACTTCTTTTAAAACAATTTTTAGGTTGAGTTTCATTTAAAGTTTGCTTTTTTATCAGTATTTTTTAAACAAACTTTTATATTGCTTTTCTGCAAAAGACCACTTGCGGTTTGCGACGGTTAAACGGCATATAAATATACGATTGCAATTAAACTTCATTTAACTCCCGGGAAGACTCTCGAAGTGGCATCACAATGCATACAAAACTTGTCTATTTACGGGACTGCCTCTCCTGGTAAGCCCCGCAGAGGACCTTAAGGTCCATGAATAATCATAGTTTAGAGGTCCCAGGCCCTAAGGAAGTCAGACTATCCTCCACCAGGGCCAGGACCTTCTCAGTGATGGCTCCGACCTGGTGGAATGCTCTGTCCCATGAGACCAGGGCCCTGCAGGATTTAACCTCCTTTCGCATGGCCTGTAAGACAGAGCTATTCCACCTGGCTTTTAATTTGAACTTAGCCTGATCTTTTATTCCCCTTCCTTCCCTCCCTCTCCCCTTTTTATGAAGATTACCCGCTCTGGGATCCCACAGCTAATTCTCCCCTGGTCTCCTCGCTGTCCCAAATAGGACTAATTTAGCCAGCTAGCCCTGGTGATCATCTAATGTTTATTGGATGGATTTCCCCCCTAAATTGATTTTTGCATTCTGAATTTATTGTTATTCACGTTTTATGCTGTATTTTATGCTGTTTTTTTGTTGCATCAATTAAGTGTTTTAAATTTGTTGTTAACCGCCCTGAGCCCGGTTTTCTGACACAGGAAGGGTGGGGTATAAATATAAAAATATCATCATCATCATCATCATCATCATCTAAGACAAATAAATAGACACCCTTCTGCTGGCTCCGGGGTGGCTAGCCTGCAGTCCCCTCCAGATGTTGCCCATCATCCCTGGGAGCTTGATGGGAAGGTTGGAGCCCAAGAACATCTGGAGGACCACAACATCTAGAGGCTCACAGATGTTCCCCACACCTGCTCTACAGCCAGATCCCTGGTTTGAGCAACCTTTTGTTGATTCAGCCAGATCCCATCAACAGGAACGGCAGCCCCATCCTCTGCTACCCCACCCCTGCCCACCTGCTCTGCCTCCGCCCACCTGCAACCTACCTGCAGCATCCCCTCATCCTCGGCCAAAGGCTTCCCTGCCCCCATCCCATCTCTCCTCTGCCAAGAGACTTCCACACACACATTCCTAATCCAGCAGGCCTAGGGGTGGGTGTGATCCCCACGACCTGCTCCGGCGACTCACTTGCTTCTTCTTCAGCTTCAGGATCTGCTGTTCCACTTTGGCGATCTCCCGGTCCACCCGGTCCATGCTCTGGATCAGCTCCTCCTTTGACAGCTTGGATGGAGACGCATTTTGGTCATCTCCGCAGGGCTGGCCTGAGAGCGGCGATGGTGGCCCGTCATGCTTGCCTCCAAAAGCTGACTCCTGGGGGGAAAAGAGAAATATATTTGTTTTGTTTTGTCAAATTTATATACTGCCCTTCACCCGAAGATCCTCAGGGCGGTTTACGAGATAAAAATACAGGATAAAAACAAACAAACAAATAGTTACCATTTTTTTAAAATAAAAAAAACTCCCCGCCCTTCCACAAACACATTTGAAAGGCCGTAGAATATTAATCAAACAAAAGCCTGGTTAAAAAGGAAAGTTTTTGCCTGGTGCCTAAAGATATGTAATGAAGGCGCCAGGCGAAGGTCCCTGGGGAGAGCATTCAGGGAGCCACTGCAGAAAAGGCCCCGTTCTCGTATTGCCACCCTTCTTGCAGAGGAGGCAAACAAAGAAAGGCCTCAGGTGATGAGCACAGAGTCCAGGTCGGTTCGTACAGGTAGAGGCAGTCCCTGAAATATGGCAGTCCTGAGCCGTTTAAGTGTGATGCGGCAGCTAAAAAAGCCAATGCAATTCTGGGCTGCATCAATAGGAGTATAGCATCTAGATCAAGGGAAGTAATAGTGCCACTGTATTCTGCTCTGGTCAGACCTCACCTGGAGTACTGTGTCCAGTTCTGGGCACCAGTTCAAGAAGGACACTGACAAACTGGAACGTGTCCAGAGGAGGGCAACCAAAATGGTCAAAGGCCTGGAAACGATGCCTTATGAGGAACGGCTAAGGGAGCTGGGCATGTTTAGCCTGGAGAAGAGGAGGTTAAGGGGTGATATGATAGCCATGTTCAAATACCGTATTTTTCGCTCTATAACACGCACCTGACCATAACACGCACGTAGTTTTTAGAGGAGGAAAACAAGAAAAAAATATTCTAAACAAAACAGTGGATGTATGATTTTTGTGGTTCATGCTGTGGCCACAGACATGTGATCTGATGGTGAGTTTGGGGTAGCCCAATGCAAAAATCCTGAGGATCCATGTGGGTCCATGCTTTGTAACCACGTTTTTGCGCCATTGCGGCCCCATGAAACAGTGGGTGCGTGTGTGTTTTTGGTGCAGGCTGTAGCCATGGACATGCTATGTGATCTGATGGTGAATTTGGGGTGACCGAGTGCAAAAATCCTGAGGATCCATGTGGATCCGTGCTTTGTAACCACGTTTTAAGTGGGGAGGGGAGGAAAAGCACTCAAGGGACAAGGAGCACGCGTGGGGTGGGTGGAGAAGGTGCTGCTAATAATGCAGGAGAGGCTCCTCTCCAGCTTTGCTCCTTTAGAACAATCAGGCTCTGCGTCTCTCCCTCCTCCCCAGCAAGGAAACCACGATAGTAACCACTCTGAGACAAATCAAGAAAAAGTGCGACCAACACTCTCCCCCAACAAGCGCAGTGAGGTCAAAACACACACACACACACACACACAGAGAGAGAACTGGCCCTAAAGTTGCAGGGCGCTGGAAGTCGCAGGGGCGCTGGTGGAGTGAATGGGAAGCAAGAGATGGAGAACGATCCCTCACACACACAGAAAGACACAGAGTGTGGATTCCAAAGTCCGCAGGGAGAGTGAAGGGGAAGCAGAGAAGGAGAACGATCTCTCTCACACACAGAGAGACACAGAGTGTGGATTCCAAAGTCCGCAGGGAGAGTGAAGGGGAAGCAGAGAAGGAGAACGATCTCTCTCACACACAGAGAGACACAGAGTGTGGATTCCAAAGTCCGCAGGGAGAGTGAAGGGGAAGCAGAGAAGGAGAACGATCTCTCTCACACACAGAGAGACACAGAGTGTGGATTCCAAAGTCCGCAGGGAGAGTGAAGGGGAAGCAGAGAAGGAGAACGATCTCTCTCACACACAGAGAGACACAGAGTGTGGATTCCAAAGTCCGCAGGGAGAGTGAAGGGGAAGCAGAGAAGGAGAACGATCTCTCTCTCACACACACATAGCTCAAGCACACACACACACAGCCCCTACAGTGGCTAATCCAAAATCGGACAGCAAAAAACTGCAGGCAGGGACAGAGAGCAGGGGTTGTTTTAAAGCAGCCAACTCCCGCTCTGCTTCTCTCCCTCCTCCCCGGCTCCGCTAGCTGACAGGAGCCGCTTACACCCGCTTTGCTGTTTCAAAGCGAGCCATGGACTGCTCACGACTGCAGCAGATTCCCCCCCATCTGTAGGCATTCGCTCCATAACACGCACAGACATTTCCCCTTACTTTCTAGGAGGAAAAATCTGCGTGTTATGGAGCGAAATTTACGGTATATAAAAGGATGTCACATAGAGGAGGGAGAAAGGTTGTTTTCTGCTGCTCCAGAGAAGCGGACACGGAGCAATGGATTCAAACTACAAGAAAGAAGATTCCACCTAAACATTAGGAAGAACTTCCTGACAGTAAGAGCTGTTCGACAGTGGCATTTGCTGCCAAGGAGTGTGGTGGAGTCTCCTTCTTTGGAGGTCTTTAAGCAGAGGCTTGACAACCATATGTCAGGAGTGCTCTGATGGTGTTTCCTGCTTGGCAGGGGGTTGTACTCGATGGCCCTTGTGGTCTCTTCCAACTCTATGATTCTATGATTCTATAAGGCTTTATAGGTTAAAACCTGCACTTTGAATTGGGCCCGGAAGCTAACTGGCAGGGAATGCAGTCGGGCCAGGATCGGTGTAATATGTGCAAACCGTCTTGCTTCAGAGAGCAACCTGGCCGCTGAATACTGCACCAGCTGAAGGGCCCTAGCCCTGAGCCACGACCAATGCCCTTCAGTGTCCCAAGTTTACAGCAGTGACTTAGCAAGGAAGGGCCATTGCTCAGGAGTGGAACCCTGCCTCAGGTGTGCAATCCTTGGCATCTCCAGGTAGGCCTGAGAAAATACTCCCCCCATGAAAACCTGGAAAGCCGCAGCCAGTCAGTGCAGACAATACTGAAATAAATGGACCAATGGGATGACTTGGTGTAACACAGCTTCCTATGTTCCTGTGAGACTCCTTTGGCAGAGGAGCTCTGAGCTTCCTAGAGCTGGCTCCCCTTGTCACTGGCTCTGGCGCCACCTGCTGTTGGGCTCCCTGACTCCGGCCCTACCAGTCCAAAAGGACACCAGGCACCGCTGTACAGCCGATGCCTCAAACCAGGCAAAAAGGCAGGACTTGGCGGCGGCCTCTCCCCAGCCGGCATTACCTTCTTCAAGTCTGACGAACGCAGCCCATCCTGCAGCTGGTGGGACAGCGGCAGGACCGTTGCGGCGCTGACCCGCTGGTAGTGGGAGTCGGAAACCTGGTCCAAGCGCGGCCTCTTCGAATCCAGCGCATCATGATCAGCTTGCGACGAGCCGGGGTGGAACTGGGCCTCGTAGCCAGATCTTCTTTCCTGAGGCCTGAGAGGCAGAGGAAATAAATGGAATGGCATACCCACCAGCTGTCCGAAGGAGTATTCCAATTTACTTAGTAAACCACAGCCCCGTTTTTGCACATCTGGGGCGGGCGGGGGTGTTTTCACAGCATCGCAGAGTCGGAAGGTATATTAAGAGGTCGCTGCGTCCAATCCCCTGCTCAATGTGGGGATCTTAAATGCAGGAAGCAGAGGCAACACCCCTGGCGAGGGGCCGCCCAGTCTCTGCTGAAATATTGCTGACGCGCCAAAACATGGAAGAGCCTTTAATCCGGCGTGTTTAAGCATCCGTCCGTCAGCAGTTCCAGAGGGGAGGTTCCAAAATAAAATCCCCTATTATGAACGCAAATGCCCCCATGAACCCGGAGAGGCAGAACTGACAGCTCATGTTCTTACGTACTGCTCCTTTTATTAAGTTTAATAATAATAATAAATTTTATTTATACCCTGCCCTCCCCGGCCAGAGCTCAGGGCAGCTAACACCAGTAAAATTACAGTAAAACATAATGGGGGGGGGGACCCAATTTAAAATACAGGTTAAAATGCAGTTTAAAATGCAGCCACATTTTAAAAGTAGCCCATAGATCAAAACCATAAGGGGAGGGAAACATAAGGGTCAGACTGAGTCCAAACCAAAGGTCAGGTGGAACAGCTCTGTCTTGCAGGCCCTGCGGAAAGATGTCAAATCCCGCAGGGCTTTAGTCTCTTGTGACAGAGCGTTCCACCACGTTGGGGCCAGTGCTGAAAAGGCCCTGGCCCTAGTTGAAACCAATCTAACCAATCTAAGGGTTGTTTTTTTTTACTTTGGAAAAAGGATTATGCGGAAACCTGCAACAGGGCTGGTGAGCAGATTGGAGTGATTGAGTTGGTGCATATAGGGAAAGGTGACAGGATCAGGTAACAATAGGTCAGAGATCGAGGGCACCCTACCTGTCGGAGCCAGGGTGATATTCAGTCAGCAAAGAGGGCCGCCTCCGAAGTTGCTGTTGCTGCTGCTGTTGCAGGAGCTGGGTGGCCTGGCTGACTTCCAAGTGAGAAGGGCGGAAGTCAGGAACAGCAAACTCCTACAAGATAAAAAGTGGGGGGCCAGGTTATTTTGTCAGTATTTTTTTAAAAGAAACAATGAACAGCTCCAACCTAGGAGAAAGAATAATAGAATTGTAGAGTGCCCGGGAGCAGTGCCTTCTAGGGCAGCCTACCCCAAGCTGGCACTGCCCAGATGTCATTTATTTTAATTTTATTTTGTATACAACCTTTTTACTCCAAGGAGCTCCAGCTAGCATACGTAGCTCTCATAGCTGTCAACTTTCAGATTTGAAAATAAGGGATCAGCAGCCTCACCTGCCCCAGGGACAGTCTACGGGATATCTAACAATCCGGGATAGCAGCAGGAAGCAGCGGGAAACAGAGCTGGAATAAGGGAATTTCCCACACAAAAAGGGAAGGTTGACAGCTATGGTAGCTCTGCCCCTCCCTCCCCCATTCCCATTTTTTCATCACAACATCCCTGTGAGGTAGGTTAGGCTGAGAGTCAGTGACTGGCCCAAGGTCAAGCCCAGTGAGCTTCATGGCTGAGTGGGAATTCGAACCCCGCTCTCTCTATCAGGCCACAGTACAGCATTCTTAACCGTTACGCCCATCAGCCCCTGGCTGCAATGGCCAATGTGTGGGGTGTCTGTGATGGGGCTTTGGTCACAACAGCGTCCGGAAAAGGCGCCGGGGAACTTTTGGCCCTCCAGAAGTGGCTGAACAACCTCCATTATCCCTGGCTATCACACTCTCTGGGGATGATGGGAGTTGTAGTCCAGCAACTTCTGGGGGGAGCCAAAAGTTCCCATGCTTAGAACATCTAGACAGGAAGTGGGGCTCGTATCATCAGCTCCGCCAAAGTGACCTCCTGCCCCTGAACTGTTACCGTTCCAGCCACTCATTGTAAGAACTACAATTTTACTTTAAGAAATTGCCTTTGCTTCCCCCCTCTTCTGCCCCCATCCCTGTTTTCTTTCTTTGCCGAGTCTTTTAGATCATAAAGCCTAAAGGCAGGGACTGTCTGGTTTTATTTGATGGTACGTAAGCTGCTCTGGAAGCCTCTGGCCGGATCCTGCAGGGTTCCTCTAATGCACTTACGACTCAGGGTTGGCACGCCAGCCACCTGCCTGGTCAAACATTGACAACTGACCAGCTATTCTGCTCTCAAGGTTGAAGAATCGATCAGCCCCAACCGGGAAGAACCTTTCGTTTCTTTTGGAAGGAGAAGGACGAGGAGGAAGAGGAGGAGGAGAAGGAAGAGGAGGAGGAGGAAGGGACATACTTTGCTCCCCTTGTAACACAGCCACAGAGGTTCACATGAGCTGCTAAGAACTGGGCCTGCCGCAACCCACGCCTCTAGCTCCCTGGTCCGAGGGCTGGCACAGTGGTCAACTGGCTGCTCAAATATTGACAGTTACTTGAGGATGGTTTTTCAAAGGAGCCACAAGGCTGGCAATAATTAAGGAACCGGCCTCCTTAGGACAACCGCTTTCAAGAAAGCTGAAGCGTTGGTGGGTCGTTGCTTTTCAAATGACCCGTGTTTCCTTTGCTTCAATTTGTTCATTTTATCCATTTACTTTCTCTCTCTCTCTCTCACACACACACATATACCATACTTTTCCGTGTATAAGACAAAGTTTACTCTAAAATAATGTTAAAAATGAGTCTGCATTTTAATGTTTCAATATTTTAATGTTGTATTTTAATCTTGTTTTTAAGTTGTATTCATTCAACTTGTTTTTATTATTGCTTGTTAGCCGCCCTGAGCCCGGCCTTGGCTGGGGAGGGCGGGGTATAAATAAAAAATATTATTAGCATTATTAGCATTATTATTATTATTATTAAAAATTGGGGGTCTTATACACGGATAGTGCAGAGGGGGGATGGGCTATTGGTTGCAGCCGCGAGCATGTTATACACGGAAAAATACAGTACACACACACACACACAATTAAATTTTCTGTTTTACAATTTGAAATACTCATTTAAACATCCTTAAAATATCAGTGACTTCCCTTCCTCTCTCCATGGTTCATTTTGCATATCATAAATCCCTGAATATTTTACAGAAACTAAACCATTCAGTATTCCATTCTTACATCCATCAAAACTTACGTACACTGTTGAATTTATCTTAATGCTGCCAATGTTTTCAAGTGTACACCATTTCCCCCCGTGTATTCAATAAACGTTTATCCATTTACTTTGTAGACTGTCTGCTCCTCCAGCCTCTCCTGACCTGTCATCATCATCATAACTACGCTTGTCATGCATCTTCCTGAGCTCTGGGACGGGAAACCATTGGCTTAAATTATTCTAATGAAGGTAACAATAAATACTACTGGCTGTAGCTTTGCATACAGACGTTCCCATGTTTGAGCCCCAATGGCACCTTGGGGGGGGGCTGTAAATGTCCCCTTAGAGCAGGGGCCAGCAAACTTTTTCAGCAGGGGGCCGGTCCACTGTCCCTCAGACCTTGCGGGGGGCCGGACTATATTTTGAAAAAATAAATAAATGAACGAATTCCTATGCCCCACAAATAACCCAGAGATGTGTTTTAAATAAAAGGGCACATTCTACTCATGTAAAAACATGCTGATTCCCGGACCTTCTGCGGGCCGGATTTAGAAGGAGATTGGGCCGGATCCGGCCCCCGGGCCTTAGTTTGCCTACCCATGCCCTAGAGACCCTTTCTAAACCTGTGGGTCACCAGATGTTGTTGAACTACAATTCCCATCACCCCTAGCTATCAGGGACAGAACTCAGGGATGATGGGAGTCGTAGTCCAACAATAGCTGGGGACCCACATGTTGAGAACTGTTACCCTAGAGAGCTGCTGCCGGCCAGTGTTGACAATACTGAGCTGAATGGAACAGTGGTCTGATTCAGGGTAAGGCAGCTTCCTGTGTTCCTGAATAGGAACATGAGGAGAGGCTGCTGGATCAGGCCCGTGGCCCTTCTAGTCCAGCATCCTGGTCTCACAGCAGCCCCAAGAAGAAACGCACAAGAGCCCTTTCACCTCTTGTGGTTTCCAGCAACCAAGAAGAATTGCTTTCAGCAGTGGAGGAAGTACACAACCATTGTGGCTAGCAGCCATGGAGAGCCCTCCGGCGCCTGGGGAGCGCGCCCTCCCCCCGCGTCCCCCCTTACCTGCTGGTGTCGGCCGCCGGGGAATGTGTACTGGACCGAATGCGTCTGGTAGCGCCCTTGTTCTGCGCTGAACGCTCCTTGGCTAGGAGGGTAGCCCGAGCTTGACATTCTGGGAGGAGGGCTCCTCGCCGCGATGCGAGATCAAGGCCGGCGAGCAATCGTGCTTCCCGGAAAAAGTCTGTTAAAAAAGAGGAGGGGGGAGAGAGAAAGAAATGGTAAGAAGGGGATAAGGGTTCATCAAGAAAAACCTGGTTATGTTTAGAATGATACCGCATAGGGAAATGTTCCCTGATACCAAGATGAGGGATTCTATGGAATGCAGATAGAGAGAATTGATAAGAATAATGATCTGTTGTGATCTTGACGGAAGCGTACAATAGATGAGCCTTCTTGTGTTTTGGCTCATCTTCCTCTTTTTTCCCCTTTTTTCCCTCCTCCCTTTCTTTCTTTCTTTCTTTCTTTCTTTCTTTCTTTCTCTTTCTTTCTCTTTCTTTCTCTTTCTCTCTTTCTTTCTTTCCCCCTCCCTCCTCCTCCTTTCCCTTTTTTCTTTTTTCTTTCCCATAATGGCTTATGTTCTATGCCATGTACTTTGATATTTTTTGTAGTTTTGTAGCTTTTTTTCATTGTTATTATTATTAAGGAATTTTTTCGTAATTTTCGTTGTCTATATTTATCTGTATTTGTTTAAAGCAAAATTAAAGTATTAAAAAGAAATGGTAAGAAGCTGCCGAAACCCCACGCCATCACCTGCCACCATCGCAGTTCACTTTGGCGCAGCTGTGAGCGACGGTAAAAATATGCTAGCAGGTTGGCATGGTTGCCAAAAGTGGCGTACGTCAAATATCAGAGCAGAGGGGAAAGTGGGTGTCAGGCTCATCCGACCTGCTTTGGGACTGACTGACTGACTGACTTACTTACTTATTTATCATTAATTTGTTAACAGCAGAAAAAGTGCAAACATAAAAAACACACAAAAGAAACCGAGCATCAAAAATTTAAACTGTAAAGCGTCACGGCCAGCAAGGAGAAAAATAGAAATTTGCAGAGCAGCTCCAAAGGGATAGTAAAATATTAACTCATGCAAAGATTCCCTTTGCAAATAGTAAAGATTTATAAAAATAAAAGTATTCGCCAGCCAGTTCCATTTTTATTGTGAACGAAGGTTCTATACATTTGCATATACTGATGGCACTGAGTGACCATGCGCCTTGATATTTGTAAAATAAATTTGGGATTTTAAGATTATTCTTATACAATTATTCTTATACAAGCTCAAAGCAGAGCTACATGCAACACACAAACAAACTTACACACTCACACTTCAACAGTTCAGCATTCCAACCAGAGAACATTCATTTTCTGTGCCATAACCGAACTGAGCTCATGGTTGCTTTTGCAATTAAAGTCTGCCACTTATCTAGTTAGGTAAATGGTAAAGGGGCCCCTGACCATTAGGTCCAGTCGTGACCAACTCTGGGGTTGAGGCGCTCATCTCGCTTTAATGGCCGACGGAGCCGGCGTACAGCTTCCGGGTCATGTGGCCAGCAGGACTAAGCTGCTTCTGGCGAACCAGAGCAGCGCACGGAAACGCCGTTTATCTTCCCGCCGGAGCAATACCTATTCATCTACTTGCACTTTCACGTGCTTTTGAACTGCTAGGTTGGCAGGAGCAGGGACCGAGCAACGGGAGCTCACCCCGTCGCAGGGATTCGAGCCACCGACCTTCTGATCAGCAAGCCCCAGGCTCTGTGGTTTAACCCACAGCGCCACCCGCGTCCACTTGTCTAGTTATTTGTATTTTATTTATTATTTCAATAATCAACTTTCAATAATCACTTTCCACCATCTGGTTCTCAAAGCAGCTTACAACACTAAAAAAATGCAGCATGAAAAACTGAAGACATAAATTAAACCTCAGAAATTTGAAACTGGGAACATTTCAACACGGCCTCCTCACCCAGGATAGCCATGGTCAGCCAGTACTGAGCTAGGTGGATCAGTGAGCCGCTTGGCGTATAATACAGCTCCCTAGGTTCCCCCATATATAATCACTCCCAGGAGCTACACTGAGTGTTCGAAGATTTGGGATGGAGAAAAGAAAGGGCTTCTTTTCATGCAGAACATGGTTAAACTGTGGAACTCCCTGCCACAGGAGCACCAACATGGATGGTTTCAAAAGGGGACTAGACAAATCCAGAGGGGAAAAGGCTCCTGATGGCTCACAGCCACAATGGCTACACGCTGCTTCCACGGATAGAGAATAATAATAATAATAATAATAATAATAATAATAATAATAATAATAATAAATTAAATTTTATTTATACCCCGCCCTCCCCAGCCAAGACCGGGCTCAGAGCAGCTAACAACCAATTATAAAAACAAGTTGATTGAAATACAACTTAAAAAACAAGATTAAAATACAACATTGAAACATTAAAATGCAGCCTCATCACAGGAGGAGAAAGGAAAAAAGAGAAAGAGGGGTAGGGAGTCAAATTGATTATAAGCCAAAGGCCAGGCGGAACAACTCTGTCTTACAGGCCCTGCGGAAAGAAATCAGATCCCGAGCAGCACACGGAATTGCCGTTTACCTTCCCGCCAGAGCGGTCCCTATTTATCTACTTGCACTTTGACATGCTTTCGAACTGCTAGGTTGGCAGGAGCAGGGACCAAGCAACGGGAGCTCACGCCATCACGGGGATTCGAACCGCCGACCTTCTGATCAGCAAGCCCTAGGCTCTGTGGTTTAACCCACAGCGCCACCTGCGTCCCTCCGTCTTGCGATCTACAGGATGGCAATTTCAAAAGTCTTTATAAGGCCTTGCGCACCATTTTTCTGGGTTCCTCATCTCTCCTGCGGGTGAGGGGAGCACCCTGTTGCAACAGATCAATAAAGATCAGGCTTATGAGCTGCTTTGCTTCTCAATATTCTCTGGTTGGCCTCTGTTATTTTCTCCTACCAATAGGGAACCTACATAAGGACTCTATATGGGCTCTTGGATACCCCATAATGGAAAAGGGCAATTTTTGTTTGCAACACCGCCCATCCCTGGGAAAGGGTTTGCAAAGCGCCATTCTGCAATGCAGCTGCAGCCCTGCAGCCACACACCTCCATCTCTGACCCAAGCCTGCCACCAGCGGCGTCTGTGCAGGAGGCCGGCCACCCACGTTACTGAGTCATAACGCCGGATGACTCATACAAGCCAAATCATGCTTTCCTAACCTGACCTCCCAATCTCTCTCTCTCTCATACACAAACACACACACCCCTTACATTTAAAGCACATAGCTCCCCCCGGAAAATCCTGGGAGATGCAGTTGACTCCTCAAAGGAATGCCATTCCCAGCACTCTTAATAAACTACAGTTCCCAGGATTCTTTGGGGGTAGTCAGTGAAGTTGGGAAATCTTTGTGCGTTGAAACTTTGGTTCATACAGGAGCGAAGCATTGTGGGAGAGTTCAAACTGTGGAATCCTGGGGAATGTGTGTCTGGTTCTTTAATTGTAAAACTCTCTGTCTTTGGAGGTGTGAATCAAATTGCCTCCTCTCTGGGCAGGAAGAAGTTGCTATCTGATTCGTAAATTCAGGCAGCTGGGAGTCACTCAAAGCGCCAGGTAGAGTCTGGGAATGAAGGGGGAGTCTTTGATCCTCAAGGTCTAGGAGACTAAACAGAGTTCAGCTGTCCTAAGTCTCCTGGCAATCCAGAGTTATTGTCTTCGCATACAGCCATTGGCAAATTGGTAATTTATCTAAAGACCTGATTGGTCCCTAAACCCTTTCTCCAGGAATAAAGGTTTGGGGGAATTGAGATGCAAATTGCAGACCATCTTGCCATGCAAATCCTCAAAGCTAAACCAGCGCCTGGCCACTTTGGACACCTACTGGTTACACCAGTTGGATTTCTGTCTGCATCACCATACAGTGACACAGAATTGGGCAACCCGGTAAATATCGAAAGGGGATTTTCCTCCTTGGACTTTTTTCAACGGTTGGCCCAGGAAAGGAGGTGGTGGCAGCTTTCTACTGTTTGGGCTTGTGCCTCAAAGCTCCTTGTGTCCTATCCCTCTCCCTGCTAGTTCCTGCTGGAGTTTGGAGGCAGGTAAGGGGGGCGGATAGTGGCCCATGAACCACGACTCAGGTGCTTTCAATGTGCTCTGTGTCTATGCTGCCAGGCACACGACTGAGCAGGTAGATCTTCATGAAGCCTTATGCAGAAATACCCCTCTTGCCCGGCAAGTGGATCAGGACATGGACAAACCTCTGGATTTTTGCACCTCCTTCCAAATGGTGCTACCCAGCGCTCAGGGTCAGAAGGTACATTCTGGGCATGTATTTTGAGAGACTGCACACATTTATAAAGAGGTTTCGGGAAGGATGCACTCGAGGACCATTGGAAAAGTTCAGAAGAAACTGTCCAGACACGAAATGCTATTGGGAAGGGGTGCAAAGGTGTACCTGGATTGGGAAAGCTGCCCCCTCCAGCTTGCTTAAGCAGGTAAGCAGAAGAGCTTATTTATTGCATTTATAGCCCACCTGTTTCTCCAAGGAGTCCATGATTCACACACCTCTCCCAAGCTCAGTTAATCCTGACGACAACCCTGTGAGGCAGGTGAAGAGGCTGCGACTGACTGCAAGGTCACCCTGTGAGCTTCCTGACTGAGTGGGGATTTAAACCCTGATCTCTCCAACACTCTTAACCCCTGAATCACACTGGCTTCCTACAGTTCTTCTGCTGTGGGGCAGCTCTATAAATTAAGTTGGTCAATAAATATGGGGAAAGCAAAATGTCCCTTAGAGAAGGCTCTAGAAATAGAAATCATAGAAATGAATAACAATTACAGTGGTACCTCGGGTTAAGTACTTAATTCGTTCCGGAGGTCCGTACTTAACCTGAAACTGCTCTTAACCTGAAGCACCACTTTAGCTAATGGGGCCTCCTGCTGCCGCCGCGCCACCAAAGCCCAATTTCTGTTCTTATCCTGAAGCAAAGTTCTTAACCTGAAGCACTATTTCTGGCTTAGTAGAGTGTGTTACCTGAAGCGTATGTAACCCGAGATACCACTGTAATAATAATAATGGAAAAGATGGCTCCTATACATTCCATTGTGGCGATCGTAACTTAGTTTTAAGGTGCCATTGTGGCAATTAGCTTACATGTCTGTGTTTCTAACACTGCCTTCAGGAGCCTCAAGACTTTTCTATTTATTATTATTATATGCTGGCTCCTGCCTTTCCTGCCCCCATCACTCCAACCTCAAACTTGTGTGGCCGTATAGATTTCAGGCTAACGTGGCACGTGTTTGAGGCTTCCACAACCACTGCGCTGCTCTGCAGACAGTCGCCATAGGCAGGAAAGCGGGGAGGTGTTCTGTGTGATTACAGAAGCAGCACTTCAAGACTCATCTCAGGTCACAGAATCCCAGAACTGAAGTTGGAAGGGACCCTGAGGCTCATCTATTCCAACCCAATGCAGGAATATGCAGCTCTCCCAAACAGGGATGAAACTTGCAAAAAAACAACAACAACAACAACCCATTTTTATTTATACTTTTCATTTTACAACAAACACAAGACATAAATTTAAATTATTCCACATCGTATTTCGACTCTCCTCCCCCCCCCCCCGCTTTCTGCGGTTTCTTACACATGTACTGCTTTTTTACTGCATTTCCAAATTATCCCTATTATTTATCCCAAATAATCAGTCTAAGTTTTCTGCCACTATGCATTTTTTACTTTAATCCTACTAAAGTCTTAATTTGTTTACAATAGTAAATTGTTTCCATTCTACATTAAAGGGTTTATTATCTTCCAATAAGTTTAGCCATTTCTGAGTACTCTAATAACTTCTGCTGCCGTTCTTCTTCCGTTGAGATGTTTTCTTCTTTTCATCCCTGGGCAAAAATCACTTGAGCAAGTGAAGCAAGTTACTTGTCCTTATGGATTCAAATATATGCTTCAAAGTATAGAGGTGACACCTGGGCAGTTGACCAGCCTCCTCCACAGCCTATGACCCTAACAACTTGCTCTTTTTTAAAAAAATAAATAAAAATTAAGATGGCCACCGCACTGTGTTTTGTTTTTTAAACTACTGTGGCGAGCCACACACCCTCCCCAAACCCATCTAGCCTCCAGTAATTAGTGTTAATGAGGGTAAATCCCCATTGTGCAGGAAACCAATTGCTTCCGAGATGGAACAGTCGAGAACGTTGCGTGTGTTTCTGCCAAGTCAGCACGGAAAGAAAGTCCCAGGGACCTGGTCACCCAAGGGTGAATGAAGTTTGTTTGTTTGTTGTTTGTTTGGATGGCACCTAAAACACAGCTCCCCCCCCCCCAAAAAAAAATGGCTATGCAGAAGTTGTGGCTTCTCAGCGATCAGAGAAGATCTTCCTGCAGGAATCCCAAATGATGCTCTATGCCCTAGATCTGATACCCTGACGCAGGATTCGTGTATTCTGGGACAGGAAACCAGCGCTCTGACTTCTCTCCCCTGAGGTGTCACAGTTTCCTCTTCTCTCCCTCCCCTCCCCTCCCCGCTACGGCGAGCTTTGCCCGGGATAAGGACAGTCTCGATCACCAAGCCCCGAAAAGAATCCGTTCCGCAGCAGAGACAGAATGCCACATCCCGTTGACCTGATAATCCCATATATGTCAAAAATAGCACCGCTTACGCTGGAGGCAGAGGGAGCCACGATCGAAGCAAAGGGACCCCCCCCCACACACTAAAAAAACAATAATCCTCTGCTACCGTTAACAGCTGTTGGGAACTGTCTTGCCCACCCTCGCTCAGATGCACCAGGAACGCAGCTCTCAAGCGCTCTGTTGGGCTGTGCAGCTGGTCTAAAAAGGTCACGTCATTTCAGCGGAGACCCCAACTGCAAGCCCCCTTGAGCCGGGAGCTCAGGAGCGTAGTTCTCAACTGCAGTTGGAAAGGATGGCCGGCACTAGGTTTTCTTGCAGATAAGGGCCGGCCAGAGGTGTATCCTTGGCAAAGCCGCCTTAAGCCATCTGCTGGAAAAGTACAGGGTGTGCTATAGCCACGGTTTACCAAACAATGGCTTATTCAACCGTGGTTTGTTTGAGCACCCAATCCCAGCTCAGAGATGTGCATTTGGCAAGGCTGCCTTAAGCGATCTGCAGGAACCCAGAAAGCAACAAGGTCTATGGCCTCTTTCGCACGCAAACCACAGTTTACCAAGCTATGGTTTATTAAACCACAGTCTGCCTAATCATCCAAACCCTGCCCAGCAGCTTAGCAATGGTGCGTTCGCTGTCAAAGAACCACAATCTGAAGCCATGGATTGCTGTGGACTTACAACCCTCGGCCGGTTTCAACTACAGTGGTGCTCCGCAAGACGAATGCCTCGCAAGACGAAAAACCCGCTAGACGAAAGGGTTTTCTGTTTTTCGATGCGCTTCGCAAGACGAATTTCCCTATGGGCTTGCTTCGCAAGACGAAAACGTCTTGCGAGTCTTGCAATTTTTTTCGCTCCCCCCCCTTTTTCTAAGCCGCTAAGCCGCTAATAGCCTTTTAGCCGCTAAGTCGCTAAGCCTTTAATAGCCGCTAAACCGCTAATAGCGCTAATCCGCTAATAGGGTTGCTTCGCAAGACGAAAAAACCGCAAGACGGAAAAACCGCTAGACGAAGAGACTCGCGGAACGGATTATTTTTGTCTTGCGAGGCACCACTGTATGGTGTGGCGCTTGCAAGAGCTCAGTGCTCTTCCTTAAGCTTGGACAGCCAGTGTGGTGCAGTCAGACTCAAACCTGGGAGATCAGGGTTCAAATCCCCCTAGCCACAAAGCTCACTGAGTGAACCTGGTCCAGTCACTCAGTCTCAGCCTAACCTACCTCCCAGGAGGATAAAATATGGAGGAGGAGACCAATGTACACCACCTCGAGGAAAAGTGGAATATAAATGTAATCAATAGATAAATAAAGCATGGTTTGTTTCTGCAACCCAGGCATTCACCATGCTACGAAGGCGAGTTTTGTTTTTTTAAAAAAAAGATATTTATTGCAAACTTTAAACACAAAATCACCAAACATATAAAATGCCATCACCACAATATAACAAACAAAAGAAAGCAAAGAAAAACAAGAAAGTAGACATAGAATAGAAGAATAATATAACAAAAACAACAATCCAAAAATCATATTTCCATACGCTTTGGACTTCCTCACATCTCCCTTTCCTGCGTTCTCAATAATAAAATTATAAGCAGCAATTTATTACCTTATTTCAGTTCTTATTTTGTAATTCTCAAATATTATGTCCCCAACTTTAGATATTTTTATCAAAATACTGAACTGCTTAGTTTAAACATAATATTACTTCAAATTTCATTTTTCTTAAACATCACTTATTCTCGTATATCTTTCAACTAAGTTACTGATGCCATGTTGTTTTCTAGCTACGAAGGCGAGTTTATCCTGTGAACTGCCCTGAGACCTATGGGTATAGGGCAGTATATAATTTCAATTACAGTGTAACCTCGGGTTACATATGCTTCAGGTTACATACGCTTCAGATTACAGACTCCGCTAACCCAGAAATAGTACCTTGGGTTAAGAACTTTGCTTCAGGATGAGAACAGAAATCATGCTCTGGCGGCGCGGCGGCAGCAGCAGTGGGAGGCCCCATTAGCTAAAGTGGTGCTTCAGGTTAAGACCAGTTTTAGGTTAAGAACGGACCTCCAGAATGAATTAAGTACATAACCAGAGGTACCACTGTAGTAATAATAATAATAATAATAATAATAATAATAATAATAATAATAACAGCAACAGCAACAGCAACAACAATAATAAGAAGGCAAGAGGAACAAAGGGAGCTTCTACTAAAAAGCTTCCTAAACCTGCGCAACAAGGTATAATAATAATAATAATAATAATAATAATAATAATAATAATAATTATTATTATTATTATTTTTGCTACAGCAGTCAAACACTTTGGGGTGGCCCCACTCTGCTCCATTGTAGAGGAGGAACCCAGACGAGAATCACTTGCAAAACAGAAGGAGACCCTGACAAGTCCCAGTGGAGGAACTTAAGAGTCAGGCTGAGCAATGTGAACGTGTGGTTGACCTGGGCATTCCCCTAGTTTCTGATGGGGGCGGGGAGTGAAAAGAGAAGAGAAGAGAAGAGAAGAGAAGAGAAGAGAAGAGAAGAGCTGGTTCACCATAGCGGATTACAAGTCAGGAAGTCGGCGGTTTAAATGACACCTCTGCCCAGTGTGTTCACAGGGCGGCTTTAGACAAGCCACTGTTTACTCACTGCATCATGCACTTGCAGGAATCTACACGTGCCCAGGCATCCACCTGAATGACAAAGATAAGCAAGAACTGCAACAACACGTTGCAGCGTAGGCTCACTTCCGTCAAGGGCTCAGGAAGCTTTGAACAAGAGCCTTGTAGAGCTATTCAGGTAGGGAGGAGAGGATAGTTTTCTTCTTGCCCCCTCCCCTAAAGCCCCCTCCCCTGCTGGGCTACATAGCATTATCAGGGACTCGGATTTAGGGCTGGCTGTTAGCCCCCCAAAAGATGACCTCTTTGCAGCTGTGTTGAACTGGTGAGTGGTGGGAGGGAAAGAGCCCTTCTCTTAAAACGAAGTAAGTTTCCGGTCCTCATGGTTCTGAACAAAGGGCTGGTTTAAACAGGAGCAGCAAGACCACGGCTTTATCTAGCTCACTGCTGTCTACACTGACTCAGAGCAGACTTTCAGGGTTTCAGGCAGGGGGTCTTTCCCAGCCCTACCTAGAGATGCCTGCAGGGAATGAACTTGGGACCTTTTGCACGCAGTGCAGATACTCTGCTGCTGAGCCACAGGCCTCACCAACAAAAAGGAATAAATAATTCCTGCCGGGTGGGGGAAAGTTTGTTTGCTGGATTTCACAGCAACCATTGCCCACCCCTAATTCACCCGCCTTCCAGCCTACTTTCTACAAGCTTGTTTGGGTGTGAGAAGGCAAATCCCCTATCCCTGGATCCCTGTCCAGTTAAACCACAGAGCCTAGGTCTTGCCGGTCAGAAGGTCGGTGGTTCAAATCCCCGCGACAGGGTGAGCTCCCGTTACTTGGTCCCTGCTCCTGCCAACCTAGCAGTTTGAAAGCATTTCAAAGTGCAAGTAGATAAATAGGTACCGCTCTGGCGGGAAGGTAAACGGCGTTTCTGTGCTGCTCTGGTTCTCCAGAAGCGGCTTAGTCATGCTGGCCACATGACCCGGAAGCTGTATGCTGGCTCCCTTGGCCAGTAAAGCAAGATGAGTGCTGCGACCCCAGAGTCGGCCATGACTGGACCTAATGGTCAGGGGTCCTTTTCCCTTTACCATATTACATACACCTCAGAAACTCATACATCCTTGTCAGGCTGCTTTAAATATTTTCCCTCTTCTCTTATTTTCCCTTGGCATCTCAGGCGTGGGGGAAAATGCTCCCTGCCTGAAACCCTGCCAATGGATAGACAATACCGATCCGGGTGGACCAACTGCGTAAGGCAGCTTCATAGATTGGGGAAGGGCCACAGAACAGGGGCAGAACATCTGCTTTGCACACAGAAGGTCCCAGGTTCAATCTCCAGACAGGGCAGGGAGTGCTGCTGCTAGTATACCTGAAGGAGCATCTCTACCCCCATCATTCAGCCCGGACACTGAGGTCCAGTTCCGGGGGCCTTCTAGCGGTTCCCTCCCTGCGAGAAGCAAAGCTACAGGGAACCAGGCAGAGGGCCTTCTCGGTAGTGGCACCCGCCCTGTGGAACGCCCTCCCATCAGATTTCAAAGAGATAAACAACTACCTGACATTTAGAAGACATCTGAAGGCAGCCCTGTTTAGGGAAGCTTTTAATGTGTGACATTTTAATGTATTTTTAATCTTTGTTGGAAGCTGCCCAGAGTGGCTGGGGAAACCCAGCCAGATGGGTGGGGTACAAATAATATATTATTGTTCTATTTACAGAAATATTGTAAAATTAATGAATGTTAGAAGGATGTTGGATAGAAAATAAGTGGTTTCCTGCTGTAATGCTTTAAGAGATATGAAAAAAAAGGTTTACAAATGGGTAAAAGCTTGATGGTAAGGATTTGCTGAACTAACAAATTGAACTGGAATACAAAAAAGGGAGGTACGAGGAGATCTGGGGAAATAAGCGTAAGGTATGTTATGAAAATTAATGTGTTTTTAACTGTTTTTACTTTGTATTTTTTTTCTATTTTTCACTTTTCCTGTTATATTTTAAAAACTTTAATAAAATATCTTATAAAAAAACCAAATAATATATTATTGTTATTGTTATTATTGTGATAGGAATGTAAGAAGAGCTTGTGGGATCAGGCCAAAGGGGGCCAATCCAGTCCAGCATCCTATTCTCACAGTGGCCAACCAAATGGCAGATTTGAGAAGGCCACCTGCAGGACGTGAGACCCTCTTCTCCCCTCCTGGGGTTTCCAGCAACTGGTAACCAGAAGCAACAGTGCCTCTGGCTGTAGAGAATTCTGGGCTAGATAGATCAGTGATCTAGGTTGGTAAAAGGCAGCTTCTTCTTGCATTCCTCTGGGTAGAATTTACCCACGGGAAACCCTACACACACTCACTAAGCCCTGTTGAACACAGCGGGACTTAGCGTACCAACAAACGTGCATCTGATTGTGCTGCTAAGTTTTCCGAGTGCGAGATCTTGCTTGGTGTCCTTACAAGCGCAGCCAAACGGAAAGCTTAAATTCAGAGTTCCCATCGCTCGGGAGATGTACATTTTTGCACTAGAAGAGAGGCATGTGGGGCTTGCATGACCAGGTGTTGGATCACACCGTTGGGCACTATCAAAATCCCGAACGCTTTCAATTGTTCTAGCAACCTAATTAGCATGCACAGTGCTTTAAAAAAGTGGGTGAGGGTGGGGGGGAGAGAACGGGGAAGGGCTTCATTTGAGAACCAGCACTTCCTCTCTTGCACTTTTCAAAATCACCCCCAAGAACAACGCAGAACCAAGGAAGCACTTACGATGCTCCGAAAGGGCAGCTTTCTCCTTGACCAACACAACCCCATTGGATGTTGCTATATGGAATGTCGCTGGGCAAGTGCCACAGGCACCTACTGGACAGCGCCTGTGACATCACCGATGACAAGCGGCCAGCCCATGCTGTTCCTTAATGAATTTTATTGCGGTGGGGCTCCTAATGTTTCATACAATAGTTCTCTGAGTGCTCTCTGCTCTGCTCTTTCACTGCATTGGGATGCTTACAAACTGCTAGTTGAACTAAATGCGTACGGAGGCTGCTGCCTTGCAGCAGGTTCAGATCACTGGTCAGCCTTGGAATTCCTTCTTACGATTCCCTCATAACATATATATCTAGTCAGTGCTTGAAGTTTTACTGTAATCAAGCAGTACAGGGATGTTCTGAAATGTACATACATACTATAAACACAGAGATACATTAAATACAGAAGCAGCAAACTGATCCTCCTACGCCTGGGGGAAACTAGAAGAAAGAGAAATCAACAAGAGGGGAAAGCTCTCCTTGCAGTATTAACTACCTCATCCTTCTGCAAGGCCAAAACTCTGCGGTGGGGTATCTGCTCTGCATTTAGAAGATCCCGGGTTCAATCCCTGGCATTGATCCTAAATGGATCAATGGTTTGACTCTGCGTATGACAGCTTCTTTTGTTCCCATTTAAATCAGCCCTTCATTCAGAATCGTTTAGACTGGAATCTTGTAGCTCACTGGCAGAGTATCCACCTTGCATGCAGAATTGCCCCCCTGCAATCCCTGGCATCTCCAGGTAGGGCTAGCAGTGTCCCCTTGCCCGAAACCCTGGACAGCTGCTGCCAGTCAGTGTAGGCAATACTGAGCTAGAGGGATCAGCACAGTCCAAAGCTCCTAATCCATTGAATGGCAATTCGATTCGTGACAGGCCCCCCGCCATGAGGCCAGCCCAGATATAGTCCTGAATATCTAATCCACACCCCGGCAACTGCTCCCACCCTGACCCTCTTCTCCACTGCCTCCGACCTGGCTAGCTTTAGAGCAAGCAGGGGAAGACCCGAGGCCTGCTTTCTCTTTAAATCCACAGAGACACTCAAACAGGGACACCTTTGCCCAGCGATCAGCTGACACACCGTCCCAAGGCGCCTCGTGACACTTCGCAGAGCTGGAAGGCAGCCAGCAAGTCATCCTGCTCGATCAAACCACCCTGTGACAAGAAGCCAACCTTGCAAAAAAGAAAAATAAACCCCCAAATCCTGGGACAGCCTGCCATGCCAATGCAAAGCGCTTTGAGCACATTGGGAATAGTCGGAACGAGGAGAAGCAGGGCCATCTCTCTTGCAAAAAATAGCTGCCTTTCCCCAATTCCCGTCTCAGGCCCTACCATTGTCAGGGGAGGAGGCGGCCCTGGTGATTTTCACACAGGAGACAGGGTCTTCTCTGTGGTGGTTCCCTATCCATGGAAACCTAGTGAGGTGCACCTGCTCCCTCTTTTTATTAGCTTTCAGAAGGGATTTAAAAAAGACTCCTTCTTACGCAGGCATTTTGATGCCTGAAATACATTGCTCCAGATCACTGTTTTTCAAGTGTTTTTAACCATTTTAAAAAAAAAAAAAAATTGAAAGAAAAGGTTTTAGTGCTGATGCGTTTACTGCCCAGGACCCCTTTGGCAGGGGATGGGGGAATAAAAATTGAACAAATCATCGTCATGCGTCACTTGATCCTTGTAACTGGAGATGCTGAGGATTGAACCGACCTTCTGCTCTCAGAGTAGGGGCTCTCTCTGACACCCGTTTCTGCTCCCTCCCGGCAGCTGTGAGATCTGAAAACGGGGATTTCCTGGTTCACAGACGAGTGGCCTAGACTCCTGCTCTGCGACAGCTCTCGCCAAGTTAATAAATCAATCAATAAATCACACATGCCCAAGCATTTTGAAACACTGACATAATGAGCCAACCTACCAGAGCGAGAAATATCTGTAAATCATTGAAGGACTTCAGGAGGGAATAATGGCCCTGTCCTGGACAAAAGGGGTGGGTGGGTAAGGGGGGGGAAGGAGGCAGGAGGGGGCGTGGAGTAACTTTGGGCAGCAGTTGTGACCTTCAGAGAGAGTTGCAAAGGGAACGCACGTCTACACAACGTCATTCAAGACCCACAAGCGGGGTTGTGGGGAGGGAGGCTGGGGGAGAGAAGCCAGGCACTTCTCTGCAGGCAGAATCTTGCAGCTGGGGTGCAGCTTTGCAAGAAACGACTTTGATCACAGAGGATTCAGTTGCACAGACCCAGCAGAGACTTGAGACCCTTATGGGAGTCCCACAAACAAGTGAACCTGGGCAAGCGGCAACGCCGGCAATGCCCAACTTAGGCAGGCAGCAATCCAAAAGTGCAGGGGAGCGGGGGAAAGGTGATGAAGCTTTCAACCTGCAACTCCTCTGAATGAGGCTGGAGGTAAGAGATGTACTCCCACCAGCCTCCAGCATCTAGACAGAAGCACGCATCATATAGCCACAGAGAGGTGACTATGGGTGCCTGGGGCTTCCCCTAGCCAGAACCCGCCTCTTCCTCGACATCTGCGTCAACTCTCAAGTGGGACCCAGCCTTTCTGAGTGACCTCTTCCTGCTCACTGGGTCAAGCTTGGGAGCAGCCTTTCCCCATTATTTTATGTATATATATCCTGCTTTTCCCCCAGAACAGAGGACTCGAAGGCGGCTCACAAAAATCCAAAACAAACATGGATAAAACACAGGTAGCTAAAAACAAAGAAAAGGTAACAGTCAAAAAGTAATGAAACTATAATGGGGTTAAAAGGTAAAGGGACCCCTGACCACTAGGTCCAGTCGTGGCCGACTCTGGGGTTGTGGCGCTCATCTCGCTTTACTGGCTGAGGGAGCCGGCGTACAGCTTCTGGGTCATGTGGCCAGCAGGACTAAGCCGCTTCTGGTGAACCAGAGCAGCGCACGGAAACACCGTTTCCCGCTGGAGCAGTATCTATTTATCTACTTGCATTTGGATGTGCTTTGGAAGTGCTAGGTTGGCAGGAGCAGGAACTAAGCTACAGGAGCTCACCCCGTTGTGGAGATTCAAACAGCTGACCTTCTGATCGGCAAGTCCTAGGCTCTGTGGTTTAACCCACAGCGCCACCCGTGTCCCTCATAATGGGGTTAAAATGATGTAAATACCAAATCTGCTAAAACACAGATAAAAAGAACACAGATAAAGCAGTACCTCAGGTTAAATACTTAATTCGTTCTGGAGGTCCGTTCTTAACCTGAAACTGTTCTTAACCTGAAGCACCACTTTAGCTAATGGGGCCTCCCGCTGCCACCACGCTGCCGGAGCACGATTTCAGTTCTCATCCTGAAGCAAAGTTCTTAACCTGAGGTACTATTTCTGGGTTAGCAGAGTCTGTAACCTGAAGCATATGTTACCTGAAGCGTATGTAACCCGAGGTACCACTGTACAGCGCTATTGAAAACCCTTTCCTTAAAAGCAGTCAATTCCACGAAGTCTGTTGGAACAAGAAGTCTTCACCTGCCAGCGGAAGGATAGCAAGGGAGGAGCTTCTCTAGGGAGGGAGTTCCAAAGTCTGGGAAGAGCCACCCAGAAGGCCCTCTCCTGCGTCCCCACCAAGCAGATCTGTGAGGGTGGTGGGACTGAGAGAAGGGCCTCCCCTAAAGGCCTCAGAGAACAAGCAGGTTCATACGGGAGAATAGGGTCCTTCAGCTAGCCTGGGCCTAAAACCTATAGGGCTTTATAGGTAATAGCCAGCATTTTGAACTGTGCCTGGAATCAGGCTGGTAGCCACAGCGGAGCTGCTGTAACAAGGGCTCCCTGTAACCAGCCCTGGGCAATGGTTCTTTGGGCCAAATGAAGTTCCCAGGCACTTTTCGAAGCCAGCCCCACGTAGATCGTGCCACAGTAATCTAAATGGGATGTGATTAAGGGGTGTGGCCATGTGGCCAGACCAGACATCTCCAGGAAGAGGTACAGCTGACACACTAGGGTTGGACTACAAAGCCTGGGTGCCCCGAACCTGGTGGCCTTCAGACAATCGGCCATGCCGGCTGCTGGGGCTGATGGAAGCTGTGAGTCCTAAACATGAAAACCCTGCAGCTGGATCAGGTCAAAGCGGCTACCTGAGTCCAGCACTCCATCCTCACAGGGACCAGCCAGATGTCTTCAGGAAACCTGCAAGCCAGACCTGAGCATAACAGCAACTCTTGTCCCTTGTCCCTTGTGATTCCAAGCAAATTGAATCCGGGGGCGTATACTGACTCCAAGAGTATAGACAGCACACAGCCATCACAGCTAGCAGCCACCTATAGCTTTATTCTCTGGGCAGTGTTAGAAACTGGGGTGGAAAAGCTAGGAGACAAATGGCTTCTGGGACCTGGGTTGTGGGTGCCAAAACAGAATGTCTAGTCGCCACTGGGGGAGGAGGGCAGCAACAAATTTTGTTTATTATTTTGATAAGCATGAATTAATACGCAATTCACATTGCTAATATCACATTTTTAGCAGAAATTGTGTTTGATTTGGTGCTGACAACAAAAATTTTGGTACCATACTTCAGTTTTCAAAACACTCTACTCTTTGTTGTTTAATTCCTGAAAGTATTGTCTATCCTTAACATATACTTCAAGGCTTCAAAACACATACAGTGAGGGGGGAAAGTATTTGATCCCCAGGTAGCCTGACATCTGGCTGGTTGATAGGGGATCCAATACTTATTTCACTCATTATAATGCACATCAGTCTCTGACTTTTGTCTTCTGGGTTTCTAGGGGTTTTCCTGTTGTTATTCTGTCTCTCACAGCTACAATAAACCTGCCATTAAAATTATGGACTGGTCATTTCTTCGTCAGGGGGCAAATGGGCAAATTTAGCAGGGGATCAAATATGTTTTCCCCTCACTGTACATTTCAGTAATCCTGGAGTGTCAGCCAGGGGCAAAAAATGGCGCCCAGACTCTGAGATGCTCGCAAATGCAGAATCTTTGGAGGCAAAATGCACCTGGCGCCCTGCTAATTTCGAACCCTGCACACAGCCATCACAGCTAGCAGCCACCAATAGCTTTATCATCTGGAGAAACATTCCCTCCGTCCCTTCAGTCTATACCCGCCCATGTTGCACTGGAAGTATTATTTTCTTTTTTGTTGCCGTTGTTCTCCCCAAAAACACCAGCAAAACACCCCTGACCACACACCCACGCTGCACGTTGACTTCTTCAGTTGTTCCACCTCTTTCCAAGCCTAGACACATCCCCGGACAGAGCACGATAAAACTGGAAGAGCAGCGTTAATGAGACGTTGGCATCCATGTGCCAATGCACATGGCATTGAAAAAGAAAGAGAGCAAAATAAGGAAAAGCTCAGTTCAGTGCATTTTAAATAATAATAATCATGTTAATATTTATACCGCGCCCATCTGGCTGGGTTTCCCCAGCCACTCCAGGAGGCTTACAGAATATATAAAACATAACGAAGCATCAAACATTAAAAACTTCCCAATACAGGGCTGCCTTCAGATGTCTTCTAAAAGTTGTGTAGTTCTTCTTCTCATTGACACCTGAAGGGGATGCACAGTATGATCTTATATGGGTTTACTCAGGTGTCAGCCCCATGGAGTTCAGGGGAGTTCACTTGCAGAATCAATGCAGACAAGATTACAAGTTGCACCCCCTGTTATATTAGTCTTGCCCAGAACCAATGTAACCCACTCCTTTTCCATGTCAACTCCCCCTAAACTATGCCTACTAAAATCTCCATATGTGCCAATCAGTAGTCCTCCACCTGTCTTGGACTACAACTCCCATCAGCCCCCAGCCAGGTGGCTGTGACTGATGGGATTTGCTGGTGTTGTTATTGTTGCTTTCATTATTATTATTAAATATAATTATACCCTGCCTGTTCTCCTGGCGGGACTCAAGGTGGCTTGCAGATAAAAACAAGAACCGCTAAAATCACAGAAAAATCAACCATTAAAAACAATTAAACATAGAGATGAAGCTATATACATACATGAAACATACAAATAATTACAATAAAAACAGCGCCAGCTGTTTCATTCAAAGCATTCAATTCTCAAAAGCCTGTGGGAACAAGGAATTCTTCACCTGCTGGTGGGAAGACAACAAGGAGGAAGCCATTCTAGCTTCTCTAGGGAGTTCCAAAGTCTGGGAGCAGCCACCAAGAAGACCCTGTCTTGCGTCCCAACCAAGCATACCTGTGAGGGTGGCAGGACTGAGACAAGGCCCTCCCCTGATGATCTCAAAACCCAGGCAGTTTTGTATGAGGGAATACGGAGGCAGCGACTGGCCCAAGCTCACAGCCGGTGAGTTTCATGGCCAAGCAGGGATTTGAATCCTGGGTCTCCCAGGTCCTGGTGGGATAATCTAACCATTACCCACTACTACCCCATCATCCCAGAGACTCGGCCATACTGGCCCGAGGCTGGTGGGAGCTGGGAGGTCAGAACTATTTGGACGGCCACAGAAGTAAGACCCCAACACAACTGTCTTCCATGAGGTTAACCAACAGTTTGGTTGCAGTCCCAATGCACAGTTAATCTATGTTTAATTACTTGGAAGTAAGGCTCACTGAGCCTAGTGAGACTTACTCCTGAGCAAGTGTGAACAGAATTGCTCCGCAAAGCAGGAACTCAAGGTGCACTTTCTCAGGAGTAATGAATAAAAGCCAGCTGAACATAAGCGGTCTTGCTTTTTGAGCAACAATTGCAGGCTTCATCAACCTGGGGTCAATCCAAAAGAAACTGGTGGTGTCAACCTCACCAGGCAGGTCTACTCAGGAGGAAAGCTGCCATCCTAAGACTCACTTATTAACCCTATAAGGCTGCCATCCTAAAACACACAGGGTTGCCCTCCAAGGTTACTGCTACTCAAAGCAGACCCACCAAAATTAATGGACATGACTACCTTAATAATTTCAGTATGTCCATTTTGAGTAGAGCTTAGAGTAATATACAAACCACATTTACTAGGGGGAAGCCCTGCCCCCTCAAAGCAAAAGGAGCTTATTTCTGAATTAATATGCTTAAGCTTCTGAGCAATTTGGCTGCAGTCCTATAGCCACTTACCTGGGAGCAAGTCCCAGTGAGTGAGTAGAGATTTATAGGGCTGCACTGTCCACTCAGTTGGGAAGGAAGAAGGAATCTCCCCCTTGTCTATTTACTTCCACAGGCAGCGATTAAACTGCTAGAATATTTGCATAGCTAATGCAGGATCTGGTATGTTTTCAAATTGGATGTGGGGGTCTCATGTTGAGATTCCTGTATTGCAGGAGTCCCTTCCAACTCTAAAATTCTATGAGTCTATGATTAAATGTATAAAAACTGCCCTCCAAGGCTTCCATCATAAAAATACACAAATACCAAAGCTTACTTCAAAAAAAATATGCTTAAGAGTTCAGTCTTTTCAGCTACACTTCTTTACTGCAATCCTAACCCCATAAGCCTCTTACCTGGGAGTAAGACCTACACACCCCTTCTGCAATTCAACAGGACTCATTCCTGAGTTGATGTAGTTAGGGTCGCAGTTAGGATCCCGCTGAGCTTAAAGGGGTCTTAATCCTCAATCAACATGCCTTGAACCGTCCCTGCTGTCTCTTAGGCTGGAATCAGACTTAAGTTCCGCTCAAGAGTAGACCCTTTGAAAGCAACGCAGGCAGCTAACTCATCCCCATTACTCTTCAAGAGGTTTACTCAGAGTATGTTTAAAAGTTAAGAGCACAACGCAACTAAATATTGGGACACGATTCACCACGCCGTCTCCGTCACCCCAAATACAGTACTGCCTGTTTACCCCTCCCAGCCCTATGTAAACACTTTGGAAGATAACACGTCTTTCTTTTGAACTCCAGTGAGCTTTTCTGTTCGATTACACTGGCGTCATTAAAATTCAGTTAATGATGATGATGATGATGATGATTATAAGATGTTCTTAAAGGACCGCCCTATAGGGCCGCCACACTTACTAGGGGGAGGCTTCCTTCCTAGAGGGAATCCAGGATCTTCTTTGCAGTTCTGCACGTTTACAACCCCCACCCATCACTTAGCCATACTCAAGAGTAGACCCAGTTACGAATGGGTCTACTCTGAGTAAGAGCTCAGGCGGGTACATCCCCCTCCTTTAAGTCACCCTTTTTTTGGTAGAGGGGTAATAAAGTTACTCTCCTCCCTTTTGCCCCCCCTTCCCTTAAGTTCCCCTCTCCCCACCTCCAGTCACCCCTCCCCCACCCGACCTGTCAGTTGCCTCCCCTCCCCCACCCGACCCCACCCGTTGCCTTCGCCCTCCCTCTTCTCCCCTCCCAATGAGGAGGGGGCTAATGGCGGCCCCCTCCTCGCCTCCGCCTCCTTGACCCCTCCCCGGGCGCCTTACCTCATCCCCATCTTCACCATCCTCCTCCTCCTCCAGCACCTCGGCGGTTTCAGGAGCAACACCGCCGCCATCTTGACTCCCTCCCTCCCCGCCGTCCCCTCCCCCTCCCTCCGGCCCCGCGGAGGCTCCGCCCACTCCTCCCCCGCCTCCCTCTCCCTCACCGCGAAGAGTCCTGGCAGCTCCGTAGAGCGGCCATCAAAACAACCATGCGAAATCGTTATAACAACGGAGAGAATATACACCTCAGCTCAAGGGGTTTAGGGTGCATTGCCACCCTCTCTCTATTTCTCTTGACCCTCCAGAAGTGTATTTTGAAATGGGTGCTTGGGTGAGGGGAGCTCATTATGTCTCTTTCAGGACCTGCGCGGCAGCGAAGCAGCAAACGCTCCCTCTCTGGGAGAGCAAGACGGCAGCCCCCGGCCAATAGCGAAAAAGGGCCGAGGGGGCGTGGCTCTGAGCAGCCGGCCAATGGGAGGACGCGATAAGAGAGAGGAAGGGAAGGGAGCGGGGTTCTGAGGGAGAGGTCGGGGAGTATATAGAGGTAAAGGGTGTAGCGAGAGACGCATCAGATAAGACTTCCGGGAAACGATGGAGAGCCAGGAGGGAAACCACACAAAAATAAAAAATGAAGTCACCTGGTCGGATGTCATACAGGCGGGGCTTCTGCACCTTTAATAGTTGGCTGGAAAAAGGAATTAAGCAAGCAATTAAAGGTTCAGGAGCCCATTCCTCTCTTGCAGTCGGTCACCCAAGCAGAGGAAGCAATGAGACAGGATTTGGGGTGCAAAAGTACAGCCACCACCCAGCAGAATGAGGAACGCCTCCATGCAGCACTGATTGCTTGTCACATTTTGAAGGAAAGCGGAGAAAAACAGATTTTCATCTAAAGAGGGTGCTGAAAATGCCATTTAAATCCAGAGTCCCAGATTCCACCTATTCAGCCCTGGGGTGTTTTGTTGAGGGGCATGGGGAATACTTTAAAATATATTCTTTCTACTTGAGAGAGGTTGATATGCTGGTTCCTAAAGACAGCAGCATTAGGAGTGCTCACCAGCTTACAGGTGTTTCTTTCCCCATAATTCACTGGGCAACTGCCATACCCATTTCCTGGATTGTACTTTGATTAGAACAGCCAGCACATAACCAGAAAGATTGTGTCTTCCCATCCCCCAACAAACTCTTTCTTAAGGTCAAATAAATATGCCATATTATCAAGGTCGCTGAGCTTGTTTTTCTTTGCTGTTCATTTTTTTCTTAAAGGTCAACATCTCTGTACCTTTAAGAGTATAAAAGGTAAGAAATCAATGTGGTAGGGGGTATGGAATTATACTGATGGTCAAAAGTTCACCTTTGTTTTCTTACCTGCTAATTAGCTGTAGGAAGCACATAATTTATATCCATAAAAATGTGACAACCTTATAATTATTTGGCTGCTACCCAATAGAAGTTATAAGTATATAATAGAACTTATATAATAGAAGTTTAGGGAAGTTTTTAATGTCTGATGCTGTATTGTTTTTAATGTTTGGCTGGAAGCCGCCCAGTGGCTGGGGAAACCCAGCCAGATGGGCGGGGTATAAATAATGAATTATTATTATTATTATTAAAAATATATAGGAAGACCAGCAATGAAATGCATAAAGATTGTAGGATTTTCCTTTGTTGATTTTTTTAAAGCAGTTGGTGATAGCTTTATTTTTAACCATCTGTATAAGATTCAGGATAGAGTATTGAATGAGTCGGGGCTTGAAGATGTATAATGCATAACACTGAAATGCAGGGTTCTGCCAGACAACCTCTTTATTGAGCATTCATCCTGATTCATTTACAGGGGGATTGGGAGGTGTTGGCTAGATTCCATTGCATCCAAGCCAAGCATTATTCCACATTTTCCAGTGCTTTTCTCTGTAACTTTCCTTAATGCAAAAAGTCTGATGGACTATAAAATTATGCATGGCATGGAGGGAGTGGATAAAGAAAAGTTCTTCTCCTCTGTCAAAGCACTAGAAGTGATGGGCATCCAATGAAGCTGCATGTTGGAAGCGTCAGGACATATAAAAAAGGGCTTCTTTAAGCAGCGCAGAATTAAAAGTATGGAAATTGCTCCCACAGAAGGCAGTGTGACCACCAATTTCAATGGCTTCGAAAAATAATTGGACAAATCCATGTGGAAGGCTATCAATGGATATTAATCGGCCACAATGGCTGTGCTCTGCCTATCCCTCTTAATGCCAGTTGCTGTAAACCGCAGGAGGGGAGAAGCTTCCCCCTGGGGCATCCGGTTGGCCACTGTGAGAGCAGGATGACTGACTAGTTCGTGCCCTTTGGCCTGATGCAGGAGGCTCATGCTCTTTTATTAGATCATAAGGTAAGTTTGGGGAAGCAGTTTGTCAAAGGGCAGTCAGGGGAGTTTACTGATTGTTGCAAATCCTTTCCGCGCTGTTTATGCATGGGTCCAGGTCACTCCACCCCACGAGAAGCTTCCGACTGATTCTGGCGTGAATCTCATTTCGCCTTCTCTCTTCGGGAGAGCGCCCTTTTGCACAGAACAGACGGAACCATTCCATCGCGGAACGAGTTTCTGGCCGGATTCTTTATGCGTGGCGCTCCCCTTTTCTCCCGCTGTTCCCGTCATGGAGGCAACGGGGTTGTTCACACTGCTGTTTCCTCTGCCTTTGCTATGGCTGCTTTCTTGCTGGTGGCTGAGGCGGCAACGCGGAGCGAGGTGGCGGCTGGGGAGCGACCGGAGGCTTTTCGAGGACGGACCGGCGACGCGCGCCCTGTTCGTGACGGCGCACCCTGATGACGAAGCAATGTTCTTCGCCCCCACCATCCTCAGCTTGGCTCAAGCCAGGCTATGGCTGCTCTGCGGGTCCACAGGTGAGGAGGAGGAGGAGGAGGAGGCTAGCGTAGCGTTGCCTAGCAACCATGACGTCTGTTTTCGAAGCGCTCCCGTCTCTCCGGAGCTGTGCGTATGGCGTCATCACGCTGCAGCAGCCATTTTATATTGATCGGAAGTGCGCGCACAGGTCGTTCTGACGTCACAGGATTATTATTAATCATAATAATGTCATAGTTGCTTAATACAGTATATTTATTGTATACATAAATACTATTTTTATCTATATTTATTGTATAAATAATATATTTCAGTGTGTTTTATTATTATGTCGTCAATATTATTGTATTTATTTTATACACTGAGGACTATATAAGTGAGAATTCTATTATTTTATACTTAATTTTTTAATGCTTTATTATATAGTGCCAGCTAAGTGAGAATTTCAGGATGTGGTGGAAGGCCCAGGTGATGGGCCCCCTACCCCCTCAGTTTGCCATGTTAGTATAATGGGTATAACACCACTCCCCCCCCCCCAAATTGAAACTACTACTATATATTTGCATACAACAACGTTTGACTAGCCAGCCTACACGGAATGGTAAGAGATTTATTTATTTATAAATATACGAGAAGGTAGATTTTTGAAGCATTGCTTATCTTAAGGACAGGGAACCTTTTTCAGCCTAAGGGCCACATTCTCTTCTGGGCAACCTTTCAGGGGCACCATGCTAGTGGAAGGTGGGGCCAGAGGGAAGAGTGGGCATGGCAACAAATGTAAAATTTGCCATTTGTACAGTAGGCTAGTTTCTACACACTCCTGGCTATTCTCCACCCAGACAAGCAAGAGGTATTATTAGGGTTCAAGGACACATTCCAGCCAGGCAAAAGAAGTAAAAGCCAGCGAGGCCACTACATCCACACACTGTTCCTTAACTGGGTACAACATAACTGCAAAAGGTCCCAAGCTCAACCAGTGGCATCTTGTTTTTCGTAGCAGGGGAATCCAGTGACCTGGTATAAAGTACAGTGGTGCCCTGCAAGACGAAATTAATTCGTTCCACAAGTTTTGTCGTCTAGCGAATTTTTCGTCTTGCGAATCACGAAATCCCATAGGAATGCATTGAAAATCAATTAATGCGTTCCTATGGTCAAAAAAAGTCCAAACAAAGCCAAATTTGGTACAACAACAGTTTATTAACTGCTCTTTAAAGTCACACATACTGTAAAGAGCAGTTCAAAAATTGAAGGGAAAATAAATTAACTTTATAAACAAAACATGTCTTTGTTTTTAGACAAAGGAAACAAAGTCGCGAGACGTTTTCGTCTTGCGAAGCAAGCCCATAGGGAAATTCGTCTTGCGAGGCAAATCGAAAACGGAAAAACCTTTCGTCTAGCGAGTTTTTTGTCTTGCGAGGCATTCGTCTTGCGAGGTACCACTGTAGTTTCTTCTCCCTTCCAATGTGAAAATTGCAATTTAAAAATAACGGGGGGGGGGGACTAGACCAATGTAGCAGGGCCTTTTTAGTGGTGACACCCTCCTCCCTTTGGAATTATTTAGCAGTTAGATTCTTCTCTATATGCTTTTGGGAGGCTGTTGCAGGCATACTTCTCCTCTAATACATAGATACGTGTATGTTCGTTTCTGTGCATATTCTGCTGCTTTTACCTTGAGATTTTATAAATTAACGCGGTCAAACCCCACTTTCGGGCTTCCTGTATACATTTGGTTGACCACTGCGAGAACAGTTGGGCCTCTGGTCTATTCCAACAGCGCTCTCCTTATGTTAAGGTTTTAACAACATCCTCTAATTTGAACACTTTGGTGTGTGAGTCAGAAGAGGCACTTATAAATGTTATAAATAGGTAGGGAATTGGCAGGATTTGAGAAGTTCACTCAAGACCTGCAGTTAACCCTAGCATTATAGAAATCTTTTTTAAAAAATAGACATTAAAAGTTCCCTTGGAAGCTTTACAGACTCCAAGCACTTAACTCAACCCAGTTGGCCAAATATGTTTCGCTTTCTGAGATTACTTTCTGGTTGCGGGGTCTCCAGTGCAAGCGCCCATGGGTGCCAGCGTTCCCAACAGCACCTTTTATGGTGCCTGCAAAAGGTCTCAGTAAATGTCCCCCTCAAAAATCCTCAGTGCTGTTTGCTTTTCCTGTTCGGTTCCTGTTTTCACTGGCTACGCCTCTCCCACATCAAACACACTCTTTTAAACATGCCCACATTTCAGTTGGTTGCCAGGATTGGACCCCAGCTGAAATATACTCAGAGTCAAGTGTGGATTTCATGCTCTTTATTCAGCTCATAGTCATGAGGAATGCAAGTTCTCCTGAAATGTCTGCTTTACAGTGGTGCCCCGCAAGACGAATGCCTCGCAAGACGGAAAACCCGCTAGACGAAAGGGGTTTCCGTTTTTGAGCTGCTTCGCAAGACGAATTTCCCTATGGGCTTGCTTCGCAAGACGAAAACGTCTTGCGAGTGTTCTGATTTTTTTCCGCTCCCCCTCCTTTTTCTAAGGCGCTAAGCCGCTAATAGCCGCTAAGCCGCTAAGCCTTTACTAGCCGCTAAACCGCTAATAGCGCTAATCCGCTAAACTGCTAATAGGGTTGCTTCGCAAGATGAAAAAACCGCTAGACAAAGAGACTCACGGAACAGATTATTTTCGTCTTGCGAGGCACCACTGTATATACATTATTTACACAATGGGCCCCACGTGATTGGCTAATTCCGGGATTCTCCTGTAGGCCAATCAGGTTGTGGATTAACTTCAACCAGGAGCTGGATTGGGTGGCTCCTGCGGACCAATCAGACTGCTGCATTCTGGATCCTATTGTTCTAGGACGAATCAGACTGCTGCATTTTGGATCCCATTCAACTCAGTACATAACACCAGCCCTACGTTCTGTTCTGAACAGAGGAGAGATGCAAAGAGCTTCTCTCTCTGAGAGAGTGTGGCGGTGACAGATGGAGGGGCATGCCTGCGCCGTTTCGTGGTCCTGTCTCGCTTTCGATACAGCCATTTTGTGTTATACCATGCCCCTGCCCCTCCCACTGCGGCCATTTTGTGACTGGTGCCCGCAGCACTCTCTCAGATTTCCAAATGTTACTCCTAGCCTTCCCCTAAAAAGCAACCTCTTCAGACTATCACTTTCATATCCTGGCAAACCTAGCAGCCTGTACTAAGGTGCTGTAGAATTCTTGAACTTTTTACAATGCAGCAGACTTAACGTCACCAGTTTTGTTAAACTCAGGAAAATCTCTTTAATATTCCCTTCTTTGCTCCGTTATTTTAACGCAAGCTGCCGGTCCCTTGGTGCTTTCAATTTCCCACAGGAGGGAGGATTCTGTGTTGCAGGGTGTGACACCTGTCTTCTTTCGTATTTCCAGGGAATTACTACAGCCAAGGGGATGTCCGGAAGAAGGAACTCCTGGACAGCTGTTTGGTTCTAGGGATCCCGCCTTCCAATGTGACCATCATTGACCACAGGTAGCTTTCTACACTTAAAATGCCGGTGCTCTTACATGAGAGGAGCCCTGCTGGATCAGGCCAGCCGCCCATCCAGTCCAATAGCCTGTTTGGACAGAGGCCACCAGGTGCCTATGAAGGGGAAGTCCACGAGCTGGACCTGAGTGCAACAGTGCTCTCCCCCATTTGAGACTTTCCTCTCCTGTGGTTTACAGCAACATAAGGAGAGCTGTGCTGGTCAGGCCAGCATCCTGCCCTCACAGTGGCCTGCCCAGATCCCTGTGGCAAGCCTACAAGCAGGTCCTGAGCGCAAGAGTGTCCTTCTTACCAGCAACTGGTGTTCAAAAGCATCACTGCCTCTGACTGTGAATACAGAGCATAGCCTTCGTGGCTAGTAGCCATTGATCACGTTCTCACCCTCGGTTCATTTGTCTGAATCCCTTCTGGACAAATCTAAAAGTACAGTGGTGCCTTGCAAGACGAAAAGAATCCGTTCTGTGGTTCTCTTCATCTAGCGGTTTTTTCGTCTTGCGAAGCAAGCCCATTGACGGATTAGCGGATTAGCGCTATTAGCGGCTTATCTGCTGATTGGATCAGCTGATAAGCGGCTTAGAAAAGGGGGGGGAAGGGAAAAACCAGCAGGAACTTGCAAGACATTGTCGTCTTGCGAAGCAAGCCCATAGGAAATTCGTTTTGCGAAGCACCTCCAAAACGCAAAACTCTTTCGTCTAGCGAGTTTTCTGTCTTGCGAGGCATTCGTCTTGTGGGGCACCACTGTATTGAGAGTTGCTGTTGCACGCAGATCCAACTTGTGGGCTTTCTGTTCTTTATCCGATCTACTCTTGTGTTTGTATCTACCGTAGTGAAATTTTTCATAGAGGAACTGTTAGGGCCGGAGTCACCGGCTTGCGAGGGTGATGGGGCAGGCGCCGACGTCGTGACATTGTGGACATGAGCCTCACTCCTCACTCCCTAAGCCAGGCAGAAGCTTCCCAGGCTTTCGGAAGGAGGTGCCAGGGAAACATTTATGGGACTGGCCTAGGCCCCCTAGTCCACTGACCACACGCCACTGATCTACCGCCATGCTCAGCCGTGGTGTACTCGGTTCTCCTCTTCCCGTTTTATCCTCCCTTGCAAGGTAGGTTAAGCTGAAAGATAGCGACTGGCCCCCCAGTTGACTCTGTGGCTGAGTCGGGATTTGAACCCAAGTCTCTCAAAGTCATGTGTTTAAAGCCAATTTAAATCGTGTGACTTCCTGCCCCCCAAATCCTGGGAACTGTAGTTTGTCCAGCGTCGTGGGAATTGTAGCTCCGTGAGGGGTTACAGTTCCAAGGACTCTTTGGGAGAGGTCGTGCATGTTATATGCGCACTAGGGAGTGATCTCAGGTCCCAATCTGATGTTGCAATCACAGCATCACCACCAAATGTGTCCATCCCAGTGCTGCAATTCCTGCCCGGTCGGGGAAAGTGAGAGGAAGACATAGTGACTCAGCCTTGCAGGGCTCTACAGAGGCTCCACAGCCCCAGTGACCCTGTGACTTCTCCCTCAAGTCAGGGAGGAGAGATCAAGACACAGATCTGAGAAAAACACGGACCAGTGAAGGTCTGCGCTGGGTGAAGCAGGCAAGTGACAGGTTATCACTGTGCAGGCCTGTGGGCGTGTAACTTCACCACCTAGCAAAACAATTGCAGAGCAATTTGTTCTCCTTCTGATATGGGGAAGATCAAACGCTTTCTATGGAGCAATGGATCCTTCGCTCCCGGTTACTGATAATTGCCTGATGTTCCAATTTGGAGACTCTTAATTCCCTACTGCATGCAAGAGAAGAGGGAAGTGCCTCTTTGCAGATCGGGGGGGGGGATGTGGCCCTCCAGATGTTATCAGACTCCAGTGCCCATCAGCATGGCCAGTAGTTAGGGGCGATGATGTCAGTTGGAGGTCAACATCTGGAGGGCCGCAAGTTTCCCATCATCCTTGCTCGTTGCCGTTTCCCGTTCGAGCCCTGAGATCATCGTACGGACACCATGACCACTTCTCCTTTTCATTTGCGGTTGTGTTTTTTTCTTTTCTCCTTCTTGACGTTTTGTGGCAGTTCTCCCAGAGCCCCTTTGCTCCAGTTAATAGGTCCCTTTTCTCTCAGCATTGAGTAATCAAAGCACCCTGGGGATTTCCCTTTTGCTGTAAAAAACTAAACAGTGCAAAAATGCAGAACAGTTTCCCAAGAGGAGGGTCGGGGTGGGGGAGAGCAGGGACGGATCTACTATGAAATTAATGAAACTTAAGCTCCAGGGCTCCTAATCTCAGAAGAGACCCGGAAGCGACTTTAGTGCACATTGCTTAAAAATCTTGGGTCTAAGAGACCAAACTTGTGTCACACAACTCAAATTGATTATTTTTTTGTTCTATATATATTTCAATAATCCCAGCGTTTGAGTGTCAGTAGCACAGATGTTGTAAAGGGGTGGTGATCTGTCAGGGAACAGCCTCATTGAAGACCCCAATTCCTCTAGGACTGCCTCTCCCCATATAAACCGTCCCAGACTCTGCATTCATCCTCTGAGGCCCTTCTTTCTGTGCCTCCTCCGCAAGAGGTCCAGAGGGTGGCAGCACAAGAACGGGGCCTTTTCTGTAGTGGCTCCCTGTTTGTGAAATGCTCTCCCCAGGGAGGTTTGCCTGCTGCTTTCATTACCTATGTTTTAGGCGCCAGGCGGAAACCTTCTTCAACCAGGCCTTTGTCTGATTAATATCCAACAGTTTTTTAAATGTATCTGTAGGAAGGGGGTGGGTTATCATTTGGTTGCTTTAGTTTAATTATTTACTTGTGTTTTATCTTGTATTTTATTCTGTGAAGCACCCTGAGATCTTTTGATGAAGGGCAGCATATAAATTTAATTTAATAGCATAAACAAACAAACAACAAATGTGGTTACCCAGACTTTGTTGCTGGTTGGGAAGGGGCTCCCACGACAGTTCATGCCTGAAAAATGTAGGGGCACTACAGTGGGAGAGGGAGCAGACGATAGGGAAGAAGGCCCTGGCTTTGCAGTAGAGTTTCTGGTTTCAATTCTTGGCAGTAGGACTGGATATGCCCCTTGCCTGAAATTTTGGAGAGCTTCTGCCAATCAGTGTAGATATAACAGTCTGACTTGGGGAAAAACCATCTTCCTGTGTCTGTTCAAACCAGAGCTTAATTCAGAACCATGAGGACTAGAATCTTGCTTTGTTTTTAGGGGGAGGGTTGTAGCTCTGAGGTGGAACACCTGCTTTGCACACAGGTTCAACAACTAGGGTCTCTGGGCAGAGCCCTGCCTGAAACTCTGGAGAGCTGCTGTCATTTCTGAGCTTGAATGGACCACTGGTCTAGATCTGTATCAAGTCGCCTGCCATGTCACCCCTCATAATCGCCAGTGATTGATATTCAGGGGAGATTAACCCTGTTGGCTAAATGCACCCTCCATCCTTGGAGACAGTATACTCTGAATATCCAAATGCCCGGAGCATCCAGCCTAGAGGGGGCTGTGGGCTGCCAGCTGAACATCTGGGAATCTGACGCTGGTTTCTCCCATCTCCTTGTGAGTTTCCTGAAGACGTCTGGCTCAGGATGCTGGTCCAGGGATGGAGACTTCCCCTGATCCAGCAGGAGTCCTAACAAGCTTCTGTCTGTCTCCTTTTCACAGCAGAAACGTTGTTTGTATGAACCATACTTGTCCCCCCAAATCAGACCCTTCTGCCAGGGCTCTGGGGCGATGAGCATTCTGCCCTGTAAACAGGATACACCCACCCAACTGAAGTAGGTTATTAACTCAAAGGAAAGGACACCACGTTCTCTCTCTCCTTATTCCTTTGCTCTCTACGAGATGTTTTGTTTCCCCACCCTATCTTCTCGGTGACTGAGAACGCCAGGCTGTCCTTCACAGCAACATCTGCAGTTTCCCTCCTCACAGCGAGATGCAGATAAATATCAACATTGCGGCTTCCATCTGATGACGCCTGACCTGGCCTGCCAGAGAAAATAATAAGAGTTCGAGAGAGGAGATTTGTGTAAACAGGCGAGCTTCCCGCTCCCTTCCCCAGCTGCTTCCAAAGTTCCAAAGAGAAGAAGAACCAGCTTCACAGATATAATATGAGGGACACTTGGCTTGCCGGTAGTACATGGGAAAAGGATCTAGGGGTCTTAGTGGACCACAAGCTTAACTCGAGTAAATAATGTGATGCGGCAGCAAAAAATAAAAAATTAAAAAAGCTAATGCTATTCTAGACTGTATTGTAAACAAAAATTGCCCTTTTCCCTTATGGGGTATCCAAGAGCCCATATAGAGTCCTTACATAGGTTCCCTATTGGTAGGAGAAAATAACGGAGGCCAACCAGAGAATATTGAGAAGCAAAGCAGCTAGTAAGCTTGATCTTTATTGAACTGTTGCAACAGGGTGCTCCCCTCACATGCAGGAAAGGAGGAGGAACCCAGAAAAATGGCCGCAGTAAAGACTTTTAAAATTGCCACTCTGTAGATCAAGACCACCCCCAGAAACTCATGGAACTTTGAAGTGTCAGACATAGCCCTAATGGCTTTAGCCCAAACGTAGCAGAGTTTTCCTGCACAGCGAAGAAGCTAGTTGAGGTTGAAATGACTAGTCAGCTAGACTCTGAATAACTATTTACAGGATTTATTAAAAGGAAAAAAAACCAGCAGAGTTTCTGCATACAAAGCAAAGCAAATAAATCCTTTCTTTCTCTCTCTCTCTCTTAACCATACCCAGCTTCCTGCAGCCCATCAGAAGCTGCGATTTGGTTTTCAAACGTTTTGGAACTCGAATGGACTTCCAGAACGGATTCCGTCTGACTTCCAAGGTACAACTGTAGTCCCGCTTTGTTCTGCCTTGGTCAGGCCTGACCCGGAATACCGTGTCCAATTTTGGACACCACAATTTAAGAAGGATATTGATGAGCTGGGAGCATGTGCAGAGGAAGGCGACCAGCATGATCAAGGGTCTGGAAACCAAGCCGTATGAGGGAGCAGTTGAGAGAGCTGGGTGCGTTTAGCCTGGAAAAGAGGAGACTGAGAGGAGATATGATGGCCATCTTCAAGTATTTAAAGGGCTGTCCCATGGAAGATATTTTCTCCTGCTCCAGAGGGTGGGATTTTAACCAATGGCTTCAGGTTACAAGAAAGGAGATTCTGCCTAAACGTTAGGAAGAACTTTCTGACGGTAAGAGCTGTTCCACAGTGGAATGGACCCTCTCACGAGGTTTTGGACACTCCTTCCTTGGAGGTTTTTAAGAAAGAAAGAACTTTCCATGGGAAAACGGTGGCTGATCCCAATCAATCTTGGGGGAACCTCCGCTCACCCTGCTTGGCATTTGACACCCCTCAACTACGGCAAACATAACCTTTTTAGGCGGATTGCTGGGCCATTCAAACCTCTTTTCTCTTTCCCCACTATCATTAATTTTCTTGAATGTTTGCTCAAAGATGCGGGGGGGGGGGGAGGCAGAAAGAAAGGAAAGCGGGTCAGCCACCTTTTCAGTGTTTTAAAGAGTTGTGCGCACACACACACACCCCTCCAACAATACCCTTTAAAAAATAACTCTCCGTACAAAGCAAGCAAGCAAGCTAGTTTTAGATGGAAACAAGGGCTGGAAGGCTCCCTTATCTGTGGGAAGATGGAGGAGAGCTTTGTACCACCTGCCTTGTTAACTGCATAATAGTAATTCAGAAATTGCACTTCTCCTGAATTTTGTGACACAGTTTATTATTATTGTTGTTGTTGTCATTTTATTGAATTTGTATACCATCCCATACTCGTAGGTCTCAGGGCAGTTCACAATACAAAATTACATTATAAACACACAAGATACATAATAAAAATAATTAAAACAGTTAACAATACTACTGTATGCTAATAATAATAATAATTACACCTCCCAACAAAAGCCCCTAAACAACCCCCCTAAGCTTTTTAAAAGTTTGTATTTTTAGGATTAAATATGTTTGAAAATGTAGGCATTGGCATAAAACACACCTTCAAACACTGCCCTGATTTCTTTCCAAGGATAAACATGTTAAAATAAATAAGTAAATTATCAAAGCTTTGTTTACCGTATTTTTCTGTCTATAAGAGGCCCCCATGTATAAGACACCCTATATTTTGGGGGACTCTGGTTTAAGAAAATGGGGGGTCTATCGGTGTATAAGACTCCCCCAAATTTTGGACATTTTTTAGGGGGGAAACCTAGTCTTATACACGGAAAAATACGGTATTTAATTGTTTTTATTTTTTCAGAGCTTTTATTTATTTTTGTTTCACCGCATTTCTTAGACGCCTTGCACTAAAATCGTCCCAGGCAGGACTTAGCACAGTAAAAATACAAAATGCAAAGGAAACAGAGGATCCACTTTCACAAGGGGTCTTTTCCCCTAGTCGCCTGGAGGTGATTCTTCCTCGCCATAGGCAATCAGCTGTTCCCAACTAGCTTTTAGGAAACAGCTCTGCCAATTTCGGCTGCAGTTTTACATGTCCTTTTCCCTGCTTGGTGTCTAAAGGATCACTTAACCCTCTCCTGCTCTCCCCCTCCTATGTGCAAAACCCACTTGCGTTTTGAAACGGGAGCAGGCAAGGCAAGGGATTTTGATTCCTGCAGGAAAGTAGGTCATCGGGTGCTCTGTCTCTCTCTCTTTTTATTGTGCTCTGCAGACCAATGTGGTTCTCCTTTAAGGGAGTGAACTTGGCTGACACTGCAGATGGTCAATTTCCTCTTCCCAGAACCCTGTACCTCAGACGGAGCCCCTTGTAAGCTCTCTGTGCTGCAGATTGAAAGCAGGCAAATATTTAACGGGGGGGGGGGGCGTTGTTGGCTTTGGGTTCCTGCCTTGGCAGGGTCATGTCACCAGACAAACACAAATATGCGCTAGTAGCCCAGAACTGCAGGAAGGAAGCAGGATGGGCACAGGTTGTTTCAATGTTGTCGCTGCCATCGTTCCGGCACTGAATAGGTTAAGAATGGCTTGACACCCGGAAAAGATCTGTAGCCAGGTTTTGTTGTTGTTGTTGTTTAGTCGTGTCCGACTCTTCGTGACCCCCTGGACCAGAGCACGCCAGGCACTTCTGTCTTCCACTGCCTCCCGCAGTTTGGTCAAACTCATGCTGGTAGCTTCAAGAACACTGTCCCACCATCTCATCCTCTGTCGTCCCCTTCTCCTTGTGCCCTCCATCTGTCCCAACATCAGGGTCTTTTTACCAGGGAGTCTTCTCTTCTCATGAGGTGGCCAAAGTCTTGGAGCCTCAGCTTCAGGATCTGTCCTTCCAGTGAGCACTCAGGGCTGATTTCCTTCAGAATGGAGAGGTTTGATCTTCTTGCAGTCCATGGGACTCTCAAGAGTCTCCTCCAGCACCATAATTCAAAAGCATCCATTCTTCGGCGATCAGCCTTCTTTATGGTCCAGCTCTCACTTCCATACATCACTACTGGGAAAACCATAGCTTTAACTATACGGACCTTTGTCGGCAAGGTGATGTCTCTGCTTTTTAAGATGTTGTCTAGGTTTGTCATTGCTTTTCTCCCAAGAAGCAGGCGTCTTTTAATTTCGTGGCTGCTGTCATCATCTGCAGTGATCATGGAGCCCAAGAAAGTAAAATCTCTCACTGCCTCCATTTCTTCCCCTTCTATTTGCCAGGAGGTGATGGGTGTCTTTAAAAGAGGATAAGACAAATGAATGCATCAGAGGATAAGGCTACTAGCCGCAAGGCTACGCTTGCCACCACAGCTGGAGAAAGCAATGGTTCTGAAGACCAGTTGCTGGAAAAGTTGCACTCAGGTCCTTCTTGTGGGTGTCTGCTGCGCATCTTGTTGGCCACTGTGAGAACAGGATGCTGGGACTAGATGGGCAACTGGCCTGATCCTGCGGGCTCTTCTTAGGTCAGCAGCTGCTTGCCACAATGCCTGGGTCCTCTCTCCACCATTGGAGGCCTCTGAACGGCCGTTCCTGAAGTTCAGGAGCACTGCTGTGGCACTCAAGTCCTGCCTGTCCAAGGCAACACAATGACCAAATACAATGATACAATATCAATACAGTGGTACCTCGGGTTACATACGCTTCAGGTTACACACTCCACTAAGCCAGAAATAGTGCTTCAGGTTAAGAACTTTGCTTCAGGATAAGAACAGAAATTTGGCTCCGGCAGCAGCAGCAGGAAGCCCCATTAGCTAAAGTGGTGCTTCAGGTTAAGAACAGTTTCAGGTTAAGTACGGACCTCTGGAACGAATTATGTACTTAACCCGAGGTACCACTGTATACACTCTTTATATAATATGAAATATATGAAATCACATAAACAGAAAACTTATGAATCTCTGAAAGTCAAAAAATACGCACTCTTAATGGATTCTCTAGAAAACATAACACCAAATAAACATAAGTCTTTGAAGACTATGCAAGTCTCTGAAAGAAGCAATGTATCAGATTCTTATCTGGTGCAAACAGGCTTCAGCGCTTTGTTTATGGCATCCAATGCTGCCAAAGTAGTTTGCAAACAGACGAACAGTGATTCCGGATATACCCACTGTTTCGTGGAATAATTCTTCAGCACAGCAGGAGGATACAAAAATGCTTCATAAACCCATTTATACAGTGAATGGAAAAATAGAACAACAATTGCTATGGAGCAGTGGTCATAAAGTTATGTAGTGACTTGCATAGTTTGTGACTTTCAGAGATTTGTTTTCATAAAGTTTTTGTATGTTTTTATGGAAATGGGTCTTGGTTGAGTTTCTGAATCTTCCAACCTTGACTACACTTTTCAAAGTGGATCATTCATCCTACACAATGGCTGTGTTCAGGTCTTGCTTTTGCAGCTTCCGTTTGGCCATGGTAAGAGCAGGAGGCTGAACTCAATGGGCCTCTTTCGACCCAATTCAGGAGCCGGGCTCTCCTTCCATCCTTACGACGTGAGAGCAGAGACGGAGAGTGATGAAGAAGCTTTAGCCAAGTCTGGGAGCAACGTGGTCCCCACAATCCACTTCCCTATAGATTTCCAGGAATTCTGTCCCAAGGACAGCGGCTGCTGAAAGTTGTAGTCCGAAACCTCTGGAGGGGACAAGGCTGCAGGAGGCTGACTTAATGGTTCTTTCAGCCTAGTGAAAACATTTAACACTCTGCAAGCCAAAACTACCTCCCCTCTCCTTCCAGCGGTCTTGGCAGAGAAATTCCCAGACATTCCACCCCTTTATTTAAATGCAAACAGATTTTGGCTCAATTTGCTGAACATGGCAAATTATAACCAGCACAGACATCAGGCTGGGGACTTTGCTCGCCAGCAGTTCCTGGAAGGAGCGGGATTTCACAAACCTCCCCACCCCAATGGGATGCTTAGCTTAGGGGAGGAGGAAAATGTAAAAATGTGCCATTTGATCCAACGAAGGAAACTTTCCCCACAACATCAACTTCTTTGCCCGAGTTTGTCTGGGTTGGCCATGAAACCCTTAATGCGCATTTGGAAAGGATTTTAGGGCATATCCTATGGTGCAGGCTGAGTTTGCCCGCCAGGCCTATCCTGATGGGGCTTGCTGGGGGAAGCTGAAGTGGGAGCAGGGAGCTTTCAAGCAGGCTAGGCGTAGGCAAAGTCAGGGCAGGCATAGTCAGAACAGGCCGAGGCAAAGTCAAGTCAGATTGAGGCAAAGCCAGGGCAGGTAAAGTCAATGAAGGTCTTTCTGCGCAGGTCAGGACCATGGCTAGCTCCCAATGGCTCCCAGTGGAGCTTTATCCAAACGCCAGGATGACAAACCACAGTTCATAGTTTGACAAAGAACAACTTCCGTTTTGCCCTGATTCAAACATATTGCAGGTGATTAGTTGGAAGGCGGGCGGAATCTCCCAATCTCACCTGTGCAGGAGTGAGGTTGGGAGGGGAAAGAGAAATGAAGGGGCCACATTCCCTTCTGAGAAACCTCCCGGGGGCCACATGGCAGTGGTGGGCAGGGCAGCAAATGTCGATTTGGCCTTTGTGCAGTTGGCTGGTTTCTACAAACACTCGCATGCACCCCTCTTTCTGCCAAGCAAGGAGCATTATGGGAGTTCGAGGACAACTTTCCAGCCAGGCAAAAGCACTCAAGGGGCGCAAAACTGGGTCAGCGAGGGAGGGTCTTGAGGGCCAGACAGAGAGGTATGGAGGGCCGCAATTGCAGCCCCAGGTTTAAGCTTCCCCTCTCCAGCTTTTACCTTAAACTCGGAGGGTGACCTGTTTGGTAGTTTGCCTCTTCGCTGATTCAGAGCCTGCCGAGGAGAATGTTTGCACATCGCCGGGGTGTGTGTGTGTGTGTGTTTGTGTGTGTGTGTCAAGGGAGGACAAGTGCAGCCCCTGGTATAGCTGTGCCGCTGCTCTCCTCTCCCAGCTCCCCGCCTGCAAGCCACTCGTGGCTCCCTGCTGCCAGCTGAGATCACAATGCGCTCTAATGCGTTCAGCCTCAAACTAAGCCAACCCTTTGTCTTCCGTTTTTGCTTCTTTGGATAGGAAAGGAAGCTTGCTCTCATTTCACCCCTCTCCCCAAAATTCAGCAGCAAGCTTTGCTGAAAGCCCGCAGGAACCAAGTGTGGCTTTTAAGCTTGAAGCTCAGAACACATAGTGTGCGCGAGAGAGGGAGGATCTTGCGCTGTGTGGCTCCCAGAATTGGTGCTGATAACGCCAAGGTTGCAGGTGTGATCCCTGTATGGAGTGCTGGGGAAACCCAGATAGGTGGGGTGTAAAAAATAAAGTACTATTGTAATTATTATAGTATGGGGCAGTTGCATCGTCGGGGGTTGGATTGGGTGAGCCTCAGCGTCCCTTCTGACTCTATGATTCTGTGATCCGTCAAGCCCACCACCAGCTCCCTCCCTAGCCCCCCAGCCAATATTATTATTATTTATTAAATCAGTATTCCGCCCTTCATCCAAAGCTCTCAGGACAGTTCACAGCACAAAAATGCAGACTAAAACCACAAAGTACATGATAAAAACAAGAACAAAACAAACCAATAACCTGCCTCCAAAATTTAAATTTGAAAGATTTTAGGCTGTAAGGAATTTGATATGACAAGAAAGTAGTTGGACTGTGGAACTCCCTCCCACAGGAGGCAGCGATGGCCACCAACCTAGACCCAGTGGGAGCTGTCCAGCTGTGGAACGGTCTCCCTTGGGAGATGGTGGACTCTCCTTCCTTGGAGGTTTCGAGGCAGAGGTCGGCTGGCCCTCTGTCATGGATGATCTAGCTGAGATTCCTGCATTGCAGTGAGGTTGGACTCGATGCAGAATTAGATAAATTAACAGGAAGGATTCGAAACCTGCAGGATCAGATATTCTTAGAAGACTGGAGTAAATATATGAACTACTGTGGTACCTCCGGATACGAACAGGATCCGTTCCGGAGCCCCGTTCGCATCCTGAAGTAAGCATAACACACGTCTGCGCGGGCCACGTTTCGCCGTTTCCGCGCATGCGCGCGACGTCATTTTGAGCTTCTGCGCATGCGCGAGCGGCGAAACCCGGAAGTAATGCGCTCTGTTACTTCCAGGTTGCCGCGGAGCGCAAGCCGAAAATACTCAACTTGAAGCTACTTTAACCTGAGGTATGACTCTATTTAAAAAGCAATTGTGATGAACAGATTACGCTAGTAGGACTGCAAGAAGTTTTGTAAGGTGGATTATTTGAAATACTGCAAGAAAGACTAGGAAGAGAATGATTAGTTAAGGACAGTTAAATGTAGTATAGAAATTAAGAAATGCAGAATAAGTGATAAAGAACGGAAAAATCATCAGAAGTGTTGACGGAAGTCTAAAATATTGTATAAGATGAGAAGATGTTTTGTATGACTGTTGGAACTGATATGTTAAGAAATCAATAAAAATGTATATATATAAAAAAGAGAGATTTCTGCATTGCAGTGAGGTTGGGCTCAATGCCCCTCGGGGGTCTCTTCCAACCCTAGGATTCTATGACTCCCTGCAGCTGACATTCTGAGAGGTAATAATAATTCTATTATTTGTACATAGCTGTCAACCTTCCCTTTTTTGCGGGAAATTCCCTTATTCCAGCGCCGTTTCCCGCTGCTATCCCGGATTGTTAGATATCCCGTAGACTGTCCCCAGGACAGGTAAGGCTGCTGATCCCTTGTTTTCGAGGCCGCTGATCCCTTATTTTCAAATCTGAAAGTTGACAGCTATGTATTTGTACCCCACGCATGGGACTGGGCCGCCCCAGCCACTCCACAGCGGAGCGAGAACAGCCACCATGGCTAGTAGCCATTGACAGCTGTCTCCTCCCCAAACAGAAAACTGCAATTGAATAACTGCGGCATTGGAAATGACAGCGGTCCCTTTGCAAAAGAAGAAAAATCAGCAAAATGGCTTTTTGTTGCCGGAGGATGGGAGCGGGCTCAGAAGGGTTAACGTCTCCTCCCAGCCCTTCCCTGCCTTGCTGGTTTTCTTGATGTGCTGCCAGGAGTCTCCCCCCCCCCTTCCGCCTCCATGTGACTCTTGTAAACAGTTTCCCAACACACACAAAAACCCCATCCTGAATGGGAGGCTTTCCTTGTGGGCCAAAGTTGAGGAACTACATCACGGGGTCCCTGCGGCAACGGGGACAGGAGAGAGGGCCTCGCATGCCAGCGCTGCTCCTGGGGTTACTCTAGATCACGGGAGAGGCAGTTCCTCTTGCGGTTCCTGCGGTTGCGTAATGTTTGCCTTGGAAGGAGGCTGCGAAGAGCCCAGAGGTTGCTTGGCTTGGCGCTCTCCGAAAAGCCTCGTTTCTTCCTCTCCAAGAGAGCTTGGCGGCTTTCGGGCCAGTGGCTCCCACCTTGGGGACGGGCGAATCGGTCCATTTTAGTTCCTCTGCTTGTTTCCCCCACTCCCCATGCAAAATAAAAACAAAAATAAGTCATCCTGAAAGCTCATCGCGAAGTTCTCCAAATTGACATGCCTTCGTATGCAATTTTGCCTAATGCTGACGTGTTTGCAGGGCAGATTTCCCCAATCTAACGCACTTTTGTAAGCTAGGAAGGCCTTTTTAACACAGCCTTTTCAGGGTTAGAAACTCAGGTGTATAAGCTAATCACCAACTTGCACCTTAAACCTAGGTTATGATTGCCACAACCGAATGTCTTAACTGCCTTTTCTTTTTTGGCAATAGATCTTTTCTTCTTTACTTCATTTCTATCCCACTTTATGTTTTAAAGAAAAAAACCTCAGAGCAGTTTACAACACGTTAAAATATCAAATCAAACAATACAGAATAAAACGCTTCAAGGAAAATATTTCAGAGCCTTCTCTAAGTGACGTTTTGCTTTCCCCATATTTATTTACCTGGTGAATTTATAGAGCTGCCCCGTAGCAGAAGTACTCTAGGAAGCCAGTGTGATTCAGTGGTTAAGAGTGTTGGACTAGGACCTGGGAGACCAGGGTTCGAATTCCCACTCAGTCAGGAAACTCACAGGGTGACCTTGAAGTCAGTCACAGCCTCTTCACCTGCCTCACAGGGTTGTTGTCAGGATTAACTGAGCGGGGGGGGGGGTGAACCATGGGCTATAAATGCAATAAATAAGCCCTTCTGCTGAAGAAAACTGGAGGGGGCAGCCAGATGGAGATGTCCCTGTGGTCTCAGTTGAACCTGCACCAGTCGCAAAATGCACCTGTCGCCTGGGAAACTTCCAACACTCCCCAGTATATGCATTTTCATGGGGCACATTATTTGACTGGGGACCTGCACTGCCAAATACTTAGGGGTTCACATTTAGAAGGATGGGTGTGTTTCTGTTCCTTCGAAAAGTGGGTTCAGACCTGGGTTCAAATCCTGGCATTTGCAGGTCTGCCTGGGAATTCCCCGCTGCCTGAAAACCTGAAGAGCTGCTGCCAGTCAGTGCAGACAGGCCTGAGCTAGATGCACCAAGGACCTGACTTGATATAACTCAGCTTCCTATGATATTAAGCGGCCTAATTTCTTCTGATAGTTAAATATGTGTTTGTGTGTAGCTCGCTATCCCTGGTTTCCCAGCCCTTAGACCCACCCTCTCCATTTCTCCTGACCCAGAAGCCTCCCCCCACCCACCCACCACCTTGCCAAACATCCCCATTTCAAGGGCGATGAATATGAACTTGTTCCTGCTGCTCCCTGCTCTCCCGTCAAGGCCTGCGAGGCACCGGCGTCAGATGAACGGCAGATTTCACATTGCGATAAAGGCCTTGTGTCATCTCTGAGAAGAGGATCCCGGCCTCTTGCTGGGAAACGGTGTATATTATTCATGATGATATCGCGTCATGACACAAATCGTTCGAAGGAGCGGATACTTGGATGGTGTCCCGAAAAACAGAGCACAGCCTGGGATTGGGAACAGGTTTCTGTTTTGAGCTGCAGGCTGCCTTTGCAAGAGATGCTCAAGGGAGAGAATTTTTCAGGGCTGCAGAAGGGTCCTGATGCTGTTTTTTTAATTGACAGGCATATTTGAGTTGTTTAAACATTACTGTTACTTCTTGGTTTAGTTTATTCCTGCGTTCCAGGGAGTCGGACTCAGTGACTCGAACTCTACAATTCTATGATTCTAATATTCTAGTTTTAGCCTGTCGTTTACGCCGCTGCCATCTCCTTCCCCTTCCTGCGTTCTCTTCTGTTTTTAGATTGTAGGCCCCTCAGGGCAGAGACCTTGTTCTCTCGTTCTGTGTCAAGCTCTCTGACAGCACTGTGGTCTTTGCAGTGGAAGACAGAGTGCTGCAACCTTTTAAATGGAACCGGCGCCAAGGGCTTCAGGCGATGTTGGAACTGAGTTTTGCTCCAAAGTTCCTCCTTCAAAAAGGAGGAGTTGCTATTCTTTTGTATTCTTGCACTCAAGTGCCATAAAGAGACTCACATTGTAGAAATAAAATAACAAAGACTCAAATGCTCAGCTGAAAGTAGACAGTACAGTCGTACCTTGGTTCTCGAATGGAATCCATTCTGGAACTCCGTTCGACTTCCAAAAATGTTCAGAAACCAAGGCACTGCTTCCGATTGGCTGCAGGAGCTTCCTGCACTCAAATGGAAGTCGCAGAGGCCATGTCAGATGTTCGGCATCCAAAAAACGTTCACAAACCACAACACTCACTTCTGGGTTTGCGGCGCTCGGGAGCCAAAACGTTAGAGTCACAAGGCATTTGAGAACCAAGGTGCGACTGTATTTAAAAGGAACTCGTCCTGCCCATCCCATTTAAGGACAACCACAGCAAAAAGATTATTTTTTGCTCAGCACGTAAAAGCAGACAGGCATTCTTCCTCAGGGACAGGATCCCACAAAGGAGGAGCCACCACTGAAAAGGCATTGATTAATAACGCCACCGTTGCTTCTCAAAGTCAGACTCGCCCAAGATATTTGGAGGAGATCTCAATTGCCTGTTTCAGGATAAAGGTAAAGGGACCCCTGACCATTAGGTCCAGTCATGACCAACTCTGGGGTTGCGGCGCTCATCTCGCTTTACTGGCCGAGGGAGCCGGCGTACAGCTTCCGGGTCATGTGGCCAGCAGGACTAAGCCGCTTCTGGCGAACCAGAGCAGCGCACAGAAACGCTGTTTACCTTCCCGCCAGAGTGGTACCTATTTATCTACTTGCACTTTGACATGCTTTCGAACTGCTAGGTTGGCAGGAGCAGGGACTGAGCAACGGGAGCTCACCCCGTCGTGGGGATTTGAACTGCTGACCTTCTGATTGGCAAGTCCTAGGCTCTGTGGTTTAACCCACCCGCGTCCCAGGATAGGGATGTTTCAGGATAGGGAAACCTTAAAGCTGAAAGTGGCCATTCCAGCCACCGTGGTTCTGAATTACAGGAACTTAGGAAGCTGCCTTCTGTCGAGCCAGACCACTGTTCCATCGGGCTCAGTATTGTCCACACTGACAGGCAGCAGCTCTCCAGGTGGGGGACATCCACCATCCTACCTGTTGGACTGAGATGCTTCCAGGGATTGGGGCCTTCCACAGGCAACGCAGGTGGTCTACCGCTGAGCCAGATCCTTTCCCCAAAGGGGAAAAGCTCTTTGCACCAAGGTGCACCAGTGCCTCGAGCTCTATATTGTCCACACTGACTGGCAGCAGTTCTCTGGGTTTTTGGAAAGGGGTCCTCAGTTCTTTAAGGGGAGGAAGAGAAGCAGGGGCAGGGCAGTGGATGTGTGTGTTGGAGGGGGAGAGAACGTATCCACTGGCTTTAGGGAACATCACATCCCTCTTTCTCCCTCATCTCCCTGCTTCCTGTGACCTTGAGCACCCAAACAGCTGAGCTAACCCAGCCGGTGCTGAATCCCTCACGAGGACCGGAGAAGTTAAATCTGGTTCAGGCTGGCTGCGCAGCTGGGACATTCAAAGCATGCCTTGGATCAGGCCCGTGTGTGTGTGTGTGTGTGTGTGTGTGTGTGTGTGTGTGAGTGTGCTTTTACTAAACACTTGTGCTGTTTCCTCTGTATTATCCATCTCCAACAACGGAGAGAGAATCATAGAATAGTACAGTGGTACCTCAGGTTAAGAACTTAATTCGTTCTGGAGGTCCGTTCTTAACCTGAAACTGTTCTTAACCTGAAGCACCACTTTAGCTAATGGGGCCTCCCGCTGCCGCAGCGCCGCCAGAGCACGATTTCTGTTCTCATCCTGAAGCAAAGTTCTTAACCCAAGGTAATATTTCTGGGTTAGCGGAGTCTGTAACCTGAAGCATCTGTAACCTGAAGCGTCTGTAACCCAAGGTACCACTGTACAGTCAAACCTTGGTTCTCGAATGGCTCCATTTTCGAACCTTTCGTGTCCTGAGCGCCAAAAACCCGGAAGTAAATTCTCCGGTTTTTAAATGTTTTTTGGAACCTGGACATCCTATACAACTTCCACTTGGGTGCAAGGAGCTCTTGCAACCAATCAGAAGCCGCGCCTCGGTTGCTGAACGTTTCAGAAGTCGAACGCTCTTCCGGAACAGATCACGTTCAACAACCAAGGTTTGACTGTAGAGTAGAAAGGGGCCCTGGGGGTCATCTAGTCCAACCCCTGCAAATCAGGTATATGCAGCTGTCCCATGCGGGGATCAAACCTGCAACCTTGGCATTCTCAACACGACGCTCTAACCAGCCAGCTGTAGCCATCTTGGCTACAAGTCGCCATTGATAGCCTCCTCCACGAATTTATCTAATCCTCTTTTAAACCCATCCAACGTGAAGGCATCGCTGCCCTGTGGCTGGGGAAGGGGTTTGGAACTTTCTGAGGAGAGTTGGGGGCCAAATAGAGAGGTTCAGAGGGCCGCATTCAAGCCCCGGTCCTGTGGTTCTCCACCCCTTGTTTTGAGAAAAGATAGGATCCTGTGGAGACTACGTTTTCACCAAAGGGCATTTCGCAGGCTAACCAGCTATAACTTTATCAACGTGATTAACCCACTCCCCAAATCACTCAGGTGAGTTATTGCAGCCCTTGCTCTTTGACGGCAGTTCTGGCTCGCCGTCAACACATCGCCGCGCTCCCAGGGATTTCGGCCCACCGCCTCCAGCTGTCTGTTTCCACTGAACTTGAGTGACCTTCATCTGTTGCATCGCGTCAAAACCTGCCCAGCAGCATATTAGAGGCCCTGCCAGGGCTGCCTCAGAGAAGAGGGCAGGAACCTCAGGCTTCTGGGCCAAATCCAGCCTGCCAGACATCTCATACCCTCCAGCGCTTTGAAGCCAAAATCAGAGACGCCATCTCCCTGCTTTTTATCGCAAGAGCATGGCGGCCATTTGGGTTGCTGTGATCTCATGTGATTTTACGCTGCAGTTCCCCCCCCAACCCCTCCCCACTTTTTTGGGGGGGGGAATTGTGTCCCAAAACCATGGCAACTAAAATGGCCGCTGTTATCTAGCATTGAAAAATGGGGTGTCCCGTTTTTTCCGGGACACTTGCAGGATATGGCATCTCTCTTCAGCCCTACCAACCCTCTCGGGTGCTAAGATCAGCAGAGGGTGCCCTCTTGCTTGTTCCTCCGCCCTCAGAATCTGGGGTGGCAACGGCCTGGAATAGGGCCTTCTCGGTAGTGGCTCCTAAGCTGTGAGACTCCCTCCCCGCACAGGTGTGTCTGGCACCTTCATTATACAGCTTCCGGAGGATGCTGTGGACACAGTTTTGGATGTGTGCATGCGGCAGAGAACCTAGGGACAAGTGACAGGACAGTGACCTTATACCAGGTCAGATTATTTGCCCAACTGGTCCAGGAATGCGTTTTTGGTAGTGGTTCTCCTGTGTCTCCCAACAGAGAAGGATCTCATGATCCTTTTAGCTGGAGATTCTGGGAACTGAGGCTAGAACCTTCTGGGACTGAAAAGAAGATTCCACCTAAACATTAGGAAGAACTTCCTGACAGTAAGAGCTGTTTGACAGTGGAATTTGCTGCCAAGGAGTGTGGTGGAGTCTCCTTCTTTGGAGGTCTTTAAGCAGAGGCTTGACAACCATATGTCAGGAGTGCTCTGATGGTGTTTCCTGCTTGGCAGGGGGTTGGACTCGATGGCCCTTGTGGTCTCTTCCAACTCTATGATTCTAGGATTCTATGATCTCTTTATCCCGACCTTTGGCACCAGAGATGTATGTTTTTAATACCCACCTTAATCATACCCTAGAACTGCCCCGGTTTTCCCTCGGCATTCCCGGAATTGCAGAAGCCATCCCAGCTTCTGATTTGATCCTGGAATGTCCCATTTATCCCCTCCTGTGTTGTCGCCGAGTTCAGGGAGGAGGATGAACTTGCTGCAGCGATGGCACTTATAGCGGTGCTGTGCTCTTGTGTGAGTCAGCTGGCTTCCCCGAGTTCATGGCCCCGAAAGACGCACCCCCGTTTTCATCAGAGGACTGTTGGAGGGTATGCCTCACTTCTGCGATTGTAGATTGTCTTAAACTATGCATAGTACAGTGGTACCTCTGGTTATATACTTAATTCGTTCTGGAGGTCCGTTCTTAACCTGAAACTGTTCTTAACCTGAAGCACCACTTTAGCTAATGGGGCCTCCCACTGCCACTATGCCACTGCCGCACGATTCCTGTTCTCATCCTGAAGCAATGTTCTTAACCTGAGGTACTATTTCTGGGTTAGCGGACTCTGTAACCTGAAGTGTATGTAACCTGAAGCGTATGTAACCCGAGGTACCACTGTATTGTGTTTTAATTTCTGTAACTTGCCCTGGGTTCTTAGGATGAAGAGTGGAATTATTATTATTATTATTATTATTATTATTTATACCGTGCGCATTTGGCTGGATTTCCCCAGCGACTCTGGGCAGCTTCCAACAGAATATTAAAATACAATAGTCTATTAAACATTGAAGGCTTCCCTAAACAGGGCTGCCTTCAGATGTCTTCTAAAAGTCTGGTAGTTGTTTTTCTCTCTGACATCTGCTGGGAGGGCGTTCCACAGGGCAGGCGCCACTACCGAGAAGGCCCTCTGCCTGGTTCCCTGTAACTTGGCTTCTCGCAGAACCGCCAGAAGGCCCTCAGCGCTGGACCTCAGTGACTGGGCAGAACAATGGGGGTGGAGATGCTCCTTCAGGTATACTGGACCTTTGAGGCCGTTTAGGGCTTGAAAGGTCAGCACCAACACCTTGAATTGGGCTTGGAAACGTCCTGGGAGCCAGTGTAGGTCTTTCAAGACTGGTGTTATATGGTCTCGGTGGCCGCTCCCAGTCACCAGTCTAGCTGCTGCATTCTGGATGATGATGATGATTGTGTTTTTTATTATTATTATTATTATTATTATTATTATTATTATTATTATTATTATTATTATTATTGTGTTTATTCTTCTTCTTTGTAGGGATCTTCCAGACCACCCATCTGTCGAGTGGGACACTCAGCTGCTCTCTGCTCTGATCATTAAGCATGTCAAGACCAACCAGATCAACCTGGTAAGATGTAGCCTTGCGTATTCCTTTTGGATATGGATGGGGGGGTGTCACTTGCAGGTCACTCCAGATGTTGTCAGGTTCAAACTCCCAGCACTCAGCATGGCCAGGGGTCTAGGGGCATGGTGGGTGTTGAAGCCCAGTAACATCTGGAGGGCCACAGGTCCCTCCTCCCCAATCTTAGAGCCAGTATTGTCCTACTGAGATTCACGTAGGTAGCCGTGTTGATCTGACGCAGTCAAAATAAATAAAAAAATTGTCCAGCAGCACCTTAGAGACCAACTAAGTTTGTTCTGGGTATAAGCTTTCGTGTGCATGCACACTTCTTCAGATACTCAGACGCACACGAGAGCTTATACCCAGAACAAACTTAGTCAGTCTCTAAGGTGCTACTTAGAGGAAGTGAGAGCTGGACCATCAAGAAGGCTGATCGCCGAAGAATGGATGCTTTTGAATTCTGGTGCTGGAGGAGACTCTTGAGAGTCCCATGGACTGCAGGAAGATCCAACCGATCCATTCTGAAGGAAATCAGCCCTGAGTGCTCACTGGAAGGACAGATCGTGAAGCTGAGGCTTCAATACTTTGGCCACCTCAGGAGAAGAGAAGACTCCCTGAAAAAGACCCTGATGTTGGGAAAGATGGAGGGCACAAGGAGAAGGGGACGACAGAGTACAAGATGGTGGGACAGTGTTCTCGAAGGGACCAGCATGAGTTTGACCAAACTGTGGGAGGCAATGGAAGACAGGAGTGCCTGGCATGCTCTGGTCCAGGGGGTCACGAAGAGTCGGACACGACTAAACGACTAAACAACAACAAGGTGCTACTGGACAATTTTTGTGTGTACATGAGACAGAGAGATGCCTCCTTGTAGATCAGGGATGGGGGAACCTGTGACCCTCCAGATCTTGCTGGACTCTAACTCCCATGAGTCAGCAGGGCCAAAGTTCAGGGATGATGGGAGTTGGAGTCCAGCAAGATCTCATGGCTCACAGCTCCCTCCTGTCTCATCGTAGAACCAGCATTCCCTGATATTGACCTCAGGCAGGTGTCTTTGCTGCACACTTTTTGGTGCTTCCTTGAAACATTTTTTCTCTATCCAAATGTGTAGAAGTCATTGTGTGTTTTATTTCCTTTTGGCTGCTGTGGATGGTAATAGTCTTTTGAAGTTTTTTAGATACCTGTTTTTAACTGTTTTTTATCATCGGGAGTTTTTATGTTTTTGTAAACCACTTAAAGGTTTTCCTACTATCAAGCAGTACGTAAATTTCATTAAATAAATAAAGGGAGACCTCCATACCTCCGCTGGCACTGTTATCACTGTGCGGAAGCTTCTGCAGTCCATTAGTTGATGCCAAAGTGTATTGAAGTGTGTGCCATAGTGATCTCTGCAACTTCCAGGGGGTGGAGCTGCTCCCTTCGCTCTGATGAACCCCCAGCCAAAAACAAGGGTGGGCGTCTGCTCTCAATTTCAGCTGCGAAACTGACAAGCCGGGTGGGTGCACTCTGCGGCCTGATCCATGCGCCGACCCGAGCAGAATTCACAAACGCAAACGCTACTTATCCAGCCCTCTCAGGACAGAGGATGGAGGTGAGGTCAGCTGAGGTGGAAATAGCTTGCGGTGAGCTGGAGGGGGAGATTCCTTAAGAGTCCCTTGCATGATAAGTCTCGCAGATCAGGGAAATCTCTTGTTGACTGAATTCCTCCGCCATCTGCTAATAGCGAGAGCATCTTACAGCCCCAGCAGGTTCTGAGATGAGAAGAGGAATCTGCACAGCGTTGCCTTGTCTGCCTTTCTCCTCCCCGCTCCAGTGGGGTCATAGTTACTCATTCACTCAGATAATAATAATAATAATAATAATAATAATAATAATAATAATAATAATAATAATAATAATGTTTGTTATTTATACCCCGCCCATCTGGCTGGGTTTCCCCAGCCACTCTGGGCAGCTTCCAACAAAACACTAAAATACAATAACCTATTAAACATTAAAAGCTTCCCTAAACAGGGCTGCCTTCAGATGTCTTCTAAAAGTCTGGTAGTTGTTTTTCTCTTTGACATCTGGTGGGAGGGCATTCTACAGGGCAGGTGCCACTACCGAGAAGGCCCTCTGCCTGGTTCCCTGTAACTTGGCCTCTCGCAGCGAGGGAACTGCCAGAAGGCCCTTGGTGCTGGACCTCAGTGTCCGGGCAGAACGATGGGGGTGGAGACGCTCCTTCAGGTATGCAGGACCGAGGCCGTTTAGGGCTTTCAAGGTCAGCACCAACACTTTGAATTGTGCTCGTAAACATACTGGGAGCCAGTGTAGGTCTCTCAGAGGCCTCAAGCCTTGCCTAGGGAACCGCACGACCGACCTTCGTTCAAGCGCAACACCAGGTAATGCAAAGGCGGAGGAAATCTCAGATTTTACACAGTCCAAGCCCAAAGCAGATTAATGGGTGTTTTCGGATGGACAAAGGAAGTTGCCTCATGCCGAATGAGACCGTTCAGAAGGTTTTAAAAGTAAGAACATACGAAGAGGCTGTTGCATCAGCTCAGTGGCCGAATGGTCCAATACCCTGTTCTCCCAGGGGCCGGCCAGAGTTCCACAGATTAACAATGCACCCCACGAACAAGTCCTTTCTTTCATCTGCCCTGCGTCTCCTGACTGTCAGCTTCACTGGATTCCCCACAAGTTTTGTGTTATGAGGGAAGCCAACCAAATTTGTTTTATTCGGCCTGCTCCCTCGCTTTTTGGAGGCTGGAGTCCCGCAGACCATTTCGCTCTTCTGGCTACAAGGCTTCTGCCAGTATCTAAACCCCGACCCCGATGCTCGTTGGAATTCTGAACATTTAAAATAAAAATAAAAATGGGGCCGCTTCATTTGTGAGTTTGGACCTACCCCACCAAAAAGTGGGCGAAGCCATGCCCAATCCTCATTTTGGTCCGCCATCTTGAATCAAAATGGTGCCCAAGCATTGGCAGAGACCACCCCCCTCACCTTGAGAGTGTGGTGGCGATATCTCCAGAGGAGGCCCTAGCAGATGGCGTCGTTTTGACGTCTGCCGCCCTTGGCCTCCCGTTTGAAAAGGATGGGCAAGCTATCAACTTCATAAATAGCTCAACAATTGAGATATTTGTAGAATAAATTTGGAAGAAATTCTTCCAACTTTCCTTCTTCTTTTTTCTCTCTTTTGTTCTTTTTTTAATATATATGTGTGCTTATCTGAAATATATATGTATTTGCAATATTTTGCTTATATTTTGTAATAATTATGTTAAATTAATGAAATACATAAATAGATAAACAAAAAAATATATATTTTAAAACCCTCGACCGTGGGGGTGAGGCACTGAGGCGGCGGCTGTGCTGAGATTGGGTTTGTGCCAGGCAAGAGCAGGAAAGAGCCCTCTCAAAAGCCGGCCACACCTCTCCTCCTGGGCTTTTCTTGGGGTGCTCTGCCTGTTCCCCTGCCTCTTTGCAGAGCAGTGTGTGTGTTTGTGTGAAGCCCTTCCTGGCAGCAGGGTGGAGACCTAGCTGGTAGGGAAGGCCAGGCAGCAAAGCCTTTGATCCTCCCTCTCTGCCCTTTCCCCTACTCTCTGGGCGGCCCTGTCTCTTCTTGTGCAAGCGGGGAGGTGCCTGCGCCAGGGCAAAGCTGCTCCTCGTCACCCAAGGAGTCAAACCGGACCAGCAAGGAAGGAGGGAGGTGCTCTTCTTCTTCTTCCTTTCCTTTGCAGGAGCTGGGATAGCTCAGTCGGCAGAGGGCAAGGTGCATCATCTTAGGGTCCTGGGTTCGAGTCCCGCGCCGGGCAAAAAAATATTCCTGGGCTGCGAGGGGTTGGACTTGATGACCCTCGTGGTCCCTTCCAACTCTGCCGTTCTGTGATTCTGTGAAGTCTACCGTGTTTTCCCCTGCCAGCCAAGGAGTGGTCCAGCGTCCTTGGCCACACCCTCTGACACATAATGCATCAGGGCAAATTTCCTCAATTTTCATTTCCTCAAGTTTGCCCCTTTTCCACATCTGTGTTTTAAGAACTTAAGGGTAGCGGGGAAAGTCCCAGAACGAAACAGACGACTTAGAGGGGCTAAATCCATAACCTTCTCAGTTACTTAATTTGTTTTGCAGTTCTTTCCCTTCAGATCTCCACTGTCTGTTGGATACCTAAACACTTTTGGCCTTTAGCTTTAAAACTTATCAATCACCACTTTTGGTCTTCTAGATTGCTCTCTATGTATTTTAAAGCCCTTCACAGCCTAGGACCCCCGTACCTACGGGACCGCCTCTCCCGTTGTGTATGTTCTGTTTGTTACACGCGTGAGAAAATGTCAATAAAAACCATTACTTTCTGTGGGCCTGCTCTGGTTAAAACTTAGAATGTAAGAAGAGGCTGGCAGGATCTGTTCCAGCATCCCATTCCCCACGGGAAAGCCCACAAAGAGGGCCTGAGTTCAAGAACAACTCTCCGCACTTCCAATTCCCAGCAGCTGGTATTCGGAGGAAGGCTGCTCTCTGGCCGCGGGGGGGGGGGGGGGCGGGCAACCTGGCCATTGTGGCTACTAGCCACCTCTCATAGAGTTCACGAATTCATCTAAACCTCTTTTAAAGCCATCCATGTAGCTGACTGTCATTACAGTGGTACCTCAGGTTACATACAATCTGAAGAGAAACCAGAGTATCAGGTTACATACACTTCAGGTTACATATGCTTCAGGTTACAGACTCCGCTAACCCAGAAATGGTACCTCGGGTTAAGAACTTTGCTTCAGGATGAGAACAGAAATTGCACGGTGGCAATGGGAGGCCCCATTAGCTAAAGTGGTGCTTCAGGTCAAGAACAGTTTCAGGTTAAGAACGGACCTCCGGAACGAATTAAGTACTTAACCCGAGGTACCACTGTATATCCTTGTGGCAGCAAGTTCCATAGTTTAACGGCAAGCTGTGTGAAGAAGCTCTTTCTTTTATCCTATTCTATGTCCTGTTTTGCAGGGCTTTCACCTCCAACACAGGTTATATACCTTTCAATAAACTGAATGGGAATCAGGGTCCAAAGACCTCGAGATAGCATCTCCTGACACCCTGAAATCGGATCCTTCAGGGCATATAGCGTCCAAACACTCCCTGCCCAAATCACAGCTGTCTTTATTTTACTATCTGCCACAGTGGGAGAAAAAGGAAACTGGACCCAATCCACCATAAAGACCATCTCTATCAGGGTGGCTCTCCAGTCCTTGAACTGTTTCCAAAACAGCTGGTGGGGTAGAATAAGAACTAATTTTTCACCTGACAAATTGGTGCCCGAGTTTGCTGCTTCTTTTCTCGTCCTCTGCCCTCCCCATTGCCCTTTCCTTTTCTGCCATGTCTTTTAGACTGCTAGCTTGTATATAAGGAATGTCTTGTATCGGTTGACTGTATGTAAGCTGCTCTGGGAGCCGTTTTTGACTGGAGGGTGGGTTTAAAATGCTCTAATTTTAAATATATAAATATATTTTAAAGTATTGGACTGTATAAATCCTTCCTTCCTTACTCTCCTTTTCTCTTCCCTCCCCGCACAGGTAGTGACCTTTGACGCGAGAGGAGTGAGCGGTCACCTGAACCACAAATCCCTTTACGCCGCTGTCAGGTACAGTCTTCCTATCATTCGGCAAGCAAGGGTGGTTCATTCTGGGGACACTTAAGACCCTCCCCCCCATCCCATCTACCCAAGACCTTGGAAAGTCTCAGCTGCTGGCAATAATCCTATTCATTCCATGGGCTGTGTCCCTCCTGGTGTGACACCCCACAGAGCCACAGCGAGCCACGGTAGACAATAGTGAGCTAGGTGGACCAGGGATCCAATTCGTTTTGAGGCAGTTTCCTGTTTATATTACCTCTCTACTAATTACCACCTGGACTAGAAACCTGCTTTCTAGGGGGAAAGCCACAGATCAGTGGCAGAACATCTGCTTTGCATAGATAGATAGATAGATAGATAGATAGATAGATAGATAGATAGATAGAGATAGAAAGAGAGAGAGAGACGTCCACCCCCATTGTTCTACCTGGACACTGAGGTCCAGCTCTGAGGGCCTTCTGGTGGTTCCCTCGCTGCAAGAAGCCACGTTACAGGGAACCAGGCAGGCGGTCTTCTCGGTAGTGGCACCTGCCCTGTGGAACGCCCTCCCACCAGATGTCAAAGAGAAAAACAACTACAGTGGTACCTCGGGTTACATACGCTTCAGGTTCCAGACTCCGCTAACCCAGAAATAGTGCTTCAGGTTAAGAACTTTGCTTCAGGATGAGAACAGAAATTGTGCTCCGGCGGCGCGGCAGCAGCAGGAGGCCCCATTAGCTAAAGTGGTGCTTCAGGTTAAGAACAGTTTCAGGTTAAGTACAGACCTCCGGAATGAATTAAGTACTTAACCCGAGGTACCACTGTACCAGACTTTCAGAAGACATCTGAAGGCAGCCCTTTTTAGGGAAGTTTTTAATGTTTAATAGGTTATTGTATTTTAATATTCTATTGGAAGCCGCCCAGAGTGGCAGGGGAAACCCAGCCAGATCATTATTATTATTATTACTATTATTATTTATTCTCTGCCTAACCATGGGTGATTGGGAAAGGAGCCGGAGAGGCAGTGCTATTTTTCTAGAAAAAGAGGTGCCGGAATTCACACTGAACACTTCCCTTGTCCTATTATAATGGCAATGGTGCCCCCCTGAGAGGTGCAGGAAGTGAGCTCTGGTGATTTTTGGCTGGGGAAGAAATCCCAGGGAGAGGAAATGTATATCTGTGTGTATAGAGAAAGTGTGTGTGTGTGTGTGTGTGTGTGTGTGTGTGTACCTTCCACTCACCAACCCTATCAACCCTTTCCCCCTATCCCTGACCAATCTCCCCCCTTTAAAAGCTCGCTCACCCCCTCACCTATCAATCCACAGCTCACCCCCAAAGCCCTGCCAGCTCTTAAAGCAGCAGGGAAGTGTGCCATGCCCCGGGAAGGGGCTCCAGCCTGCCATTCTTCCGCATGCTGCAATACGTGACGGCGCCATACATTCTTATTTCTATAGGAAGATATACGGAGAAGAAGAGAGGAGAGGGGAGAGTGTGTCTGTGAAAGTTCCCTGTGTATAGCATTCCCTGGATCAGGAAAGGCTGCCCCAGTTTCACTCTCCACACACACACACACACACACACACACACCCCACACCAGCCGCAGCCGAGGCCGAACTCTAAAAACAAACATTCCCAAAATGGCAACGCCGCAGAGCTAAGCTGGCTGCAACCTCTCCCCTCTTTGGCCCGGCTCCAGCCCTCGCCACTCTTGTCTTTCAGGGGGGAGTGGAAAAGGACTGAAACTCTCTCCCTCTCTCTCCCACCCCCCTGCCCCCCTCTCTCGTCTATGTCTGCAAAAGCTGCCCAGCTCAGTCCATTCCCATCTATAGTCTTAAAAGGACAGGATGATCGCAGTGGGGAAGGGTCTCTGCATTCCCCCTCGCTGGCTAGAAAGCAGCTGTGATCCTGCCCTGCGGCTCCTCCGCCAGGCAGCCTCTCTGAATTAGCCGCCACAAGAACCTACGTGCTGCCTTACAGGCCAGGTTGCCAGGTCTAGCCCAGTGTAGTCGACACTGACCGGCAGCAGCTCTCCAGGGTTTCATGCAGCGGACGTCCCCAGCCCCACAGTACTGGGGAGGGGAGGTTTTGAACCTGGGACCTTCTTCATGCAAAGCGGTCGCTCTATGAATGTGCCCCAACCCTGAGAAATAAAACAAGATTCTAGACCTCTTGGTTCTCAGTTCGTGGGGACTTCAGGAGCTGCCTTATGCAGAGCCACAGAGGCCTACCTAGGGTCCCTTGTGCCCTTGGCAAGGAGCTACGTTGGCACCCCCGCTGCAAAAAAATTCCCTTTCCCATAAGAGCCACATTAGAAATTGCAACTTTTTATGCAACCCAAGTGCTGTTTATTTCATTTATAAGAGATTTCTCACCCACCCTCCAGCCTAAGGCCCCAGGGCGGGTTGTTGTAATAATAATAATAATAATAATAATAATAATAATAATAATAATAATAATAATAATTTTATTTATACCCCACCCTCCCCAGCCAAGACCGGGCTCAGGGCGGCTAGCACCCAAATTAAAACAATTGATTGAAATACAACTTAAAAACAAGATTAAAATACAACATTAAAATACAAGCCTCATTTCAGTGGAAACTCAAATCAAAAGCTTTTTTGGGGATGAAAACGTCAAGTCTTCACCAAGGCTAACTATCCAATTAAGCAAGAAGCCCCTATCCACCCCTGGCTTCCCTCCTCACCCGGTGACACACCATTTTGAACCACTGCAATAAGGATTTCTTTCCATTATTGCGCAGAGTTCAGTAACTCTCTGGGTCTCTCTCTCCCCCCCCCCCCGCCTGCCTAATCACACCCCACCCTTTTTGGCTGCAAGGGACAATGGTGTAACTTGCAAAAGGCAAGCTGGAAAGAGCAGCTGTGAGGTCGCTGCTGCCCCTGCTGCCCCCTACTGGCCTTCCGTGGAGCAGAACAACACGGGAAGAACTGGATGAGGCCAAGTGGGGGACCAACCACCTGGGATTCCAGCATCCTATTCTCATAGTGTCCAGCCAGAAGCCACTATAGGAAACCTGCAAGAGGGAGCCCTCTCTCCCCGCCTGCGGTTTCCAGCATTGACACACAGAAGACTGTGGAGGGCAGAGCACAGCTATCTCCTCCTGCGTGAATTTGCCTCATCCTCTATTAAAGCCATCCAGACTGACGGCCATCACTGCTTCCAGTGGGAGGGAGTTCCACAGTATAACTAAGCATGAATAATAATAATAATAATAATAATAATAATAATAATAATAATAATAAATTTTATTTATATCCCACCCTCCCCAGCCAAGACCGGGCTCAGGGCGGCTAACATCAAATATAAAAACAATTGATTAGAATACAGCTAGCTCAAAAAACCAAAATTAAAATACAACATTAAAACGCAGCCTCATTTCAGTGGAAGCCCAGATCAAAAACTGTTTGCGGGGACAAAAAGGTCAAATATTCACCAAGGCCAGCTATCCAGACTGGTCCTACATGGGCCAGAAAAAAGCCAGGGAAGTCCCCAGATAGGGGTTCATCACAGAAGGAGAAAGGAGAAAGGAAAGAGGGGGAGGGGATCAAGTTGATTCCAAGCCAAAGGCCAAGCGGAACAACTCTGTCTTACAGGCCCTGTGGAAAGAAATCAGATCCCGCAGGGCCCTGGTCTCATGAGACAGAGCGTTCCACCAGGCCGGGGCCAGTACTGAAAAGGCCCTGGCTCTGGTTGAGGCTAATCTGACTTCCTTAGGGCTGTGTGTTTGTGTCTGTAAGAAGCTGCTTTGGATCACAGAGCTGGAGAGCTGAAGGGCTGCTTTCTCTGGCATTTGTATCCCTCCCTTCTTCGACGGAATTTGAGGCATGATGATAATAATAATAATAATAGTAATAGTAATAGTAATAGTAATAATAATAATAAATTTATTTATACCCCGCCCATCTGGCTGGGCTCCCCCAGCCACTCTGGGCGGCTTCTAACAAAATATTAAAATACCGTAATACATCAAACATTAAAAGCTTCCCTAAACATTGAGGCATGTGTGTTTTCCTCGTGTTTCGTCCTCACAACAGCCCTGTGTGGTAGGCTTGCCCACTGCACGTTGCCTGGCCCAGCAGTCTTTACTGCTGGGGGGGGGTTTCAAAAGGAGAAGGATCCCTGACCCTGCTTTGCACGCAAGATCATTTCCCCTGGCTCATTTTCCTTGAACTTTGATCGCGGCTCCTGTTCGTCTGGACGGCGCGCAGAGAATGATGTGCGTAGAAACTAACCTACTGTACAAAAATTTACATGGGTTGCCCCGCCCACTTTTGCCTCTGGCCCCACCCACCAGCGCCATGTGGCCCTCGGAAGGTTTCCCAGAAGAAAAGTCGGCCCTCGGGCTTGAAAAAGTCTCCCTAACCCAACAGTTTTTGTTTTTTTTAAGTTTGATTAATGCAGGTCAGTCAGATTAACCATTTGTTGACAAACCGGTGTCACCGAGAGATTTTAAAAGTTTTAGTCCTCCAAGAGGGCTGCACTGCTTGATGAGTGAGACTTTGCAATTCCGTTAAAGGTAGCTGGATTCAACCCCACGCGGTGTTTACTCACCCCTGTTCTGTTTGTATTTTGCAGGCACCTGCATTCCGAGAAGAAGTTTCCAGAAGGTGTTTATCATTGCTTATTTATTTATTATTGGGGGATTTTTCCTGGCCATTTTTTAAAAAGACATCCAGTACAACTGCAGATTGCACATAGTCGTCTGGTGCAAAGAGAAGGACACACAAACACACAGCGCACCCAACACATAACTGTGCAACTCACAGCTGCAGGATATAACGGTGTTGGATGGCTTAGGCAATATTTTTGAGTGCTTGGTTGATTGCATTTATACCCCTTTTTTTTTTCCAAGGCGGCAGATACACAGTTCTCCCCGTTCCTCATTTAATCCCCAAAACAACCCTACAAGGTAGGTTAAGCTGAGCTTCATGGCTGAGTAGGAGAAGAATCCGTACAATTATAGATTATTAATGAAATAATTGAACAAATTTGCTGCCCTTTACTGATGTTCCAAAAGGCATGGTCCAAAGGGGCCTGGCCCACCTCGCCCAACAACAGAGCCGGCTCAGGGTGGGTGAGATTCGGCCGCCTGTCTGCAAAGTGCTGCCTGGGGTCAGGTGGGTACCCTGACCGCCACCGGCATCCCCTCCCAAACCACAGGCTCCCCTCAGCGCTGCTCCGCCACCGAGGCAGCCGGCCGCCGCCCACGACTCCTCCGATTGACGTCACCCTCTTCCCTGACCCACAATCGCCCAAGGCCCAGGGAACGCCCGCCTGCCCGCTTTAGGCTAAGCTGATTCCAAATATAGCTGCCGTTCCCGGCAGGTCTTAATTTGATCTGGCAGCCATGAGAGGCTGTCACATTAGGAGGGCTTAAGTGGGGGCCTTGGAGGGGGGCAACAGTGACGTCGGGGCCTGGAGGGCAGCCGACCCAAAGCGCGTCTGTCCGCGGGAACCACCTGCTCCTGTGCCTTCCTGCAAATCCCAAAATCCACCTGAGCTGTTGAGAGCTGAAGAAAGGAGCGCTTGCTATTTTCCGAGACGCCTCTTGCTTTTTGGCTTCCCGGCTCGCTCCACAAACAGAAGGGACTCACGCAAAAATATTCCCTCTGTCTCATCAATTCCTCCCCCCTGCAATTCCAGCTTCTGTCACTCACCCCCCCCCAAATCTAACTTTCAAGGCAGCAAAGGGGGCCTTTGATCCAGTGTATTAACGCAGCGCCTGCTGTCCCAGAGGATACGTCTGGCGCAGGAAGTCCTTGCCCTGTCCCCAACCCCATATTTGAGATCTTAGAGCAGTGGTAACAAGCCTCTTTCAAACCAAGGGCCACATTCCCTCCTAGCAAACCTTCTGAGGGCCACATGACGGTGGTGGGCGATGCCAGATGCCAACATGGGAGGAGCAAGGAATGTCAATCTGACCTTTAACAGGAGGCACATTTAGCCTCCCAAGTCAGGCGAAAACAATGAAGGAGGTTGCGAAGCAGGGCATGGCCTGGGGAGAGCCCAAGGGCCACATAGAGAGGGCTGCAGGGCTACATTTGGATCCTGGGGCCTAGGGGTCCCCATCTCTGTGTCTAATGGGCTAAGGTAAAGGGACCCCTGACCATTAGGTCCAGTCGTGGCCGACTCTGGGGTTGCGGCGCTCATCTCGCTTTACTGGCCGAGGGAGCCGGCGTACAGCTTCCGGGTCATGTGGCCAGCATGACTAAGCCGCTTCTGGCGAACCAGAGCAGCGCACAGAAACGCCATTTACCTTCCCGCCAGAGTGGTACCTATTTATCTACTTGCACTTTGACGTGCTTTTGAACTGCTAGGTGGGCAGGAGCTGGGACTGAGCAATGGGAGCTCACCCCGTCGCGGGGATTCGAACCACTGACCTTCTGATCAGCAAGTCCTAGGCTCTGTGATTTAACCCACAGCGCCACCCGCGTCCCTAATGGGCTAAGGCAGCACCCCCAAAAAGTTACGAGAGTAATTAAGAAACAGTCACTTTGAAACAGTGCCACAAGTCATGGGTTAAGAAGCAGCTTGACACAGATTCCAGGGCCTTCTTAGAAGCCAGTCAAGGAGGAGCCCTTTGTGGGGCCACCACCACATGCACGAAAAAGACCCCGTCCCTCGTGCCCCAAAATGCAATATGCCCAGATGGCTGGACCATGGCTTGGGCTTCTGAGGCTGGTCTTGAGACCAGGGGAAGTTCACCTGGGATGCCACGCAGCTCTTATCAGAGTCGACCTCTTAGAATGAATGGACCAAAGTTAGTCGTACCCATTGGTTTCACTGTGTCTGCTGAGCGGGATTAGCATTGGGTGCAACCCGGGGGTGTTTCAGATAGCCTGGCCCCAGATCTATTAAGTCCTGAATGTTGTTTACACCGGGCCAAGTTCAACATGCTACTCTTAGTACATGAAGCCCTTAACAGCTTGGGACCAGTTTACCTGCAAGATCGCCTTACCCAATCTAGTCCGACTCGATACTTTGATCTGCAGAATGGGTGCACTTACAAGTGCCATAAAATGCCCATCCACATTTGTAAGAAATGGGCCTTTGAGTGAGGCAGTGCCTGCACTTTGGAACTCCCTGCCTTTTGATAGCAACCGGGCCCCTTCGCTGTACCCTTTTCGGCACCTGCCAAAAATGTCATTGTTTAGGCGAAGTTTAGGTGTTGTTTTAGCTTATCACCGGGTTTAATTATTTTCCTGAAGGTTTCAAACGGTTGGGGGGGGGTTTCACAAATTCTTTTTGTAAACCGCTTTGAGGTTTTCTTTACAGGCCTTGGCTGGGGAGGGCGGGGTAGAAATAATAATAATAATAATAATAATAATAATAATAATTATTATTATTATTATTATTATTATTATTATTATTATTATTATTGCCAAGTTGTCTATAAGACAGATAAAACGATGTTGCATTTGCAGAGAATGTCACAGCAGCAAAGGGAAAATCTTACAGCACCCCAGTATGGGTGGCCTGGCAGCCAGAGACAGGGGTAGTCTGGGGGAAATGTGGGTGAGGGGAGCAGGTGGGGTGTCCCTTTTCATCCTAGCAAGAGCAGCGCCATGCCTGGAGCTTGCAAATCACCTCCCAGAGTCAGATTTGGCCAGTTCAGCGTCAGACAGCGCCATCTGTTGGGAATGTCCATTTATGACATGCCATGGGACGCAGCATCCCAAGGGAGCAGCGATGCTGGCGGCCTAGAGCAGCCACTGCTGACCTGGCGCCCTCCAGCTGCCTTGGACTACAGCTCCCACCAGCCCCAGCCGTCCTGGGAGTTGTAGTCCAAAGCGCCTGGAGCTTGGCGAAGGCTTGACTTGGAGGGCATCTTCAGGGAGGGCTGTAAATGACCCCCTAGAGCAGGGGCCAGCAAACTTTTTCAGCAGAGGGCCGGTCCACTGTCCCTCAGACCTTGTGGGGGGCCGGACTATATTTTTTGGGGGGGGGACTGAACAAATTCCAATGCCCCACAAATAACCCAGAGATGCATTTTAAATAAAAGCACACATGTTAAATACTCATGTTAAAAACACGCTGATTCCCGGACCGTCTGCGGGCCGGATTTAGAAGGCGATTGGGCTGGATCCGGCCCCCGGGCCTTAGTTTGCCTACCCATGATCTGGACACTAGACTTCTGTTGATGCAGCCCAGAATAGCATTGGCCTTTTTTGCTTCTGCAGCACTGACTCAAGTTCAGCTTGACAGGTTTTATTGGTTATCGTAGCTTTGCATATTTTTGCGGTGGTGTTTGGTCTTGCACCTGACACAGAGTGTGAATCCTAGGAAGGAAGAAACTGAACTCAGTCGGGCTTCCTTCCAAGTAGAGCATTGTGCCAGAGAAACCTACTGGAATAATACTATTCACTATCACACTTGCAGCTATCCCATCTAAGGCTAAAATCTCCTGCCCACTTAATCTGGTTGGAAGCCCCACCTGAACACCATCGAACTTACTGCCAACTAAACGCAGAAAGCTAGCTGGATCTCACCGGCTCTTTATTCTCTGTTTCCCCCACCCAGGTTGCCAGGTCCTCACCCTGGAGACGGTGAACCTTTTCCGCAAGTATATCTCCATCCTCGACGCCCCCATCAGTTACCTCCAGAGCCCAGATGTCCTGGTTGTGTTGGCAAGAAAGGATGCAGACTTAGCCAAGGTGAGAGCCATAGGATATCCAGAGTTCCTAGTGCAGCCCATTCCAATCATCATCATCATCATTATCATCATCATCATCATCTTCCCACCCACCCAGCAGCCTTAAAAATGAACTTGAGGTTCTCAAGAGTTGCTGCTGTTTTTCAAGACAACCAGCCATCTGCACAGTCCCTTCTGCAAACACTGGTTCTACTATGCTCAAAACGAAGGGCAGGGAACCTCAGGGGCCAAATGTGGCCCTCTACAGCTGTCCAATCTGGACCTAGGGTGCTCCCCAGGGCACCCCATGCACCAGCCTTGCTTTGCCCCCTTCTGAGTGCTTTTGTCGGCCCATACCCTCATTTAGGTGATGTGGGGCTGTTTTCTGACAGAGCAGGTGGTGGGTAACCTCAGGCCCATGGATGTGGCCCTCCAGGCCTCTCTATCCGGCCCTTGGCATTCTCCCCAGGTCATGACTCTCATCACCCTTGTTTTGTGATCTCCTCTAGTGCTTTGGCCTGCTTGGGATGTGTCTTGAGCTGTGATAGCGGCTGGATTCAGATAATTACGTGCATCTATGCGTGTGTGCATGAGACAGACACACACAGAGAGAGAAACCTCTGATTTTGAGCAACTTGCGCTCCTTCGCTAGGAGAGGAGGGATATAAATGCAATAAATCGTAATAAAGACTAGAATGCAGCCCACTGCACAAGAGGCCAAACTCACACCCAGGGCCCCGCCCACTTTTTGCCTCTGGCTCCCACACCACCCGCATGTGGCCCCTGTAAGATTATCTGGGAGAAATGGGTTGCAAAAAGCTTACTCGATTTAGATGAAGGTTGTATTAGAATCCCAACCCCAAGAGTACAGTCGTACCTTGATTCTCAAATGGAATCCAGAATTCTGTTCGACTTCTGAAAACGTTTGAAAACCAAGGCGCGACTTCTGATTGGCTGCAGGAGCTTCCTGTAGCCAATCGGAAGCCGTGGAAGCCCCGTCGGACGTTCGCGTTCCAAAGAACGTTCAAAAACCGGAACATTCACTTCCGGAATTGCGGCGTTCGGGAGCCAAAATGTTCGAGAACTAAGCTGTTTGACAACCAAGGTACGACTGTGTGTGAAACAGAAGAGGTCAGACGATTTGCCTGTTGAGGCCTCTATTGTCTCCTCTGACTGGCAGCAACTCTCCAGGGCAGATCTTTCCTCTCCTCTCCTACCAGAAACCCTTTTTAACTAAAGGAAATGGACTGTGTCAAATGCTTGGGAGAAGAGAGAGGTTTTAAGCGGGTGCCGGAAGTATCTTAATGTTGGTGCTGGGCAGACCTCACTGGGGAAAGCTTTCCACAGAACCAGGACAGGGGCAGCAACCAAACAGGTGAGGGAAGAGAAGGTCTGCTTCACCCAAGGCGTCCCGCCGATTCCTCTGTCGGCCTAACCCCAAGTCGCAATTTAAAAAGAGGGTGTTGTTCTCTTGTCCTTCCAGAGAGCCATGCAGTGCCACCGCAGCCAACTCCTCTGGTTCCGACGCCTCTACCTGTTCTTCTCGCGCTACGTGGTGATCAACTCGCTTCGCAGCCTCTGACAGGGAAGGGCCTTTTTCTCTCAGGATGCTTGGGAGGCTGGCTGGAGCGAGAGAGGCTGGAGGAGAGAAGTCCTCCTTAAAACTCTCACTGAGTGCACAAGGTCTTTCCATCCCGCTGACGCAGTCTGGTTGAGATGACGGATGTCCGAAAAACTAAGCACTCATCTGTGCCTGTTTCTGTGAAGGTGAGCAAGACAGAACTTTACAAGGCAACATAGATTATACAAGAGATGGGCACCAAAGGAGAGGATTTATTCCGGAAGGACTTCACTTTGCAGATGTTTACAGTGTGCCATCTTTTTTCCAAAGTCTCTTTTTATCATTCCACTTATGCACCACTTCCTGTAAAAGCACCTCAAAGCGATTTAGCAATAAATGGACACAGTTGCTGAAAAGTGCGGCCTCCCCCAGGCAATTAAGCAAAGTCCCAAGTGGCGTGTATGGAAGACTCAGCTCAAACCTCTCTTTGCCTTGAACTTTGGTGGATGGGCCTTGGGTCAGTCAGCCCTTCTCAGCCAGACAGGCTCACGTGGGGATGAAGTGGGAGCACCTTTTGCGTGCTGAACTTCTTGGAGCAAGGATGGGATATGTAGTGCTTTCTAGATGCCTTTGGACTCCCAGCTCCCATCATCCCCAACACCTGAGGCTAAGCAACAGCCCTGTGGAGGACTGAAGGTTCCCCAAAATGTGTTTTTAGAGCCGGGCGTGGTATAATGCGGCCTAGGACCCACGTACCTAAGGGACCGCCTCTCCCAGTATGCCCTGTGGAGGACCTTAAGGTCCACAAATGACAACACCTTGGAGGTCCCAAGTCGCAAAGTGGTTAGGGTGGTCTCAACTAGGGCCAGGGCCTTTTCAGTACTGGCCCCGACTTGGTGGAACGCTCTGTCACAAGAGACCAGGGCCCTGCGGGACTTGACATCTTTCCGCAGGGCCTGCAAGACAGAGCTGTTCTGCCTGGCCTTTGGTTTGGACTCGGTCTGACCCTTATGTTTCCCTCCCCTTATGGTCTTGATCTATTGGGTACTTTTTAAATGAGGCTGCATTTTAAATTGCATTTTAACCTGTATTTTAAATTGGTTCCCCCCCCCATTATGTTTTTACTGTGATTTTATTGGTGTTAGCCACCCTGAGCCCGGCTCTGGCCAGGGAGGGCAGGGTATAAATAATTCATTTTATTTTATTTTATTTTTATTATTACGGTCACTAGAGTGGGAGAGACCCGAGTTCAAATCCTACTCAGCTAGGAGGCTTTCCCTCTCCCTGGGTGGCCTCTGGCCATCTGCTGTGTCTCTCGGCCCAGTCTACCTCGCAAGGTTGTGGCGATGAGAAAATGTGGAGAACCAGGTACGTCACCTGAGGAAGGGTGGGGTAAGAATGCAAACCGACGTTTAGCCAGTCTGTAAATAAATAGATGAAAATGTGATAAAGCAGACATGATTTTAACTCACTAAGATTGCAGGAGCCACACTGAGGCCCTGGCCTTCAACCACTACATTATTTGAGAGGCTCCCTTATTTATATCGATGTCCTCACACGCAGCATGTGCCTCAAGTCTCTCACTGATTTCAGCCTCCACCTTTGCCTTATGGAGGCCCGAGGTCCAATAATAATAATAATAATAATAATAATAATAATAATAATAATAATAATAATAATAAATTATTTATTATTTATACCCTGCCCATCTGGCTGGGTTTTCCCCAGCCACTCTGGGCGGCTTCCAACAAAACACTAAAATACAATAACCTTTTAAGCATAAAAAGCTTCCCTAAACAGATGTCTTCTAAAAGTTTGGTAGTTATTTTTCTCTTTGACATCTGGTGGGAGGGCGTTCCACAGGGCGGATGCCACTACTGAGAAGGTCCTCTGCCTGATTCCCTGTAACTTGGCTTCTCGCAGTGAGGGAACTGCCAGAAGGCCCTCGGCGCTGGACCTCAGTGTCCGGGCTGAATGATGGGGGTGGAGACACTCCTTCGGGTATACTGGACTGAGGCCGTTTAGGGCTTTAAAGGTCAGCACCAACACTTTGAACTGTGCTCAGAAACATACTGGGAGCCAGTGTAGGTCTTTCAAGACCATCTGGTTCCTGTGTATTTCCACAAGGCACACCAAAGAATGTAGGAAACTTCCTTGGATTTAAGTTTGCGTAGCTCATTATTGTCTACACTGGCCGGCAGCAAACCTGAAGATCCCTTCTGTTCCATTGAGCTTCCGGGTCAGAGAGTATGCAGCAGAGAGTGGTTTGTTTTACAAAAATACAAGTTTTATTTCCCAAAGGTATTTGAAACAGAGATCTATCTCTCAGCAATCCAGGACAGATGGGCTAGGGGGGGTGTGCGTTGAGAATGACCAGCCTCGGGGGCCTCTGCCCTTCCAGAACGGGCTGGGTCACTCTTTGGACATACTCCTGATGGTGGGGTGTCCCTTCACAGCCTTCTCCCATTCCTTGCCGTTGATCGCCTCTATGGTGACGCTGCTGACTGTCCCCTCGTCCAGGCAGTGCGGAGCTATTCCTGAGAGGGAGAGAAGCTTCATCAGGCAAGGCTCTCGGACTCCTAGGGATGGTCCCCTGAACTCTTGTGTTTTTGTCCCAGGCATGGTGAAGCTGTGGCTCTACAGATGCTGCTAGACTTTGATTTACATGCCGGATTTACGTATAAGCTAAACAAGCTATAGCTTGGGGCTCCACTCTCCCCCCCCCAAAAAAAAAATGTAAAGGGGAAAAAACTGAATGTACATTACCAAAATGTAAGATAAAAAACAAATAAAATAAAACCTACATACAGCAACAGTGTTTTGTGCTGTGTAGGCTCCTATTTGTTATGTGCAAATGGCTTTAGATAACTATTAGCTCCACGAATTACCATACAGCATATATTCAACACAAAAAGCAGCGACAATTTGTTGTTGACAAAGGAGAGCTGGGCATATAAAGGGTTCCCATTACCTTCAGTAGCTTAAAAGGTAAATGGTAAAGGGACCCCTGACCATTAGGTCCAGTCATGGCCGACTCTGGGGTTGCGGCGCACATCTCGCTTTATTGACCGAGGAAGCCGGCGTACAGCTTCCGGGTCATGTGGCCAGCATGACTAAGCCGCTTCTGGCGAACCAGAGCAGCACACGGAAACGCCGTTTACCTTCCCGCCGGAGTGGTACCTATTTATCTACTTGCACTTTGACGTGCTTTCAAACTGCTAGGTGGGCAGGAGCAGGGACTGAGCAACGGGAACTCACCCTGTCGCGGGGATTCGAACCGCCGACCTTCTGATCGGCAAGTCCTAGGCTCTGTGGTTTAACCCACAGCGCCACCTGCATCCCTTCAGTAGCTTAGGGCCTTATCAAACCTAAATCCAGCCCTGACTCCTTCTCCCATCAACCCACAACTATCATGGCCAACCAACAGGGATTATGTGAGTTGGAGTCCAACAACTTTTTAGGGGCCACAGGCCTGCCACCTGACAGCAGGCTCAATTCTCCAAGCGCTGGTTCTTACATAGTCAAAAGGGCACCATCCGTACGCAGGATGGAGATACTGTCAGGCTTGGGAGAACCCTCCAGTTTTGCAGGAGTACAGAAGTCTTTAAGAAAAGAACTCTCACTCGTTCAAAACACCCCTAAAAGCGCCTTATTGGGACTGGGGGTCTTCAGCAGCCACAGAATGCTGACTTGTCTGTTTGGGAGTGAAGGAGGGTGACTGGAATGGAGTATACTGGGGAAGGGTCGCTGGAACCCCAAGTTGGAGCACCCTGTGCTGCAAAGTAACACTATCAGTTGCATTGGGAGGGGGAAGCTGTACAGAAAGCAGCAAACCAAGGAAGACTCCCCCCCCCCGACCCTCTTCAAGCCTCAGCCCCCCCATGGACAACTCCCTACCGTAGCCGTCTGGGTTGGAGCGGGGCGTGTAGAAGCTCTGGACGCCGCATGTCTTGCAGAAGGTGTGCTGGGCACAGTGGGTGTTAAAGGTGTAAGTGGCGAGGCTGTCGGCACCCTTGGCGAAAAGGACGACAACAGCATGACACTTAAGCCTTTCTAGACAAGGTGCTTTTCCCGAGGCGCCCAAAGCGCTTTGCGCCAGTGAGCGCAGTGCACACCACAACCAGCTGGTAAGGTAGGCCCCTGTTGGATCCCTGCAGCGCACTCTTTGTGAGCCTGCCCTGGAGGCTGGTCAAGGGAGCCACAGCTGGTGCAGAATCCAGCAGCCAGGAAGACCTGTTCGATAGTGGAACGGTCTCCCCTGGGAGATGCTGGACTCCCCTTCCTTGGAGGTTTTTGAGCAGAGGTTAGATAGCTCTCTGCTAGGGACGCTTTATAATAATAATAAATTATTATTTATACCCCGCCCATCTGGCTGAGTTTCCCCAGCCACTCTGGGCGGCTCCCAAACGAGTGTTAAAAACAATACAGCATTAAATATTAAAAACCTCCCTAAACAGGGCTGCCTTCAGATGTCTTTGAAAGATAAGATAGCTGCTTATTTCCTTGACATCTGATGGGAGGGCGTTCCACCACCGAGAAGCCCTCTGTCTGGTTCCCTGTAACCTCACTTCTCACAATGAGGGAACTGCTAGAAGGCCCTCGGTGCTGGACCTCAGTGTCCGGGCTGGATGATGGGGGTGGAGACGCTCCTTCAGGTATACTGGACCGAGGCCGTTTAGGGCTTTCAAGGTCAGCACCAACACTTTGAATTGTGCTTGGAAACGTACTGGGAGCCAATGCAGATCTCTCGGGACCGGTGTTATGTGGTCCCGGCGGCTGCTTCCAGTCTTGCATTGCAGGGGAGTGGACTCCCAGGGTCCCTTCCAACTCTACGACTGTGCTGGACTAGCCGAGTCCAGCAGGTCTCTCCTTATGTATTAGCATACAATTTCCTGAACAACTCAGGATCAGCTTACCTGTAGGGCTACCTTCCCCTATACAGGATCATCAGAAGGAGAGCTTGCTGACAGAAACTGTGACCTACTGATTGTCACCTGGTGGCTATAGGAAAGCAGGGCCTGCTTAGGGCTGGCTCCTCCCATGCTCAGGAATGCCCTCAATTCCCCCCCCTTCACCCACTGGGTCCCTCTCTGGGGTCATCAGCTGGCAACTCCTCCAGGCTCTTCTTCATCCTGATCTGACCAGCCCCACCTCTTGGCTTTTGCCTTTTTGTTTTCCATTGTTCAGTTTTTCCTCATTTAAACTGTTTTAATATGTGTTTGTTCCCTTGAAAACCCCTTTGAGATTTCTGCAAATGGAAGCAGTGCCAGAGATATCATAAAATAAAAGAAAGGATCCCATCGTCGCAGGTGGAGGGAGAGAATCTGGCTTTGGGAATAGCCCAGCAGTCCTTCCGATGTTGCTGGGCTGCCAACTCCCGTCCTTCCACAGGGAGCTGGGGCCTTGGGACAGCTGGGGGGGGCAGCCAGAGGCTCCCCCAGACCTGGAACAGCAGCTGCTTGCTGCCTTCATTGCCAAAGGCAAGAGCCGAGGCGTCAACTTTTATCTAGACTGGCAGCCAAGTTTCTGTGCAAGTTGTTTTGCAGCCAGAGAGGTCAAAGGGCAAAGCAAAGTCCTGCCTGGGAAAAGCGAGGGTATGATCACCATTGCAAGTGGGAAAGGAGATGGGCAGAATAAGGAGAAAGGGTGAATCCAGGCCTGTCTTTTCAGTCTGGGGGTGTTGTGCGGCTGTCGGGCGCACCCTCCCCAACTCGCCAAACCTACCTTCAGCAACTTGAAGTGCGAGGCAGGAACGATGAAGTGCTTGTTTTGCTTCTTCACACAGATGCTGCAACTGGAAAAGGCAGGAGAGAAAGATTAAAGAAGTCAGGACCTGGAAGGCCACCTGACCCCCATAATAATAATAATAATAATAATAATAATAATAATAATAATAATTTATTTATACCCCGCCCATCTGGCTGGGTTTCCCCAGCCACTTTGGGCGGCTTCCAAAAGAATATTAAAATACTGTGATACATCAAACATTAAAAGCTTCCCTAAACAGGGCTGCCTTCAGGGCATGCCCATATAGTCCTGCAGGATCAAACCACGCCCACCCACTCCTCCGCTGACCGTACAGGAGGTGTCAGCTGACAAGTGGGAAGGCAGGGTTTAATTCTGCATTCGATTTATGTCCCAGTAGGGAACAAGATCACACTGTCGAGACAGGAGGATTTAATTCCCTCATCAGCTGAGCAGGGATTTACAGCCCTTTGCAAAGAGGCCCTTTGAAGTATGTTGTGCACAAAGAGGCTTTTGCAAAGCATTTAAAACAGCTCATGTGCTCCTATTTGAGCCTCCAGAGGCTTGAACCCAGAGCACAGAGAGACTCAAAAAGGGCTTTGCAAGTCTCCCTCTCTCCCTCTTTGTCTCAAACCTTGGGAGGAAACTTGCAAAGCCTTTTCCAAGTCTCCCCACACTTCCCTTTGAAGCCTCTGAGATTGGGGGCCTAAAGGAGGGAGATACTTTCACAGCACTTTGTGAGTCTCCCAGAGCTCCCTTTTAACCCTTCAAGATCAGGGGCTTAAAGGGGGAGCATGGGGAGACTTGCAAAGCAAAAGGAGTTTGGACAGGTGGGCAACCCAACTCTCAAATTTGGCCCGAGAAGTAGATCCTGATAAGGACCTGGCCTGCAGAGGGGGAAAAAGGATCATCTGAAGAAATTCTATTTGCAGCACCGCACCCTACAGAATATCATAGGCCAGTGACCCAAAAAGGGGCATTTTCTGCAGTTGCCCTCAATATTATGGGATGCCCTTCCTGCTGCCATATATGATGCAACAACCATCAGCTGCTGCAGATGCTTTCTGCAGATTTACCTTTTTTCCCAGGATTACTTTGACCCCCTAAGATTGAATCCTGTTTTAATCTCTCTGAATTCCCTGAGCTCCTGTTTTTAATTTGGTTTTTGCACCCACTTATGCCACTGCTTTGTGAGTTCTACATTCTTTTTCTGGTTTAGTGAAACAGATTTTTGAAAAACGCTTGGAAAGGATCGCTAATTCTTGAGCATCAGTTCCCCGTGGGCACGATGTTCAACACGCTCCGGGGGGGGGGGTATTTGTTTCACAAGGTATAAATGTCGGGGAAACCAAACAAACTCTGGACGTGTGAGTGCATGAGATTGGGACTGTGGGCAAAAGCGCCACATTCCAGGAACAGTTCCCTGAAAGAGCAGCTCTTGTGTTTGACCATGCTGCTACGCCCATGAACTCCCTGTGTGTTGGTGTGCTTTCTGAACGCTTTCCGTAAACCCCCCTCCAAGTGGAAAGGGTTGGTGGAGAGGGTTTGTGGACGGCACTCACTTGCAGTCAAAGACATGGAGGTCGGCCGATGCCCAGACCTCAAAGCGCACAGCCCCACAGTGACAGCCGCCTGTGTGCTTCACCAGCCCTTGGTACTCGCTAGAGGGAGAGAGAGGGGAAAGAACACAGGTTTGTTATTGCTCCTTCAAGGTCTGAATCAATGCACCTTTGCCTTGCTGGCCAATTACCGTATTTTTCACTCTATAAGACGCACTTTCCCCTCCTAAAAAGGGGAAATGTGTGTGCGTCTTATGGCGCGAATGCAGGCTGCACAGCTTTCGTTGAAGCGTTTCCCTCTCTGCGCAGCGCCCCTTCAGCGAAGCGGGAGGAGAAACAGAACCCCTTCTGTTTCTCCGGAGAGGCGCTGAGCAGAGAGGGAGAGAATTTTTTTTCTGTTCTCCTCCTCTAAAACTAGGTGCGTCTTATGGTCGGGTGTGTCTTATAGAGCGAAAAATACAGTATTTACCATTTCTGGAAGCAGTGAAATTGCAGAAGATGAACTTTGTATCTCTCACTGGGGAGGAAAAGAGAGCCGGTGGTGGTGTAATGGTTAGAGTGTCATACTAGGACCCAGGAAAGACCTGGGTTCGAATCCCGACTTGGCTATGAAGCTCACTGGGTGCTACCTTGGGCCAGTCCCACTGCCTCTCAGCCTCACCTACCTCGCAGGGTGGTTGTGGGGATTAAAGGAAGAAAAGGAGAACCATGTACGCCACCTTGCAGGGAAAGGTGGCAAATAAATCCGTCAATAAGCAACATTTCCAGAGCCACTGCCATCTGGTGAGCTTCTTGATGGAACAGGGATTTGAAGTCAAGCCTTCCACATCTATTGGCCAATAGCAAACTTGATAAGAACATAAAAAGCTGCCTTTATACCAACTCAGGCCTGGTCCATTTCCCCCGGCGAGCTGCCTGGGATTGAATATGGGGCCTTCTGCATGCAAACCTTGCACTCTGTCATAGAGTTGTGGCCCTTCCCATAAAAGCAAAGTAAGATCCTAGTCCTCATGGTTCCGAATAAAGGGCTGAAGCAGGAATACAAGAAGCCACCTTGGTCTGAGTCAGGTCCCAGGTTCCGTTCCCACAATTGCCAGGCAAAACTGGGAAAGGGCAAGTCCGGCCTGAGATCCTGGACAGCACCTGCCAATCAGTTTAGACAATGCCAATCAATGGGCTGATTCGGCAGAAGTATGCCTGGAGAGCTCAGCTGGTTTAGCTCCAAGGTTGCAGGTTCAATTCCCGTATGGACTCCATGGTTCTAGGACAGGGGTCAGCAAGCTTTTTCAGCAGGGGGCCAGTCCACTGTCCCTCAGACCTTGTTGGGGGCCAGACTATATTTTGAGGGGGGGGAGGAATGAACGAATTCCTATGCCCCACAAATAACCCAGAGATGCATTTTAAATAAAAGCACACATTCTATTGATGTAAAAACACCAGGCAGGCCCCCAAAATAACCCAGAGATGCATTTTAAATAAAACAAGACATTCTATTCATGTAAAAACACACTGATTCCCGGACCATCAGCGGGCAGGATTTAGAAGGCGATTTGGTCAGATCCGGGCCTTAGTTAGCCTACCCATGTTCTAGGACAGTGTTTCCCAACCTTTTTTGGGCAAAGGCACACTTGTTTGATGAAAAAAATCTCGAGGCACACCACCATTACAGCCCCGTGACATCAGCGCGCAGCGTCACGCCGGGAGGGACGCATGAAAGTGTAAGTTTCAATTTTTCCCCTCCCCCTTGCCGGGGAACCTCCAAGCTTTGGGGGTGGGGGGGGAGGAAGCAGCAAAGCGAGGCAGGAAGGAGAGCGCGGCTTGGCTGGGTGAGCTTTGGCAGGGGCAGGGAATGAGAGCCGTGAGGCGGGCGCTGCGGACGGAGGCGCTGCCCGCCAAGCTCGCAGGCAGCCAGGCAGGCAGACGGCGAGAGCCCCGCGCTGGGCGGCCTCTCCTCGCCGCCGCCGCCCCGCTTCTCGCCGCCCGACTCGCCCGCCTCCCTCCAGGCAACATCTCGCGGCACACCAGGCAACATCTCGCGGCACACTAGTGTGCCGCGGAACAGTGGTTGGGAAACACTGTTCTAGGAAGACAGCTTCTTAAACTCCCATTGTATTCCATTGGACTTACTCCCGGGTAAGTGGTGTTAGGACAGCAGCCTTAGACGAGCATGGAATCCCCACCCGCTACATTAAAAAAAAATCCTGAAAAATATAGAATCGTAGAGTTGGAAGAAGAGTGCTTTGAGGGCGAGGGGCTTCGTTTGGAAGGGTGGGGCATCCACCTTGCATTTGCAGGTAAAGCCCCCCCCCAAAAAAAGGTCGGGCGCTCCAGCAGGTGCAAAAACAAGACGCTTCCCCCAAAAGGACGGCGGCGGCGATTGGAGCTTTCGATGCACGGGAGCAAAAGGGGAAAGCGGGTTGCACAGGTGGGCGGGGGCGTGTCCCGGATCGGGGCCCCCTCCCCTCCATCCTTACTCACAAGGTGTCCAGCAAAAGCCTGGCCGCCTCCTCGCAGCTCACCCGCTGGCGCTTCTGGAACTGCAGCCAGCGCTCCTTCTGCGCCCCCAGCGCCAGGGCGCACAGCTCCTCCGGGGCGGGGGCGGCGGGGGTCGCCTTGCCTTTGGAAGAGGCGCGATCCCGGGGGGAAGAGGGGATCGGGGCCGGCGGAGGCGGCGCGGGAGCTTTCCTGCCGCCGGACTGGGGGCCTTTGCGCGTCGCGGCAGCCGCCGGGGTCCTCTTCGCCTTCCCCATGGCTGCTTTCCCCCCTCTCCTCGCCACGCCGCCCCTCTTGCGCTCGCCGCCTCGGCCGCCCGGGGGCGCTCCAGAGCTGTGCCAGCGCCTCCGGTGAGGAGCCACGTGGAGGAGGAACTATGGGGAGGGGGGAAAGGGGGGGCTCCTTCGGGGATGCCAAGGCTGGAGCAAAAAAGCGCAAAAGGCCTCGAGACGCGGATCGACCTGTAATAATAACTATACTTTTCATGCGAGCACCAGCTGTCGACGTTTCTTGCACCTCCGGACACTTCTTATATGATCTGGTATTTTTATTTTATTACATGTACAGCAGAACCGTCATCTTCCTGGCAAAACTTTTAAATCTGGAACTAAACTTTCTACTCGGATAACGCTGATGTTCTACTGTGCTTGTGCTCTGTTATTTTAACCCATGGGCAACTGCACTCATTCTTTGTCCCTGTTTCGCAGATCGGTTTTTCCATCTTTTTACTTTCATCTGCTCCCTTTTTAATATACATGAGAAAATGGAAATTTTAAAATATATTTTAAAAAATAAAGGTAAAGGGACTGGGGTTGCGGTGCTCATCTCGCTTTACTGGCCGAGGGAGCCGGCGTACAGCTTCCGGGTCATGTGGCCAACATGACTAAACTGCTTCTGGCAAACCAGAGCAGCGCACGGAAATGCCATTTACCTTCCCGCCAGAGTGGTACCTATTTATCTACTTGCACTTTGACTTGCTTTCAAACTGCTAGGTTGGCAGGAGCAGGGACCGAGCAACGGGAGCTCACCCCATCGCGGGCATTCAAACCGCCGACCATTCTGATCAGCAAGTCCTAGGCTCTGTGGTTTAACCCACAGCGCCACCCGTGTCGCCTATAGATAATTTAGGAAGATGCAAAAATTGGAGAAGTACTGATTTGCAGCTGAAAACAGAAAAGGAAGGGATGTGGGGGGAGTCAGGAGATTCAAAGTAATCTCGATATTTGGATTTTGTACTATTTTATGTTGTATGTTTATATTTCTGAAAATCAAATAAAAAAGATTATGGGGGGAAATAAGAGTCAGTGTGGTATAAGTGGTTTGAGTGTCAGGCCAGAACATGGAGGAGATTCGGGTTCAAATCCTCACTCAGCCATGGAGCCGATCAGGGGACCTTAGGCCAGTCCCTATCTCTCAGCCTTAACCTACTTTGCAGAGTTGCTGGAAGATAAAAGGGAAAGGAGGAGATGTGTGTTTGCTGCCATGAGCTCCATGGAGGAGATGCAGAATATAATTACAAGGAATCCAGAAACAAACGAATAAATGAAGCCTCACGCCAAGGCGTGCAGAGGTGACTCATCAGTAAACAGCGAATGATCCATGCCTCCTTTAAGCAAGTCCTCACCCTTACTGGGTGCCAATTCTGTGTCTCATTTAATGGTGGGGATGAGATCACGGCTGATCATGGGAACCGGATGTTGTGAACCCCAAAGCTGATAATTGTCAAGTTCCTGGCAAGTCATTTGAAAGGAGCTTTTTTGTAGGGCTCCGTCAAGCCCCGAACCGGTTTTGTGGGGGACAAGCGGTGGAAAAGGCAAGTGTGCCTCTGAGCATGTCGTCTGCTGAATGAGGACATTTCCAGCCTTGGCACTGGATGGGGATGAAGCAGAGGTGCCAAACATGCGCTTAAGAACTGTTAGAAGACAAACTGCTCCTTTTCCCTTATGGGGTACCCAAGATCCTGTATAGAGTCCTCATGTAGGTTCCCTATCAGTAGCAGAAAATAACAGAGGCCAGCCAGAGAATATTGAGAAGCAAAGCAGCTAGTAAGCCTGATCTTTATTGATCTGTTGCAACAGGGTCCTCACTCACCACACGCAGGAGGGAGGAGGAACCCTGAACAATGGTGTGCAAGCCCTTATATAGACTTTGGAAGTTGCCACCCTGTAGCTCAAGACCGCCCTCCAAAACATCAGACGTACATCACTGAAGGGGTGGTCTACAGCAGAAATCCTCTCTGCCAGATACTTGATAATGGCCACTGATTGCATTTACCTAGGCAGTCTGGTCATTCCTTTGTGATGGTAAATACTCAGTTCCTGAACCCAGGTCACAGGCTCACCCGAGTCATACACAAATAATGCCCTTAAGACAGAATTTGTGAGCAAAGAGACAACGGGAGGTTTTCCCCATTTCCTTCCTCACTGCAGAGGAATATTTGAGGTCAAGTTGGGAGAGTAAAAATGGCTTCAGGATTGTTCTCCTGTTCTATTTCAGACACGTGGTTTATATACTTATGTATGTGTTTGCTTGGTACATTTATGAACATTTATTTTATATCTTAGACCTTATAATTCTCATAACAGAACGTAAGAAGAGCTTTCTGGATCAGACTTGATGAGCCGTTGGCCTGATCCAGTAGGTCTGATCCAGCAGCCAAGTTCTTATATCCTTAATGTAGGAAAACATCCTCAGAGCTCCTTGGAAGTCTGCCGACACAAGGCCTGAGGGGTACATTGCCGGAGGGCCATAGAGCCACACTGATTGTTCAGTCGTTAAGAATTGCTTCTAAAATGATCAATAAATACAAAGCGTCTTGAAATCACAAGCCCAGATTTGGTTTCCTAGCAGGTGGAAAGGGGGCCAGAAATAAGTGCTTTCTGGTTTTCTGATTCTGAATGCATCCCAAGAGTTAAATTCCACATTGACTCATTTTTCCCTGTAACCTAAAGCCTTCTGTGTGTATTGACAAACCCCAGTCCGCACCCAGAGCTGCTCAGGAGAGATGCAGGCCTGAAACACTCCACTAAGCTGCTGCAGCTGGTCAGACTTGTTTGGTTTGCCTTCCTGTCAAGTATTGGAAGGAAAGGTCACTGGAGATAACATGTTCACCAGCCAGCCCTTCATTTCCTTCTTCCCCAGTATCGTAATTCTGTGCCTGCCATTATGATATTTCAGTGTCAAGATTCTAGTCCTCATTTAAAAACTCAATACTTCTATCTTCTCCCTCATCTATTTCTTGTGACCTTTCTTGCTGCCTTTACTGGGCGCCAAAAGGCAGGCTATAGGGTATTTATCCATTACGGGATTTGCTTAAGGGGAATACACAGCTGTCAATACATGTGACTCGTAGACATGAGGACTCTATTATTATTATTAAGTTTAAAACCAAAGAAAGGGGTTTAATTATTTCCCATTTAACTCAACAGGGTTTGTTTCATGTTAAAACATTCCTGTTTCCCCCCCCCCCATCAGTTTCACACAGGAAGACCTCAGAGCAGAAACACAGAACTTTGGTGTCCCAGAAAAAGAAAATCAGAGAATGAGCCCTGGATTAATAAATAGCTCAGCACTTTGCTCTCCACAGTGGTAATCTTCCTCTGGAAAGCTCAAAGGTTGATGATATTGGTGGACAACCTTGTGTTTTTCAACCATGTGAAGCATGATTCATTGCCATTGAGGCCAGCCAAGACATAGCTTCCCATTGACTCCTGGTGCATACCTCAGATAATGCCAATATTCTTTATGCAAAGACAGCATTTGCGCTCCCTTTTTCCTTTTGAATTTTGTTAACTCACATATAACTGTAGTTATTTTCCGGGCCTATTTTATAGTTTTGGGTTTTATCTTTGAATTTCCATATGTTTTTATAGCTGTTCGGTTATACATTATAAAATGACATTTAAAAAATCTCCCCCACCCAATTTGTACATATCACATGTGTAGCAGGACCCCCCCACCCCAATCATTCAGTTTGTACAAACTTCACACACACTCACACTCACACACTACATACGCTACACTTCTGTTATAAATTCATAGAAAATGAACCATACATCGGATTTGCACTGTTCCACTTTTATTTTACTCCATGAAGGAAGGACTACAAAATGGGGAAGGTTTGATACAGGGCAGCCATAATCCCTTGAGCATACCAGCACATCCACAGGAGCCCTGCCCAGTTGCTATGCCAACCCTGATGGTCCCAGACAGAAGACCATCAAGATCACAAAGAACTTTCATATGGGAGTGGATTCAGCAAGACTGGAACAAAGGACAATAATCAGCTCTTCCCTCTGGGGGCAGGAAACTGCAAACTCCCCTCTGTCACCTGGAAAGTACTCATGGGGAGGGGAAGAGAACCAGCCAGGTGACAGGACACTCAGGTTACCACCACAACTCCTCCCTCAACCCCTTCTTTCTGTAATGTATGCATGATGTTCCTGGGGGTGGGCTTGACCTACAGGGTGGGAATTTCAAAAGTTTTTATAAGGCCTTGCACACCATTTTCCTCTGTCTTTTCCTCTCTCCTGCAAGTGAGGGGAACACCCTGTTGCAACAGTTCAATAAAGGCCAAGCCTACAGGCTGCTGTTTTGCTCCAAGTTGTCCTGGTTGGTGTCTTTGTGTTGTCCAAGGGAGCCCTCGGATTTTTCCGGTAACACATGAAACAGAGCAATACGTATGAACATCTGTTACCAGTTCTACCTTCAAATTCACTGGGACTTTAATGTTAACAGTGGGGGGGGGGTTGGGGGTTGGGCTAACCCTCCAGAACGGCTGATGGAAGGACATTTAAATGCAGCAGAGTCATTTTTGAACAGAGAGCACATAAATATAGTTTATAGGGCTGACGGGCTCCATGCCTAGCTAATTCATGCAGTTAACCCTAACAATGTGTCTTCTGTTTGGCCTCTTATTCCAGCTGCTTCCAGTTGCTACGGATCTCTAGGTTGCGGCTGATGGAAGTTGGGCTGGGGCATCTGGGGGCACCAGGTTGGCAGAGGCTATAGAATAATATTCTGATTAGTAGAAGAAGGGGGAAGAGAGGAGGATTAAAGGGCAAAAAGAATGAACAGTCTAGAAGCTGTGGAACATTCTCCAGTTATCTTGTGTTGTTCAAAGTTCACTTCCAAGGATAAGCTCTGTTTCAGTACAAAAGTACCGTTCTCCCCTGCCCACCGCCTGGCGCTATCTTAATCAGGCATGCTTGCGTGGCAGTGACTCAGCAGAGCGAGGTTTCTGGGAGAGCAGCCCGTTTTGTCATTCAGGCTGGGCAAGGATACCAAACAGGCATCCAGGCAGCACAAAAGGCCTCTCTCACTTGTGGGAGGTTGTGCAAAAGATCCCTCTGCAATTTTGTGTAACTCTCCGTTGCATTTCGACAGGGAGCCGTTCCCAGTGGAGGATGCTGGGCCCTGATCCGATTAGATTCTGGTTGCTGGAGGAAGGAAAGCAGGATGGGAGGAGGCACAGTCTCTGGTCTGTTCAACTTCCTGCTTAGATTTATGATGACTACGCAAGTCAAAAATTGTCGGTGCTTGGACGATGACCTTGGAGACGAGGGTTCGAATCCCTGCTCAGCTATTAAGCTCTCACTGGGTGACCTTGGGCCAGCCACTGTCTTTCACAGCTTAATTTACCTTGTTGGCGTGAGAGTAAACTGGGGACAGGGAGAACTGTGTACAATGCCTTGAGCTCCTTGGAGGAAAATGTGGTATATAAATGTAACATATTGTTAACGGAAAAATCCGAGGGCTCCCTTGGACAAAAAAACAAGGACACCAGCCAGGAATACCAGAGCAAAACAGCAGCCAGTAGGCTTGGTCTTGATTGAAGACTGTTGCGACAGGACTCCCACCTGCCACCAGGTGAAACAAAATGGAAGCCCAGAACAAAAGAAGACCCCAACTTTTATCAGTTACTAATCCCCCCAAACTACACCCCTAGAACTACATCACAACTACATCATGACTACATCATTGACACATCACAAAAAGGAGGGGTTGAGGGAGGAGTTGTGGTGGTAACCTGAGTATCTTGTCACCTGGCTGGTTCATCCTTTCCCCCTCCCCATGAGTCATTTCCAGGGGACAAAGGGGAGCTGGCAGTTTCCTGCCCCCAGAGGGAAGATCTGATCATTGTCCTTTGTTCCAATCCATGTTGAATCCACTCCCATATGCAAGTTCTTTGTGTCCTTGATGGTCTTCTGTCTAGGACCATTGAGGTTGGCATGCCAACTGGGCAGGGCTCCTGCGTACGTGCTGGTATGGTTAAGGGATTATGGCCGTCCTGTATCAAACCACCCCCCTTTGATAGTCCTTCCTTCATGGAGTAAAATGAAAGTGGGCCGGTGTAAATCCAATGTATGGTTGATTTACTATGAATTTATAACAGAAACGTTGCGTATGTCATGTGTGTGTGTGTGTGTGTCTCGTGTTTGTACAAACTGAATGATTGGGGGGGCTGGGTTTCCTGCAACAATATAATTAAAGAAAAGCTGAAGCAGAGAAGTGCCTGGCTGCTGGATCAGTCCAAAGTGGGCCTAGTTATTCCAGCATCTTCCAGATGCCCCGTAACTCCAAAACATCATACATACATCACAGAAGGAGGCGGTCTCCAACAGAAATATATCACAGGAGGCAGTCTCCAACAGAAATCCTGTCTGTCAGGATACCTGACAATGGTCGCTGATTACTCCACCTGGGCAGCCTGGCCATTCCTTCTGAGATGCTAAATACTTAGTTCCTGAATCCAGGTCACAGGCTCACCCTATTCAAAGATGCCCTGAAAACAGAATTTGTGAGCAAAGAGACAATGGGGAGGCTTTCCCATTTCCTTCCTCACTGCAGAGGAATATTTGAGGTCACTGGAGAGTCAAAATGGCGTCAGGATTGCTCTCCTGACACGTGGTTTATATACTTGTACATTTATGCACATTATAAATATATATAATACCTTAGAATTCCTATAACAGTTGGATCGATGGTGGCTAAGGCTCACCTATCCAAGTTTCCTGGTTTCACAGAACTCTCTAGCAGGCCCTGTGTGACCACTGTGTAACAAGATAATTGTCGTATTCTCCCCCCGCCCAATATGTTGGTCCAAAGCCACAAGTCTCATTTTTATCTCATGGAAGCATCCTGTAGTGTTCAAATCAAATTTCTGTTTGGAGTCAAATCACTTTAACAACAAAACATTTCATTTTGAGATGTCAGCTGCTCTGTTCAGTCCCTCTGCAATCTCTCTATGTGTGTTCTACTGTAAATAGCTCACCACTGGAATTCTGATTTGACGAAGCAGACATTTGGGCCAGTAACTCAGACCTGCCCCAGATGGACTTGTCTGAGCATGTTAAAGAGTTCGTCTCGCAGGCAGCATTTCCAAGCTGTTAGGTCATCTGAACTCAGCTTTCAGCTGCTTAGAAAACAAATGCACAGCCCTGTGAGTTATGCCCAAGGGCCTGGAGAAAAAATGGTGATGGTAGCGAAATGTTAATATTTACCAGTCACTTCTAGAAATTAACCCATCCTTGCAGAGATTATACAAACCTGGGTGAATGCCGACAAAAATATTGGGTTGTATCCAACATTAGGCATACTCAGACATATTTCAATTAATTTCAATGGGCCTACTCTGACTATGGCTAACTAACACTGGATACAAACCATTTAAAAGTAACAGATTTTTATTATTATTATTATTTGCAAGGAGAGCAAAACTGTCATCAGGAAGAGAACAACATAATCTAAAGCAAGGATGTTGTCATTTGTGCTGAAGGGAACACGAGCATTTCTGTGATCCATACAAGTTGGGTTATCGTGGATGATGCATGTGATGCCAGTTCAAACGTTATCTGTCCTGTTTGAAGTCAAGAGACACAAACCAAGCAGGTTATGCTGAGAAGCGTTCCTGAAACACTCCTCCCCCTGCCACCCTCAATCTAGCTTTCTTTGTCTGAACAGCAAACAATGAAATCGGGTTCTTTCCCAAGCAATTCCTTTTTTAAGGAAAACAACAGCACAACATACCCTTGGTTTCCCACTGTGCAGGCACTGTGTGTGTGTGTGTGTGTGTGTGTGTGTGTGTAAACTCTCCTAAATCAGCAGTGGGAGATTCTGCATGCACCCTGATGATCACCTTGTGACTTGTGTACAAATCTATGCAAACACACACAGCCCTCTTTCCAAATAATAGATGCTTTCATAATGCTGCCTGGTGACCTAGTTCTTGCCTGCCCTCAGTTTTTCTGGGAAATCCAAATGCACTGAAAGGATCAAGGAGGTCATAAGATCTGGATTTATTTGTGGTTTTTGCCAGCCCAGCAACGATAGATATGTTGCCATCAGCTGGTACTCGTTAAGCACTGAGTCACCCAGAATTCTCAGGATAGCATTTAAAAGGAAACATGTTTCAAAGGCTTTCCAGGGTCAATGGTCTACATTCTGGAGTTACCCCATGATATGGCACAAGCTATGCCCGTAAACATGTTGTGGAACACAAACTGACCCAAGATTAACATATGGGTACCAGATTTTTTTCAATGAATCTGGGGACACTATTTTTTTTTTTTTTTTTTTTGGAAGCAGAGTAGCAACAGGGAGTCAGTAGTGGGGATGGTGAGGCAAAAGACCCTGGGCCCAAGCACACATGCATATTGTACAAAGGTGCAAAGCCCTTCTTTTGCACCCTGTGAAACATAAACGCACAGAGTTTTTTTAAAAAAAACTGGGCAACAGCGCGCTGCCCACCCGTGACTCCCGAGCCTTCCCCGATCTTCTGCCCCCTTCCCCCTTTGTTTTGATAGATTGGGAGAGGCTCGGGAGTCGGGGGCGGGTGGCCGTTGCCCAGGAGGGGCACAAGGGGTGCGGTTTCTCTGCCAGTCAAGGTGCAAAGCCCTTCTTAAGCCGCATTTTAATTAACTGTTTGTTTGTTGTTGTCTGTTTTCCCCATTATTGTACGTTTTATTGTACAGTGGTACCTCGCGTTAAGTACTTAATTTGTTCTGGAGGTCTGTTCTTAACCTGAAACTGTTCTTAACCTGAAGCATCACTTTAGCTAATGGGGCCTCCTGCTGCCGCCGCACAATTTCTGTTCTCATCCTGAAGCAAAGTTCTTAATCTGAAGCACTATTTCTGGGTTAGCGGAGTCTGTAACCTGAAGCGTATGTAACCTGAAGCGTATGTAACCCGAGGTACCACTGTAAATCATATTTGGTGTTAGCTGCCCTGAGCCCATCCCTGGCTCCCTGGCTGGGGAGGGCGGGGTATAAACATTATTATTATTATTTTATTTCACACCCTGTGAAACATAAATGCACAGAGTTTTAAAAAAACTGGGCAACGGCCAGCTGCCCACAACTCCCGAGCCTCCCCCGATCAGTCAAAACAAAGGGGGGAGGGGGCAGGAGATCTGTACCGCCGGACGTCCCCGGTTCCCCTTCGGTGGCGGCGGTGGCAGCGACAGTCTCAGCACGGAGTCAGCCTGGTAGCGCAGTTGACTCTGGCTGGCTTCAAGAGCTGCTTGCTGCCATGGTGCCCACCATTTTCCCTCTCCGGAAGTCGCCATATGATGCGTTGCAAATCTGGGGACATTTCTGGGGACGAATTTGTCCGCGGACAAATTTGTGGAACTGGGGACATCTGGTCAATAAAGTATAATGTTTATTAGTACCATCACCCCACCAGTTTCGCAATGCATTCTGAAAGCTTCTAAGCAACACAGAATTCTTCCTCTTTTTGGATGTTCAGCAATTGTTTTAGATGGGTGGGAAACAGATTTCTAAGGCATTAAAAAAAAAGCTTATTTATCCCCATTTGCACATTGCTTTGGTCTTCAAAGAGAATGCAATATGTATTAGATCCTTGACATCTGTGAGACTCTCAATGTTACACAGAAGTATGCTTTGACGAAGAAGCAATGCAAGTAGCATAAAAGGTAAAGGTAAAGGTACCCCTGCCCATACGGGCCAGTCTTGACAGACTCTAGGGTTGTGCGCCCATCTCACTTAAGAGGCCGGGGGCCAGCGCTGTCCGGAGACACTTCTGGGTCACGTGGCCAGCATGACAAAGCTGCATCTGGCGAGCCAGCGCATCACACGGAAACGCCGTTTACCTTCCCGCCAGTAAGCGGTCCCTATTTATCTACTTGCACCCGGAGGTGCTTTCGAACTGCTAGGTTGGCAGGCGCTGGGACCAAGCAACGGGAGCGCACCCCGCACGGGGATTCGAACCGCCGACCTTTCGATCGGCAAGCCCTAGGCGCTGAGGCTTTTACCCACAGCACAACCCGCATCCCTGCAAGTAGCATAGAATTGTCTGATTCAATGAGTTCACCCTTATAAAAAGCAGAAGAATATATTTTTATTGATTTCCTTTTTGAGGGGGCAAGTGAAGTTTTTTAAACTCATTTTTTAAACTCACCAAGACATTTTAAGCAAATTGTGGGTTTTTTTTAAAACTGTGGGCAACCCAGAAATTGTGAAAGGGCTGCAGCAAATTCATTCTGTTTTTCTGGATTGATTGCTTTTGTCGACAGGTGTCTTTTGTACAGGTAACAAACTGGGATGACAGGTAAAACCTTTCCCTTGCATCAGGTGCTTCTAATCTCAGCTCATTATATACAGTACAGTGAAAATACCAGGTAGCCTGACATCTAGCTGGTTGATAGGGGATCAAATATTTATTTCACTCATTCTAATGCACATCAGTCTCTAACTTTTGTCTTCTGGGTAGCTTTCCTGTTGTTATTCTGTCTCTCACAGCTACAATAAACCTACCATTAAAATTATGGATTGGTCATTTCTTCATCAGAGGGCAAACAGGCAAATTTAGCAGGGGATCAAATACTTTCCCCCCTCACTGTATTCACAACGTTTTTACTATTGCTTTTCTTTTTCTTTGTTTCTTTATTGCATTTTATTAATCTGAGGTCAGCCGCTATACAATAGGTTTCTACAAGGAAATGTCGGGTTTTGGTAAAGGCTTTAAAAGCAAATAAATAATGAACACAACAAGCCAGCCATTTCAAACTTATTTTGTATCCAATCCTCTTAAAATATGTATCCACTCTGTTTTCTCCTGGATACCTCTTTTCTTCTTCTTTTTCTTTTTGTACAGGAAGTGCTACAGGAAATAACATGCATATGCTATTAAGTTGCAAAATTCAGGGTGCCTCTTGCCTGCTAATCCTAGGCAGGGGAAGAAGAGAGAAACTGGTTGTGTGACCCTGTTTCAAGGTACTCAGCGCGATTCCCATCTGGCAGAACAAAGTATTATTTTCAGGCGAGCTCAGAAGAGGAAACGGCTTCAGGGACTGGAACATTGTTTCCTGTCGAAACCCAAAAAGACAAAACACCAGCTTGAGTTTCAAATGCTGAGCCCTGTTTTCATCGCTACGTAATAACTTGGGGGTGCGTTGAACCCAAGTAAGCAATATTTAGAGTAGACCCACTGAAATTGACGGACATGGCTAAATTCACTCCATTGATTTCAATGGGTCTACTCTGAGACCAACTGCTGGATACTCCCTATGTAAAGACTGGGAAACCCAGCCAGATGGGCAGGATATAAATTAATAATAATAGTAATAATAATAATAAAGACAACTTTGCACAACTATTGTTTTGATGCCAGCAACTCCATTGACAAAAACATGGAACGGTTTGCAGCAAGGAGATAAACAGAATTGTCTCCCAGGAACAAGCACCTCATATGTGGCTAGATGGGTCAACACGATAAATAGCTTAATACATAAATATGGGTTGTCCTTTTAACATTTTCTATGAAGACTTTGGGGGATAACTCAGTATGGAAATATGTACCCCCCACTTTTAAAATGTATGAGGGGAGAAGTTCTGCTGGGCACGAGTGACTCCATTTTACAAAACCTGACTTACGGGGCATATTTTGGTGATACTATTCAAGTATTTTGTTCAGCAGACCCGGCTTGCTGGTTAGTGGCAATTCTTTTTTCCCCCTGGGCTTTTTTATTTTCCTTTTTTGACCCTGCTTCCCTGTTCCTTCTGAAGCCTTACTTCCAGTTTTGTTCACCAATGATAATGCTTGCAGTGTTTTTAATTTATTCCCCCCCCTCAAATATTCTGCTTGAAGACTATCTCATAATGGGAAAATATGAAATTTAAAAAAAACATTTTATGACAAGAAACAAATAGATTTTCAAACATAGCGAGGTTATAATTGGCACCTCTCCTTCTGGGACTGAAGAACAGGGAAAAAACGCCTCAGTTAATTACATAACCAATTCTTTTAAAATGGTGAAGGTTTCTGAGGGGGAGCCAAATTTTCCCTCAAAGAGGAGAGGCCCCATTTGTGAGAGAAGGAAAGCATTCTCTCTTCTCTATTGTTTTATATGTATTTTATGTGTTTTATATGTATTTTGGTTTTATCATCTTGAGTTTTCAGTTTTAATATTAATTTCCCCTCAGGAGACCCCTCCCCCACCCACGAAGATGCCCATCCCCCACCAGCCTCCGTTCGCCGTCCCCCCGCCCTTCCTCCCCCGCATGCGCACAACAGCCCGCATTCACTTTCCTCCCACCCCACTTCTCGAAATCTGCTTCGCTGAGGCGGAGGGGCCTTAGCAACGAGGGTGACCTCACCCTGCACCAATCAGCGAAGACTTACTCATTAGAAACACACGAAGGAAAAACACCTCCCTTCCTTTCTCCAGATCCTTCCAGAGCTTTCCTACCCGAGAGCCAATCAGCGATCGCATGGTTCCTCCCTTCGCACCAATCGCCACCGAGCCTCCGATTTAATCCCGCCTCTCTTCAACGGCCGGTCGAAATTGCGCAGAGTCTCTTCACCTGCTCTTGTATATCCCTCCGCAGCTCGCACAACTCGTTTTATCGCGTGTCGTAACAAGGAGGCCACAACGTCTTTCTCCGTTTTCATTTTTCCTTCCTTTCAAATAGCGGGGGACACACCGGGAAGGGAGAAGTGGCTCTCATTACCGTTTATCGCCGGACTATTTTTTTTAGCGGAAGGAGACTAGAACTCCGCTCAGAAGGAGGAGCGATAAGTCACAGAGGTCGATAAATACCAGAGGGCGGAAGCGAAGCGGACATATTCGGCGCTGTCATTGACGAAAAGAGAGGTTGGAGAGAGTTTTGTCAACGGAAGCGACGGTCGAGATTCGTTTTTCCTAGTTGAAGCGGTCGTAGCACATTGGTAAGACGGCGGAGAGGGTGGTTGGGAAAGGAGGCGACCTTTCGAGCGACGTGGCGGCGCCTCCGGGGTGTGGCGTCACCGGCCTCCATTGTGGCGAGGCGCTGCCCGGCGACGTGGGGGGGGGGCGGAGGGGGCTCGGCGAGGGTCTCCCTGCGCAGCCCTGGCCAGAGGGGAGATGGGGTGGCTTCGTGGCGTGAGGCGCGCCTGAGGGGCGAGCGCGGCGCTTTCTGCGCCCGTGAGGTAAAAAGGAATAAACCGAGACCCGCCCTCCCCCCCCCAAATAAATTCATCTTTATTGTGCTGTAATGGAGGTCCTCACAAAGAAGCGGGCTAAAGCCGTATCGTGGCGGTCGGGAGACGCGCGTTTTAAATGGGTGGGGAACCGTATAAGCGGGAGCCTCAGCTGACGCAGATACATAGGAATATAGTAAAAATGCTCCCGAGTATGCAGCACAAAGAAGCAAACTCTGTGCTTATTTTTTAAAAAACGGGGATGAAGAGAGTCGGTTGCCAGAAACCTACGGGGCTAATTTTAGGAGTCTTGGGTAGTTCTTCTTTACACCTCCCCCCAAAAGTGCAATGCAAATCACTCCGGGAAAGTGCGTCATAATTACAAAAGATTTGGCATGTGATGGGCTGGCGTTATATTGGTATTGTTTGTAGCAATGAGCTGCCTTTGAGTCAGTTCTAATAAGGGGAAATGGGATGTAAAGTATTAAAGCAAAAAAGGGGGTGGCTTGGGAAAGCGCATGCATAGTATGTATGTTTATGAGCAAAAGCATAGTGGGGGGGGGAAATAAGTGTGAGATCACTGAATTGGTTAAAAGGGGGCTTCAAAAGGTCATCCAGCTCAGCTCCTTGGTCGTTTTGTAGTGAGGGTTCCCCCCCCCCCTGCTTCTGAACTTAGTGTGTAGTATTTGAGGATATCAAATAGTGCTTAGCTTGACTAGGCTTGCCATTTCCCCCTCCTTTTTCTGCTTGTAGATGCATGGGAGACAATTCCATTGTATCTCTGTTAATTGCTGTTACAATATGAAAAAGGTTGGAAACTTACTTGACAGTATACTCATATTGGTTCTGATGGGTGTTAAAAACCTCACAGGCTTTTAGTGTTTCTGGTTATTGGATAACTTCTGCATTGCCGAAATGGGAAGGTGCTGAAGTATAATGAGTTATTCATAATGTCTTATTATTGCAGATAAAAAATGCAGATCTTTGTCAAGACTCTGACTGGCAAGACCATCACCCTGGAGGTGGAGCCCAGTGACACCATTGAGAATGTGAAAGCTAAAATCCAGGACAAAGAAGGCATTCCCCCTGACCAGCAGAGGCTGATCTTTGCCGGAAAGCAGCTGGAAGATGGCCGCACCCTGTCTGACTACAACATCCAGAAAGAATCCACCCTCCATCTTGTGCTGCGTCTGAGGGGAGGTATGCAGATCTTTGTCAAGACACTCACCGGGAAGACCATCACCCTGGAGGTGGAGCCCAGCGACACCATTGAGAACGTGAAAGCTAAAATCCAGGACAAAGAAGGCATTCCCCCTGACCAGCAGAGGCTGATCTTTGCCGGGAAGCAGCTGGAAGATGGCCGCACCCTGTCTGACTACAACATCCAGAAAGAATCCACCCTCCATCTTGTGCTGCGTCTGAGGGGAGGTATGCAGATCTTTGTCAAGACTCTGACTGGCAAGACCATCACCCTGGAGGTGGAGCCCAGTGACACCATTGAGAACGTGAAAGCTAAGATCCAGGACAAAGAAGGCATTCCCCCTGACCAGCAGAGGCTGATCTTTGCCGGGAAGCAGCTGGAAGATGGCCGCACGCTGTCCGACTACAACATCCAGAAAGAATCCACCCTCCATCTTGTGCTGCGTCTGAGAGGAGGCATGCAGATCTTTGTCAAGACTCTGACTGGCAAGACCATCACCCTGGAGGTGGAGCCCAGTGACACCATTGAGAACGTGAAAGCTAAGATCCAGGACAAAGAAGGCATTCCCCCTGACCAGCAGAGGCTGATCTTTGCCGGGAAGCAGCTGGAAGATGGCCGCACGCTGTCCGACTACAACATCCAGAAAGAATCCACCCTCCATCTTGTGCTGCGTCTGAGAGGAGGCATGCAGATCTTTGTCAAGACTCTGACTGGCAAGACCATCACCCTGGAGGTGGAGCCCAGTGACACCATTGAGAACGTGAAAGCTAAGATCCAGGACAAAGAAGGCATTCCCCCTGACCAGCAGAGGCTGATCTTTGCCGGGAAGCAGCTGGAAGATGGCCGCACGCTGTCTGACTACAACATCCAGAAAGAATCCACCCTCCATCTTGTGCTGCGTCTGAGAGGAGGCATGCAGATCTTTGTCAAGACTCTGACTGGCAAGACCATCACCCTGGAGGTGGAGCCCAGTGACACCATTGAGAACGTGAAAGCTAAGATCCAGGACAAAGAAGGCATTCCCCCTGACCAGCAGAGGCTGATCTTTGCCGGGAAGCAGCTGGAAGATGGCCGCACGCTGTCCGACTACAACATCCAGAAAGAATCCACCCTCCATCTTGTGCTGCGTCTGAGGGGAGGCATGCAGATCTTTGTCAAGACTCTGACTGGCAAGACCATCACCCTGGAGGTGGAGCCCAGTGACACCATTGAGAACGTGAAAGCTAAGATCCAGGACAAAGAAGGCATTCCCCCTGACCAGCAGAGGCTGATCTTTGCCGGAAAGCAGCTGGAAGATGGCCGCACGCTGTCCGACTACAACATCCAGAAAGAATCCACCCTCCATCTTGTGCTGCGTCTGAGGGGAGGCATGCAGATCTTTGTCAAGACTCTGACTGGCAAGACCATCACCCTGGAGGTGGAGCCCAGTGACACCATTGAGAACGTGAAAGCTAAGATCCAGGACAAAGAAGGCATTCCCCCTGACCAGCAGAGGCTGATCTTTGCCGGAAAGCAGCTGGAAGATGGCCGCACGCTGTCCGACTACAACATCCAGAAAGAATCCACCCTCCATCTTGTGCTGCGTCTGAGGGGAGGCATGCAGATCTTTGTCAAGACTCTGACTGGCAAGACCATCACCCTGGAGGTGGAGCCCAGTGACACCATTGAGAACGTGAAAGCTAAGATCCAGGACAAAGAAGGCATTCCCCCTGACCAGCAGAGGCTGATCTTTGCCGGAAAGCAGCTGGAAGATGGCCGCACGCTGTCCGACTACAACATCCAGAAAGAATCCACCCTCCATCTTGTGCTGCGTCTGAGAGGTGGCTTTTAGGTGTTAACGGAACTCTTTATTTGCAAGTTGCCAATAGCATTTGTTTGCACTGTAGCTGTTTAATGTCTTAATATTGTAAGGTAAATAAAAGTTTAAGTAACTGCTGGACTGCTGGTGTAAATGCTAAATAAAAGTTTTTGTTGCACATTACTTTGTAGTTCTCATGAATGATTAAGTATGGTGTTCAAGAATACTTTTCTCCCAGTTTTTTTACACTGTAGGTGGTGTGCGTAACTGCAAGGTTCTGGGAAAGAAATCAAAGGTAAGATATAGCAAGGGATACCAAAATTAAGTGCAAGTTGACATGGATTCTGCAACTTAATCCTAAATAAACTGATACCAAACATGTCATGAGGTATAACTGCAATGATGGAAGTCACAGCACAAGACTTTGCCATGTTAAAACAGGTGTAAGCTTAGAATACAGAATATGAAACTTGGGAGTCTAGAGTGCTCAAACTGATTAAACTGTAGCTCTAACTGCCATGACTTGTGGCTTGAGCTTTTCTACAATGCTGGCAAGGACAAAACTAGGGGCACAGCTTTTCTTTACTTTGGTGCCACTCAAATTTTCTGTTTGCTTGGAAGTTGCTTGTTTTCATTTTTATTTAAAGATGCAGAAAGAACAGAGTGATAAGTAACCGCGGAGGCTTTGATCTAAAATAGTATGTAATGTACCATTTAGCATTAAGGGCTTGCACATGCAATTGATAAGGTCCTTTAAAAATAGCTCCAGTAATAACACACTCCATACAGCAATTCCCATCCTAAACAAATTTGGCTGCTCTGGTAGGTAATACCTGCTGTGGTTAAAGACCCAACCATTCACAACACACTTCTAGAGCATCATCTTGAAACGGTATTTCAGGGTTCAATAATCCATTTTGGGTCGAGTATGGAATTGTCACAATGGAGGGCACTCTGTCAAACTGTGTGTGTGAAAATCTACTGTAATCTACATCACTAGGACTCTAGGACACCACAAGTTCTGCCTTATGCCAAATGTAACTTAATACGTACCCACAGCTCTATAAATAAAGGCTGTCTACTTCAATGGTTCTCTGCAGTGTCCGTTTGAGGCCCAGGAGGATTCACAATTATGTCAGGTGACCTGCTTGCCTTTTCTCTTACACCGCAAAGGCAGAGTGGTGTCTGCAAACTCCTTGTCCCACCTCTGATGTCTCGCATGCCATCAGATCATCGTGACACGGCTTGGCCTAATTAGGTTCTTCTCCATTGGTGCCCTAGGTGACTGAGGACATTTCCTTCAGTAGCCAAAGAGGCTAATACTTGCTCAGTGGGAGGTGTACCTGTAGCACAATGCACTTGATAAAAGCAATGCTCAGTAGCAGATTATTAACCAGGTTTATGGATTCCAAAGGCTCTGCTTGTGTAACAAGGGCACACCAATCACAACACATCCATGTGGGTAATAAATGCTGGTAAACCCCTTCCTCTGGCTGCCATGTAACGAGCTTCTGCCCCTCGTCGGAGTGCCTGCTCTAGTTTCTTTCTCACGTCTTTCCTTCTGGCTTCTGGGATGTTGTTTATTTCATCTTCACTGATTTCATAACCAAACATCTCAATCTATGGAGGCAACAAGAAACAAATGTGGCAGCATTTGTTGCAAGTGCTTATGTGGCTTGTATAGAATGTGAAAAGCAGAGGTGTGGCACCACAAGCCTGGAAGCTTTATCCAGGCTTTTATCTTGTAACTATCCATAATGCGTGGCGTGCTCTGGTCCAGGGGGTCACAAAGAGTTGGACACTACTAAACAACAACAACAATCCATAATGCTTTGCAGCCCTCAACTTTCTGCCTGTCTGGTGTGTGTCATTGAAAAGCATTCCCCACACCTGGCCTTAGGGAAAGAAGGCTGTGGGACGGAGTTAGGCCTGGGTACCTGGTCAGTGGGGCAAAGTAGGGGGAGTTGGATTAGTACAGGCAGGCTGGGAAGCAGGTTCATGTCATGTCCCTAATATATAAAAAAGTTTTATATACAGAATGTATTGTTACATAAGGTACTGGAATGGCCAGCTGCCATGCCCAGCCCAGGCGAGCTGTTTAATGGAGGGAGGGAGGTGCTGTGAAATGCCTCCCACCTTTAAGAATGGGTGGAACTTGGGGCAGGTGAAGCGTAGAGGGAGGGAGGTTTGGTCCAGTGTGGGGGAAGGGCAAAGGGGTATGTGGGGTTAGCAAGCGGGGTGGCAGCCCCTAGTATGTCATGCTTTTTATCCCTATAAAAATGACAAATCTTGGAATAATTTTTCCCTCTTGGCCCTCCTAATAATGCATTGGGAAGATGGAATAAATCTGTGGAGGTTTAAGGCTTCCAATGGCTACTAGCTTCGATGGCTGTGTTCCATCTATCCTGTCAGACGCAGAATGCCTCTGCCAGTTGCTAGGGAATAGCAAATGTGGAGAGTTACTGTTAAGGCCTTGTTCTCAGGCTACTTGGCCACAGGACGCTGGACTGGATGAGCTATCAGCCTGGTACAGCAGGGCTCTGTTCCTTTCTGTTGCTGGAGCATACCATAAAAATATAAAAGGCAGGCAATGAGGGAATGTTTCAAAATACCTTTGCATTCTTCTCATCTTCATTGTAGTCCTGAATATGCTCCTTTGTGGCTGTATCCAAGCACTCCCTTTCCTCAGTGCTCGAACCATTAACAACTAAAGAAACACAATTACTTTCTGGGTAGCAGACACCTAGGTTGCAACCTGTTTAAATCTACGACACTCTCACTTAACTAGTTTGTGGCTCAGGCTGCGCAATGCAACTAGTACAGTTCAGCTTCTTATTCCAATTTCAGATGGAATACAGGGATAGTCTTGGTGGGTGAGGTGCAGCTCAAATCTAGCACACTATCTCCATCCAGATGCCACCCAGACCTTACAATTGGGGCGTGACATCAAGGGCCGCCCGCCCCCTATGCTTCTCCCTAAAATCTGCCATTAGGAGATACGGGTACCTCTCAACACAAAGGTCTGATTTAGCTATCACAGCTAAGAAGCCAATGACAGCCCAGTTCTCCATGGAGGTTTTTCCTGGCCCTTTCTAAAAGGGTTACCTTGGGCATTGGTAGATGAGAGAAGGATCTACACACACACACCACACAAAATGAAACGGAACTCGCAGCCACCAGGTGAAATGTTGGATGGCTTATTAGGCCATGGGTAGGCAAACTAAGGCCCGGGGGCCAGATCCGTCCCAATAGCCTTCTAAATCTGGCCTGTGGACGGTCTGGGAATCTGCGTGTTTTTACATGAGTAGAATGTGCCCTTTTATTTAAAATGCATCTCTGGGTTATCTGTAGGCCCTGCCTGATGCTTTTACATGAGTAGAATGTGTGCTTTTATTTAAAATGCATCTCTGGGTTATTTGTGGGGCATAGGAATTTTTTCACACACACCCCAAATATAGTCCAGCCCCCCCACAAAGTCTGAGGGACTGTGGACTGGCCCCCTGCTGAAAAAGTATGCTGACCCCTGGCTTAGGCATTATGGGTGCAGCAGGCTTGTGTGGTGACCCTGGATCATGGAAATTACAAACTGGAAACTTTCTGGCAGATAGATGCTCCCTCAGTAGGATTCCAGGCAGCCCACAGACACATTAGTGGGATGGAAAATGGTAATAGTTTGGATCCACTTCTGCAAAGCATAAACCCTCAAAGAATCTCCAAGTCTTCCACCAAGGAGTATTGTACTGAAATAGTTGCATCTCTGACCAGAAGGTGTCGCTTATCTTCCATGAAGCGCCACAGGGTCCCTTAAGACATTTCTGGGTAAAGAGAATGAAGGGAGCTGGTGGAAGAAGGGTCAGAAGTCTCAAAGCAGACAGAGCGAGCGCTAGTGACAGGCAGAGCCAACTAATTCTAGTTTTGTCCCTGTTTTCCTCCCTGCTCAGTTCAGTTCTACATTGGACAGTACTGAGACTAAGGAGGAGGCAGGCAAGGCAACCCCCTGGACTGGTTGTAAGAAGGCTGGCAGGCGGGGGCAACAGGTTGGTGGGGCAGTTCCCCTATTGCCCCAGTGGAACAGCCTCCAGTGCCTCCGTCCCCAAAGCCTTTAAACTTGACCCTGAATAAAGTTTTAGGAAAAAGAGAAAGGGTGAAAAACAACAATCTGCACTGTGTTGTTTGTTATTTTATAAACCGGTAAGTGTGTCCCTGCTCCTAGGCACATTCCCCCCCCCCCGGGAATATGTCACTTGATAATGTTCAATTTTAGTTGCATTAACTTAAAGTAAGTTTACATACAGCTGCGTGTTTTGTCTCAGTCAGCTTTGGCAACTAGCTGTTACTTTTTTATCCTTTTCAGCCTGACTTCTGTTTTTATTTGAGAAAGAGAGGGAGAGGGAGGGAAGGAGCTCATTTCAAATATACATTGTACAGCGGTACCTCAGGTTACAGACGCTTCAGGTTACAGACTCCGCTAACCCAGAAATAGTACCTCAGGTTAAGAACTTTGCTTCAGGATGAGAACAGAAATCGCGGGGCAGTGGCAGCGGGAGGCCCCATTAGCTAAAGTGGTACCTCAGGTTAAGAACAGTTTCAGGTTAAGAACGGACCTCCAGAACGAATTAAGTTCTTAACCCGAGGTACCACTGTATTAGCGACATCCAGTGGCAGTGAGTTCCACAGATGCCAGCATTTGCTTTACAGACAAATTCTGCTTACTGGAGCTGGCTGCCTCCATCATGTGCTTCAGCAGTTTGAAGGCAATGGTGTCTCCATCGGCGGTTTTGTGTTTCTGATGTGAAGCAACTGCGAAAGGTTGAAAAGCAAAAGCCAAATTATGAGATATGATCAGGGACGCGGACTTATAAAAAATATTGGGGGGGGGCCGGGAAAGCTCATGAATAATAAATAAGCTCATGAATATGCAAATAAAGTGGCTCCGGCCCTAAATAGGGCAAGCCACGCCCCCCAGCCAGCCGATTGGCTGGCTGGGAGGTGTGGCCAGTTGGGATTCCCCTGTTCTCGCGGGATTTCCGGCAGTGCCTTGGCAGTGGCGGTGGTGCTGCGAAGCAGCGAGGCAGGAGCCCCCGCCCCCGGGGATTCCCTAATCTCGCGGGGGACGGCCGGGGCTCTCCGATTAGGGCGCGCGGCTGGCTGGCTGGCTGGCGAAGGAGCAGGTGGGGAGGAGGCGGGGGACGGCGGCGGCGCTCTGCTGGAAGGGCGCCCGAGATTATTGGGGGGGCTGAGCTCCCCCCAAAAATTTTTTGAGGGGGCTCGAGCCCCCTCAGGCCCCATGGAGTCGGCGCCTATGGATATGATTACTCTATTTAACCTTACATCCTGCTTTTTTGCCCAGTAGGTTGCCTGTATCCAGAGTTATTTCAGTCTCAGATTTGCAAATGTTTATATGCTGGTCAACAAGAACAAAAAATTGCTAGGCCTCTTTGCTTTTGCAGGCCTATGCTGTTCATTTGTGGCACATTAGCATCTAAAGCACACATCCAATTATCTGTCAGTTCAATAAGCTTCCCTGCCTGCTTGGCTGGAAGTGATTCCTGTTCATCACAGGCAATTAGGGAGAGTGTTGGAATCAAATAGCAAATCTCAATAATACCTGATTAATACCCGCAAATGCTTTTCACTCACCTGTGTCTGACAGGCAAGAATGAGGCAGGGAAGTCTGAGATGGCGTCTGGGACTGCAGGGAAGGTGCAGGGGCGAGGAGACTGCAAAGCAGGAAATCAGGCGCTCAGTAAGTCTTTTTACAAATCCCTTTGCCCATTTGTGAAGGGGAGGCACCAATTTTCAGATGCAAGGGAAGCGGGCCTGTTGCCAAAGTCAACAGAATTATGCTGCCTCTTCCCTTTGGGATCACTGTGGGCACATTCTGACTTTAAGTTTCTAAGTTGTGGGGTGTACCTTTGCATGCCTGGACAGAACCTTACCTTCCAGCGGAATAGGTGTCAGGTGAAGGCTGCAAGAAAAATATGGAAGGACAGTAGTAAAATCTGCGTAAGCGACAGGATCTCCCTGGGGCACCCAAGTTTGTTTCAAGACCCAAGGCACGGGAGTTAAAATGCAGAAATCCAAAATGCTGAAGTCTAGGATGCCGGAACATAGACAGGCTTGCTAGCCAGAGCCTGACTTGATCATTTGCCATGGCAGGGACAGTGAGCAAGATTGTCAAAACAGATGCATGTTTTCCAGTATAGAAACACCCAGCTCCAGGCTATTGGGCAAACCATCTCCATCACAGTGGACTGCCTTGCTTCCGTCTACAAGTTCCCTGGGCATTAGTAGTTAGCAGTGGGTGAGCTCATTGAAGCAAAACTTCATTTTGAAAAATAAAATATTACCATCTTCCTGTCCACAGCAAGTCTGTGCATTTCAGCCTGCAGCCTGCTTATCTGCTCCTCTGCCTTCATTTGCATTTCGTAGCGGACCTGTCTCTCCTGAAAAGTGCCAAATTGTAGTTGTTAAAACTTTGGAGGTGGGGAGAGAGAGATTTCATACCTCCTGAGTGCTTGAATGGAGGCTGAATTGGTACTGTCATACATTGACTCTACTTCACTTTCCTGCCTCCTGAGTGCCCAAATGCAGGCTAAAGTGGTAATTTATTATTATTATTATTATTATTATTATTATTATTATTATTATTATTAATACCCTGCCCATCTGGCTGGGTTTCCCCAGCCACTCTGGGCGGCTTCCAACAGAATATTAAAATACAATAACCTATTAAACATTAAAAGCTTCCCTAAACTGGGCTGTCTTCAGATGTCTTCTAAAAGTCTGGTAGTTGTTGTTCTCTTTGACATCTGGTGGGAGGGCGTTCCACAGGGCGGGTGCCACCACCGAGAAGGCCCTCTGCCTGGTTCCCTGTAGCTTCACTTCTCGCAATGAGGGAACCGCCAGAAGTCCCTCGGCGCTGGACCTCAGTGTCCGGGCAGAACGATGGGGGTGGAGACGCTCCTTCAGGTATACTGGACTCAGGCCGTTTAGGGCTTTCAAGGTCAGCACCAACACTTTGAATTGTGCTCGGAAACGTCCTGGGAGCCAATGTAGGTCTTTCAAGACTGGTGTTATATGGTCTCGGCGGCCGCTCCCAGTCGCCAGTCTAGCAGTCTAGTGGTACAGTCCTATTCTGCCTGTAGTCCAAGTGTCCCTAGCTCTCCTCATTCTTCAACATCCAAATGCAGGGCAAAGTAGTACAGTCCTCCAGCTCCCCAGACTCTAGGCCTTCTTGTCTCTCCCTCTCAAGTGCAGCCAGTGGCATAGCTAGCCGCTCGGATGCCTGGAGTGAGGTGAGGCAGGGCAGGGTGCACTGCAAGGAGACATAGCCTGCATGAAGTCTGCTCAGCCCACCCGCCTCCCCCTCAACCACCCTCCAGCTGAAGAGGAGGCGGCAAGCAGGCGCAAGCCCAGGTCCCTGCAGGTGCCGGAGCCACTGCGACACTCCCAGGAGAGACACGGGGCTCGGGTGCGCTGCAGCACACACCCTGCGGTAAGTGGCTGCCCAGTGCACCTGTTGTAAACAAAATCTTCCCTTTTCCCCTTATGGGGTATCCAAGAGCCCGTAGAGAGTCCTTAAGTGGGCTACATATCGGTAGGAGAAAATAACAGAGGCCAACCAGAGAATATTGAGAAGCAAAGCAGCTAGTAATCCTGATCTTTATTAAAACTGTTGCAACAGGGTTTCCCCGTCACACGCAGGAGGATGGAGGAGGACCCAGAACAAAGGTGTGCCTGCCCTAATATAGACATTTTAAATTCCCTGCCCTGGAGCTCAAGACCACCCTTCCATATATCATACATAAATCACAGAAGGGGTGTAACCAAAGACCACCACCCCCACAAACATCATACCTACATCACAGAAAAGGCGGTCTACAACAGAAATTTGAATGTTGTTGCTTTTCCTGTCTGCCAGGTTATCTGATAATGCCTTATCTTATTGCCTTTCCTGGTAGTCTGCCCATTCCTTTGAGATGGTGATTTCCCAATTCCTGAGACAATGGGAAGGTTCCCTCACCCCCTCCCTCCTTGCAGAGAAAACATTTGATCAGTCTGGGAGTCAAAATGATTTTCAGGTCGTTATTCCTGTGCTGCTCCAGACATGTGGTCCACATATCTATGTTTGTGCTTGGTTGGTACATTTATGAACATTTATTATGTATATAAGACCTTAAATTTTTTATTACACCCCCACCCAGCTATGCTAGTGAGTGCAGCTATGAAATCTCAAATGGTACAGCTCAGCTTAATCTGCACAATGCAATTATGTTTTTTTATGCAGATTCATGTTTCATTATGTGAGGCTGTGCCCTTAATAGACCCAATTTACAGATGGGGAACTGAGAGGTCAAGAGAGAGTAATGAACAGAGTGGCCCACCCGGGGTGTCCATGGTTAAGCCAGTGGGGTTGGCACACCCCCTTTCTCCAGGACACCCCCAACCGTCTACATAAATTGATTGTCTTTCTCTTAATCTTTATTCCATGGTCGGAAGAAAATACCTGGGACAGCTGATCTTCCAAATGGACCTTCTGCATTTCAAATTTTCTCTTATTCTCCTCTAAAAGTTGCAGGAATCTCATCTCTTGTTGCCTGCAAGTCCATTAAAAAAAATGTTGCAGAGAAACTCCCAGGAAATTAAATCAGATATGGGTGCCCAATTTCTCCCGACCCTTATTCTGTAGGGTACTCGGTGGAATGGTTAAAACAGCTGGGAGCAAAGTCTTAGCAGAGTACTACCTCGCCTCTCGGCTCAATTTTTCTGGCACATTTGGAAATCTAAGAAACACCACAAGATACCCATTTCACAGAAGTGAAAAACTGGGGTGCTCTGTGCTCCCTGCCACACCTCCTCAAGCACTTATATGCATTTTCATACAAATAAAACATGGATAGAAACGTAGTCCATCCCACAAAGCAACAACAGGCAACATCTCAACCAAGGAATGCCCCCCCCCCCATAATTAAAAAATGCAATACAATAAGAATGGGGCAAGAGTATTTTGGGTGCCGACTGATGCCACGCTGGGGACTCTTATTAGCTGAGAATGGGGGTAGCTGCAAATGCTGCTGACAGGAAAATTCTTACCTCTTCTGCTCTTCCGCTCTGAACCTTTGAAGTCTCTGTTCCTGTTGTGCCCTCTCAAGGCGTTGCTCTTCCAGCAACTGGCGCTCCTCTCTGAAAATCAGGACGTGCCCTGTTTGCTGTACGTATTCTCCCTCCCCGTCTTTCCGTGCCCTCAGGCGAGCCTCAGAAATGCCTCCGACGCTCCGAAGGAGTGGGAGAGGACCAGAATGACACGAGCGCACATTCATACGTTTCCGAGCACAATTCAAAGTGTTGGTGTTGACCTTTAAAGCCCTAAACGGCCTCGGTCCAGTATACCTGAAGGAGCGTCTCCACCCCCATCAGTCTGCCCGGACGCTGAGGTCCAGCGCCGAGGGCCTTCTGGCGGTTCCCTCACTGCGAGAAGCAAAGCTACAGGGAACCAGGCAGAGGGCCTTCTCGGTAGTGGCGCCCGCCCTGTGGAACGCCCTTCCAGCAGATGTCAAAGCGATAAACAACTATCTGACATTCAGGAGACATCTTAAGGCAGCCCTGTTCAGGGAAGTTTTTAACGTGTGACATTTTACTTTATTTTTGGTTTTTATGGAAGCCGCCCAGAGTGGCTGGGGAGGCCCAGCCAGATGGGCGGGGTATAAATAATAAATTATTATTATTATTATTATAAAAGGCCTCGGTCCAGTAGACCTGAAGGAGCGTCTCCACCCCCATCATTCTGCCCGGACACTGAGGTCCAGCACCGAGGGCCTTCTGACGGTTCCCTCACTGCGAGAAGCCAAGTTACAGGGAACCAGGCAGAGGGCCTTCTCGATAGTGGCACCCGCCCTGTGGAACGCCCTCCCACCAGATGTCAAAGAGAAAAACAACTACCAGACTTTTAGAAGACATCTGAAGGCAGCCCTGTTTAGGGAAGCTTTTAATGTTTAATAGACTATTGTATTTTAATATTCTGTTGGAAGCTGCCCAGAGTGGCTGGGGAAACCCAGCCAGATGGGTGGGGTATAAAATAATAATAATAATAATAATAATAATAATAATTATTATTATTGGCAAAAAAGGATTAAAAAGCACTAGGTATGTTCTGGGTCCTTGCCAGGGCTGGTCAGCTCTACAGTGAGGCAAAACGACAAGATCCCAGTCCTCATGGTTCTGAACCGTGGGCTGATTTAAATAGGGACAGAGCCGGACCCTTGGTCAATTTAGCTCTCTACACTGACTGGAAGCAGCTCTCCAGGGGTTCTGGCAGGGGACCGTTCCAGCCCCACCTGGAGGTGCTGAGGATACTGAGCCCCACCCCCTTCCCTTGTGCCTTTCATGGGGCCATGGAGCAAGAGGACGCCCCTTAAGCACCTTAGAATCATAGAGTTGGAAGAGACCACCAGGGCCATCGAGTCCAACCCCCTGCCAAGCAGGAAACACCATCAGAGCACTCCTGACATATGGTTGTCAAGCCTCTGCTTAAAGACCTCCAAAGAAGGAGACTCCACCACACTCCTTGGCAGCAAATTCCACTGTCGAACAGCTCTTACTGTCAGGAAGTTCTTCCTAATGTTTAGGTGGAATCTTCTTTCTTGCAGTTTGGATCCATTGCTCCGTGTCCGCTTCTCTGGAGCAGCAGAAAACAACCTTTCTCCCTCCTCTATATGACATCCTTTTATATATTTGAACATGGCTATCATATCACCCCTTAACCTCCTCTTCTCCAGGCTAAACATGCCCAGCTCCCTTAGCCGTTCCTCATAAGGCATCGTTTCCAGGCCTTTGACCATTTTGGTTGCCCTCCTCTGGACACGTTCCAGTTTGTCAGTGTCCTTCTTGAATTGTGGTGCCCAGAACTGGACACAGTACTCCAGGTGAGGTCTGACCAGAGCAGAATACAGTGGCACTATTACTTCCCTTGATCTAGATGCTATACTCCTATTGATGCAGCCCAGAATTGCATTGGCTTTTTTAGCTGCCTTGTTTTACCTTGTTTGCCTCCTGTCTTCTGGCCTTGTCCTTGGAGGTGGTGCAGCTTGGAAATTTCTGTAGCGCCACGGAGGAAAAGCTCAAAGTGGGAGGGAAAGAGAAATTAAGAATGTTAATCGGCTATCCTGCCCCATACCTTTGAATGACACATGGGATGACAGGCACAAAAGCTGATAAAATTCCAGCATGTTTTGAAAATGTACCTGTGCACTCTGGAAGCTCTCTCCCCTCTTCTCCCCCGCCCCACCACTCGAGTTTCATGCCAGGTGTCCTCGAGATGATTATCAGATGAATTTTATGCATCTCGCCCCCTTTACCCCATTCCGGCACCTGCACACCTCAAGAGATTGGGCATTGCTGAGAATAATGCATGCCTCCCACAAGTGCAGGTCCTAGAAACCAAACTTGTTAGTGTTGCAGCGCCAGCCCTCTGGAATCAGTAAGGCTAAAGGGGACTCCTGATCATTAAGTCCAGTTGTGGCTGACTCTGGGGTTGTGGCGCTCATCTCGCTTTACTGGCCGAGGGAGCCAGCGTACAGCTTCCGGGTCATGTGGCCAGCAGGACTAAGCTGCTTCTGGCGAACCAGAGCAGCACACGGAAACGCCGTTTACCTTCCCGCCGGAGCCGTACCTATTTATCTACTTGCACTTTAACGTGCTTTCAAACTGCTAGGTGGGCAGGAGCAGGGACTGAGCAATGGGAGCTCACCCCGTCGCAGGGATTCGTAGCCCATATTAGAGAGTTGTGATGTTTTGGCCCCTGCCAAAGGCATTTTAGTTTAAAAGCACTTTCCCTGGAGTGACCCAGTCATTTTATGAAATATTAATTGCGTGTCTGCAGAAATGGCTTGATTGGAGCTTGGGGTGGGGGGAAGAGAGAATTTGATTTATGTATTAACAAAACCTGTATACTCCTTCATTGCAAATGATATTTCCAAGCAGTTTTGCAAACAATAGTTGCTGAGATGGTTTTATTTTTTTTAGAGAGCATGTGTGCTTTTAATTCTTCCTTCTTACCTTGTATACTGCTTCGGTGGCTTACTGCTATGATGGAACAATTACCATTTTACTGCGGTTTTATATTTTTAACTTTGGCTCTGCCGGGAGACAGAACGTAATAGGCATTATGTAAAATACTGTGATAGGCTTGGGGGATCATTCTGGATGATACGAAGGGGTGCCTTCTGCTCCTGTCCAAGCCTTTAGGTCTGCTCTCTTAGCTGCTTTGCATACTTTTGATTATGGCTCTTATTTGGCTGCTTTTTTTAAAAAAAAAAAATCTTAATTGTTTTGTATTTTAAAAATCTTGCTTTGCAATTTGTTGCCTTACACCTGCTGGGGGCCAAAGGTGGGGGAAATGTATTTGTTCAGGCTGGCTGCAAAAAAAAGATTAGGAAGCGAAAGTTAGATCATATTGCTATAAATTGTTTTGGGAACTCAGACTTTTAATCTCAAGTCAGCTAATGGCACATCTGATTTTTCTCTCCTATATCATTAACGTTTGCTGTATTACTGCTGTGTTTGTATTTTGGTATTTGTAATGTACCGTATTTTTTGCTCTATAAGACTCACTTTTTCCCTTCTAAAAAGTAAGGGGAAATGTGTGTGCGTCTTATGGAGCGAATGCAGGCTGCACAGCTATCCCAGAAGTCAGAACAGCAAGAGGGATTGCTGATTTCACTGCGCAGAGATCCCTCTTGCTGTTCTGGCTTCTGAGATTCAGAATTTTTTTTTTCTTGTTTTCCTCCTCCAAAAACTAGGTGCGTCTTGTGGTCTGGTGCGTCTTATAGAGCGAAAAATACGAGTAATTGTCTTGGCCTTTGGCTAGCACAATATACTTATTGATTGATATTTATTTTTCTTCTATTGACTGTTATTGGTTTCTTTCTTTCTTTCTTTCTTTCTTTCTTTCTTATGTATTTTGTGTTCTCATTTTCTATTTTTATGTTGCAAACTGCCCTGTGATTCTCAGATCAAGGGCGGTATACAAACTGAATAAATAAAAATAATAAATTGATTGATTGACAGGTAAATGCTTTGAGGCTGAGAGGAAGGAGTGGGCCTGAGCAGAAGACGCCCATCAAGGTCTTACTTTGGGTAGGGTCATGGATCGGGGCGGGTTCCTTGTTTCCTCCAAGCAACTGGCTGTACAAATCTTCAAAGAAGTGTTTCCCCATCATGTCTTGGAACTCTTGCACAAGCAGAGACGGTCCCCAGGTTTTCAGTGTTGCTTCCAATTCCACTGGCTGCAGTAAAAGGCAGGGAAGGTGGGTGGGTAAAATTCTCAGTGGTGGCTGGTGGGGCACCCAAGGTCCTCAAAGGTAGGGCCAACAAACATCCTTTTAGAAACAAACGGGCTTTTGCTCCCTGCCCCCCCCCAAAAGCAGCAGCCGTTAAAACAATTGTAAAAACAAAGCCACACAAAAGCCAAAATTCAATCCATGGCAGAGTTTAGAAGAAATATTCTAAACAACAGATAATACAATCATACCTTGGAAGTCGAATGGAATCCATTCCACAAGTCCATTCAACTTCCAAAGTGTTCGAAAACCAAAGCACGGCTTCTGATTGGCTGCGGAAACCCCATCGGACATTCAGCTTTCAAAAGAATGTTTGAAAACTGGAACAGTCACTTCTGGGTTTTGATTGTTCGGGTGCCAAAACATCTGAGAACTAGGCTGTTCGAAAGCCAAGGTATGATTGTACATGGCGAAGTAAGAAAAGTCATAGGAATGTTAGAATTTTTGGAGGGTGGTGACAAGAGAACAGGACCTTTTCAGCGGTGGCTCCCTGCTTGTAGAATGTTCTCCCCAAAAAGGCATTTGTGGTTCCAAACAAGAGTTGTTCCCAGCTATACCTGGAGATATCAGGGATTGAACTGGAGTCTTCTGCATGAAGGCAATTACCCTTCCCCTGAGCTACAGCTTTCCCCCACATACAGATGGACAGATCTCCACTAGAACAACATTCCATAATCTTAGGATGTATCCCCATTCGCCCCTGATTCTTGTCCATACCAATTCTATATTATTCCAGCATTTAATGCAATACTTGTTGAAGTTACACGCTTAATGTACATAAAATGTGGTGTTTAAATGCATTGTATTTAAAATGCTGCAAAGGGAAGTTTACAGTGGCCAAGAAGTTTCACTCTGGCAAAAGCGTCAGAGAAGGCTGGCATCTTTCCATTTCATTGAGCTAAACTACCTTATATTGGAATTGGAAACTTGAGAAGCCAGTGTGTGCTCGTTGGTGACGGCTAGTAGCAGCAGTTGCAGAGAAGTTCTGCAGTGATGAACAAGCTTAGGATCTCCCCCTGGGACCAGAGAGAGGACAGTTTACTGAACAGCATGAAGGACTGAACCCCACTGCTTGGTTATTTTGTAACGTTTATCTTATTAAATCTGTTCTGCAGCAAAGCTTTGAAACTCAGTTCTTGCGGAGGAGAGAATTCACTTCTGCACAAGGTCCCCATCAGGGGTTCTGCTGGACAACTTTAACAATGCTTTGTAAAACAGCTGTGGCATTACGGTCTTCAAATAAAAACATCCTGAAGGTCCCAGGCCACAGAGAGGTTAGGCTGGCCTCAACTAGAGCCAGGGCCTTCTCGGCTGTGGCTCCAATCTGGTGGAACGGTCTGTCACAAGAGACTAGGGCCCTGCGGGACTTGACATCTTTCCGCAAGGCCTGCAAGACAGAGTTGTTCCACCAGGCCTTTGGCCAAGGCACAGCCTGACTCCCTCCTTTGGCAATCTGCACAGAATTTTTGCTTAATGGTTGCCATCAATTTGATTTTAATTAATTTTTATAATGAAATGTTTTTAGAATGTCGCATTATTTTATTGTTGTTAGCCGCTCTGAGCCTGGCTTTGGCTGGGGAGGGCGGGATATAAATAAATTTTTTATTATTATTATTATTATTATTATTATTATTATTATTATTATTATATTAGATTTAATCAGGCTGCACATACGGATTGACACGTGAGTAGCCGGCCACGGAGCAGGAGGACAAAAATGGTGGTGAACACAGGGAGACAGTTGTATGAGGGCCGCTCCAGTCCCAGGATAATCTGGTCCCAGATGTACAACAGAGTATCCATGCTTAAGTACCCTGCAAGCAAAGCAAAAGATGAAGAGCATCTCACTAGCTTCCCTGAGGCATAACGAACACTTTGGAAGGTCTGTGGCCCATGGTGGAGCGTCTACCTTGTATGCAGTGTTGAATGGTTTCTTTAAATTTTAGGTTTCATTATTGTTTCACAAGATGTGTATGTCTTTAAGGGCCAGAGCAAATAATAATAATAATAATAATAATAATAATAATAATAATAATAATAATAATAATAATAATTTTTATTTATACCCCGCCCTCCCCAGCCAAGGCCGGGCTCAGAGCGGCTTACAAGCAATAATAAAAACAAGATGAGTGATTACAACTTAAAAACAAAAATAAAATACAACATTAAAATAATGGAACATTAAAATATTAAAATGGAGCCTCATTGCAGGAGAAGGAAAAGAAAAAAGAAAAAGGGGGCGGAGGGAATCAAATTGGCTCCAATCCAAAGGCCAGGCGGAACAACTCTGTCTTACAAATAACATGACCTAGTTTTACAGCTGTGAAGCAGTATAGCAGGTGCTGTGAAGTTATGTTAATTAAGCTGTTGGGTATAGTATATAAAGAGCAGCATGTAGCTCTCTCAGTACAGTGGTACCTCGGGTTACATACGCTTCAGGTTACAGACTCCGCTAACCCAGAAATACTACCTCGGGTTAAGAACTTTGCTTCAGGATGAGAACAGAAATCGTGCTCCGGTGGTACGGCGGCAGCAGCAGGAGGCCCCATTAGCTAAAGTGGTGCTTCAGGTTAAGAACGGTTTCAGGTTAAGAATTAAGTACTTAACCTGAGGTACCACTGTACCCTGGTGGATGGGTTACACTTATTGATATAATGTAATTTAGTGTAAAAGGAGTTTTTGTTTTTGTTATTAAAACAAGCAAAAGTTTCTTTTGCGTTTCTTGAATGTGTGGTCTCCCCAGCATGCCTTCTGCAGCCTGACTAATCTGCGAAATAACCAACATGTGGAAGGTCCCAAATTCAACCCCTGGAATCTCAAGGTAGGACTGAGAATGCCTTCCTTCTGCACCCCTGGAGAGCTGCTGCCAGTCAGTGCAGACATTAATGAGCTAGATCACCTGGCAGTAGCATACAGGTGCACTATGAGGGGTTTTGCTGTGGTGAGGAACGATAGAAGCAAAATACAAAAGAAGAGCTCTGCTGGACCAACCCATCCTGTTCTCACGGTGTCCAGGAAGATGCCCCAGTAGGAAATCTCCAATCAGGGCCCCACGCACGAGAGCAACTCTCCCTCCTGGGGTTTCCAGAAACTGGTATTCAGAAGCATGGCCACCTTTGATTGAGGAGGAAGCACAGAGCCTTGTGGCTAGTACAGTAGCTATTGACAGCCTGATCCTATTCCATGAACAGCCTAGTCCTCTTTTAAAGCCACCCAAGCTGGTGGCCATCACTATGCTTTGCAGGTCATCACCTCCTGGCAAATAGAAGAGGAAGAAATGGAGGCAGTGAGAGATTTTACTTTCTTGGGCTCCATGATCCCTGCAGATGGTGACAGCAGCCACGAAATTAAAAGATGCCTGCTTCTTGGGAGAAAAGCGATGACAAACCTAGACAGCATCTCAAAAAGCAGAGACATCACCTTGCCGACAAAGGTCCATATAGTTAAAGCTATGGTTTTCCCTGTAGTGATGTATGGAAGTGAGAGCTGGACCATAAAGAAGGCTGATCGTCGAAGAATGGATGCTTTTGAATTATGGTGCTGGAGGAGACTCTTGAGAGTCGCATGGACTGCAAGAAGATCAAACCTATCCATTCTTAAGGAAATCAGCCCTGAGTGCTTACTGGAAGGACAGATCATGAAGCTGAGGCTCCAAGACTTTGGCCACCTCATGAGAAGAGAAGACTCCCTGGAAAAGACCCTGATGCTGGGAAAGATGGAGGGCACAAGGAGAAGGGGACGACAGAGGACGAGATGGTGGGACAGTGTTCTCAAAGCTACCAGCATGAGCTTGACCAAACTGCGGGAGGCAGTGGAAGACAGGAGTGCCTGGCGTGCTCTGGTCCACGGGGTCACGAAGAGTCGGACACGACTAAACAGCAACAACAACCTCCCAATTCCCAGTCTCAGCTCCAGGTTCAATTTTTTTTAAATCTTTTTTTTTTGTATGCCAAGAAGTGCATCTCACCAGCAAGCAGAGTGTCGATAGCCGGCTGGATCATGCGACTCAGCCCCTTGAGTAAGGTGTCTCTGGAGTCCTCCTCTGGAAAACAGCAAAGATGTGGGATTCTACAAGTATATGATGATGATTATTTATTTACAGCACTTACATCCCGCTTTGTAGTCCCAAGAGGCTCTCAAAGCAGCTTACGGAACAATTCTCAATATCAAATCCAAGTTTGGTGGTGCCATTTTCATTTGTCATTGCACAAAACAAATGATATACCGTGAAAATCCCTGAAACGAGAAGTAATCGACTAGAAATATTATCTTGTGGAAATAAACTAAATAATAAAAATTAAAAAGTTTAAGGGAAAAAATTAGAAAAACCTAAAATTGAACAAAGCCTTAATCATAAAGGTTTAATCAAACCATCAAACCATCTGAAATCTATTGCCTTATGATTTTTTTTCAATTTTCATCATTTAAGGTTTATGATTTTTCTATTTCCTTCTGAGGAAATTGAATAGTTCAGTGAAATGGGGTTTGTAGCCGGCATCCCGTTAAGGCTTTGTTCAATTTTAGGTTTTTCTATTTTTTTCCTTAAACTTTTTGATTTTTATTATTTAGTTTATTTCCACAAGATAATATTTTTAGTCAATTACTTCTTGTTTCAGGGATTTTCATGGTATTTCATTTGTTTTGTGCAATTTCTCATTTCCGTGACTGTCTTTTTTCTACTAATTTCAATTGTCATGGCTTCCCCCAAATGACGCTGAGAACTGTAGTTCGTCATGGGTGATGAGAGTTGCTAGAAGACTCGTATTCCACACCCAGAGCTACAATTCCCAGAGTGGTTTAGCCATCAATCTCTCTTCCCAGAGATCCGTGTGAATTGTAGCCCATCTCTTCTATAGAAGTTGGATCTGAAGGCATTCACATCAGCAGGAACATCATGAAAGTGGGACTTTCCCCTCTAATCCCAAATCTTTGTTTAGGGTAAATTGGCCAAGAGACGTTAAGCTTGCTTATACAGATTTGGTGGTCCTTTTATTTTCAGCGCTCAAAGGTGAGTGACGTTACTTAGGCATCCAAGAAACCACCATCCACACTCTAGAGGGAAGAGTAAGCCAGCTCAGGGAAACCCCAAAATTTGCAGATGAAAAGCAAAAATAGAGGGGGAACGCTAAGAAGGTGAGGACTCCAGGACTTGCCAGTCAACATGCTCAGTAGCTGCTGAGGACGAAATGGAGTACCTTGCGCAGGGGCCATGCACCCAAGGTTTAGGAAGAGAAATGCCCCTATAGTGACAGGATTATTGAGGTGGCACCCCAAAGCAGACTTACCTGTTTGTGCATAAACGCTCTCCAGGAACCTTGCCAGATCTCTGTCTCTCTGCTCCAGCAGGGAAGCAACTTCTTCCACTATGCTGACCCGGGAAGCATCCTAGACAGAAATTTGCCACAAATAGTAAATCAAAAGAGTCTTATTTAAAGTCTAGTGGTGCCATTTGGATTCTGGATTAGCTGTTCTAAATGAAATTTAATTTAATAGAACAGGCTTCCTAATCTGCTGCCCTCCAGATGTTTGTGGGGAGGGGGAGACCTTGGTTGATGGCCAAGGCCACTGGAATCCTATGCACTGCTCAGCAGGAATTGGGGTGTCCTAAAACCCTATATAAGGGATGCGGGTGGCGCTGTGGGTTAAACTAGGGCTTGCCGATCAGAAGGTCGGCGGTTCGAATCCCCATGACGGGGTGAGCTCCCGTTGCTCGGTCCCTGCTCCTGCCAAGCTAGCAGTTCAAAAGCACCTCAAAGTGCAAGTAGATAAATAGGTACCACTCTGGCGGGAAGGTAGACGCCTTTTCCGTGCGCTGCTCTGGTTCGCCAGAAGCGGCTCAGTCATGCTGGCCACATGACCCGGAAGCTGTACGCCGGCTCCCTCGGCCAATAAAGCGAGATGAGTGCCACAACCCGAGTCGGCCACGACTGGACTTAATGGTCAGGGGTCTCTTTACCTTTCTTTATAACCCTATATAAATGGGTGGAGAGGTGGAGATACCTGGACGGAGACGGAGAGTCTAACAAGTTGAGGATGGAGCTTCTTGAGAGACATAAATTCTTCAACCAGGAGGGCAGAAACAGACTCCACAGAGCTGGTGGAAGAACCCAAATCCAGAATAACTTGCAAGAGAGGCACGGGCAGGAAATAATCTTGGTCTCGCAGAGGTGTGGAGGTGCCCTGAAGCTTGTGGTAATAAGAAAGCACATTCCGCAGGCACTGTGTGGCAACTAAGGAGAGGTTTTTGGAAAAGCAGTGCATAGTTAACATATGGAACTCATTGCCACAGCATGACATCAACCTAGATACCGTATTTTTCACCCCATAGGACGCACTGGCCCATAGGACGCACCTAGTTTTTTTGGGGGGAAATAAAGGAAAAAAAATTTATTTCCCCCCCAGGTGTGCTGCGCTAATCCTGAAGCTTGGGGCGTGCGGAGCTCAGCGCGCCCCAAGCTTCTGGGTGCCGGCAAGCAGTCCGCTAGCCCTGGGAGACCCGCGCGGCTCTCCCAGGGCTAGCGGAGCACTGCGCTAATCCCGAAGCTTGGGGCGTGCGGAGCTCAGCGCGCCCCAAGCTTCTGGGTGCCGGCAAGCTCTCCGCTAGCCCTGGGAGAGCTGGGTCTCCCACAGCTAGCGGATAGCTTCCTGAAGCCTGGAGAGCGAGAGGGGTCGGTGCGCACCGACGCCTCTTGCTCTCCAGGCTTCAGCGAAAGCCTGCATTCGCCCCATAGGACGCACACACATTTCCCCTTCATTTTTGGAGGGGGAAAAGTGCGTCTTATAGGGCGAAAAATACGGTAGTTTTAAGAAGGCTAGGCAAATTCATGGAGGCAAAGGCTATTTGCCACGATGGTTATGGTTGGCCTCCACAATCGGAGGCAGTGATACTTCTGAATAGCAGTAGCTGAAAACCACAGGGGACGAGAGAGAGAGGTCTTGTGCTTTGGGACTTGCTTGAATCTGGTTGGCCACTGTGAGAACAGAATGCTGGACTAGGTAGGCCATTGGTCAGATTCAGCTGGCTGTTCTTATTGAACCACTTCTCAGCACTGACCCTGAAATGCAGCCTGGAAAGAAAACCCAACCCTTGAATCTCTCCATCACCACATTCTTTTTTTTCTGGTTGTGACAACAACACACACAGACACACTCATGCTTATGTGAAGTTGGACTTGGGCAGTCTTCCACATCCATGAGGACTAGACGCTTGCAACGGATCCCCATATATATCTGCGTCTAATGGATATATGAAGCCACACTGAGAGGTTGCTTCTGCTAACTGGAAATGCCAGGGAAAGCAAAGAAATAGACCACCCTTTCTGTCTCGAGGGCTTTGGACTGATGCCACATGGTCTTGTTTGTGGTCTCTACTGGCTTCCTCCTTTCATCCCAACTTAGGCATGTGGGAAGGAACACTTGCTTTTCTCAAAAACAGGCATCTGCATGGCCACTGTGAGAACAGGATACATGGGACACTGGTCTGATCCAGAAGGACTCATTTTTATTCTTCTGGGCTAAATAAGTCACTGTCAGTTCCTCATTCTTCCAATCTTAGGTTCAGTTCTTCACATTGCGACATCAGCTAGTTAGTTGTGAAGGTAATGCTCCGCTTTGCGAAGGCAAACTTCACACCAGACGTGCAACAGTAGGTCCAGGAGCGTTACACCTGCTTTCCCCGACCTTCTTGGCTAGAAAAACAGGGGTTTTCCCCTGACTTTTTGTCCTCTCACAATTTGTTTGTTAGACATATAGCTTGGCTGGAGCATGACCAGGGATGCAGACGTAATCAAGTATCGGGGGGAAACTTTGAGGGAGGGAAACACCTGCTGAAACGTGTATTTGCTAATGCTGACAATGTGCTTAGATGGAAATACGTTAAGTTCAGGGTGGTTTCACGACTGTTTCCAATTGTTGACTAATAAAAGGAGCCTCATCAGAGCTAGCCGGCAGCTTGCTTGGAGCATGCTTGCCAGCATGGTTCTGCACAGCTCACCTGCATCCAACCTCCTGCCGTCTCCGTTATTCCTACAGTTAGTTAGTTGTTTTAAACCCTCATTAAAATTACCCAGTGTTGTAGAGTGAATTTCTCGTAAACATTTCCTAACACACACCTTTTTCTTCTTCCAAACTAAGTTCCCTTAATACAATGTGGCTTTGCATAGTATTTTTTGCCAATTTATATGCATTTATATGTACACTTTTATATGTCTGTTGTCTTTGTCCATGGAGTTTTCTTGGCAGGGATACTGGAGTGGCTTGCCAGTTCCTGCTTCAGGTGGATCACATTTGGTCAAAAGTCTCCACTATGACCTGTCCATCTTGGGTGCCCTGCTCAGCATAGTTCATAGCTTCTCTGAGTTATTCAAGCCCCTTTGCCACAGCAAGGCAGTGGTGTTGGAGGAGACTCATGGAGGAGAGTCCCATGGACTGCAAGAAGATCAAACCTCTCCATTCTGAAGGAAATCAGCCCTGAGTGCTCACTGGAAGGACAGATCGTGAAGCTGAGGCTCCAATACTTTGGCCACCTCGTGAGAAGAGAAGACTCCCTGGAAAAGACCCTAATGTTGGGAAAGATGGAGGGCACAAGGAGAAGGGGACGACAGAGGACAAGATGGTGGGACAGTATTCTCGAAGCTACCAGCATGAGTTTGAACAAACCGTGGGAGGCAGTGGAAGATAGGAGTGCCTGGTGTGCTCTGGTCCAGGGGGCCACGAAGAGTCGGACACGACTAAACGACGCAACAACAACAAAACAACATATGCACACTTCACCCCACTATATGCATCTTTATACACATTACTCATCTGCATTGTAAAATTCAGAGAAGTTCCAGCTTCAGAGGTGCAAATCTAGTAAATTCACATTTAAATGCAAACTGAATTGAGTCTGCCTCCCCCCATTCCATCTCCAGTCTTCCTTACTACTTTTGTGTGACTCCGGAGAGGCCCGTCCTATTTTGCCACCCCGCTGCTGAAGCCCACCATACCTGGCTTGTGTGGCGGCACCCACAAAGCGATGGCAAGTTCTGGTGAGATTCTGCAAGATATTGGCGTAATCTCGCGAAATCTTCCTGGAAGCCACTGCCGCTTCTTTGCCAGTGGCAGCAGGGTGGGCAAGAGTGTCCATAGGGCACTGCCTCTTGGGCTTCAGCCGCCCGAAGCGGCTGCCTCACCCTGCCTCATGGATGGGCCTTGCCCTGATGTGACTCCTGTGGTGGTTTCTTCTTACCCTTGTGGTTTTTTAAGGACTGGAACGTCGGCTCAGAATCCAGCAGGGCTCGGCACCTCAGAGAGATCTCTCTGTCCTTCCGGGAAGTGGCTTTGTTTGCTGCCAATTGGGAGAGATACCCTAACCTTGCTGGGAATGAGAAAAGGAACAGAAGAAAGCCAACGGTTGGTGCATTTCATTTCATTTTCCCCTGGTCTCTTTGCTGGCCCAAATAGGACTAATTTAGCCAGCTAGCCCTGGTCATCATCTAATGTTTATTGGATGGATTTCCCCCCTAAATTGACTTTTGAATTCTGAATGTATTGTTATTCACGTTTTATACGGTATTTTATGCTGTTTTTTGTTGCACCAGTTAAGTGTTTTAAATTTGTTGTTAGCCGCCCTGAGCCCGGTTTTCTGAACCGGGAAGGGCGGGGTATAAATAAAAATTTATTATTATTTATTTATGGTGGGGATGTGATAAGCTTACTGGGATTTGGCAAAGCAATTTCGATGTTGTTTCTGATATTGCCAGTTAGTCACTGAACCCAAATCCTGCTCTGGCCCATCTGTCACTAGATGTCAATACATAAGGGCCACACTGCCGCGCTGCTTTCTGCTTCCCACTTAGAGATCACCTCCCATTGGAAAGACCCCAAAGGTCCATCTCTGATGGGATGGCAAGGGGAAAGTTTGGGACCTGGCTCTTTCTGAGCATCTAACACAAGACAGGAGGGGTGTCAGAGGCCAAAGTAAAAGCCATCATTCTGACCAGGAATGGTTCCCATTTATCAGATATGCAAACAGAAGCAATGTTATTGCCAGACCTTTGCTAACCACAAAGGCCAAGTAAGTTGTCCAAATACTTGTTTACCAGGTGGAGGGTGGGTTTTAATTCCAAATAACAAACCACTGTTTGCACCTCCAAAAGCAGAAGAAAGCAACCCATTTCACAGAAGGGAATACTGAGTAAAACAAACTGGTGATGGCCCAAGCCATCTGGAGGTCTTGCCTTTGGTGTTTGCCTGCCTGTTTTAGAGAACTGATACGTGTCATACCCTTCGTGTTAGAGAGGTAAAGCTTCCAGGTGAGATGACGCAGATCGGCAGGTAAGGGCTGGTTAAAAAGAGAACAAAGCCTCCCTCGCAGCTCTGGCCGTTCCTCCAGCAAGGTCATCTGAAAGGAAGGAGTTGGCTCATTGAACGTGGCTGAATTAAGGCTCCTTTTTCTACAATAGCTGAACCACCGGATATCGTAGCATAGTTGGTTAGAGCAAATGTTTTGCACGCAGAAGGCTCCAGGTTCAATCCCTGGCCAGGTAGGGCTGGGAAAGGCTCGTCTGAAACACTGGAGAGCTGCTGCCAGTCAGTGTAGGTAATACTGAGCTAGATGGACCAACGATCTGACTGATGGGTCCTTTAGGGGCACTTCCTTGCCAACCTCACTTGCCCTGTCCTCTTGCTTCCATCAGTCCAGAGGCTGACTCTGCCTGTCATTTTCCTCTTCCTCCTTAGTCTCACTGTTGCGCCTTGCAGAAGTCAGCAGGGAGAAGGAGGATGGGGACAAAACGGGAATTAGTTTGCTCTCCTGTCATTGGCTCTGGCGCCACCTACTGTTGGGCTCCACACCTTCCACCCTACCAGCCCTAGTGGGTGTTAGCCCCACACTGCCCCAACTGAGAATACAAAGCAGCAAAGCTAAGTACCACTCCATCCTTGAGGTGACTGAGCAGCAGGGCTGGCTTGTTTTTCACCCTCCTGTCTCCATCCTGAATCTCCCGGGCGATCTGGCAATAAATCTGTTCCTCTAAGCAGCCGCTAACTTGCGACATCAGGGCCTTATAAGCGTCACCTGAAAGAATATCAGAGAATGATTGGATTATTTCACAACATTTTCTTAACTCCCCTTTTCAAGGAGGGGCATAGTGGAGGGACAGGGAAGAAATTTGGTTTGGCTGACATTTTGGTTCTAACACACCTGATTTGCACCTTCTGGAAATAGTATAGGAAACGAAAGCATCCGTCTTTCAAAATTCACACTTCTCCAAATTTTCAGTGTTGGCCTCCAACCAAACAAATGTGCACAGAATGCATATTATTAGCAGGACACGCATAAAAAATGCATATATTAGTGGAAATGTCATATCAAGATGCATTATACTGGGGGGGGGGATTGCTTGCAAAAAAAAATGTATATTAGGCAAAAGTTCATACAAAAATGTGTTTATTAGGAGAGATGTGCGCTAAAAAGAGATTTCTAAAAAAATTGGAAATTGACAAGGAAATTTGGCAAAGAGAACAGAAACGAAGAGAAATTGAAATTGACAACTCAAGTTTACCCAGTGTGCTTCGTGACCGAGTGAGGATTTGAACGCATGTCTCTCTTGAGAGCTTTGCTGCTCCATAGCGTCTCCTGCTGATTGTGGCAGGGAAGGGAAACTATAGCCAGACCTCCAGCCCAAGAGGACCAGGTGACCTGGGCAGCTAATAGGGATCTTGGAGGCCCTACACTGGTTCTCCCTTAGGACTGGCTGCTTAGTCTGAATAGCTTGCTCCTGGGAGAAGCTGAGCAGATATCAGAGAACTCTGGTTTCACTTGCATGTGTGGCATTTCTTAAGCCCCTCCCTCCCCACGGCAAATCCAGTAGAAGTGAACTGTTTATCAGGCCTGGTTCCTAAACTCTCACCTCCTTGGATGGCACTGACTGCTTTCTCCAGGATAAAACCTTTCGCTGCCTCTGAGAGGTCCTGCAAGGCATTGATGTGGCTCTCAACCATCTGTTGCTGGACAGCGTCAGACAGCGTCAGAATGAAATCTTCCCATTCCTGATAAAGGGTGAAAGAGTCAAACAGCATTTTCAGATCTCTATGACATACCTAGACAGCATCTTAAAAAGCAGAGACATCACCTTGCCAACAAGGTGGTTATAGTTAAAGCTATGGTTTTCCCAGTCCAGTAGTGATGTATGGAAGTGAGAGCTGGACCATCAAGAAGGCTGATCACCGAAGAATTGATGCTTTTGAATTCTGGTGCTGGAGGAGACTCTTGAGAGTCCCATGGACTGCAAGAAGATCAAACTGATCCATTCCGAAGGAAATCAGCCCTGAGTGCTCACTGGAAGGACAGATCCTGAAGCTGAGGCTCCAAGACTTTGGCCACCTCATGAGAAGAGAAGACTCCCTGGAAAAGACCCTGATGTTGGGAAAGATGGAGGGCACAAGGAGAAGGGGACGACAGAGGACGAGATGGTGGGACAGTGTTCTCGAAGCTACAAACAGGAGTTTGACAAAACTGCGGGAGGCAGTGGAAGACAGGAGTGCCTGGCGTGCTCTGGTCCAGGGGGTCACGAAGAGGCGGACACGACTAAACAACAACATCTCTATCTCTGTCTCTGTCTCTGTCTCTGTCTCTGTCTCTGTCTCTGTCTCTATCTATCTCTAGATATAGCTTTGCCAGTTGGACTTCTGCCTGATTGGCATGAGGGTGTTTGGGAGGCAAGCAGATTCAGGAGCAGCCTGGGTTGCCAGCTTCTTCCCTTGGCCCTACTCCAGTGTATTTAACACCCTCTTTACATGCAAGAGGGGAAATTACCTTTATACAACAGCTTCGGTGGCTAAATTTCAGACAAAACCACATCTGTTATCATTATTTATTATTGGTGATGATGATGATAGTTGGCAGCCACTGAAAACAACCCTGTTGCAAAGTCAGGAAACCTGCATTTCAGTCTGTGGGATTGCTGGACCCTCTCAGATCCCAGATGCAGACAGTCCACCTGTCCTACCTGTGACTTCTCAATGCTGAGTCGCACCTTCTGCAGCCAAATCAGAGCACCTGAGGAACCAGCCATGAATTTCAACTGCTTTTTTCACAAGGAGTCAAGCTGCGCTTAGAGATCTGTTGCTACAACAGTCCTTTTTTCAAACCGGAAACAGTTATTGTTTGATGCTAAATTTAGCTGTTGGAGATCAGGTGACCTTCACCTGCCTCTCTTACCTGCCCAGAGATGTTTCTTCAAAGTGTTTTTAAAATCACTTTAAATTGTAAAATTTTCTGCGTGGCATGCAGAGAACACAAGACTTTTTCTGTTTGAACAAGTTGTCATAGTGAAGATTTATTTATTTTTTAGACCAGTCTGAACCTGAAATTTCCATTAAAAACATTATCAGTGGGAGGTTTCTAAATCGTTGAATCACTTTGAGCTGTTTCACAGGAGGAGATTCATACGTGAAATGAAAAACAGCAGATTTATAGTTATTTATAATTAACCCTGCCCCTTTTAAAAGATTGTTTGTGTGAAGATTCTCAGTGCACCATGTGTTAGTCATTCCTCCCTCCCCATCTGCCTCACTCTGCCCAACAGTAGTGCCGGGCCTGTTGACTTAAGGGAGAGGGGATGTGTTTTTCATGTTTTCATCTCAATTTATCAGCATGAGGGAAAGCACACTTACTTTCTCAATAAGCAGGTCTGGCAGTGAGTGTAGCTGTGCCTGGTGCCTTTCCGCCCAAAGGGTGGCATTTACAGATAACTTGTGATGTGCACGAGTGGTGAAACCACAAGCATAAAAAAGGGGAACTAACAAAAAAGGAGGAAATCTTATTTTCAACGGGGGCCTTGCGTGACTCTGTTTCTCCGCCTTGGCAGGAGGCAAGCAGACAGATATTAGCAATACTCCGGCATCTCTGAAACGTGGAACGATTCCCACACCCATCAGTCTTCTAAATGCAATTGTCATTCTCTTTATGGGAACAGGCAGTCGATCACAACCACTTCCTCTAGATTGCCTCCGACATAACCGTCTGCAAGTAGCTACGGGGTTTCAGAACGCGGCAGGTTCTGCATCGGGTTGGGTGGAACAAATGCTGTGCCGGGGAAAAAATGGATCTTTTGCTGGTGTGCAAGTGAGGAAAGCCAAGGTTGCTTTTCTTTCCTTTTAATTCTTTTTAAACAGAAGAATCAGCATCTGCAGCCCAACAGCGGAGGGGTTGTGAATCCAAAAAGCCTGACATTTGAAATATTTCTGGGATTTGGGGGGCATCGTTTGGTCGGCAGGATAAAGGAGACCTGTGCACTGAGACCGGGTGGAATCCCTCTGTGGAGTAAGTACATTATAAACCATTATTTCCTTCTCCTTTCCCCTCCCCAAAAAGCCTCGCCTATAACTAAACATGCAGATCTTAATTTAATCCAGGGAAAGTCCCCAGTCTGTGGCAGGGATGAGGAATCTCAGGGTTGTGAATGTGCCCCCCCCGTGTCTTTCAATGCGGCCCCCAGGAGCCTCCCCAGGCCACGCCCTCCTTGAACTATCATAATGCCTCTTAGTTGCCTGGATAGAGGTATATGCATGCAAAAGCCTCTGACTTTTCTATTGTGGGAAACATGCAGCTTCCTTTGCAAAGAGAAGCTTTGCATCTGTTGCTCTGCTTACTTTTATGCCGGGCCACACCCACCACTGCAAGGTGGTCTCCAGAAGGTGGACAGTGGCGAATGAAAAATGTTCTCCCTCCACCCACCCCTCATCGTCCTATGAGACCATTATTAAATTCCAAGCATAAGTCTGGCAAATAATGAGAGTGTTTCAGAGCCTGTGCAGAATGCCCATCCCCACCTGTCTGAGATTAGGGTGTGACCTTTGAAATCAGGAGTGGCATATATTTCTGGCTGATTTTTTTCCTTTTCTTTAGAAAAGAGATTACTGAAAACATTGAGTTTCAGCTGGAAAATTGGCCTAGAGGTGAAGCAACGGTATCTCTGTGTGCGCATGTTTACGCTGAATGTGTCAGATTTATGCCTGTCATGGAGTACCTCTTTTCTTCCTAAAGCTCCGGGTACAGTTCAGTGATGATGATGATGGTGATGGTGATGAAGCACATAGTTGTAAAAAAAGCTCTTTTGGACCTCTCAGGTTCCACAGTTGAGCCCTGGAGCGCTTGAAAGAGGTTAAGAACATCAGATGAGTCCAGTTGTTGCATCAGGCCAGGATCCTGTTCCCACAGTGGACGACCAGCTGCCCCCAGTGGGAATCCCATAAGTGGGACTTGAGCGTAACAGCAACTCTCCCTCCTTGTAGTTCCCAGGAACTGCTATTCAGAGAGGTCTCCAACAGTGGAAGGAGAATATAGCCATTGTGGCTACTAGTAGACACTGATAGTCTTATCCTTGATGAATTTGTTTAACCCTCTTTTTAAAGTCCGGGGGTCATCACAACATCAGACTGTGCGGCTCACAGGAAAAGCATCCTAGCCCCCCCTCGTTTTCCCTGCTCGCTGCAATTATATCTGAAGCCTCACACCCTTTCAGCAGGCATGTGACATGAGGCACTCTTGATAATGAATGCTGCCGTTGTCTTGTAACTCCATTAGGTCCTGCATCTCAGGAGGCAACGCCCTCAGCCGCATCCTCTTCCTAGTTTCTGTCTGAGTGTGTCAGGAGCTTGACGTTGCAGATGGCTCTCAAAGCATTGCTCAGCAAAAAGACGAAGCACTTCAGAATCAAAATGCTATTACGCAGTTCACAGGGCTGCCAAACAAAAAAAGAACAATCCGTCTCATTTGGAATGGGGGAGAAATCAAGAGTCAGTTCGCCTTTAAGCTCCCTCTACCTTGCACATTTAAAGCAGCACCAGAGCACTTTAAGCAGTCATGGCTTCTCCCAAAGAATTCTGGGAAGTGTAGTTTATTAGGAGTGACTGGCAGTTGTTGCGAGACCCCTATTCTCCTCAAAGAGCTTCAATTCCCAAAGTTCCCTGGGAAGACGGATTGATTGTTAAACCACTCTGGGAATCGTAGCACTATGAGAGGAATAGGCATCTCCTAACACGGGTGGCACTGTGGGTTAAACCACATAGCTTAGGACTAGCTGATCAGAAGGTCGGCGGTTCAAATCCCCGCACCGGGGTGAGCGCCCGTTGCTCAGTCTCTGCTCCTGCCAACCTAGCAGTTCAAAAGCATGTCAAAGTGCAAGTAGATAAATAGGTACCGCTCCGGCAGGAAGGTAAACGGTGTTTCCGTGCGCTGCTCTGGTTCACCAGAAGCGGCTTAGTCATGCTGGCCACATGACCCGGAAGCTGTACGCTGGCTCCCTCGGCCAATAAAGCAAGATGAGTGACGCAACCCCAGAGTCGGCCACGACTGAACCTAATGGTCAGGGGTCCCTTTACCTTTAACAATTCTTGGCATCCTTAACGAACTGTAGTTCCCAGGACTCTTTGGGGGAAACCACAGTTGTTCAGACTGGTATCATAGTGCTTTTAATGTGTAGTAATGTTAGGCAATGCACTTTATATGCATCGTTGTGATTTCAATGTATAGTGCAGATTTGGCCTTAAAGGTGAATCTGCCTAAATCATACTTCCCAACATCTAATTTCCACTAACCCAAGGGTTGTAGAAGTCCATTAAAAACCCCCACACACTTAAGGGGAAGACCCTCACCCCAACAGTCAAGGACTGAGCATTCTCAGTAACCATGGGTGTTCAATATCAGTTGGAAAAGAAAAAGAGAAAACTCAGGTTGTGGATGGTGGGCAATGGAATATCCTTCTTTGAGATAACGGCTGGCTTGAACCCTGAAAATGAGCATTCCTGTGAGGAGGTAAGGACACACCACAACATTTCATTGCAGCACACACAAGTTACTGGAGATGGGGGCTGAAATATACTCGGAGTTGAGTGTGGATTTCATGCTCTTTATTCAGCTCATAGTAGCAAGGAAGGAATGGAAGTTCCCCCACAATGTCTGCTTTATATACATTATTTACACAATGGGCCCCACGTGATTGGCTAATTCCGGGATTCTCCTGTAGGCCAATCAGGTTGCGGATTCACTTCCACCTGAAGCTGGATTGGGTGCCTCCTGCGGACCAATCAGACTGCTGCATTCTGGATCCTATTGTTCTAGGACCAATCAGACTGATGCATTTTGGATCCTATTCAACTGAGTACATAACAGGGGCTTTCACAGCGCCCTTGGCATGTGAATGGTAGATTTTAACCAGGGAGTTTCAGGCTCATAGCGTACAGTGAGGATCTTAATGCTTAAGGCTAATTTGTGCAGATGGAGATGGTTTTTAAGGTATTTAAGGTTCCATATATACATCTTCTGTTATGCGCAGTTCCATGCTCCTGGACCTCTGAATGTGCCAGACCTTTTTGTAAGACACTTTTCTTTGTAATCCCAAGAGCTAGAATCTATTCAATCTATTTGCTGTAAATCAAATAAACCTTCTTGTGGTGCTCTATTCTCTTGCCAGCACTTTCAGTGGTGTGATGCATAACTTACCAATACTGGAGATAGATGATGGCACCTTGGACAATGTGGAAGCAAGGGAGAAGAACGCAGTTGGAGGGAAAGGAGAGCCGCGACCCATGGAAACCTCCTATGAGACGGAACGTCCACCATCTCCAAAGATTAGGATAAAGATTCCTCCAAATCTGAGGTAAGCAGCTGCCTTCAGGAGTCAACCCATCTACTGCAGGGATGGCGAACATCTGTGGGCCTCTGGAAGCTGGTGGACAATAACTCCCATCATGGCTGACTATTGGTCCTGCTGGCTGCTGAGCTCCTAGCCATATCTTTGTTGACACTCTTCAAGAGCTCTGAAAGGTTAAATAGACAGGACTTACCTTTGTGGAAGCCTTGCTTATGTCTTCTTCCGAATCATCTACTGGATCATCTATATGCTTGGTCATTCTATCTTTAATCATGCTTTCCACCATTTTCCCTGTGTTAATTCCCAGAGGTCCATTTCTTAAAAAAAATGGGTGTTACATTGGCCACTTTCCAGTGCTCAGATATGGAGGCTGACATTACGGATTTTTGTTAGAAGATCAGCAATTTCATATTTGAACGCCTCAAGAGCTCTTTGGAACAAGTGATTTGTCTGTTTGTCTATAAGGCCTAGAAGTTCATCTCTTGACACCACCATTTGCCTCACCACCACTGGTCTACAGAGGCTCTTTGGAATTTCAGGGTCACTCCCAGCTCTGCTTGGAGAAGTTTCCATGGATTTAACTTGGGACCTTCTCCATCCAGAGCAGCAGCCTCTACCACTGGGGTATGGTCCTTCCTGGACTATATTCTGCCTAAAGAGGGATGTAGGTTACCTCTGCACTATGAAGCATTATAACACCACCTTAACAGCTACGGATTCCCTCAAAGAATCCCAGGAACCATCATTTGCTAAAGGTTCTGAGAATCAGGAGACGCTTAATAAAGCTACAACCCCCTGAGAGCTTTAGCGATTAGCTCCTCTTCTAAGAAAACTCTGGAAAATGTAACCCTGCGAAGGGAACTAGGGTATCCTAATAATACATCCTTAACAAATGACAGGATTCTTTGGGGGAAGCCATGACTGTTTAAAGTAGTACAGTACTGATTTAAATGTACACTGCAGATTGTGGTCTTTGTTCATTCTGATTTTTCCCCCCACAGTAAAGAGAACACTTTTAACAAGAGCCGCCTCTTTGGTGCTATCGTGAGGGGGAAGCCTGAGGAGCTGGAAGGACTGGGGGACTATTTGCGAAAAACCGGCAAATTTCTTACCAACTCTGAGTACACAGGTAGGCACGAGCCCGAGAGCTAGGGTTTTTGTTTAAAAAACTTCTTCCTGATGTAAGAATAGGCAAGCTTCTGAAGCTTCACAGAACTATTTGCAAGATTGATGAGGACCATCAGAGCGCAGAGGACAGATAGTGATGTTTGGAGTGGAGAAATGTGATTTACAGTGGTACCTCGGGTTACGTATGCTTCAGGTTACATACGCTTCAGGTTACAAACCCCGCTAACCCAGAAATAGTACCTCGGGTTAAGAACTTTGCTTCAGGATGAGAACAGAAATCGTGCTCCGGCGGTGCGGCAGCAGCAGGAGGCCCCATTAGCTAAAGTGGTGCTTCAGGTTAAGTACGGACCTCCGGAACGAATCAAATACTTAAGCTGAGGTACCACTGTACTAAATCACATTATTTTCTCAGGGAAGTTGTGTTGTTTTTAACTAACTTTCACATCTGGCGTTTCTTCGGAATTGTAAAAAAAAAAGAAGTAAAAAAAAGAAGTGGTTAAAATCAGTGCAGTTTTGAATTGTTAGTCTTCCACCTTGATCCAATTGTATCCAGACTTAGACCAAAAACTGCTCTTTGATCTCATGAACCATCATGCAAAAATTGCTTAAAAGCAGTGCAGTTTTGAAATGTATATTCTGTTACACCTGATTCAAAATGGTGGTCAACAGTATCTGAACATAGACAAAAACCTGCTCTTTGGTCTCAGGGAACAACATACAAAAGTTGGCTACGTTATTTTAAGGGGGGGTACAAGCACATAGAGGAAAGACAAACTTTCCCAAACTATAGAGTAGATTGGTGGTCCCCATCATTTTTGGTATGGCAAGCCACAAATCCAAATTTATTTGCTATGTTGACCCATCCATTTACTGTCAACCGAATGTTGGACCTTACGCAGGATTCAAACCTGCTTGGGTTTTCAACCCCACAGGTTGGGAAAATCTGTAGTAGAGGAAATCATAAAGGCCCATAGCACAGTTACAGGTACAGTTATCTGCTTTGATTGCAGAAGGTCCCTGGTTCAATACCTGGTATTTCTGGTGAAAAAGATCAGGGAGCGCATACTGGGCAAGAGGAGAAATGACAGAGAAGTTCCATTTGATTCACAAATGCAAGCTTGCTTAATTCACAATACATATGCAAATTTAAAGCATCTATGTTCTTTGAAATAGGCTCTTCCCAGAATATTTGGAATGGATGGAGTTGCTTATATGGCACCCCAGCATGAAGTCTGCTTGATCTTTATGCACCTATTTTGTGAGGAAATTATTTATCTCTGTTCCTAGATCGCATATTAAATATTTTCATCTTGCTCAACTAGTGCTTTTGACCTATAGGAACACAGTTCAGCTGTGTTTCAATATGACGGAAACTTGAGACAATTTCCAAGATTCAGGGATCCTCTCGCCCTCTAGAATACTTTTGGAACAGGATCCTTAGCCTAGGATCCAGCTATTCTCAGAAGACATTATAAGATACACCTCCTGCACCCTTTTCATTGGATATTCTTAAAGCATTTGATAGACTTGAATGGCCCTATACGCTGTCCTTGTTAGAAAAAAGAAATGCAGTTCTCCAAATAAAGGATGGAACTCCCTTCTCTTCCAGATGGAGAAACGGGCAAGACCTGCTTGATGAAGGCCTTGCTGAATTTAAAAGATGGGGCAAACCCCACCATCCCTTTGCTGCTGAAGATAGACCAGGAGACCAAGAACCCAAGGCCTCTGATCAACGTAGCTTGTAAGGATAGCTTCTATAAAGGTGAGGACCTTGGGGTGGGGAGACAGCATTAAAAAAAGAACTCCTCCACTCAGGCGTAGGAGAACATGCTTGTTTTCTACGTTTGACTTCTTTAGTGATTTTCTTTCATGCCATTTTTGTTCTGCTAGGCCACACAGCACTCCACATTGCCATTGAGGAGAGGAATCTAGATCTGATCAAGCTCCTGGTGGAGAACGGCGCTGATGTCCATGCCAAGGCCTGTGGAAAGTTCTTCCACCAGCAGGAGAAAGGGGCATGCTTCTACTTTGGTAGGTGCCTAAAGTCCGCTGTCACAGATTATTGAAGTGGGTGCTCGTTTTTGTAACTTGTGCCAAAAGCAGCCATTCCTCTCCCAGCTTTGCTTCTGTTTATCTCCTTCCTCCTCCAGGTGAGCTTCCCCTCTCCTTAGCTGCTTGCACCAACCAGCCAGAAGTGATCAGGTATCTCTTGGATAACCCTCATCAGAAGGCCAACCTGGCAGAGCGGGATTCCCTCGGCAACACAGTCCTCCATGCCTTGGTGATGGCGGCTGATGATGCGGATGAGAAGAACAGGGAGCTGGTGATCGGGATGTACAACAAGATCCTGATGCACAGTGCTACGCTCAACCTGAGTCAGAAACTGGAGGAATTAACCAACAGGGAAGGCTTGAACCCTTTGACCCTGGCCGTCAAGACTGGAAAGATTGAGGTAAGTCAGTTGGGAGCTTATAATAAATTGTATTTCTGAGCTTAGGAGCCTGTGACCTTCCAGGATGTTATTGGACTCCAGCTCCCATCATTCTCCTGGCTGTTGGCTACACTGGCTACATGGAGACAGAAGTCCAACAATATCTGGAAGGCAGCATCTTCATGTCATAATAATAATAACAATTTATTATTTACACCCGCCCATCTGGCTGGGTTTCCCCAGCCACTCTGGGCAGCTTCCAAAAGAATATTAATATACAATCATCTATTAAACATTAAAAGCTTCCCTAAACAGGGTTGCCTTCAGACGTCTGGTAGTTGTGGTTCTCTTTGACATCTGGCGGGAGTGTGTTCCACAGGGCGGGTGCCACTACCGAGAAGGCCCTCTGCCTGATTCCCTGTAGCTTTGCTTCTCGCAGCGAGGGAACCACCAGAAGGCCCTCAGCGCTGGACCTCAGTGTCCGGGCATAACGATGGGGGTGGAGACAGTCCTTCAGGTATACTGGACAGAGCAGAGATTCAGGACACACAAGATGGGTCAGTGTTGTCAACCTCCAGGTAGGAGGCTGAGACTGAGAGGGCAACTTGCAGAGGACAACTTAAGAAGATTTGTACCAGGGGATACATGATTTCATAACTCCATTACAGTGCAGAAACTTGAATATCATGTCCCAGGGATGGGGAGGCTGAGGCCCAGGATGCTGGTGCAGTTCTTCAAGGCTCTTTATCCAGCCCTTGGAACTCTTTCTAAGCCACACCCCTTACTGGCAGAGATGTTTTGGTCTGGGGGTCACAGGGGGTCAAATACCCATTATAGCAGGGTCTTCTTCTTCTTCTTCAGTATCCCAGAGCTGCCCAATCAGGACGAAATGGGAACTTTTTAGCCACTGAGAAGAAGTATTCCCACCCTTTGTGCTGACTGGAGCCAATCAGAGTCAGCCACTCAGGATGGGCTCCTAAGGTCACTCTGGAAGAGACATGCCAGTAGAACACTGAGGAGTTGTTGGTCTGTGTTGTTGTTGTTGTTGTTACACCACCATTCATGTGAAGATCACAGGGTGGTTTACAATATAAAAAATATACAAATATACAAAATAAATAATATAACAACAGAAAAAACAAAAACCACTGGCACATTTAAAAGGCCATAGATTGTTTAATCAGCCAAAGGCCTGGTTGAAGAGAAATGTTTTCACCGAGTGGTTAAAGGTGTGTAATGAAGCTGCCAGGCAGGCCTACCTGAGGAGAGCATTCCACAAATGGGGAGCCACCAAAGAAAAGGCCCATTTTCATGTAGCCACCCTCCAGATCTCTCATCGAGGGAGCACACAAAGAAGGGCCTCAGATGCTGTCTATTTATAAATGTTGGAAGGCAAAACTCAAAGAAATTTCCTCCCCCTTTTCTGTCCTTCCTAGATCTTCAAAAACATTATTCACCGCGAAATCAAAGACCCGCAGTACCGTCACCTTTCGCGGAAGTTCACTGAATGGACCTATGGGCCTGTCCACATCTCTCTCTACGACCTGACCTCCATTGACAGCTATGAGGAGAACTCTGTGTTGGACATTCTTGCCTACAGCAGCGATACTCCGGTGAGATGATCAATGAAGGCGACTTGTCTGCTTTAAAATAATCGCTAAGGGAGATCCTTCAGTTCTCTCTACATCTAGGCTTCTCTCTTCAGGAGATTTTCTTGGTGTCATCTTTGTTTTCTTTTCAGTGCTCTGCACCCATCATTTTTTTAAAAAAAGTTTACACAGGCCCCTTATGTTCTTGATTTATTCTTTGAAGAAGTCTCCACAAGAATAATTTTTTTTGTGGTCTTCCCATAGGCACCTGGTTGGTCGCTGTGTGAAACTAGATGGACCATTAACCTAATTCAGGAGGGCTGCTCTTGCCTTAGAGAGTCTTGATTTGGTGCCTTTGTGGATACTTATTTTGGGAAAATGAAATAGGTTACCCTGATTGATGGCCTCTCCCCATAAAAAGCTGTAATATAAAATATGGGATTAGCCTGGAAAATGTTATCCATAGCACCATGCCCTACAGAATATCACAGGACAGTGACCCACAAATGGACACAAGCCCCAACATTTTCTGCTGTTGCCCTTCTCAGTGCCATAACTGAAGCACAATCAATTATGCACTACTGACTTCTTGTAAAGATTTGCATGTTTTTCCTGTCTATAAGAATTAACACTGTACCAGTAGGTTTATTTATCTCTGTTTTGATGGCATTATTTTGGCATCCTTATGCTGATTTGCACTGTTGTACATGGCTTAGAACATTTTAGATGAATAAGCAGTTGAATACCTTTAAGTAAAGAAACACACACCAGTATAGGCCTCTTTGTTGCGCAAAACCACAGTTTATTCAGCCAACCTGTTTGCAGGCTGAAGAAGCTGTGGTTTTGTGCAACTTGGAGCAGGGCTAGGGTACCCTGTGGCCCGCCAGATGTTTTTGGGTGCCAACTGCCAGCAGCCTCAGCATGGCTAATAACGAGGGATGGTGGGGGCTGAATCAATGAATTATTTTCTTTCTTTCTTTCTTTCTTTCTTTCTTTCTTTCTTTCTTTCTTTCTTTCTTTCTTTCTTTCTTTCTCCTACATACAGAAGCGGTACAAGATGGTGGTCCTGGAACCTATAAACAAGCTTCTTCAAAGCAAATGGGACTCCTTTGCTGCCATGAGATTTTACATCAGTTTTTTCTCCTATGTGCTGTTCATGTCCGTGTTCTCAGCTGTTGCTTATCACCGGCCTCTGGAGGGGAAGGTAACAGCAGCTTTGGGGCTTGGGGGATACAGAGAGGGAGGCAGAGAGAGGAGGAGGGTGGCTCTCTAGGGCAGAAGTGTGGAAGCTCCCTGTTTGTTCTACAAGGCCCTTTTGGGCCAAGCCTCATCCACTTGCCCATACATGATGTAGGGCAAGGGTGGCAGAGAGATTCAATTCAGTTTGCGCTGAAAGGCAAACCTACTTAATTTCCACTTTCTGAACTGAAATGCAGTCATCCTTTGAAATCCACACTTCTCCGCATCTTTCACTGCGGTTCTGCAGCCAAGCAACATGTACAAAAGATGAACAAGTGTGCATTATTATGGATATATCAGGGGAAGATGACATACAAAAGTTTGTTATGTTAGGTTAGGGACGGTTGGTGTGCCAAAATCTGCATTTGAGGCAAAAATTGCCAGCAGAGATTCACACGGATAAATTTTCATGATGTCTTTAAAAAAATGAAATTCATTTTGATGAGATTAAAAATAAATAAATCATAAGCAGATGCAGATGCAGAAATGTGGAGAACTAGAATAAAGACTGGAATAAATGAGAAACCAAGAGAAGCTGAAACTGCCAGATCTGTCCAAGTCAAATCTGGTCAAAAAGGAACTTGTAGGCACTGCCGCCCAGCTGGTCAGTGCCAGCAGAGTCCTGTGCAGCACTTTGCAAGCCCTGACAATCAGCTGATTGGCACTGCTTTTATCTTCCTCAGTTACTTATGTACCTCCCCTTTCTTTTTTCTTGTATCATCCCAGCCTCCTTTTCCAGTGTCAAATGCTGCTGGAGACGTATTGTGGCTCATTGGCCAGGTCATTGTCTTAATCGGAGGCGTGTATCTCCTATTTGCTCAGGTACAACATACTCTTCCTGCCCTTCCTGCTGCTGTTTGGGATGTGTGTGTGTGTGTTTTGTTTTGCATCTTAGGTTGGCTACAGAAAGCCAGAAGAAAATAGGACTGCCTGCAGTAATGAAGAGCATCAAATATTTCATTTTAAAAGAATTAACAAAATATATACCCTACCCCAGTTTGCACATAACCATGGTTTGTTGAGCCTAACTATGGCTAGTTTGGACATATGAGCCGACCACAACAGACTGATTTTTCTGCCAAGTAAACACGATGTATAGCTTTGGTTTGTTGTTGGCTTATAAAACATGTCTTCATAATGCAACAGCTCACTCGCATTCATGTTATTCCTTGTCTCCTATGGCTGCCTGCCCAGTGCTGAAATACAAGGCTGCAGTTAAAAATCTGGGTTGGGGACAGAAAGAAGTGAGCCATTAGGATGGTTTAATACATTGTGGAGGAGGAGCCTTTTTAATCAACCAGATTTCCCAATAGGAAGCCCACAGTTGGGTCCTGAGTGCAAGAGCCAACTTGACATTCCCAATAACTGGATTTCAGAAGCACACTGCCTCCAACAGAGGAAGGAGGACACGGCCATTGTGACTTGTAGTCACGGATAATTCCCTCCCCCGTTAATTGATCTAATCCTCTTTTAAAGCCACCCAAATTGGTGGCCAATTGAGCTCTGAGCTGTGTGAACAAATCCTTCCTTTTGTCTTTCTGGAATCTTTCCAACATTCTGCATCCTTGTTGTTGTTGTTTAGTCATTTAGTCGTGTCTGACTCTTCGTGACCCCCTGGACCAGAGCACGCCAGGCACTCCTGTCTTCCACTGCCTCCCACAGTTTGGTCAAACTCATGCTGGTAGCTTCAAGAACACCACCCAACCATCTCGTCCTCTGTCGTCCCCTTCTCCTTGCGCCCTCCATCTTTCCCAACATCAGGGTCTTTTCCAGGGAGTCTTCTCTTCTCATGAGGTGGTCAAAGTCTTGGAGCCTCAGCTTCAGGATCTGTCCTTCCAGTGAGCACTCAGGGCTGATTTCCTTAAAAATGGAGAGGTTTGATCTTCTTGCAGTCCATGGGACTCTCAAGAGTCTCCTCCAGCACCAGAATTCAAAAGCATCAATTCTTTGGCGATCAGCCTTCTTTGTGGTCCAGCTCTCACTTCCATACATCACTACTGGGAAAGCCATAGCTTTTACTATACGGACCTTTGTCGGCAAGGTGATGTCTCTACTTTTTAAGATGCTGTCTAGGTTTGTCATTGCTTTTCTCCCAAGAAGCAGGCGTCTTTTAATTTCGTGACTGCTGTCACCATCTGCAGTGATCATGGTCTGCTTCCTTAGGAGACACAGATTAGTCACTAGGTTTTGCAGGATTTTATTGCCCAGAGGTGAACCTGGGATGAGTGAAAGCACATATCAAGGGCAGTCATCCTTCTGGTCAAATCACCTTTAAAACACTCTATATATATATATAAAGTTGTTCATCTCCACGCTAGAGGGGCTGGCGAGTAAGCTTGTAAATAAATACCCACTCAGCTGCTTACCCATTTACTGCTCAGTGACTTCTTTTTGTACCACCACCAGATGGTTCAACCTGCTGTACACAAGTGTAGTGGTCTAGGTTCAAGGGCATAGTTGTCAACTTTTCCCTTTTCTTGCGAGGAATCCTATTCGGAGTAAGGGAATTTTCCTTAAAAAAGGGAAACGTTGACAGCTATGGTCATGGGGGGAGGGGCAAATACACCTTATTACAGTGGTACCTCAGGTTAAGTACTTAATTCGTTCCAGAGGTCTGTACTTAACCTGAAACTGTTCTTAACCTGAAGCACCACTTTAGCTAATGGGGCCTCCTGCTGCTGCCGTGCTTCCGGAGCACAATTTCTGTTCTCATCCTGAAGCAAAGTTCTTAACCTGAAGCCCTATTTCTGGGTTAGCGGAGTCTGTAACCTGAAGCGTATGTAACCTGAAGCATATGTAACCTGAGGTACCACTGTATTTCTGCAGCAGGGTCTCAGAAGGACTCCTGTCTCCAGAGTCCTAGGGCTGCTCCATCAGTATGAAAGGGTGTATATACACAGTATGCCTGTGTATATACATCAAAAACAGTACACCTGGCTGAAAGGTGACACGTGGGTATCTGCACTGATCATTGCAATGCATCACTAATTAATATTGTATAATTTTAGAAGGTTGTGTAGACTTAGTTGTGACTATCGTGAAGAGATCTTGCGCTTCTGAATTTGCCATTGCACTATTGCTGCTGTATTGACAAGAGTGTTCCTGTCCATTTGCTTTTTAGACCATTTACCTGTGGAGAAGACGCCTGTCACTGAAAAGTCTGCTTCAGGATGGCTACATCGAGATTTTCCTGTATGTTGGGGGGGGGGGCATGTGGGCAAGAGGCCATTATGGGTGGAGGTGGTTTACAATTCAAATGTTCTCCCTGTTTCGTTTGCGGAGGAGAAAGGAAGCCCAGAATCAAGTGAAGCTTTGGCTAATCTACACAGAATCCTTGATGGATCCATCATTTTATAGGGGATAGCTCTGCTTTCCATACCTGCCTTGTTTTGTATAAGCTCACAAAAACATCCACAACAAAATCTCCCCCCCCATTTCTCCCACAATAGCCTGCTGTCATGTACAATAATTTTGATTGATTCAGTTCATATTTCAAGACATTTCAATATTTTCAGTATTTAACAATTTGCACTTTCTGAAAGAATAGGAGTTGAGTCCTGCAGTACAGCCTTCCTTCCAAATCTGCATTTCTCTACAGAAGTGTGCATCCTAGGAGAATTTTATTATTTATTAATTAGTATTTTAAATAGTTGTTTTCAACCATTTTTACTGATTATTTCATTGCTTCCTGCATTTCATAAACCACTTTGAGTTTTTTATTTTTTGAAGTCAAGCATTAAATGTGGTTTGTTCTTGCTTCATCTCTCATGGTTTGTCCGGCAGGGGTGCAAATCACAAGCCCAGCTTTGGACGTAGTGGATTTTCCAACCCATGGCTTAGCTCTGGATCGAGGGAGGAGTGAAGAGGCTGCAATTTTCCCTTTTCTCACTCATTCATGCTTAGCTGGGGCACGTGGCTTAGCTTTTGTGTGTTAGGCAGGCCAAGGAGACTCAAAGGTGCCTCCTCTGGCTTCCTTGTGGAATTCTGCAAGGTATATCGAACAGATTTTGCATGCCTTATTTGTAAAGGAAACCTCTAAACTGGGATAATCTCTGCATCCCCCTCATTTTCTCACAGGCTGTTGCAGTCAGTGACCCTGCTGGTTTCGGCAGTGATGTACCTTGCAGGGCTGGAAGATTACGTGCCTTGGATGGTTTCCTCCCTCCTGCTCGGCTGGATAAACCTGCTGTATTACATGCGAGGCTTTCAGCAGACCGGGATCTACATTGTCATGATACACAAGGTTGGTAGAACACCAATCCAATAAAAACTGCTAGCATATTCGCAAAGCAAAGTCTGGTTTCAATCCAGTCCTTCTCCTCCTTCTCCTGGCCTAGTAGGAATCATGCCACCTCAGTTGTGAGGCTGGCGCTGCTCTTAGGCCCAAGTTCATCCACTTGAATTTCATGCCGGGGCAAAGATCTGAACCTGGGTCTCTTCCCATTCTTAATTTCTATACTCTTATGCACTACACCATGCTGTGGTCCCTTGATTCACTTATATCCTGCTCTGTGTTCCAGGCTATTCTGCGGGATGTCTTCCATTTCCTCATGGTCTATTTGATCTTCCTCTTTGGCTTTTCAACAGGTGAGTCTCTACTTGTCGCAGCAGGAAGCGCTGGAATGGGTGGCAGCAACCAGAATTCTACCTGTATTTTGGGACTGGATTCTGGTACAAACAAGAGATATTTTCAAGGTCTCTAAGGGCCTCTTGGTTTGAATATTCTGATTTATCATTTCAGCCCTTGTCATACTTACCGGGGAGCCTCCCCAGCCAGTCCAGAATGGGTCTTCCCTCGTCAACAGTGATGACAAAGACCAAGTCAAGTATGCCGGGCTCCTGCAAACTTCCCTGGAGCTGTTCAAGTTCACCATTGGGATGGGGGAGTTGGAGTTTCACGAAAACCTGAAGTTCAGTTACTTTGTGATGCTCCTCCTTCTCTTCTATGTCATCATGACTTACATCCTCCTCCTGAACATGCTGATTGCCCTGATGAGCGAGACAGTCACCAAACTCTCTGGACACAGTGAAGGCGTTTGGAAGCTGCAGGCAAGTCCAAAACCACTGGGCATTGCTTTGGGAAAATAAAGCTATTGTGTGCAGCATACAATGGCTGAAAATAAATAAATACATAAATTCCTGGCTCCTCACTCTCCAACCCTTGATCCCACTCTGACAGCTGTCTGTTAGCTCAGCCCTGACGAAGGATTCACACATAAGGAACAAGATCAGATTAAAAGCCCATTTAAGTTCAGCATCCTGTTCCAAAGTGGCCAACAAAGTCTACAAGCAGAACAGCAGTTCAGGGGCTGGAAATCTCTGCTTCCTAAAACCCAAGAGAGCCACTGCTAGATGGACCAATGTCAAATAAGTGTATGGAGCAAAGAGACAGATCTCCCCTATGGATCTAAGATGGTGGGAAGGTAATTGTGAGATGTTCATTCTTCCTTTATTGCATCCACAGAGAGCGATTGCTATTATGGAGTTGGAGAAAAACTGGTTTTGGTATTGGCAGAGGCCCAAGAGATCTGGTTGCCAGCTGTCTATCGGCTCTGAAGAAGAGAAAGATAAGAGATATTTTTTCCGGTGAGTTCGGCCATGCCCTACACTGTTGCAAACCCATAGGGCACCTTATGGTCGGGCTAATGTGCAATGCAGCACAATGGTGACTCTATTGTAGTTTGTTACATATTGATACAGCTCCGTCTATGTATGTCAAGAGTGGGGAACCCCTTTCAGCCTGGGGGGGGGCAGATTCCCATCCGGACAACCTTCTGGGGCCAGCAGTGGGTGGGGCCAGAGGCAAAGGTGCGTGGGGCAAGCAGAGTGAATGTCACCTTTGTATATAGTAGCTTAGCTCCTTCACACAGGTCTCCATATCCTCAATGCAGGCAAACAATGAGGCATTACCAGAACTCAAGGACACATTTCCAGGGTGTGAAACAGGACTGGTGATGTGGCCTGGAGAGGATGCCCAGGGCCACATAGAGAAGCCTGGATAACTGCTTTTGGTCTCCGGTTCACCACTCCTGATATAGAGTTGTAGATTTGTGAGGGGCTTCCGAACAGCTCTCAGCACCCTTAGCAAGCTACATTTCCCAGGATTGCTTGGGGAAAGCCTTGACCATTAAAAGTGGAATGCTATTTGTAACGGTTCTAGGGGTTGCTCGTGCGTAAATCGGCGCCACACCTGGCTGGGTTGCCTGAGTGAACCTTTTCTGTCCAGACAGCCACTCGCCCGTGGCTGTCTCAATCGCTGGCAGAATCCGTCAGTGGGCGTTTCTTGAACTTCTTCCAGCAAAGAAGTTCTTTGACGCCTAGTCTCCGCCTACTCTCCCTGCGCGGAAGCCTTCTGCGCAGGGAGGGTGTGGGCAGCGGAGGACCCGTGCTCTCCCCGCTGGTCCCTGGTGAGGAGTCATGGAGCCACCTCGCCGATTCCCCCATCTTCCCCCCTTCTCCCCTGGTGCTTGGTGCTACGCTGATTTCCTTCCCCAGAAGATGTGCTGCTTCTCTCCCTCCCGGGACGCTCTCCAGAATCCCTCTGGAGCCCTCCCTCTCCCCCTGGCTCTGATGGCAGTTCCCTGACAATACTGATTTAAACATTTGTTGTGGATGTGACCGTAACCCCAAGGAAAGCTCAAAGTGGTTAATAGCTAGGGCTGCCATACATCCGGAGTTTCCCAGACACTACTAGGATTTCAAAGGTGGAAGTGATGTCCTGTAAACCAAAAAAATGTGTTTTTTGTTTTTTGCATTTTCATTATAGAAAGCTCAACAACTTTCGGGCTGTCCTGGTTTTCACTTCTTGAAATATGGCAACCCTATAACCCAAAAGGGAAAAACCATTAATACACAATGTTAGCCTAATCATTATTATTATTTGTATTATTATTATTTATTAAATTTCTATGCTGCCCTTCATTTGAGGATCACAGGGTGGTTTGCAATATGAACTCCCCAAAATGCACAATATGGTAACAAACAAAAACAGTACTCCCCAATATAATCTTCAATGTCACAGAAAATTGCAAAATATCAAAAAAGAAGAAGACAGAACCAAGTTCATATCCAAGCTGTGCCAACAACCAATATCTTAAATTCATAAAAAATAGTTCTTCAACAATTTCTGAATGACAATACTATTCTTACCAATTAACAATAGGGTAAACATATCAGAAGCATTTATGGGTCAGTATTGCAGAGCCACTGAAAATGTAATTTATATTGGAATATTTTTAAAGTTGTTTTTATTGTTTTCTCACATGTTTTCCACCCTGAGCACTTTTGGGAGGAATGGCAGGATAAAAATTTAATCATCATCAAAACAAACAATTATGCCAAAAAAGCTACACTGCTAAGCAATATGTCGACTATATATTGCTCCCAACTGAGTGATGGGATTCAGGTGGTTCATTGTTCATTTGTGTTTGTATGTGTTTTGTAGTGTGGAAGAGGTAGATTGGGATAACTGGAAGAAAGAATTGGGAACCCTCAAGGAGGATCCTACAGACTCAGACCACAGTGAGATGGTGTCAAAAGGTAAATAAAGAGCAAAACCCAACTTCAGACATGGGTAACCTATGATCGTCCTTATGTTATTAAACTCCAACTCCCATCAGTCACAGCTAGTATGTCCCATGGTTGGGGTGGTGGAAATTGTGGTCCAACAAAATTTGGATGGCCACAAATTCCCCATCCCTCTATTACTCAAAAGGTTTGCTTACCTTCCTGCCTTCAGAGCCATTAATGCACCATCAGGGAAACCTCTGTGGCACGAGAGGTCATTGGACAGCACCACAGGGCCATGCCAGCTGGTGGTGATGTTGCTATGTCAAATCAGGAAACGGGTCCTAGGGGAAAGTCTCATATCTGCCCATCTCAGCAGCTGAGTGAATTCATCTGGCAAAAAAAAAAAAAAAAAAAAGAAAGAAAGAAAGAAAGAAAAGGGGGGGAAATGAATTTTTTTAGCCTCCCATTCCTCATGTGTGTAGATGGGGATACATTCAATAGATGACTAGGCCTCTGGACATGGTGGAAAGGTTTAAACTTTTTCACCCTCTCTAGCACTGTGTTTATTATTGGTTTTTTAAAAAATCTTTTTTTAGCCATTACTCTCCATATTTGTTAGATCTTGAGGGGGTGTTTTCAGAGGACCACTTCAGTCCCCTGGGCTGATGTTCACTACCCCTGCCTTACACCAACCCTGTAAGGTGAATGAACATTATTCCCGCAAATGGGCCTGCAGCAAAATGTTGCAGCATACGCATAAAAACAGTGCTTCTGTTTATGGACAACAAATAATATTCTTGAAGTCATACCCACTCTCTCTACACTTACTAGAGTTTCTGCCCTTGAGAAATCTTTTTAGTAGACCCAGAAAAAAGAGATTTCAAAGTTCCTTGCTTGCAGCATCAAATGCTGCTGAATAGAAGTCAAATATACAAGGCAGATATATAGAGATAGAGAGAGAGAGAGAGAGAGAGAGATTCAATCCTGTATTCCCTGATCATAGGAACCTGACTTTAGTCTGACTTGATATATCTGTCCATGTAACCCATCTATATTCTGACCAGCAGTGGCCCTCCAGGATATAACAGAGAGAGAGGTCTTAACCACTACCTGTTTCCTGATCATTCTATCAGGAGATGTCAGGGATTGACATCTGCAGTATTTCCACTAAAAATGAAAGAAGGTTCTAGTCCTCATGGTTCTGAACAAAGAATTGACATAGAAGCACACGAAACTGCCTTAGACCAGTGTTTCCCAACCACTGTTCCGTGGCACACTAGTGTGCCGCGAGATGTTGCCTGGTGTGCCGCGAGATGTTGCCTGGAGGGAGACGGGCCAGTCGGGTGGCGAGAGGCGGGGCGGCGGCGGCGAGGAGAGGCCGCCCAGCGCGGGGCTCTCGCCGTCTGCCTGCCTGGCTGCCTGCGAGCTCGGCGGGCAGCGCCTCCGTCCGCAGCGCCCGCCTCGCGGCTCTCATTCCCTGCCTCTGCCAAAGCTCACCCAGCCAAGCCGCGCTCTCCTTCCTGCCTCGCTTTGCTGCCTCCTCCCCCCCCACCCCCAAAGCTTGGAGGTTCCCCGGCAAGGGGGAGGGGAAAAAATTGAAACTTACACTTTCGTGCGTCCCTCCCGGCGTGACGCTGCGCGCTGACGTCACAGGGCTGTAATGGTGGTGTGCCTCGAGATTTTTTTCATCAAACAAGTGTGCCTTTGCCCAAAAAAGGTTGGGAAACACTGCCTTAGACCACTGTTTCATCTAGCTCAACATTATCTACTAAATGAGTAGCAGCGCCTCTCCTGGCAACAGGCAAAGGGATGCTAGGCATTTTCATGTTTTTTAAAAGTGTTTTATTATAATAATAAGAGAATGAACACCATAAAACAACAATGAGGAAAATGCAATTCGGGGGAAGGTATATGTGCTCTCTTTTACTGCAAACTCTTTGAGGCACCATCATTCCAGACAAAAGTATACATAGTTTTACACAAAGGCATCAGCAGGCATGCAGCAACAGGCAGAAAGATTTCAGGAGATGATGCCAGGAACTGAATTCTACATACGAAGCAGGTGTTCTGCCGCCCAGCTGTGGCCCCTCCTAACCATAGCTGTCAATGTTTCCCTTTTTAAAAGGGAAATTCCCTTATTCCGAATAGGATTCCTTGCAAGAAAAGGGAAAAGTTGACAGCTATGCTCCTAACCCATTGACTGCTTATCTGTTTGAGGACTTGCCTGTCCCTGCTCGACAGTCTTGACAGATGCTTCCCCCTTCTTCTGTTTCCTGTTCCAGGGAAGCGTCTATGGAGCTGGGTATCACAGGGGATGCCAAACATGGCGGCGTCAGAAGCAGAGGAGGAGCAAATACCCTTGCGTGACAGAAGTCAGTGAGTGAGAGAAAGCCACAAGGAAGACTCGGTGAATTCTTCGGGCCACATTAACAGCGACGTTCCTTAAGCTGTGAAGTGCAAGAGCTTAGCTGGAGCAGCCTGGCCACCGCTAAGGCCGTGACTCAGACCCAAGTTCCATGTCATTTACAGATTTGTGCTGACAGTCTTGCCTTAGATGAAGGATTATTCAGTCTCCTGTCGAAGAGTCTCAGCCTAAGAACCGAGGAAGAGCCTGGCCGCAGGATCAGGCCCATCTAGTCCAGCATCTTCTTCTCACAGTGGCCAACCCTAAAGCAGGGCATGAGTGCAAAAACACTCTGCCCACCTGAGATTCCCAGCAACATTTATTCAGACGCATCCTGCTTCTGATAGTTTAGGGAAAACATAGCCATTGATATCCTCCATTTCCCTAATCCTTGTGTAAATCCATCCAGGTTTGTGCCCATCACTACCTCTTGTGGGAGCAAATTGGCTGTTTTTTAGTCGACACCCTGCAAATGAAAATGGACTCCACACCTTCTCTGACCCCCTGGCCCCCATTTTTGTTTTCACTTCATTGTGTAACAACCTAATTCACACTTCCTGAAACAATCACGGGTTGAAGGACAGCTGTCCTATGAAATTTGCACTTCTCTGAATTTTCTGATGTTGGTTGACGTATGTGAAATTGGGCAATACAGAAAGAAGCACCTTCGTGTCCTTGATCCTATTAAAGACTTCTTCAAAACAAAATTCCAAAGGGACTGTCTGGCAAATAAAGGAATGAAGAAAATGTGTTTTACATTTAAATTGTACACTTTATTTCGTACTGAACTGTCAAGCTGTAGGCAGAAAAAACACACACCAGACTAGCACCTGAGGTTGTATCTGCCCTCATGTTCAAACCACATCCAAGTTACATGTATTGTGCAGAAAACTAAACTCTACTGAGCGTATTTCAGGGGTCCCTTATGTCAATGAATTGAAACCCAGGAGAAAAGAAATGCCACTATACATTTTCAATAGCTAAGGGAAAATCCTCATGAAACTAGAATTAGGAAAAGCCCATTTTGTAGTTTCGTGCAGCAGGGTAATTCTAACCCATCCTCTAGAGGAGCCCTAAAACTCCTCATGAGGTAATTAAATGAATTTATTTTATTCTGAAGCTATTTAGAAAGACCAGCTGCCTTTGCAGATGCCTCCATGTACTGATTAATATTATTTCATAAAAACTATACACCGTTTGGTTGTTTTTTTTAAAAAAACCCCAACCTCAAAGGGTCTCCCTTCTTTTTGTAAACCGCTCTGAGGTTTTTTCTTATGATCAAGTGTATATAACTAAGTAAGCTACCCCTCATGGCGGGAAGCGAGGGAGAGATAGCCTTTTGAATCCCCATGAAAAACAATTCCCAAGGGAACGGGTGTTTATGCACTTATTTGACAGCAGCCCTCGGGAGGCTTTAGCCTTGAAAACGTTCCCTTGGCCCTCCATGCCTTGCAGGGAGAGAAAAGGCAGCTCTCTAAAGGGAACCATTCTGAGCCTGAGATTCTGGCACCGCCATAAGGGCGAGGAAGGAAAATGGCGGGAAAACTCCTCAGCTAAAGGACCCTATGGGCGAGAGGCAGGATCCTGAGGGCTCGCTTTTGGAAGTCCCTGGACACAATCCACACTGCCTTTCCCAAGTGTCATGAGCGGCGTTCCTCAGCATTGCTCAGCCCACTCCCTGCTCTGAGGCATACGCCACAGCTGTTATACTTTTGCCTGTTGCTTCCGCCATCTCTGGCCAAGATGGCCGCCCAGGAGGGGTCTGGTCAGGCTCCCATGGCTCTGCCTTTGACAGTGCCCAGGGCTCTTAAGGCAGGGGCTTCACATTCACCGGCTCATAGTTCAGGGATGGGTTGTGTGTGTGAGGAATGCTGCTTTCTTTCAGTTATGGGGGTTTTTCCTCTTATGGGTACGCTCCCTGCATTTCCAAAGAGGCAAAGGACTCCCTCCCTCACAAAGGATGTGTTGAATTTTTCAACTTTCAAATTCCAAAACTGCGAGCTGATAAAAAGTTGTAGCACGACTTGGGGGAATTCAGAATATATTTCGGTTAAATTAATATGATTGAGTAAAGTGTGTGCAAAATCATTACGAATGATCGCCAACTACTTGCTGCTATATTGTAAATTATTGTTATTTGTATTATTTAGCATGACCTGACATTAACAGGAGGTAAAATTAAAGTTCTTTGGCTTTCCAAAACCAGTTGATGTGCTTCTTCATGCAATGTAGACTTACCAAGTTGAATGTTGTCCAGTCGCAAAAAATAATAGCAGACTGGAATCCCTCACACCCCAAAAACTATCTGTCTGTCTGTCTATCTATCTATCTATCTATCTATCTATCTATCTATCTATCTATCTATCTAATTTTTATTTATTTTCCATTTAATATTATACATTCACATCTTCATTATCCACTTTACCACTTTGGCTCTTTAGAGCCTATTGACTTCCTTCCCTCCCTCCTCATGGCTTTCAAAATTAACCTTTATATCATTGCATTTTGTATGTTTTCCAATTCTAATTGCACTCAACAGCTCAAAATTTAAATAAAAATAGAAAGACAGAACATTTCTCATTACAAGTCTTCAGACAACCCTGCTAGTGATGTTAATTGCTTACAATAATCTTTCAAATATTGTATAAATTTACTCCAGTCCTTTTGGAATATTTGATCATGCTGGTTTCGGATTTTTTTCTGTCAGCTTCGCCAGTTCTGCAAAGTCCATCATCTTCATCTGCCACTCTTCTCCAAAAACATATTTTTTAAGACCCCTCACTGAAGTAATTTGCAGAAATTGTTTCACCCCCTAAAATGACACCCTCTCATAGTAAAACATAGAAGGGGGAGCTCCTCTTTACGGAGCTTCATGAAAGGAAAGAGTTGGCACTCTCTGGGAGGTGTAAGAGAAGGCAATCGCACAAATGTCCCTCATGCGGAGCTTCTGTGAGGGTCTCCTTCCTCTCTTGTCATTATGGAGCCAGCTAAGAGATGCGCTGAGGGGACACATGGTGGTGCTAGCATTTCGTCCTGAAGGGAAGAAGGACCACTGCCCGCTTCTGATGCTTCAACATCTAAACCTCTTTGAATAGGAGGACAAAATGGCGGTGGTTCAACCTTAACCAAGGTTGTTGCCTACTGAAGCTTTTTCATCCTGGCAAAAGCACGGAGGGTGTAGGTTAGCAGCTTCCTGAATCATATAGGATTGTAGAGTTGGAAGGGACCTGTTATGTACTGAAGTTCTCACCCTGGGCCAGCAGGGGGATACTGTACATAGTTTTCACTCAGGTCCACATATGCAAATAAGGAATTGAAAGTGACGTTCAGTGATTGGATAGTTACAGAAAGTTGTTACTGTTGCTTTGTAGTTGAGCTCTATATAAGCAGGTTGGCTGAACCCTTCAGCTCAGTTCTGTTCTGGCCTGTGAATAAACAAGAGCTGTTTGAAGAATCGCTGTGCCGTCTGATATGTTCACCCACAACTTAACAGGACCCACGAGGGCCGTCTACTCCAACCCCCTGCAATGCAGGAATCTCAGCTAAAGCATCCATGACAAGATGGCCGCCCAACCTCTGCTTAAAATACTCCAAGGAAGGGGAGGCCACAACCTCCCGAGGGAGTCCGTTCCACTGTAGAACACCTCTTGCTGTCAGAAAGCGCTTCCTAATTTTTAGTGGGAATCTGCTTTCTTGCAACTTGAATCCATCGGTTCAGGTCCTACCCTCTAGAGCAGGCATGTGTTGGATTTCAGAGCCTATGAAGAAAGCCTTTCCTATGCCATTATGATTCTTAGGAAAAGAGATGACTTGCTAAAAACGTGACATGAGATGGAAAATTGGCCTAGAGGTGCAGTAACGGTGTGTGCGCTGCATGTGTTGGATTTCTGCCTGTCTTGCAGTCTGTCCTCTGTTTTTTCGAAAGCTCCAGGGACAGTGGCATCAGAATAAGCATAGCTAGGGTCAAAGTTCTTGGCCTCTAGAGTTAAGCCCCAGAGCACCGGAAGGAACCCAGCTGTTGGATCAAGTCAATCCGCCATCTAGTCTTGCATTCTGTTCTCACAGTGGACCCCCAGATGCCCCCAATGGGAAGCCCCACAAGTAGGACCCAAAGGTAAGAGGAACTGATACTCAGAGAAGCTTCTGGCAGTGGAGGGAGAACATAGCCATCGTGGCATGAATTTGCCTAACGCTTGTCATAGAAATCAACAAATCAGCAGTTTCTACCCAAATGCGATTTTGGTTTTAAACGCAGTGTAAGGCGTCTCTTTGGGAGTATATTATATTGTATTTAAAAATGGGGTATCAGAGTTTTTAGGGGGCTAACCAGGTTGGGGTAGCTGGGATAGCAGGCTTGTTGGTTTCTGAATGTCTTATGTAGATTTTTCAATTTCGTTGTTCTGTATGGGACAATGACAATAAAGGTTATCGTATCGTATTGTAACAAGGTTTGGTTTCAGGATTAAGGGCAATGCCCTGATCAACAAAAAAGAGTGACGGTAACATGGGGTATCTTTTCTTTTCTTTATTTATTTCATGAAATTTATCAACCGCTTGATTGCAGGTAAAACCTCAAAGCGCTTTGCAAAAAGAAGAGAAACAGCAAGAGGTTTTTAGCAGGCCCCGGGGATATTATGTGGAACCTATAACAGTTCCAGTTCTACAGATCGAAGCAGTCATGATGGACTATATGGAGTAAGGCAATCTTGCAGGTAGACTGGGATAAGGGTAAGGGTGGCAGCTGCTTGGTTCATATCACGGGCGTAGCCAAGGGAGGGCAGGGGGTAGCTTCCCCCCCCCCATGAAGTAATAAATAAAAATACTTAACTGACTAGTCACATCACATATAGCTTGGTTGCGCCCCTCCAAAAAAATCCTGCCCCTCCCAACATAAATCCTGGCTACGCCCATGGTTCATATTCTGTATATTTGAGGAAGTAACTCGTTGTTTGTTGTGTGTCAACTACTGGACAAATATTTGCATTTTGGACAAATGTTCAGAGCACCTATGGAGCAGGTGGGTAATGTGACTCTCCTGTTACGCATCTCGGAAAACAGAAGGATGTCGCAGGCGTATGTTTCAAAAGGTCATATTGTGGGATCCGTAACTACCTTGGACTCTGCTGGTCTCTGCGTGCTGTCCAGCACAAAATCCTAAATCTTAAGGCGCCTTCAGAAAAGTAAGATACCTTTGGAAATTTCTATTTTGCTTCCTTGAGGTGTGGCTTGGGGAGCCTGGAAGGGTGAGTGAAGCCTCGTACGTGGCCCAAGAAATGAACTCAGATACAACATCAGGAAAAGGAAACAGAACGACCTCCCCATTTGGAGCTTCAGTCCGTTGGCAGAGGACCCATTAAATATAACATATTTTCCATCAACCATGGCTGTTCCTACTGCCAGTATCATGGTGCAAAGATGGCTTATGCCCAGTATCTGGTTCATGAGTGGGGCTACACTGTTATTGCTCTAATTGAATTTCCACGCTGGTTATTATTATCCTCTCAGGAATAGCAGCTATTATGTTTGGAAAACTGTTCAGGTTAACCATTATTGTGCTTAATTGGTTCTAGCCCTCATGGGCCTGTGTTTTATCTGCGGAAAACCTGCTTATAAAACCGTCCCATCTAATTAATATGCTTCTTGCTTCATAAGTACAATTGCTCCTGCTGTAAGAACTACAACCCATCTCCCTTCTGGTAAGGTTAGGGACAAAAGAGAACTTTCAGAGGCCCAAAGGTATTAGGGCATAACCATACCTCAGCTTGCTTTTAAGGGAAATTGGAAAATTAAACAACCTTATGGGGGGGAGGAAAATAGTACTGTGAAATAGTGAAAAACTATTTTTTGCTTGTCAGTCAGGGAGAAGAGTTTCAGAGCCTGTGCAGAATGCTTTCCCTTTGCTCTGGAGTCATCAAAGCCACAAACCCAGCCCCATATGTCTGTGATTAGGGAATGATCTTTTAAATCAGAGGGGGTGAACCAACAGATATTTTTCAGAATCATAGAAACATAGGATTGTAGAGTTGGAAGGGATCCCAAGGGTCATCTATTTCAACCCCCTGCAATGCAGGAATCTCAACTAAAGCACCCATGACTGAGGGTCACCCAATCTCTGCTTAAAAACCTGCAAGGAAGGAGAGTCCACCGCCTCTCGTGGGAGTCTGTTCCAGTGCCAAACAGCTCTTACTATCTGATAGTTCTTCCCTAGGTCTAGTTGGAATCTCTTTCTTGTAACTTGAATCCATTTGTTCGAGTCCTACTCTCTGGAGCAGCAGGAAACAAGCTTGCCCCATCTTCCATGTATCAACCCTTGAGATATTTGAATATGGCTATCCTATCTCCATTCAGTCTCCTCTTTTCCAGGCTAAACATACCCAGCTCCTTCAATCATTCTTCACATAGCTTGGTTTCTAGACCCTTGATCTTGATTGCCTTCTTGCTGTTTGGTTTTTTTTAAAATAAAGTTTTTATTCACTAAAAACTTGAAGTGAGTTTCAGATATAAAATTGGCCTAGAGGTGTTGCAATGGTGTCTGTGCGTGCAGGCAGGCATGCATGCGTGTGTGGAATGTGTTGGATTTCTGCCTGCCATCCAGTCCCTGTTCTTTCTAAAGCTCCAGGTACGGTGCAATAAGAATGAGAATAGACACAGTTAGGGACAGTGCTCTTTGGGGCCTCTCAGGTTCCATGGTTGAGCCCTGGAGGACTTGAAAGAAGTTAAGAACATCAGAAGCGCCTGACGGCCAGTGGCTCATCTAGTCCAGCATCCTGGGGATGTCCATTCTCACAGGGGACAACCAGAGGCCCCCAATTGTTGTTGTTGTTTAGTCGTTTAGTCGTGTTTGTCTCTTCGTGGCCCCCTGGACCAGAGCACGCCAGGCACTCCTGTCTTCCGCTGCCTCCTGCAGTTTGGTCAAACTCATGCTGGTAGCTTCGAGAACACTGTCCAACCATCTCGTCCTCTGTCGTCCCCTTCTCCTTGTGCCCTCCATCTTTCCCAACATCAGGGTCTTTTCCAGGGAGTCTTCTCTTCTCATGAGGTGGCCAAAGTCTTGGAGCCTCAGCTTCAGGATCTGTCCTTCCAGTGAGCACTCTGGGCTGATTTCCTTAAGAATGGAGAGGTTTGATCTTCTTGCAGTCCATGGGACTCTCAAGAGTCTCCTCCAGCACCAGAATTCAAAAGCATCCATTCTTCAGTGATCAGCCTTCTTGATGGTCCAGCTCTCACTTCCATACATCACTACTGGGAAAACCATAGCTTTAACTATACAGAGGCCCCCAATGGGAAGCCTCAAATCAAGACCCGAGTGTGACAGGAACCAGTTCCTGGCAACTGGTATTCAGAGAGGCCTTTCACACTAGTAACCTTATCTTCCATGTATTTGTCTAAACCTTGCTATAGAAATCAATAAAGTTTGGCTTCAGGAGGAAGGATAATGAAATTTACCTTCATCAACAATAAGAGTGAAAGAGGCATGGAATAAGGGTTCATATTTGCTTCATTTGCTTCGTTCATATGCTGTATATTTGAGGAAGTGACTCATTGCTTCTTGTGTACCCACTCCGTATTTGCATTTTGGATGGTGTTCAGACTCTCCTAATACACGTCTCATAAAATAAAGCGACGAAGCTGGCTTATGTTTCAATTATTATCTTGCGCTTTGATTTGGGCCTCAGCCCAGTATACCTGAAGGAGGGTCTCCACCCTCATCACTCAGCCTGGACACTGAGATAGTCCTCTGAGGGTCTTCTGCTGGTTCCCTCACTACGAGAAGTGAAGTTACAGGAAACCAGGCAGAGGGCCTTCTCAGTAGTGGCACCCGCCCTGTGGAACACCCTCCCTTCAGATGTCAAGGAGATAAATAACTACATAACTTTTAGAAGACATCTGTAGGCAGCCATGTATCAGGAAGTTTTTAATGTTTGATATTTTACTATGTTATATATATCCTGTAGATTAAATAACTCTTCTTGTGGTGATCTATTCTCTTGCCAGCACTTTCAATAGCGTGATGCATACCTTACCAATACTGGAGATAGATGATGGCACCTTGGACAATGTGGAGGCAAGGGAGAAGAACGCAGTTGGGGGGAAAGGAGAGCCGCGGCCCATAGAAACCTCCTATGAGATGGAACATCCACCTAATCCAAAGATTAGGCTTAAGATTCCTCCTCTGAGGTAAGGAGTTTCCTTCAGGAGTCAACCCATCCACTACAGGGGTGGGGATCATCTGTGGCCCTCTGGAAGTTGGTGGACAACAACTTCCATCATGGCCATGTTGGCTGCTATTCACATTTGTTGACACTCTCAAAGAGTTCTGAAAGGTAAATCCCCCAGAGCCATCTGGAAACGCTCTGGATCAATCAGTCTCCAAGGGCGGGCCATACTAATAGATCTCCCACCTCTGCAGAGGGGGAAAGGTGCTGAAAGCCTAAATCTCCAGCTCTTCCTGTAGAAGCTTCCATGGATTGAACTTGGGACCTTCTGCTTGCAAGGATCTCTACCACTGAGGTGTAGTCCTTCCTAGACTAGCTGGTTGGCATCCATCTGTCTCAGGAGACAATGGAAAAGTATGCCTTTGAGGGTGAGGTCAAACCTACAAGGGATTCTCATATGGCAGGCTTAATGTTGCCAGCCAGTCACATCTACAATATAAAATGCTATGATACCAACTTAACATCCATCGATTCCCTGAATAAAAAAATCCCAGGAACTATAGTTTGCCAAAGGTTCTGAGAGTTAGGAGACCTCTAATAGTGCTACAATTCCCAGAGAGCTTTAGCAGTCAGTTCCTCTCGTCCATGAGAACTCTGGAAATTGTAACTCTGCAAGGCAAACTGGAGTCTCCTACTAACTCTACACACTCTTAACAAACAGTTCCCAGGATTCTTTGGGAGAAGCCACGACTGTTTAAACTGGTATGATGCTGCTTCAAATGTATGCTGCGGATTTGTTCATTCTGCTTTTCTTCCACAGTAAAGAGAATACTTTTAACAAGGATCGCCTCTTTGGTGCTATCGTGAGGGGGAACCCTGAGGAGCTGGAAGGACTGGGGGACTATTTGCGAAGAAGTGGCAAATATCTTACCAACTCTGAGTACACAGGTGGGCATGAGCCTGAGAGCTGGGGCTATTAGTAGTAGTAGTAGTATTAGTAGTACTTCACATTGATGTGAGAATAGGCAGGAATTTCAGGCTTCACAGAAGTATTTGCAAGATAGAGGAGGGCCATCAGAGTACAAGAGGACTGACAGTGGAGTTCGGAAGAGAAAAGAGTGAAAAAGTGATTTACTAATAGCATTATTTCTGAGGGTAAGTTGTGTGGTTTTTCACTAACTAGCTGCTTCACACCTGGCATTGTTTGGAAATTCTAAGGAATTAAAAGAACTTGTGGTTGAAAACAGGGCAGTTTTTGAAAGGCTCAGTCTGCCATATTGATTCAGTTGAGCAGGCAAAAACCTGTTTCCAGATCTCCCAAATCATCATGCAATATATGATTACAATACCTTAAGAGGTGTCCAAATACACAGTTCAGTTTTGAAAGGTTCAATCCATCATCTTGATTCAAAACAGATCCCAGTTGTATCCAGACTTAGACAAAAACCTGCTGCTTGGTCTCAGGGGCCAACATGCAAAAGTTGGTTAAAATCAGCACAGTTTTGAAATGCATATTCTACCATATTGATTCAAAATCGTCACCTGATTTTGGACCTTACATATTTTGTGGCCATTTATTTTGTAACTGCAAGTTTCCCTGTTTTACAACTGTTGCTTCAGACATACAATTTTTTAAAAAAACTTAACATCCCAATTAATGTGAAATTTGTTGAAAAATATTTGGTACTTACAAATTAGTGTTGTTCATGGGAATGAATGTACATCATCTGACTGCAGGATGTGTTGGGTTCAATCATTATGTGACCCATCTACACAGATTTCATGACCCAGTTGAACAGGCTGAGAAACGCTGTAGTATATTATGTTACCTGTTTTGTGTGCAGAAGACCCTAGGTTAAATTCCTATGAATTTCCAGTGAAAAGGATCTGAGAGCAGGTGAGGAGCAAGGCTAGGAATTGCAGATAAGTTCAGTGCAGTTAACAAAGTGAACCAACTTAATTCACAAATCCAAATTTGCTCTTTCCTTAATGTTTGAAATGTGGGTGGGGTGGCTTATTTGGCCTCTTGGCATGAGACTTTCTTGATCTTTATGGACATATCTTGTGATTAAAATCTTTAATCTCTGAGCGAAGACAGCAGATAAATATTTTAATAGCAAGTACTATTGGTCCAAAGAATCTTAGATCTGCTGGGTCTTTGTTAGGTTTCAAAATAGCTGCAACTCAATATTGTTTTCAAGACTGAGAGATCCTCTTCTCCTCTAGACAACTTTTGAAAACAATCCTTAATTTGGAGATGAGCTCTTTTGTGAAGGCTTTCTAAAATTCACCTGGTAGTCCATCTAAAGCTTTACAGCAAAACTCCCTGCTAAGTTTCTTTCCTTGGATATTCTTAAAGCATTTGATAGACTTGAATGGCCCTATACGCTGTCCTTGTTAGAAAAAAGAAATGCACTTATCCAAACAAAGGATGGAACTCCCTTCTCTTCCAGATGGAGAAACGGGCAAGACCTGCTTAATGAAGGCCTTGCTGAATTTAAAAGATGGGGCAAACCCCACCATCCCTTTGCTGCTGAAGATAGATCAGGAGACCAAGAACCCAAGGCCTCTGATCAACGTAGCTTGTAAGGATAGCTTCTATAAAGGTGAGAACCTTGGGGTGGGGAGACAGCATTAAAAAAAGAACTCCTCCACTCAGGCGTAGGAGAACATGCTTGTTTTCTACGTTTGACTTCTTTAATGATTTTCTTTCATGCCATTTTTGTTCTGCTAGGCCACACAGCACTCCACATTGCCATTGAGGAGAGGAATCTAGATCTGATCAAGCTCCTGGTGGAGAACGGCGCTGACGTCCATGCCAAGGCCTGTGGAAAGTTCTTCCACCAGCAGGAGAAAGGGGCATGCTTCTACTTTGGTAGGTGCCTAAAGTCCGCTGTCACAGATTATTGAAGTGGGTGCTCGTTTTTGTAACTTGTGCCAAAAGCAGCCATTCCTCTCCCAGCTTTGCTTCCGTTTATCTCCTTCCTCCTCCAGGTGAGCTTCCCCTCTCCTTAGCTGCTTGCACCAACCAACCAGAAGTGATCAGGTATCTCCTGGATAACCCTCATCAGAAGGCCAACCTGGCAGAGCGGGATTCGCTCGGCAACACAGTCCTCCATGCCTTGGTGATGGCGGCCGATGATGCGGATGAGAAGAACAGGGAGCTGGTGATTGGGATGTACAACAAGATCCTGATGCACAGTGCTACGCTCAACCTGAGTCAGAAACTGGAGGAATTAACCAACAGGGAAGGCTTGAACCCTTTGACCCTGGCCGTCAAGACTGGAAAGATTGAGGTAAGTCAGTTGGGAGCTTATCATCAGCTGCATTTCTGAGCTGAGGAACCTGTGACCTTCCAAGATGTTGTTGGATCCCAGTTCCCATCATTCTCCTGGCTGCTCTCACTGCTCATTCTCATCGGCTACTTGGAGATGGAAGTCCAACAATATCTGGAAGGTGGCATCTTCATGTCATGCTAGCAGAGATTCAGGCCACACAAGTTAGGTCAGTATTGTCAACCTCTAGGTAGGAGGCTGAGACTGAGAGGACAACTTGAAGAAGACAACTTAAGAAGATTTGTACCGGGCATACATGATTTCACAAGTCCGCCATTACAGTGCACAAGCTCAGATATCATGTCCTAGGGATGGCGAGACTCAGGCCCGAGAGCCAGTTTCAACCCTCCAGGCTTCTCTATCCAGCCCTTGGGACTATTTTTAGACTTCACACCCTCCAAGCTACAGCTGTTTCTGGCACAGGTGTAGTGGTTCAGGGTTATGGGAGATTGAAGTCCTGTTACTATTTCTGCAGCAGGGTCCCTTTCTCCAGTGTCCAAAAGGGGAGCTTTTTAGCCACTGAGAAGAAATCTTCCCACCCTTTGTGCTGATTGGAGCCAATCAGAGTCAGCCACACAGGATGGGCTCCTAAGGTCACTCTGGAGAAGACATGCCAGCAGAACACTGAGGTGTTGTTGGTCTGTACATTCCAGAGCTAAGCATTTAGAAACATCAAAAACACTGAAAAGGCCAGTTCTCATCTTGCCACCCTGCAGACCTCTTGTAGAAGGAGCACACAAAGAAGGGCCTCATATGATGTTTAAGTAGAAATAAGCATAAATGTTGGAAGGAAAAAACCCAAAGAAAATCCCTCCCCCTTTTCTGTCCTTCCTAGATCTTCAAAAACATTATTCACCGCGAAATCAAAGACCCGCAGTACCGTCACCTTTCGTGGAAGTTCACTGAATGGACCTACGGGCCTGTCCACATCTCTCTCTACGACCTGACCTCCATTGACAGCTATGATGAGAACTCTGTGTTGGACATTCTTGCCTACAGCAGCGATACTCCGGTGAGATGATCAATGAAGGCGACTTGTCTGCTTTAAAATAATCACTGGGGGAGATCCTTCAGTTCTCTCTGCAGCTAGGCTTCTCTCTTCAGGAGATTTTCTTGGTGCCATCTTTGTTTTATTTCCAGTACTGAGCAACACCCCCTTAAAAGAAGTTTGCACTGGTGATTAGATACTTGTTTTCTTCTTTGAAGAAGTCTCCATGAGAATATATTTATTGTGGTCTTCCCAAAGACACTGGTTGGCCACTGTGTGACACTAGATGGGCCATTGGCCTAATCCAGGAGGGCTACTATTGCCTTGGAGAGTCTAGATTTGATTCCTTTGTGGATACTTATTTTGGGAAAACAAAATAGGTGACCTTGATCGATAAAAAGCTGTAATATAAAATCTTGGATTGCTGTACTTTATCTCTGTTTTTATGACATTTGTTTTGGCATTTTAATACTGATTTGTTCTATTGTACATGTCTTAGAAAATTTGAAACAATTGAGCAGTTTAATATCATGCAACAAACATATACACACCAGTAAAGGCCATAGGCTGAATAAGCTGTGGTTTCGTGCAACTTGGAGCAGGGCAGGGGTACCCTGTTTCTCTCTGTTTTGATGGCACTGTTACGACATTCTTATGCTGATTTGCACTGTTGTACATGGCTTAGAACATTTTAGATGAATAAACAGTTGAATACCTTTAAGTAAAGAAACACACACCAGTATAGGCCTCTTCGTTGCGCAAAACCACAGTTTATTCAGCCAACCTGTTTGCAGGCTGAAGAAGCTGTGGTTTTGTGCAACTTGGAGCAGGGCTAGGGTACCCTATGGCCCTCCAGATGGTTTTGGGTGCCAACTGCCAGCAGCCTCAGCATGGCTAATAACGAGGGATGGTGGGGGCTGAATCAATGAATTATTTTCTTTCTTTCTTTCTTTCTTTCTTTCTTTCTTTCTTTCTTTCTTTCTTTCTTTCTTTCTCCTACATACAGAAGCGGTACGAGATGGTGGTCCTGGAACCTATAAACAAGCTTCTTCAAAGCAAATGGGACTCCTTTGCTGCCATGAGATTTTACATCAGTTTTTTCTCCTATGTGCTGTTCATGTCCGTGTTCTCAGCTGTTGCTTATCACCGGCCTCTGGAGGGGAAGGTAACAGCAGCTTTGGGGCTTGGGGGATACAGAGAGGGAGGCAGAGAGAGGAGGAGGGTGGCTCTCTAGGGCAAAAGTGTGGAAGCTCCCTGTTTGTTCTACAAGGCCCTTTTGGGCCAAGCCTCACCCACCTGCCCATACATGATGTAGGGCAAGGGTGGCAGAGAGATTTAATTTAGTTTGCGCTGAAAGGCAAACCTACTTAATTTCCACTTTCTGAACTGAAATGCAGTCATCCTTTGAAATCCACACTTCTCCGCATCTTTCACTGCGGTTCTGCAGCCAAGCAACATGTACAAAAGATGAACAAGTGTGCATTATTATGGATATATCAGGGGAAGATGACATACAAAAGTACATTATGTTAGGGAAATCCACACCGTGATTTTCCCGTCTGGAAACCAATGTCCCCACTGTGGAAGGACGTGTGGATCCAGAATTGGCCTCTATAGTCACTTACCAACTCATTGTTAAAACCGTGTTTATGGAAGACAATCTTACTCGGCTACGAGGGATCGCCAAAGAAAGAAGAAGATGTTAGGGATGGTTGGTGTGCCAAATTTGCATTTAAATTCAGTGTGCCAAATTTGCATTTAAAGGCAAACCTACCTAATTTCCACTTTTTGGAACAATCCATAGACTGAAACACGACCATCCTTTCACATTTTACAATGCAATTCTCAATCCAAGTAGCATGTACAAAAAAGAGAAAGAAATGCATGTACTTAGAGCAATGTGTGCATAGTTTTTCCTGAGAATGTTTTAAAAATGAGAATCCATTTTCATGGTTTTTATTTCATTTTATTGTAAACTGCTGCAGAGGACCAAAATGAAGATTGGAGAAAAGGAGAGAAGCCAGTACTGACAGATCCATACATCCATAGTTGTTAGGGAGTTAAATTTGTGCCTAGGTCAAAAAGAGGGTACCATCAACCAGTTGATTGGCACTGGCAACACCCTCTTCAGACTTCTGTGCATCTTTTTGCAAACCCTGACAAACAGTTGATTGTCTCTGCTTTTATCTTAATGAATTACGTAAGTTCTCTCTCCCAACCTATCTTTTTTCCTTTAATCTTTCCAGCCTCCTTTTCCAGTGACACTCACTGCTGGAGACGTATTGAGGCTCATTGGCCAGATCATTGTCTTAACTGGAGGCGTGTATCTCCTCGTTGATCAGGTATGACATACTCTTATAGCTCTTCCTGCTGCTGTTTGGGATGTGTTTGATATCTTAGGTTGGCTACAGAAATCCAGAAGAAAATAGGACTGGCTGCAGAATTATAGAGCATCAAATCTTTCCTTTTAAAAGAATTAACAAAGCACCTAGTACTTAAGGTTCCACACACTACCCTGGTTTGCACATAACCATGATTTGTTTTTCCTAACTATGGTTAGTTTGGACGTACAAGCCTACATCAGACTCACTATTTTTTTTCTGCCAACCCACCATGATGTGAAGCCTTGAAAAAAATAGGTGATATCCTAACTAACCCAAGAGATATCCTAACCCAAGGATACGATAAAGCAAAAATGAATATTTCACAGAGAATTAGAGGCACGGGGGAAGAACACTGAGGAAGACTTCTTCTGCATGCAGCATTTAGGAACACTGACATCATAAGCTGCTAAAGTTTCAAGAGACCATTGTGTAAGTTCTGTCATGCACAACTGCAAGGAGAACACAAATTAAACCACTGAGATAGAAGATCTGAAGCACTCCAGATGATTTGCCCATGTATATATCTGGCGGGAAGGCAACACATGGGTGTCTGCAATGATCAGTGCAATGCATTGCTAATTAATATTGTATAATTTTAGAAGGTTGTGCAGACTTAGTTTGGACTTATCATGAAGGGATCTTGCGCTTCTGAATTTGCCACTGCACTATTTCTGCTGTGGGACGCGGGTGGCGCTGTGGGTAAAACCTCAGCGCCTAGGACTTGCTGATCGCATGGTCAGCGGTTCGAATCCCCGCGGCGGGGTGCGCTCCCGTCGTTCAGTCCCAGCACCTGCCAACCTAGCAGTTCGAAAGCACCCCCGGGTGAAAGTAGATAAATAGGGACCGCTTACCAGCGGGAAGGTAAACGGCGTTCCGTGTGCTGCGCTGGCTCGCCAGATGCAGCTTGTCACGCTGGCCACGTGACCCGGAAGTGTCTGCGGACAGCGCTGGCTCCCGGCCTCTTAAGTGAGATGGGCGCACAACCCTAGAGTCTGTCAAGACTGGCCCGTACGGGCAGGGGTACCTTTACCTTTACCTTTATTTCTGCTGTACTGACAAGAGTGTTCCTGTCCATTTGCTTATTAGGCTTTTTACCTGTGGAGAAGACGCCGGTCACTGACAACTCTACTTCAGGATGGCTACATCGAGATTTTTCTGTATGTTGGGGGGGCGGCGGTAGGGAAGAGGTTTTTTTAAAAAAATTAATAGTTGTTTTAAAACTGTTTTTACTGATAGTTTTATTGTTTCATGCTTTTTGTAAAGAGCTTTGAGCCTGGCTTCCACTGGGGAGGGCGGGATATAAATAAAAATTTATAAATTATTATTATTATTATTATTATTATTATTATTATTATTATTATTATTATCATCATCATACATTCAAGCAGCACAAAACTTTTATGAAATAATTTTTTGTGTGGAATTACTGGAGCCAAGGTCTCTCATTGGGACACTTATACAGTACAGTGGTACCTCAGGTTACAGATGCTTCAGGTTACATACGCTTCAGGTTACAGACTCTGCTAACCCAGGAATAGTGCTTCAGGTTAAGAACTTTGTTTCAGGATGAGAACAGAAATCGTGCTCTGGCGGCACAGCGGCAGCAGGAGGCCCCATTAGCTAAAGTGGTGCTTCAGGTTAAGAACAGTTTCAGGTTAAGAACGAATTAAGTACTTAACCCAAGGTACCACTGTAGTTATGGTTTGTTCCTGTTTCACCGGTCATGGTTTATCCCCTAGGACAAATCAGAAGCCCCGCTTTGAATGTAATGCGATAGCCAAACCATGGCTTAGCTCTGGGTACTGTGGCGGCAGCAGGACCAAGGGAGGAGTGAAGAGGCTGCCTTTTCTTCACTGAATACCCACCCTGTAGCTCATTCATGCTTAGCTGTGGCATGTGGCTTAGCTTTTGTGTGCTAGGCAGGCCAAGCAGACTCCTCTATGCCTGAAAGGCGCCTTCTCTAAGCGGAACCATCTCCCCCCCCCCCTCATTTTATCACAGGCTGTTGCAGTCAGTGACCCTGCTGGTTTCGGCAGTGATGTACCTTGCAGGCCTGGAAGATTACCTGTCTTGGATGGTCTTCTCCCTCCTGCTCGGCTGGACAAACCTGCTGTATTACATGCGAGGCTTTCAGCAGACCGGGATCTACGTTGTCATGATACACAAGGTTGGTATAACTGCATATTCTAAAGGTCTAACAGCCTGTATTCCCATGCTTTGCTGCATGTTCTGTGATCTTAAATCTCTGCTGGCGCCCTCTCACCAAAGAGTGCTCCAAAACCTGGATCTAGGCATTCAGGGAATTGCCTCTTTATTTTCCCTTTTAGCCAAATACCAAAATATTAAAACCTGCACACTGTATATAACAGACCTGGCACACCTTTCTCTTGGAACTTAAGCACCTGGTGTTTTCAGTGTTCTTAAGTGCTCAGCATACAGCATACAGAACTTCCTCAGTGTTCTTCCTGAGTACCTTCTTCAGAGTGACCCTAGGTGCCCATCCTCCGTGGCTGACTCACTTCTGCTTATGCCGATTGGCTCCAAAAAGGGTGTGAGGATTCCCTTTTAGCTGATTGGGTGACTCCAGGATGCTGGAAGGAGAGACCCTGCTGCATAAATAGTAAAAAGTCATTGACACCTGCGATCCTGGGCCACGACGCCTCTCATAGGCTTGCTGTGTGAGGTTAAGCTTGTTGGTTATATGAAGCTGATTAATCCCACACTTCAAGAAGAAGAAGAGTTTGGATTTGATATCCCGCCTTTCACTCCCTTTAAGGAGTCTCAAAGCGGCTAACATTCTCCTTTCCCTTCCTCCCCCACAACAAACCCTCTGTGAGGTGAGTGGGGCTGAGAGACTTCAGAGAAGTGTGACTGGCCCAAGGTCACCCAGCAGCTGCATGTGGAGGAGCGGAGACGCGAACCCGGTTCCCCAGATAACGAGACTACCGCTCTTAACCACTAGACCATACTGGCTCTCTCAAGTTAAACACAAATTAATTTACTGAGAAGGAAGATATTGGAGCACTCAAACAATTTTCCCATGTGATTTGCGCAGAAAAGTCGATTTAACTGAACGGCAACACATGGAGATCAGTACTGCTTATTGCAACGCATCCCTAATTATTGTTGTATATTTCTAATATTATTGTACAAACTTAGAGTTGTATAACATTAGAAGGGTGTGTGGCTGTGAGGGCACGTGTCTGTGGATACCATGAAGGGACCCTGCATTTCTGAATTCGCAACTGCACTACTGTTAAACTGCAAGGCAATGTGATTGGCCCAAGGTCACTTGGGCAAAAATCTGAACCCGAGTCTCTGCCCAGTCCTCCATCATGCTGGGGTTCCCCAATTCACTTCTATCCTGCTCTGCATTCCAGGCTATCCTGCGGAACCTCATGCATTTCCTCATGGTCTATGTGATCTTCCTCTTCAGCTTTTCAACAGGTGAGTCTCTACCTGTCCTAACAGGGAAGGGCCAGAACTGGCAGCAGAAACCAGAATCCTATCCACTTCCTCCTTTAGCAGCACCGTTGACTGTTTTTTTGCATCCAATATATGAAGACAAGGAAAAATGACACATAGTAATAATCATGCCTAGTAATCATGCCGCCTGATCTCAGTTGCAGGGCTGGCCCTGCTATTAGGCAGAGTAAGGGGATTCAATGATATTCGTGCATCCCACTCTCCCCTGCAAAGGCCAGGGTTAAGAGGTGTGTCTTCAGCATATCGCAGAAACTATATACAGTGGTACCTCGGGTTACAGACACTTCAGGTTACAGACACTTCAGGTTACAGACTCCGCTAACCCAGAAATAGTACCTCGAGTTAAGAACTTTACTTCAGGATGAGTACAGAAATCGCACAGCGGCAGCGGGACGCCCCATTAGCTAAAGTGGTGCTTCAGGTTAAGAACAGTTTCAGGTTAAGAACGGACCTCCAGAACGAATGAAGTTCTTAACCCGAGATACCACTGTAATGGAAGTGCCCGATGCACATCTATGGGGAGAGACTTCCACAACTTAGGGGTTACCACAGAGAATGTCCTTTCTCGGGTCACCGACCCCCAAACTTCAGAGGGTCACAGAACTTCCAAGGAGCCCCCTCTGCTGATTTTAATGCACAGGAGGGTCTGTAGGGAAGTACAAAAAAAAACCCTGTGTCATTTATCACTTGAAACACTCGTGTGAGCGCCTCAAATTGGACCTGGAAACCAACGGGCAACCCAAGATGAGTTGTGGATGGCACAGCCCATAACTAGTAGGTCCTGAGTTGTGACATCTTTCGGGACAGGGTTCTCATGCAAATAGAGAGGTTTACAAGGAGATTCTTCAAGGACCCCCTGATTTAAATATTCTCATTTCCCATTTCAGCCCTTGTCATACTTACTGGGGAGGCTCCCCAGCCAGTCCAGAATGGGTCTTCCCTCGTCAACAGTGATGGCAAAGACCAAGTCAAGTATGTTGGGCTGCTACAGACGTCCCTGGAGCTGTTCAAGTTCACCATTGGGATGGGGGAGTTGGAGTTCCAACAGAACATGAGGTTCAGGTACTTTGTGATGTTCCTCCTGCTCTTCTATGTCATCATGACTTACATCCTCCTTCTGAACATGCTGATTGCCCTGATGAGTGAGACGGTCACCGAGGTCTCTGAAGATGGTCAAAAGATCTGGAAGCTGCAGGCAAGTCCAAAACCATTTCTGGGTGGGGCTTAATTTGAACCAAGGCCATTACACCAAGGACCCCTCCAAACTGGCTGTTTCTGTGTACATTCTTCAGCATGTCTCTATCATTGACTGTTAGCTTTGTCCTTGGTTTTGACAAGCATAATGGGCCTTGCTCATTGCTTTGGGGAAATGAAGCTACTGGGTGCAGCATACAACAGCTGAAAATAAATAAGTACACTGGCTCCTCACTCTCCAACCCTTGATCCCACTGCGACAGCTGCCTGTTAGCTCAGCCCTGACAAAGGATTCACACATAAGGAGAGCCCTGATGGAACGGGGCCAGATGAACCAGTACACTAAAGGCCCCTCCAAACTGGCTGTTTCTGAGTGTTCTGCAACATGTCTCTTTGTCATAGACTCTTGGCTTTATTCACTGGTCTTGACAAGCACAGTTGCCATTGTTCACTGGCCAGGGAACATAAAGCTATACGTTGCGGCATACAGATCCTGTAAATAAATAAGTACGCAAATTCCTGCCTCCTCACTCCCCAACTCTCGATCCCACTCTGACAGCTGCCTATTCACTTAACCCTGACAAAGGATTCACACATAAGGAGAACCCTAATGGAACAAGCCCATGTGGTTCAGCACCCTGTTCCAAAGTGGCCCCCTGGGTGCCTATGGCAAGTCTACAAGCGGGAACGCATTTCGGAGCACCTGCTTTGCATGCAGAAGGTCCCAGGTTCAATCCCTCCAGTTTTCAGGAAAGGGCTGAGAATGTCCCTCACCTGAAACCCCCAAGAGCCACTTCCAGTCAGGTCAACTATATGAAGCTAGGTGGAGGAGTGGTCTGACTTCATATAAGACAGCTTCCTCTGCTCCTATTCAAATCACCCCTACATCTGAAAATGTGACTATTCCTCCTGAATTGTACCCACAGCGAGCAACTGCTATTATGGAGTTGGAGAAAAGCTGGGTTTGGCATTGGCAGAAACCCAAGCGATCTGGTTGCCAGCTGTCTATCGGCTCCAAAGACGAGAAAGATAAGAGATATTTTTTCCGGTGAGTTTGACCGTGCCTTGCGCTGTCGCAGGTCGACAGAGCAACAAGGGCTACACAGATAAGCAAATATATACTGACTGTGTCTTTCCCCCAAGTGAGCGACGGGATTCAGGTGGTTCACCATTTATTTGTATGTTTTGCAGAGTAGAAGAGCTAGATTGGGCTAACTGGAAGAAAGAGGTGGGAGCCCTCAAGGAGGAGCCTGCAGACTCAGACCACGACGAGACAGTGTCAAAAGGCAAGTGAAGAGCAACACCCTACTCCAGATGTGGGGAACCTGTGACCCTCCCATCACCCCCATCCAGTACACCTGGTGTTTGGGGATGATGGGATTTGTAGTCCAACAACATCTGGAGGGCTACAAGTTCACCAAACCTATCCTAAACAAGTCTAGGGGAACCTGCAGCCTTCCAGATGTGCAGTTACAACCCTCAGCAGGCAGCATGGCCCAACGCTCAGGGATGATGGGAGTTGAAATCCAGCCACAACTGGAGGGCCACAGGGAACCCCTTCCTCTTACTCAAAAGCCTTCCTTACCTACTTGCCTTCACAGTCATTAATGCACTATCAGGTAAGTCTATGTGGCACTTGAGACCTTTGGACAGCACCACAGCCTGCTTGCGGCTCTCTCTTTTTTGGCTGGCCAGCAGGTGATGTTGCTTTATCAGAATCAGGAAAACAGTCGCAGGAGAAAGTCTCATGCCTGCCCATCTCTGCAGATGAGTGACTTCTCTTAGCAAAAGAGTATTTTAATTTTATTTATTTTTAAAGATAATATTCATGATGTCACAGCTGCTCTCTCTATACTTCTGAGATTTTCAGAAGCGCTACAGGTTTTTAGGAAAGAGTCTTTCTCAGTTCTTTATGGAGGAACCACAATTGGTTTTTTTTTAAAAAAACACACATTTTTTTAATGTTGGAGATGCAGATTAAACAAAGCAGATTACAGACAAATCTTCTTGGATTGTTCTCAAATAGAAATGTTCTGAAAATCTGTTCAGGCTAATATCTCTGATAGGTTAGGATACCATATACCCTTGGATCCTAAAATATATCTGCTTGGTTATCTAAAAGATGTTATTTTGGAAAATGATCATGAAATAGTGTTCAACCTTATAACTGCTGCTAAGATTAGAATAGCTAAAGGGTGAGGCATATATCCCACTATATCTGAATGTTATGAAAATTTAGTCCATGGTAACTATGATTAAGCTAACTTATTATATAAACCAGCCTAACTTTGTTTTTTTTGGGGGGAAAGATTTTTTTTGAATTGTTTTGGAACAAGAAGTTCAGTGATTATATCCAACCTCATGCTGCTTTCAACCTGCTGTAATAGTATTTCTTTATGCTCTTTATCTGTAATGTGTATGGGTTGCTCGTGCGTAAGTTGCCGCCTCTCCAGGCTTTGTTGCCTTGCTAAACCTTTCAGTCTGGGCAGCCCTTCACTTCGTGGCTGCCTCAGTCGCTAGCAGAATCCGTCAGTGGGCGTTTTCTTTTCCAACATAAAAGTTGTTTGACACCCAGTCTCCTCCTACTCTCTCTGCGCGGAAGTCTTCTGCGCAGGGAGGGCGTGGGTAGCGGAGGACCCGTGCTCTCCCCGCTGGTGTCCGGTGAAGAGTCCTGGAGCCCTCTCGCCGATTCCCCCATCAGCCCCTCTATATCCCTGGTGTTGCGCTGATTTGCTTCCCCATCTGCGGAGCTGCCTCTCTCCCTGCTGGGCCCTTCTCCAGCATCATTTGAGAGCCTTCCCTCCGCCTCTAGCTCCGATGTCAGTTCCCTGACATTATGTTATGTAGTGTAGTTTCACCCTGGGCCAACAGGGGGATACTGTATATAGTTTTCACTCAGGTCTGTAGATAGTTTTCACTCAGGTCCGCGGCAGTTAGTTTAGGCGGGAACTCTGAGCTGTTGTGGTTACAATGTTGACAGCCGGCTGCCTATAAATACAGGCCGGCTGAGCTGTTCGCAGTCAGTTCTATTTCAGCTTGTCTTAATAAAGAGCTACTTGAAGAAATCGCTGTGCCGGCTGCTATGTCAACCCACTACTTAATACATTATCTTTGGTTCATTTTGTTTAATTGAAAAACAAAACATCATCATTATAAGAAGAGGAAGAATACCATACAATAATGAAGGGGGAATGGATTTGGGGGGAGCTTTATATCATTCCAGACAAAAATATGCACCGCAAGCATCACTGGACAGGAAGTGACAGAAAAATATCAGGAGCTACCAGGGATCAAACCTGGGACCTTCTGCATACAAAGGCCCGGCTACAGCTCAGCTCCTCCTAACTTATTTGCCTGGGCACAACCGCTGACCTCCTGGAAGACTTGCCTGTTCTTGCTTCACAGCCTTGATAGATGCTTCCCCATTCTGTCCCATTCCAGGGAAGCGCCTGCTGAACCGAGTGTCTCAGGGGGTGAGGGCACGATTCACGACGCCGGAGGTGGCGGAGGAACAGATGCCGCTGCAAGACGGAAGCCACTGAGAGAGAGAGAGAGACACACACCAGGAGTGCATGATGGATTGCTCAGACCACGTGAACACCCACCTCCAGCTATGCTCCTTCAATGGCTTGAGAGCAATCTGACCACGGCAACAACAAAACAAATCACTGTTAAGGACCACGCAGCATGCCTTTTACAGGCTGGGTGTTTTTTTTATTTATTTATACATTTTTATTAGTTTTTTAACATCTCATTTCCAACAATCATTTAACATAAATTCTTATCTTATACTATATTTTAGACTTCCATCAACAACCTCTGAAGATTGTCCGTTCTTTTTCACTTATTCTGCATTTCTTAATTTCTCTATTACTTTTAATTATCTTTAACTAATAATTCCCTTCATAATCTTCCTTGCAATATTTCACATAATCCTCCTTACAGAACTTCTTGCAATCCTACTAGTGTAATCTGTTTATTACAATTGCTTTTTAAATAGTTCAAATATTTACTCCAGTCTTCTAAGAATCTCTGGTCCTGCAGGTTTTGAGTCCTTCCTGTTAATTTGTCTAATTCTGCATAATTCTTCTTGTTTCCATTTCTGTGCCAGTAATATTCTTGCTGCCGTTATTGCATATAAAAACAATTTACAATCCGGTCTGTTAATGTCCTCCCCTACAGTGCCCAGTAAAAATGCTTCTGGTTTTTGAATAAATGTAGGCTGGGTGTTAACAGTCTTGCTTTAGAGGAAGGTTAGTTCAAAGAGTTTCCTATCAAAGAGTTTCAGCCTAAGACCATCAGAAGCGCCTGGCTGCAGTGATACCTGGGTGTGATTCCCTGGGACCCAGGTGGATGTCAGTAATGCTCACTAATTCAGACAACTTCATGTAGCAGGTTGCAGAATAGCAACATTTTGCATGAAACAGAAAAAGTAATGAATTTATAGACTTTGCTCAAAACTACCTGTTGCTGTAGTAATTAGGAGCAGGCTGCTCTGACCAATGAGATTAGTTTTAGGGTCCATGGGCTGTTCATGCATTCTGTTATCCAATCATATTGCTGAAAGGGATTGTTCACGAGCTAGAGAGTGTAATAAAAGTGTTTGAATTCTGCATTCTAGGTCCAGAATTTGGAGAACTCCTCTGGGTCATATATGCTTACTGCAGCCTGCAATAAAATCTGAACTCTTCCCACGATGCTGCTGACTTTATTTGGCTAAAAAGCACACCTAGGTGAAGGGCTGCCCCCTCTCCCCTCCAACCAATTGTGAAGACTGAGTGCATAAAATAGTGGATGTGATGACCAGGGAAGGGGTTACTTGCATTTCCATCAGGGGCAGGGCTGGGTGGAATAAAGGATTAATTTTGTCCATCACCCCCTCTCTTTTGGCTGCTGCCAAAATTGGCAGGGTCTTGCAGGGCTTTGCCCCAAGGTGGTTTGTTGCCAGGGGAACCCACATAAGACCTGCTCACTTCATTAAGATGAACCAGGAGGCTTTCTTCAGCATCCTTCCAACCCTTCAGCCGAAATTCCTCAGGATGTGAATAAAGGCAGTCTCTGCAGAACTAACCTGCAGAACTCCCTACCTTTGGAAATTACACCTTGCCCATATGTCTACAGAGCATTAGAAGTTTGGAAGCCAAGCTGGTACTCCATTTGCAGCTTAAACCAACCAGCAGTGATGGGGTGAACCCTCTCCCATCCCCTCCAACAACTTTCTTGCTAAAGATATCCTGAAAGGGCAGCTTGGCTGAGTGCCTTAGTTTTTTCAGACAGAGAGCCACCTATAGTTGGAGCAGCAACACAACAGTTAAACTCTCTGGGCGGCTTCCAACATTTATAAAAAAAATAAAAGACATAATAAAACATTTAAAAAGAATGATCTGTTAATGAATTTGCATTTTCTGCTTGTTTGAACTAGAGGTAGGCTGTCTGAATTGTGCGTTGCTTTGTAACGATTTGTTGGGTCTCTGGACCGTAATAAAGATTTTTATTGTTGTTGTTGCATTTTCAGCATCAAGGTGAGCTTATTGGTCCCTACTGCAGAGAGAGAGAGGGCGGGAGGGAGAGAGAAACCCCTACTTGAGGGTGCTGTGGTACCCATGGGCCCCACACTGGAGACCCCAGGTCTAAGCTCCTTTTAAACCACCTGAGTTGGTGGCTGATGGTGTAAGACATTTGGGTGCCCTTGAGCCAGTTGCTACCTTCCCAGCCTAGCCTACCCCACAGGGTTGCTGTGAAGATGAAGCAGAGAGGGAGGGAGGATACATGTGTCTTCTACCGTGAGCTCTGTGGAGGATAAGTGTGATAGAAATGTAATAAATAAAAATAATGCTGTAGCAAATGCCATCGTTTAAGAATGTGCTACATTAAGAAATTCCTCCTTTGGTCTCTCCTGAATCTTTCAGCATTTGGCTTCATGAGATGTGACCCTGTTGTGGGTTCTCATATGCTGGCAGAGGGAAAGCAGCTTCTTATCTATTTAAAAAATGTGCCCAAATTAATATTGGTCTGCCTAGTAGCCCAGTGTTGCCCGCACTGACTGGCAGTGGCTTTCCAGGATCCTAGAAAGAGAAAGGTCATTCCCGGAACTCGCTCCTCAAGATCCTTGTAAGCAAAGATAACCGGGATTTGAACCTGGGACCGTCTGCATGCAAAGCTTCCATCAGCCAACTTGGTCTGTAGTCAGGGATGAGTTGTAGCCCAGCAACATCCGGTGAACCAAAGATGGGGGGGGGCTTGCTCTGGGTGGGGTGCGAGCAAGTGTGGCAGCCCCTAGATAAAATCTGTCCTTCGGGTGGTGCTGTTTTTGGCCTGGAAATTGTCAGAGCACCCAAAGAAAACTATGGCAGGTGAGCCAGAGTCTGGGGCCTGTTCTATCTACAACCACCTTTCCCCTCTCTGAATGAAGCAGCAAATGTAGCCCAGAAGATGTTGCTTGTCAAAATGCCGGAAGACAAAAGACGTGCGGCCCCCACACAGGTGCAAAACTGAAACCCCTTTGAGTGGGCTTGAAAGAGAGCAGGTGGAGGAAAGGTGGTCCCTGAAGATAGCCTATGATGCAAACGGCGCCTCGGCTTCGCCTGAAGCCTCAGAGGCTCAACCACATCTTGAAACTCATGTGAGGAAACCCACAACGGGCTTGTCTCGAGTTGTGTCTCATCAGTGACAGAGGCAGCAGTTCTGGAAAAGGCCTCCCCTCTTTCAGGCCACAAGCAGCTGCTACTCGTGAGTTTTATCTCAGAAGCTTTTGCACTGTCCACCCAGGAGCATCTCAGCCATGACCACTCTTCACTTCCTCCTCCTGCTTCTGGGTAAGTGAATCATCTCTTCTGCACAATTAACAGAAAGATCTTTTTTTTTAAAAAAAAAAATTGTTGCGCTGGTGGCAATATTTTTCTCTCCGCCTCGCCACATATTTTTTGCACGATATAGGAAGCTGCTGTGCATATACTGAAGTCCATCTTAGTTCAGTGATGTCTACGGTCCAGTTCAGTACTGAATGGCAGTGGCTCTTGGGGGTTTTAGACAAGTGGACTTTTCCAGCCCTACTTGGAGCTGCTGAAGATTCAACCTAGGACCTCCTGCATGAAAAGCAGCTACACTGAGATAAAGCAAGATTTCAGCCCTTACTGCTCTGAATTAAGGGCTGATTTAAATAGGAACATAGGAAGCTACCTTATGCCATTGTCAGAACTTCGGTCCATCAAGCCCAATATTGTTGATTGGGTTTCAGACGGGGGTCTCTCACAGCCCTACCTGTAGACGCTGGGCTTTGAACCCCGCTTGCAAAGAGAGCCGTGTCTCTTCCCCAGACTCTGGGATATGATTTTAGGTTATGTTCCCCCTCCCCCAATCCAAACTGCATCCTATCGTGCTTTCCAAACACAAGAGCTTCTTTCAAAGTGGTTTGCAATCATTTACGAACTTCAAAAGAATTCATTCAGTAATGAGACAAGTCACAGAGAAACCTAGTATAAAGCAGCTTTTGCAATACTGTATGTGCTAAAAGACTTAGGCCCCAAATATCGGCCCCTACAGACTTCCGCAGATATAAAAATCAGCAGAGGGATGGTGGCAGCCCTGGAGAGAAGCATTTTCTGTAGCAGCCCCTAAGCTGTGGGACTCCTCCCACAGAGCTGTGTTGTTAAGTTTTCATGGAATATGAATATACATCTCCTTACCCTGATCTTTGACAACTGAGATGTACATTCTTGGGACCAACTGTATTCCTGAGATAGCCATTTGTTTTAAACTGTTTTTAATGTCTCATTTTAAATTGTCGGGGTCTGCCTTGGGACCTTGGGGTGAAGAGCAGGTCAATAAATCAAATTATTAGCAGCAGCAAGAACAACAACAACTCGAATTCTCCAAGTTGCCGTGTTGATGAAATAGCTCAGGAAGCCTCAAGTTTCCCAAAAGTTGTTAATTAGTTAATACATGTTGCACTGAGCACCAAGATAGGCTTCTATTTCATAGGAGGAGACCTGTAGTTCAGTGGTTGAGCTTTGCATGGAGAAGGTTCAATCCTCGGTGTCTGCAGGTAGGGCTGGGAATTGTCCCCTGTGATTCAGTCACACACCCGCAAATTTGGGCTGCACCATCATCCTTTTCACATTCTTTTTGTGAAAAAGGGAAGTGGAGGGGAAATGCTCTGGAGAGCCTGGGCTGACGTAATGTCTCCTCTAGCCTCCCCACAAATAAGTCAGAATGAATACTCAATGAACAGGTCATTTGGAAGATCCATCAAACGCTGTGGGTGGCCCTGCCAGTCAGTGAGGCGGTGAGAGGGCATGTATATTCTGGACTCATGGGGGATCCACGCTTGTGTTTTACTGGAACACTCAGAACCACTTCTTCTTCTTTGGCGATCGCTCGTAGCTGAGTAAGATGGTCTGCCAAAGCAGGGTTTTAAAAGTGAGTCCGTAAGTGACTGCAGAGGCCAATTTTGTATCCACATGTCCTTCCACAGTGGGGACATTGGTTTCCAGGTGGGAGTTGATCACGGTGTGGATTTGCCAAGCGTGCCTTCCTCTTAGCACGTTTCTCCTTTTCATCCTTTGGTTTGAGCGTCTTCAAAACCCATTGCACCTTTGGCAAAGGCTGTTCTCCAACTGGAGCGCTCGCAGGCCAGTGTTTCCCAGCTGTCGGTGTTTATACTACATTTTAGATTTGCCTTGAGACAGTCTTTAAATCTCTTTTGTTGAGCACCAGCATTATGCTTCCCACTAGCCACTAACGCAAAAGATGCACACTTGGGAATTATAATGAGCCTTTGCAAATTTTCACCTAAGAAAACCCTAACTCCTTTTGGCACTTGAGATGTATATTTTAGGACCCACCTTATTTTTGTGATTGTAAGTTTTTAATAATAATTATTATTATTATTTTACATTACAAAACAGCACTACACCACCCTCCCACCCTTTCTGAAGATGTGAGGTCAGACTACGCCGAAGCTCGCATCTCTTAAATTGCCATAGTCCATTTGTGTGGCATACAGTCATAGCAACCAATATTTTATATATATATAATGTGGAGAAGGTCCCACATTCTCCTCTTTTGCACTGCGCACAATAAAAGGACACCAATCCACTGGAAATGGGTCTTTTTGTTTCATTTCCATTGCTATTTTTCATTTAATGGTTAATTTTTCCGTCAGCGCTAATGGCCAGACTATTTTTATGCTGAGTCGTCAATGTTGCACCATCTAAGAATTTCCAGTATTACCAGTCTGGCTCCTAATAAAGCCGGCCAAAAAGATGCTTAAGATGCAGGTTCAGATTGTCTTCCTAGAAAAGATTAAGTAAAGTCTGGGCCTCTGACTAGACTTTGTCCAGTTATCTCCAATTTCTTTGAACACATCCGCTCAGAATGCGGCCACCTTATCACAAGTCCACCACATTTACATTGCAAGTAGTTTTAAGTGGCTTTAACATTGTGTTTTAATTGTCACAAGCTGCCCTAGGACCTTGGAGTGAAGGGCAGATGATGGATCACAATAACAGTAATAATAATAATTTTAAATGCTGAGGCACATTTCATGTCATGTCTGGCTTGGATCTGAGCTAAGAAAAGTTCCTTTTCCACGGAAACTGCTCTGCTCTATACCTCTTATATGTCTTCTTCTTCTTTGGCGATCTCTCGTAGCTGAGTAAGATTGCTTTCCATAAACACGGTTTTAACAATGAGTCCATAAGTGACTGTGGAGGCCAATTCTGGATCCACACGTCCTTCCACAGTGGGAGCATGGGTTTCCAGGTGGGAGTTGATCACGGTGTGGATTTGCCAAGCGTGCCTTCCTCTTAACACATTTCTCCCTTGCGTCCTGAGTTTGAGCATCTTCAAAGCCCATGACACCTTTGGCAAAGGCTGTTCTCCAACTGGAGCACTCGCAGGCCAGCATTTCCCAATTGTCGGTGACTCTTCATGACCCCCTGAACCAGAGCATGCCAGGCCCTCCTGTCTTCCACTGCCTCCCGCAGTTTGGTCAAACTCATGCTTGTAGCTTTGAGAACACTGTCCCACCATCTTGTCCTCTGTCGTCCCCTTCTCCTTGTGCCCTGCATCTTTCCCAACATCAGGGTCTTTTCCAGGGAGTCTTGTCTTCTCCTGAGGTGGCCAAAGTCTTGGAGCCTCAGCTTCATGATCTGTCCTTCCAGTAAGCACTCAGGGCTGATTTCCTTAAGAATGGATAGGTTTGATCTTCTTGCAGTCCATGGGACTCTCAAGAGTCTCCTTCAGCACCATAATTCAAAAGCATCAATTCTTCGGCGATCAGCCTTCTTGATGGTCCAGCTCTCACTTCCATACATCACTACAGGGAAAACCATAGCTTTAACTATATGGACCTTTGTCGGCAAGGTGATGTCTCTGCTTTTTAAGATGCTGTCTAGGTTTGTCATTGCTTTTCTCCCAAGAAGCAGGCGTCACTCTTTCCATTTTTAAGTTTGGAATAGAGTAGTTGCTTTGGCAGATGCTCATCAGGCATCCGCACAACATGACCAGTCCAACGAAGTTGATGTTGTTTATGCACGATGCCTATGTACCAATCTGATCCATGCATTAAAGGTTTTGGGCAAATTGGATTCAGCTGTAAAAGATTCACCCTCAGGAATTATAATGAGCATTTGCAAATTTCCAGCTAAGAAAAGGCAAAGAAAATACCTCCCCCCCCCCCCCGCTGCATGTTAAATGCTGAGAGACATTTAGCGTCATGTCTAGTTTGGATCTGAGCTGCTATGCCACAAAAACCACGGTGCTCTGCAAGACTTCTTCAAGATGAGACTTCCCCATCTAGAAAAATGAGTTCTCAGGGGGTGGGGAGCTTAGTCATATCAATAAAAATAGCAATTCCATCCCACACTTGCAGTGAACCTGTTGTTTAAAGTAGCAGCACTTACTTTTGGAACTCCCAGCCCATTGATGTTAGAAAGATGCCCTTACTGCATTTCTTTTGGCACCTGCAAAAAAAATGTTTGTTTCGGCAACCTTACCAGGGCATATAATTTTAGCCTGAGAGCGGGCGCTGTGTAACACTAAACCAAGGTTTGGAGTTACATCTGAACCACTGCTGTATCAGAACCATAGCTTTCCTACTGAAATATACTCGGAGTCCTGTAGTGATTTCATGCTCTTTATTGCAGCTTGTAAAACAGTGATTGAATTGCCCCCCAAACCTCAAGCTTTTTATATACATTATTTGCACAATGAGTCCCATCTGATTGGCTGATTCTGCTTCCCTCCTGAAACCTGATTGGTCTTTTCCTGCCGGCCAATCACTTGTTGCTTTCTAGGATCCTACTTACCTATTGTTCTAGGATCCAAGCTTAGTACATAACACCTAGCCAACTTGCAGCTTCTTTCTCCTTCCTAGAATAAGGTGGAAGGGATCTCCAAAGGCCATTTAGTTCAACCCCTGCTGCCAGGCTAGGTGGCCACCTATCACCCTCTGTTAAAAACCCACTGACTTCTGAGGCAGCCCATTCCTCATCAGAATGTACTTCCTAATGTTTAAACAAATTCCCACCTGCTGTCATTCCAAGCCGCCATTCACTCATGGTCTTTCTCTCAGCTCTAGATCCTCTGAAGAGCTTTAACATTGATACCAGCTGGAGGTGGGTCTCACCACAAGTCTCCCCTTCCTTTGGACATCAGGTTTTCCAACACACAGATGGGCGACGGAACTGGTAAGGGGAAACGTCTTGAGGCTGGTTGAGGGGGAAAGGAAACTTCCCCACTTCCTGCAACTGGAAGAATTTTCCAGAGAAAGGTGCAAAATTGCATCCATGTGTGTGCCAAATCACCACATAAATCACTGCACAGCCCTGACTCAGTGGCTTGGACTGAGACAAAGGATTGTTTTCGCACATTAAACACGTAAATTGGGTAACCAACGACAGAAGGTCAGTCTCATTTGAAAACCGCTGTGTGATTGGCCACTGTGAAGGACAGATGGGGAGAAATGTGATTTTGTTTGCATTTGAATAAGAAATTATCGAATTCCCATTGCTCGGACCAATCTACAAGAATGGAAGCCTTCCAAATTCACGCTTCTCCAAATTTTACGATGTAGTTCTCCAACAAACACTGTGCACAAAAATGCATATATATGGGGAAAGAGTACCTAAAAATGGATATATTAGCAAAAATAAAGATGCAGTTACCCTGTGGGGATATTGGTTGCAAAAATGTACATACTGTATGGCATATAAAAATATGGAAATTAGGAAATATGTGCACTAGAGTATTGATGAATTGTCATGAGGACTTCTTGTACAAAAATAACTTGCAGACTGGTGCAGAAATGTGGGGAACGGAATTTAAAGTGGGGTTATTATTATTATTATTTAAGTGAGGCACTGAAATCAACAAATGTGTCCATTCTTAGAGGTAGGTTTGGCTGAGAGACAGTGGCTGATCCAAGGTCAGCACTTCAAAGAGCTTCATGGCAGAGTGGAGATTCGAACCCTGGACTCTCAGGCCCTAATCCTGTGCTCTAACCATTACTCTCTGCTTTCTCTCCCTGACTTCGCTGAGCTGGGCCTGATGGGCTCGGAGTCTGGCAACATCTGGCCATTTCTGCCCAAGAGCATCTCTGCACTACATACTCAAAGGAGCCCCCCCCCCCAAATCCCAGCTTTGATTTGAACGTACGCTGAGCCAGCTCTTCGGTCCCTCTACCCTAGTGCTGTCTGCTCTGACCAGCAACAACTTTCCAAGGTCCCGAGCAGACAAGGCTCTTTTCTCATCACCCGCTCCCTGATCCATTTTTAACTGGCGATTCCGGGGATCAAATCTGGGTCCTTCTTGTTTGCAAGAAAAAGTGTGTTTGCTCTTCTGTTCCATTGTAGCTCCTTGTTGAGTTAACATAATTATGAAGGAATGGGGGTGTTTCTCAGATGCATGAACAAAATCTTAAAAGCTGCACAGAGGCTTGCTCTGGCCCACAGTAGACTGCTGGTGCTGCTGCTTGCGTGAGTGTTGGGAGGACCGCTCCCTTTCTGCCAACTCCATCTGGCCTAAGGGGCGGGGCCTGCACTCATCGCCACAGCATAAGAGGTCTGGGAGAGGCCTCCGGGACAAGACTGCTGGTGCTGCTGCTTGCGTGAGTGTTGGGAGGACCGCTCCCTTTCTGCCAACTCCATCTGGCCTAGGGGGCGGGGCCTGCACTCATCGCCACAGCATAAGAGGCCTGGGAGAGGCCTCCGGGACAAGACTGCTGGTGCTGCTGCTTGCGTGAGTGTTGGGAGGACCGCTCCCTTTCTGCCAACTCCATCTGGCCTAAGGGGCGGGGCCTGCACTCATCGCCACAGCATAAGAGGTCTGGGAGAGGCCTCCGGGACAAGACTGCTGGTGCTGCTGCTTGCGTGAGTGTTGGGAGGACCGCTCCCTTTCTGCCAACTCCATCTGGCCTAGGGGGCGGGGCCTGCACTCATCGCCACAGCATAAGAGGCCTGGGAGAGGCCTCCGGGACAAGACTGCTGGTGCTGCTGCTTGCGTGAGTGTTGGGAGGACCGCTCCCTTTCTGCCAACTCCATCTGGCCTAGGGGGCGGGGCCTGCACTCATCGCCACAGCATAAGAGGTCTGGGAGAGGCCTCCGGGACAAGACTGCTGGTGCTGCTGCTTGCGTGAGTGTTGGGAGGACCGCTCCCTTTCTGCCAACTCCATCTGGCCTAGGGGGCGGGGCCTGCACTCATCGCCACAGCATAAGAGGCCTGGGAGAGGCCTCCGGGACACGACTGCTGTTGCTGCTTTGTGAGTGCCGGGAAGACCGCTCCCTCTCCTGCCAACTCCATCCGGCCTAGGGGGCGAGGCCTGCACTACCATCACGGTTTAGAGGACAGAGCAGCTACCGGCAGCAATGGACAAAATAGTTTTAAATGTTTTAATTGCTTTAATTTGCAGCACCTTAAATGGGGGTTGTTGTTTTTTATAATATTATATTATTTCATTATCTGCTGCAAATGTTAAAGATGTTTTTATATATTTTAAGGTGTTTTAAAGGTGCTTTTATTGTTTACTTTGTTGTACCACCGTGAATGGTGGTTTTTATTTATGTATTTTTGTTTGTTCCATTTTGTTTTTTTTGTTTTTTGGGGGGGTTGGACACTGAGTGGGGCGGGGATTGGTTTTGTTTGGGTATAATTGTTTTGGTTGTTTTGTTTTCTATTTGTAAATGGAGGTTAGTATGAGGCTTGGGATTGCGACCGTGGAGGGGCGAGGGAGGTATGGCGGTGGGGGCAGATGTTATAGGCGAAGGGGATCGAGATATGGATATGCTCGTACCCCTTCCAATCTGCGCCCCATCCCGAGAGACGAGGGTAGGGTGAGCAAGGATTACTCACCTCCTTCACTGGTGTTGTGCAATGCCAGGTCTATAGGCAACAAAACTGCTACCCTGCGAGATTTCTTTATCTCGCAGGGAGTTGACCTGGCTTGTGTGACGGAGACCTGGGTGCGCGAAGGGGTAACTGTTACCTTACGAGAGATGGCGCCCCCGGGTTTCTCCGTCCTCCACCAGTCACGGACTGTGGGCCGGGGGGGAGGGGTGGCAGTATTAATCCGGGAAGATTGTTCTTTCAGGGCTCTACCATCGCCATCGATCCCCGGCATTGAATGTGTTGGCCTAGTGTGGGGCTCCGAGGAGAGCTTGGCTGTCTGGCTGGTGTACCGGCCACCTAGCGCACCAGCAGCCACCCTGTCAGGCCTGCTGGAGGCGGTGGCCGGCTGGGCCTTGGAGTTCCCTAACCTACTGGTATTGGGAGACTTCAACTTCCACGCTGATGCCACTCCCTCCTCACAGGCTCTGGACCTGGTGTCTTCCATGGCGACACTAGGGCTCTCCCAGTTTGTATCGGGCCCCACACATCAAGCAGGCCACACGCTGGATTTGATCTTTGGCGCCGGTATAGATGTGATCATGTCTCCTTCGATGAAGGTGCCATGGTCTGATCACTACGCTCTGAAAGCCAGGATTGACTTTCCACCCCCACCCTGCTTAGGTGGCGAGCCGATTTGGGCTCGCCCGCGGAGGCTGATGGACCCGGATAGATTCCGTCAAGCCTTGCGGGACCATGCTCCCCCTGGCGACTCATTGACTGAGCTTGTTGAGGGCTGGAATACCCAGCTCCTGGCAGCCATCGATGAGATCGCACCTAAGCGCCCTCTGCGACCCCGCAGAAACCGGGCTCCCTGGTTTACCGAGGAGCTTCGGAAAATGAAGCGGGACCTCAGACGGCTAGAGCGAGTATGGCGGGGTGCCCGTGACGGAGCCTCAAGAACATCTTATAGGGTTTTTATGAAAACCTATGAGATGGCAGTGAAGGCTGCTAAGAAGTCTTACTTCTCGGCCTCCATTGCATCCGCTAGCTCTCGCCCGGCGCAATTATTTAGTATAATTCGGTCTTTAACGTCCCTTGAAGGACAGCCAAATTTAAATAACAATCTGACACACAGCTGTGAGGCATTTGCGAGCTTTTTTGCGGAGAAGGTCCTGTTGCTCCGCCATGACCTCCCTGCCAATTTGGATACAATAAAGGAACTGGAGGCCCCTCGACTGTCCTCGGGTCCAGTATTGGACCACTTTGACCGGATATCTCCAGCCGATGTGGACAGATTCCTCCAAGCTGGAAAGCCCACCACCTGTCCTCTGGACCCGTGCCCGTCATGGCTGATTAGAGCGTGTCCAGACGAGGTGCGGGGCCCCCTGGGGGATATCATCAATTTGTCCCTTGGCACCGGGATATTCCCAGGGGAACTGAAGGAGGCGGTGGTGCGTCCGCTCTTAAAGAAAACATCACTAGATCCCTCAGATCTATCCAATTACCGCCCGGTCTCGAATCTTCCATTCCTGGGTAAGGTGATTGAGAGAGCGGTTGCTGAACAGCTTGGTAGGTTTCTGGATGAAACATCTGCTCTGGACCCATTCCAGTCCGGCTTCCGCGCTGGTCATGGGACCGAGACGGCTCTGGTCGCCCTAACAGATGATCTCCGCAGACAGCTGGATCGAGGCGGGTCGGGGCTGCTGATTCTTTTAGATCTGTCAGCAGCCTTTGACATGGTCGATCACGAACTCCTGGACCACCGCCTTGCCGACGTGGGGATCCAGGGCACAGTCCTTCAATGGCTGCGCTCGTTTCTCTCTGGTCGGGGACAGAGGGTGGCGCTTGGGGGGGAATTGTCATCACGCCACTCCTTGGTGTGTGGAGTGCCTCAGGGTGCAATTCTCTCCCCGATGCTTTTTAACATCTTTATGCGCCCCCTCGCCCAGCTTGTCCGGAGTTTTGGGCTGGGTTGCCATCAGTATGCTGATGACACCCAACTCTATCTGTTGATGGATGGCCATCCTGACTCGGCCCCAGACACACTGACCAGATGTCTGGAAGCTGTGGCTGGATGGTTACGTGGGAGCCGGTTGAAGTTAAATCCTTCGAAGACAGAGGTCCTCTGGCTGGGGCGGGACGATATGGGATCGAGGGGGCAACTCCCATCTCTTGCGGGGGTGCAATTAGTGCCAGCACCGTCCGTTAAGAGTTTGGGTGTAATCTTCGATACCTCCCTCTCTATGGAGTCGCAGATTACAGCTATAACAAAGGCGGCATTTTTTCATCTCCGCCAAGCTAAGCAGTTAGCCCCTTATCTCTCTCGTCCTGACCTAGCCACTGTGATCCATGCGACGGTCACCTCCAGACTGGATTATTGTAACTCGCTCTACGTGGGGCTGCCCTTGAGACTGACCCAGAAACTCCAGCGGGTGCAGAATGCCGCGGCGAGACTCCTTATGGGGTCTTCGCTGCGAGAGCACATTCATCCGGTATTATACCAGCTGCACTGGCTCCCGGTGGAGTACAGGATCAGGTTTAAGGTGCTGGTTTTAACCTTTAAAGCCCTATACGGCCTAGGACCCTCGTACCTACGGGACCGCCTCTCCTGGTATGCCCCACAGAGAAACCTACGGTCTGCAAATAATAACATCCTCAAGGTCCCAGGCCTCAGAGAGGTTAGGCTGGCCTCAACTAGAGCCAGGGCCTTCTCGGCTGCAGCTCCAAACTGGTGGAATGCTCTGTCAAAAGAGACTAGGGCCCTGCGGGACCTGACATCTTTCCGCAGGGCCTGCAAGACAGAGTTGTTCCGCCAGGCCTTTGGTCAGGGCGCAGCCTGACTCCCTCCTCTGGCAACCTGCACATAATTCTACTTAATTGGTTGCCATCAATTTGATTTAATTAATTTTTATAATGAAATATTTTTAGATTGTGTGATTATTTGATTGATTATTTTATTGTTGTTAGCCGCCCTGAGCCCGGCTTTGGCTGGGGAGGGCGGGATATAAATAAAATTTATTATTATTATTATTATAGATTAGTGGTTTCCTCTAGCACAGTGTTTCCCAACCGGTGTTCCGCGGCACACTAGTGTGCCGCGGCTCGTTGCCTGGTGTGCCGTGGGAGGGAGGCGGGCGAGGCGGGCGGCGAGAGGCGGGGCGGCGGCGGCGAGGATCCGCGTCGAGCCGGGGGCGGCTCCGCGGTGGTGGTGCCGAGGTTTCTCTCTCCATTCTCCCCTCACACACACACACACACACACACACAGGAAATAACACAGGATCAGCTGACAGGACCCGGCCAATGGGGTGGCGGCGGGGCAGCGCGCGCAAAAGGGAGGAGCGCGAGACGGCGGCGGCGCAGGGCGGGAGGGCGGCGCATTGCGCGTGCTCAAACCCGCCCTCCGAGGCGCAGAGGGGAGCTGGGCAAGCGCCTTCTTCAACCACGCGCTCGTTTAAAAGTTTCTCTTTCAAAAAGGAAACGTGGGTTTCTTCCACCCCATTGGCTGCGACTCCGCCCACTCCGTCCTCCTCCCCCTCGCCCGCCCGCGGCGCCTCGCTCCTCAGCCTCCGCCATGTACCGCTCGCTCCGCTCCCTCCAGCGCCTGAGTTGCGCCAGGGGCGCCGCCGTCCATGCGCGCCAGAGGGGCCCGCCGACCTGCAGCCGCCACGCGCAGCCACGGAGGATGGTGAGCGGCGCCCCCCCGCTGCGCGCGCAATGGAGGGAGGGAGGGAGGCGCAAGGGCGTCAGAGGTGACCTTTGCCGGCCTCTTGCGGGACAGGCGCCTCCTGCGCGGCTGAGGGGCCCCTTCCCGCCTTTGTGGGCCTGACGCGGCCTCAGGGTTCCCTCCCTCTCTCCACATATATAAATTGGCTTTTATTATTAGCGCTTTCGCATTCCTTTTTCTCCCTCCCAGGAGCTCCGGTGGGGGGGGGGCGGGCGGGGCTCCCCGCCATTTACCCCCCACAACAACCCTGTGAGGGAGGCCGGGTTGAGAGGATTCCAACCCGCGTCCGCCCCCGCTGCTTCCTTCAAGTGGCGTCCTGGGCGAGGACAACATTTGACGGCCCCTCCCTCAAATATCCCTCATTTTCGCAATAATTCATTTTGGTACAGCTGCTTTTTCCAACGGATCTGTTCAGTGTTGTTATTTGCGCCCCTCTGCCGCCAGCAGCGTCCCAAATCCAGCGCTGCTCCCCTCCTTAGGATGCCAAGCACTCTGAATTGGGAAGTGGCCCCCTTGGGAAGAGGGAGGCTTGCCTCCAAGTAAAGATGAATATGAAAGTACCTTGTTTTTAAGGGCCTGCGGTGGTGGTGGCTGTTTAACATCCACGGCTCACAACACAAAAACACAAAACTACATTACATGGGACAGTGGTACCTCGGGTAACTGAGGCTTCAGGTTACAGACTCCACTAACCCAGAAATATTACCTTGGGTTAAGAACTTTGCTTCAGGATGAGAACAGAAATCGTGCTCCAGCATTCAATTTTTTTTATAATAATCTAAAAAAGTTAACTACAGCTTTGAAACTTCCCAGGAGAGGCCGCCCAGCGTGGGGCTCTCGCCGTCTGCCTGCCTGGCTGCCTGCGAGCTCGGCGGGCAGCGCCTCCGTCCGCAGCGCCCGCCTCGCGGCTCTCATTCCCTGCCCCTGCCAAAGCTCACCCAGCCAAGCCGCGCTCTCCTTCCTGCCTCGCTTTGCTGCCTCCTCCCCCCCCACCCCCAAAGCTTGGAGGTTCCCCGGCGCCGACCCGCAGGTTTGACCCCCTTCTCACACCTGTTCACGCTCCTTGCACGGAATGGGGCGGATGGGGAGGAACGGGGCTCGCCGCTGCCTCCGCTCCCCCTCCCCCCCTCCGCCGGCGGTCCCACGATTCTTGGCTTTTTGGCGGTTGGCACAGAAGGAAGGCAAGGGGGGGGGAATTGAAACTTACACTTTCGTGCGTCCCTCCCGGCATGACGCTGCGCGCTGACGTCACGGGGCTGTGGTGTGCCTCGAGATTTTTTTCATGAAACAAGTGTGCCTTTGCCCAAAAAAGGTTGGGAAACACTGCTCTAGCATATCCTGCCAGAGGGCTGCGCTGAGAAATAGATTTTGGTTTGTATTATAAAATATGCTTTTTCATACTAGGCAGACAAGGGGAAGAATGCTGACCATCACTCACTGGAGCTTCTGCATTCAGGAGTACTCTACCCCCTGAGTAACCAAAAGCTCCAGACCTGGCTGTAGGGCGGTTGCATGTCCAACTTTGCAGGGGGACATCTTAGGTCTGCTCCAGGGCTGGAGAGCCTTTGGCCCTCCAGATGTTGTTGGATGCCCAGCTTTCAGCAGCCAGCATGGCCAATGGTCAGGGGTGCCAGTTCCTGGGGCCCGAGCCCTTTGGGGGGCCATAAGGTAAAGGTACTCCTGCCCCTACCGGCCAGTCGTGTCCAACTCTGGGGTTGCATGCTCATCTCGCTCTATAGGCCGTGAGCCGGTGCCGTCCGAAGACACTTCCGGGTCACGTGGCCAGCGTGACGAAGCTGCTCTGGCGAGCCAGCACCAGCGCAGCACACGGAAACGCCGTTTACCTTCCCGCTAGAAAGCAGTCCCTATTTATCTACTTGCACTTAAGGGTGCTTTCAAACTGCTAGGTGGGCAGGAGCTGGGACCGAACGACGGGAGCTCACCCCGCCGCAGGGATTCGAACCGCCGACCATACGATCAGCAAGTCCTAGGCACTGAGGTTTTACCCACAGCACCACCCGCGTTGGGGGACCATATATATATAAGGGATGCGGGTGGCACTGTGGGTTAAACCACAGAGCCTAGGACTTGCCGATCAGAAGGTCGGCTGTTCGAATCCCCGCGACGGGGTGAGCTCCCGTTGCTCGGTCCCTGCTCCTGCCAACCTAGCAGTTCGAAAGCACGTCAAAGTGCAAGTAGATCAATAGGTACCACTCCGGCAGGAAGGTCAACGGCGTTTCCATGTGCTGCTCTGGTTCGCCAGAAGCGGCTTAGTCATGCTGGCCACATGACCCGGAAGCTGTACGCCGGCTCCCTCGGCCAATAAAGCGAGATGAGCGCCGCAACCCGAGTCAGCCACGACTGGACCTAATGGTCAGGGGTCCCTTTACCTTTACCCATCCATATATGAACTAGCATGTGTACTCTTTAAAACTAAATGTCCTGAGCATTTCATGCAAATTTTCTTTCTGTTGGGGTCCGCTAATCAGGCCCAAGCTGCCTTGGTCACCCAAAAGCCAATAAATGTCATATAGACAGAGGAGATTCCCATAATCACTCGTTTATTCAGCTGAGTAAAACAGAGCGGGCAAGCCACACTCACCAGTGCGATGGTGAAGCCACGCCAAAAAGCCTTTGTTCATACTTTTTATAGGAATTTCCCCCTTTTGAGGTTCCTTGCGCTGATAGAAACAGGACACTCTGCCTGGAGACCTTGAAATGGACAGCTGCTTGGCAGAGGGAGGTTTTCCCAAAAATCGCCTAGCAACGTTATCTGGTCTTCACATATTTGTGGCTCACCCTCCTAAATTCTAAAGCAGGCGGTTTTTTACAGAAGCAAAATGGCATCAGTTGGGCTAACCCAAAAAACACAACAAGAGCAGGCCTCTGTGGCTTTTCCTGAGACCCCAAACTTTCGTTTATTTTGGAGATTTTGAAAAATGAAAAAAGCTCAGCAAATTTGGCCACCTCCCTGCCAAAAAAAAAAGCTCAAAAACTTTTGTGTCTGGATCGTCACTCTCCAGATCTCTGCTTTCACAGAATTTCACACTAAATGGCAGGCTAGGTATATTCTCCATGTGTTTGGATCTGATCATTCTTATCCCCACTGTTCTTCTTCTGTTCTCTGTTTGCAAAGAGACTGGATTTTCTCTCTCTCTCTTTTTCTCTCTCCCTCAAAAAAGGATTGTAGCTGCTTCCTTGGGGCCAGGCGACTTGGGCCAGCTGTATAAATGCAACCCGCAGGATAACCATTGCGAAGCAGTAAGCTTAGGCGGTACGTACACTTCTTAATTTTTCATATTTGTGAATCCATACCTGGTCTTCCTTCAAAAGTATGCAAGGCGAGGCAGCTCGTGCAAAACGAAGCCACCCAATTTGTTGGGTGGCTTCCAACAAATTAAAACACAATACGACATCAGACGTTAAAAACTTTCCCAAACAGTGGGGAGGTGAAAATAAAGTTGTGTGTGTGTGTATGTGTGTGTTCTCATATCTATAACCCCAATTTCGTTCTTCTCCCTCTCAAGAAAACATTCGGAAACTGAAAAAGCTCCGGTCTGGTATTGCTGTAGCCCAAAGCCCAGAACATATCCTGGTAAGTCGCAGAGAGATTTTGCAGAGTTGAGTGTGTTTTGCATTTGTAAAGAAAGTTGCCTCAAGCCAGGGATACAATTAAGATTGTGGCAACAAAGTCTAGTCATGTAACTGGCCGTCAAGGGTTAGGTGGGCCAAGAAGGCGCCCCCAGTGTTATCTCACCCCACCAGCTGCCCCCATGCCATGCCATGTATAAATCTTAAATTCAACATACCCACTTAATTCATCCTTTTTTTTTTAGTTCCAAGGTCACCATTTATTTCCATGCATTTATTCACCTTTGAACATTTTACACATATGGTACATGACAGAGTTGGGGAACCTGTGGTCTGGCAAAGGTCAGGAAACAGAGAGTTCCAGACCAGAGAAGCCTTCTGGTAAAGACCTCAGAAAATATGAAAAGTATCTGAAACTGGGAAGTGAACCCTGACCAGAGGGAAGACCTCATGTAAATCCCTGGGAACAAGCCTGGGAGTTAACTGGGGCAGAGTTAGGAAGGGTAATTGGCTAATATTATTGTAACCTTACACTTCAGGAAGAACTTTATGACAATAATAATAATAATAATAATAATAATAATAATAATAATAATAATTCTACCCTGCCCATCTAGCTGGGTTTCCCCAGCCACTCTGGTCAACTTCCAACAAAATATTAAAAATACATTAAGACATCAGTCATTGAAAACTTCCCTAAACAGGGCTGCCTTCAGATGTCTTTTAAATGTCAGATAGTTGTTTATTTCCTTGACATCTGCTGGGAGGGCGTTCCACAGGGCAGGCACCACTACCGAGAAGGCCCTCTGCCTGGTTCCCTGTAACCTCACTTCTCGCAGGGAGGGAACCGCCAGAAGGCCCTCGGTGCTGGACCTCAGTGTCCGGGCAGAACGATTTGGGTGGAGATGCTCCTTCAGATATACTGGACCGAGGCCATTTAGGGCTTTAAAGGTCAGCACCAACACTTTGAATTGTGCTCGGAAACATACTGGGAGCCAATGCAGGTCTTTCAAGACCGTTGTTATATGGTCTCAGTGGCCGCTCCCAGTCACCAGTCTACCTGCCGCATTCTGGATTAGTTGTAGTTTCCGGGTCACCTTCAAAGGTAGCCCCATGTAGAGTGCATCGCGGTAGTCCAAGCGGGAGATAACTGGAGCATGCACCACTCTGGTGAGACAATCCGCAGGCAGGTAGGGTCTCAGCCTGTGTACCAGATGGAGCTGGCAGACAGCCGCCCTGGACACAGAATTGACCTGCGCTTCTACGGACAGCTGTGAGTCCAAAATGACTCCCAGGCTGCACACCTGGTCCTTCAAGGGCACAGTTTCCCCATTCAGGACCAGGGAGTCCTCCACACCTGCCCGCCTCCTGTCCCCCCAAAACAGTACTTCTGTCTTGTCAGGATTCAACCTCAATCTGTTAGCCGCCATCCATCCTCGAACAGGAAGAGCTGCTGGACAGTGGTCTCCCTCTGGAGGTTGTAGACTCTCCATCCTTGGAGGTTTTAAAGCAGAGGTCATGAATGCTTTTAGTTGAGATTCCTGCATCGCAGGGGGTTGGACTAGATGACCCTTGGGTCCCTTCCAACTCTGCAATTCCATGATTCTCTCTGTGAAGTGAAAGGGGCTCCACCCCTCTGCCATCTCACACAGTTATCTTTGATGCTTTGCGTTCTTCTTAATGGCCCATTCCCAAGCTAGCACCTCACCACCCTGGCTTACTTAGCCCTTAACACATGCTGATTCCAGAGGATTAGCACTGTCTAGCACACAGCCCAATGCAAACAGGTCTGGCCAAATGTCTGTCTGATACAATATTTCCCAGTTTTAACACTGCCAAATATTTATTAAATTCTGACACTTGCTCATTCTGGAGATCACAGTGGTATTGCGCCCGCAAACTCATAACAATATAAAGTCTCTGCTTCTCGGTTTCTTTGTCTCTCTCCCTTGACAGGCTTGTCTCCAGCACAGACGGCGTCAGCGGCGTCGAGTCACAGAGGAGCTGAACGGGCTTTGTGTGCTGCTTTCAGCTGACTTCCAGGAGAAGGCTTTTATCAACCTCACAGACATCAGTACGAGATGTCGATGTGTATTTAGATATTATTGGCCACAGCCGTGTTTGGTTCATCGGGTGCAGGAGGAAACTGGCCCCGTGTCCTGAGCCGCCATTTGTGTCTGACATTTCCTCTAGCATATTCCCCCCTGAGCTGTGGTTTTGTGTCTGATTCTAACCCCAAAGCCACCATCTCCCCCGACGCGGCCAAGTTGCACCAAGCCCTTGAGCCGCCATTTTGCATCTGATTCTGCCCCTGGTGGTTTCCCAGTTTGCATATGGTTTCCAGAAGCCCAAATGAAATGCAAACTGGCCTGAATTTCTCCCCTCATCCCTGCTCTACGCAGGTACAATGGGAATAATGTCTGCTTGCTGATTTGCTTTGACTGTCAGATGGGAGCATCGCTTTGACTTTGTCCAGCCTTTCTCCTGCTGCCTTTGACTGGTTCTTATCTGGTGGTCCTCCTGTTCCTTCAGATGCCTTACTGTCCCTCTTGTTTTTATTGTTTCTGCACTTCCTGTAGTCGAAACCAAGTTATTAAGCCAGAGGAGCGAAGAGCGGGGGAAAAGGGACACCCACAGTCACAAAATCGGCGGCGTTGACACCAACAAGTTTGGTTTGGCTGCTAGTAGTGCATGCAAAGGTGAGATTGAAAGATGGAACGTTTGTTTTGTTTAATTGATTACATTATTATTATTATTATTATTATTATTATTATTATTATTATTACTACTACTACTACTACTGTATAACATTTACATTTGATTTGGGGTTTATTGGAGGCATGCGGCTGGGTGCTGTGAGATTCCAACCGCATTTGGATCACACAATTAACACACTATGATACCACTTTAAACATTCATAAAAAGGTAAAGGTAAAGGGACCCCTGACCATTAGGTCCCGTTGCGGACGACTCTGGGGTTGTGGCGCTCATCTCGCTTTATTGGCCAAGGGAGCCGGCGTACAGCTTCCGGGTCATGTGGCCAGCATGACTAAGCCACTTCTGGCGAACCAGAGCAGCGCACGGAAACACCATTTACCTTCCCGCCAGAGTAGTACCTATTTATCTACTTGCACTTTGACGTGCTTTCGAACTGCTAGGTTGGCAGGAGCAGGGACTGAGCAACGGGAGTTCACCCCGTCACGGGGATTCGAACCGCCGACCTTCTGATCTGCAAGTCCTAGGCTCTGTGGTTTAACCCACAGCGCCACCCACGTCCTTTTAAACATTCATAAAAGGTAAAGGTAAAGGTACCCCTGGCCGTACGGCTCAGTTGTGACCGACTCTGGGGTTGCGTGCTCATCTCGCTTAAGAGGCCGGGAGCCAGCGCTGTCCGAAGACACTTCCGGGTCACGTGGCCAGCGAGACGAAGCTGCTCTGGCAAGCCAGCACCAGCGCAGAGCGCGGAAACGCCGTTTACCTTCCCGTTATAAAGCGGTACCTATTTATCTACTTGCACTTAGGGGTGCTTCCAAACTGCTAGGTGGGCAGGAGCTGGGACCGAACGACGGGAGCTCACTCCGCCGCGGGGATTCGAACTGCCAACCATACGATCAGCAAGCCCTAGGCACTGAGGTTTTACCCACAGCGCCACCCGCGTCCCAATTTTAAACATTCATAGCTCCCCACAAATAATTCTGGGGGCTGTATTTTGTGAAGGGAACTCTGTTGCAGCAGAAAAATGAAGATCTGCCTTGCTTTCACTGCATCCTGCCTTCATCCATTCATCTCTGACCGATCATGGACTTAGGGGGCTCAGTTCCTTGGGGAGTTGGGCAGCAAAAGCCAACCGCCCTTATTTTTCCATATCGTGAAGGGTGCTTGGAGTTGGTAGGAGAAGACTTCCTTTCCATTCCCCTCCCAGAGCTACAGTTCCCAGAGTGTTTTAACACACAATCCCTCTTCAGAACTGAAGCTCTGGAAAGAGAATGGAGGGTCCCCTAGCAAATCTCAGCTCCCAGAATTCTTTGGGAGGAAGCCATGACTGTTTAAAGTGGTATTATACTAATTTAAATACGTCGTGTGAATGCGGCCTCTGGGTTTGGTTCTTTTGTTTGTGTGTCTCTTTCTTCATAAAACCACTACCTCAGTGTCTGGCGCTTTCAAAGAGGGCAGGTCCCTGCCCCGAGGCAATTGCCATTTGATGCAGGAAGGCAATTTCCCAAACTTATGGGCTGAACTCCAGATTGCCAGCATTTTCCAGGAGAAACTATTAATATTATTATTATTAGTAGTAGACAGTGCTTTTTTTCTTAAAAAAAATTGTTTAGGGGGTACTCTCATTTTGACTCAAGAAAATCACCATTTTATAGTTCAAATCGGGGAAAATAAATACAGCAAATGGACAAAAGTACAATGATTCACAAAATTGTTTAGGGGTATGTGTACCCTTGCTTATCCCCAGAAAAAAAGCACTGGTGGTAGAGATATAGTCCTCCTTTTCTCCAAGGA